>NC_083109.1:37102614-37778561 GCF_949774975.1 Lagenorhynchus albirostris | reverse complement strand
CAAGCTGCATAAAAAAACCCTGTTGGGAGTCTGATTAGAAAGGCCTTGAATCTACAGATCAAGGTGAAGAAAACTAACATCTTGATGATAATGAGACTTCCTATGCATTTAACACGGTAAATCTCCCAATTATTTTTAAGGACTCTCAAAATGTCTTTCAATAAAGTTTAACATTTTTCTATATAAATTTACTGCATACTTTGCTAGGTTTATTATGAGGTACTTCCTATTTTTTTTATGTTGCCATTGTACATGTTAGCTCCTAAAAATAATATTTTCCAACTGTCTGCAATTGTAATTGATTTCTGTGTATGGACCTGCAGCTGAAAAACCTATGAAATTCTCTTATTAATTCTAATAATTAGTCTGCATATATCCTTTAGACTTTTCTATGTATTCATTTACCCCCAAAATGACCCTTTTGTTCTTTATTTCCAATATTTCATCTATATTATCTTCCGTGTCTTATTGCTAGGGCTGGAACCTCCAGTAATTATTGAATATTGTAGTAAGCATCTTTGTGGTGCTCTCAGTTATAAAAGGAATGCTTTTAATGTTTCACCACTGAGAACAATATTTGCTGTAGACTTTTTATAGACACAATCCTAATCTTTCCAAGAGTTTTTATCATGAATGACAGCTGCTTTTCCTGCATCTAGTTATCATATGCATTGTTCTCCTCTAATGTATTAACATTGTACAACTACTAACAGGCTTTCTAATGATGAACCAACTTGGCATGATGTCATGATTTTTTTCTACATTGACAAATTTGGTTTGCTGACATTTAGTTTAGGATTTCTGCTTTTACATTTGAATGAAATTGACTTGTAATTTTCCTCTCTTTTATTGTCCTTATCTGGTTTTAGTGTCAAATCATACTAACCTCATAAAATGAGTTGGAAATGTTAACTCTTATTCGATTATATAAAACTGGAATTACCTATTTCTTAAATTTTGAGGGAATTCCTTGGTAAAATATCCGGACCTGGTACTTTCTGAAGTAGTGGTCTAAATTGTTTAATTGAATCTATTCAGGTTTTCTCTTTCTTCTTAGCTCAACTTTGCAGTTCATTTTTTTCTATGATTTTTTTTCCTTTCATCTAAGTTTTCAAATTTATTAGCATGAAGTTGTTCTTAATAGTCTTTAATTAGTCTTTTAATTTCCACTGACATCTAATTACATCTTTTTTCATTACTACTATTTCTACTTCTAGGAATTCTCTTTGCCTTTTTCGCCCTTGATTTTGACCACTTTTATTCTTGAAAATTTATTTAAAAATACTTAATTTGAGCTATTTTAAAAATCCTTTCTATTATACATTTCCTGTATAATTTCTTTATATTCTTTTATTTCTCTCCTCTATTTTCCTTGAGTTTATTAATTTGTTCTTTAACTAACTTCTTAAGCTAGATGCTTAACTTATTCATTTTCAGCCTTTCTCCTTTTCTAATATAAGCTACAAATTGCTCTATGTAGGTGTGCCCTACAACTTCTGGAAAGTAGTCTTTTAATTATCACACTTTAAATATTTTCTGATTTCAATTCAGATTTCCTTTCTGTCCCACATATTATGTACAACTATGCTTTTTAATTTCCAAAAGTATCTCTTTGTTACTAATTTCTAAATTAGAGAATGTGATTTATCTTTTTTTAAAATTTTTATTTATTTATTTTTGGCTGCATTGAGTCTTCGTTGCTGCATGTGGGCTATCCCTAGTTGTGGTGAGCGGGGGCTACTCTTCGTTGCGGTGCACGGGCTTCTCATTGTGGTGGCTTCTCTTGTTGTGGAGCACAGGCTCTAGGTGCGTGCGTTTCAGTAGTCGTGGCATGCGGGCTCTAGAGCACAGGCTCAGTAGTTGTGGCACACAGGCTTAGTTGCTCTGTGGCATGTGGGATTTTCCCAGACCAGGGCACGAACCCGTGTCCCCTGCATTAGCAGGCAGATTCTTAAGTCACTGTGCCAGCAGGGAAGTCCCCAGAATGTGATTTATCTTGCATGATCATATTCTGTGAAATATTTTGAGGCTTGCTTAACAATCTAATGTGATCTAGTTTCGTAAATGTTCTCTGTATGTTTTGATAAATATGAGCATTCTCTGGCTACAAAATATGTCTGCTGGTTCAAGCTTGTTATTTGTTTTGGTCAAATCTTTCCTATCCTTCTTATCTTTTCATCCTTTTGATCAATTTATTAATGAAAATGGTGGGTTAAGATCTCTCTTTATGATGGTGGATTTATCAATTTCTTTTCAGTTCTGTCCATTTTGCATGATATTTTTGGGAACTGTATTATGTACACAGAGGTTTAGAATTTTTATACGTTCAACATAAACTGAACCTTTACTCAATAATCAGTGGTCTTCTTTAACTTTAGTAATGTTCTCTGCCTTAAACATTTTTGATTTGATACTAATATACCTGCTCCAGCTTGCTTTTCAGTGGTATTTGTCTAGTATACCCTTTTCCTTCCTCTTACTTTTGACTTTTCTGAAGTCTTATGTTTTAGGAATATCTCTTATAAATAGCACATGAATAAAATCTTTAACAATCTAGTCTTTAAAATATTTGACCACAATTATCAATAGACATGGATTAATAGCTATTGTTTTTTTATTTGCTTCACTTTTTCTGTTTGCTTTTAAAGCTCTTTCATTGCCATCTTGGATTGATTTATTTGTTTTCCTCCCTTCTTTCCATTTCCCTTCTTCCTTCTTGCAGTGTCACACTATTAATTTTTCAAATGAATATTTAACCTAACAGGGCTAAAGCTAGTCTACCTTTTTACCCCACTCCAAAAAGTCAAGACCTACTAATCACCCATGCCCCTCTTCCACTACGTATCTGCCAATGCTTTCCAGGATTTTAGCTTTATCTTGATTTTTATAAATCCTATAAATTATTCACTTCTGTTGCTTCGCTGCACCCACATAGTTATCATTTTCTTTGTTCACATCTGACTGCTCCTCCGGCCTCTTTCCTGGGATCATGCCTTGCTTCCTAAAGAAGAGCCTTTGGAAGTCCTTATAATGACATTTTGTGAATAGCAAGCTTTTTCAGTTGTCTCTATGTTTGAAATGCCTTTATTTCACCTTCAGTCTTGAAAAACAACTTCACAGAATAAAGAATCCTAGGTCGACAATTATTTTTTTCTCAGAACTCTGAAAAAAATCATTCCAGTACCTTGGATTATATTTTTGCTGTTAACTGATTGATTTTAAAAATATGATCTGTCTTTTCCTTCTGGCAGCTTTTAAGACCTCTTTTAAGTCTTTGGCATTTGGGAATTTACTGCAATATATCTAAGATCTTTTGAAAAATTTATCCTGCTGGGATCTGCTGAGATTTCTTAAATCAGAGAATACATCCTTCACTCCTTTTAGAAATTTGTCAGTCTTTTTCACTTTAATTCCCGCCTCCAATGCCTTTTTCACTGTTCTCCTGGAACTTTGATTTTTCTTATGATGAATCCATTTTCTCTTTTCCTAATTTGCCGGGATCCTGCTGAAACTCTGACTGATGTGATACTGCCACATTCCATTCCAGAAAAAAAAAATTCTAATTCACATTCCCACCAAGAGTATAACATCATGTCCATTTCCCCATATTCATACCAACATTGAGCAATCAGCCTTTACCTGCCTAATAGGTTAATGCTCACGGCTCATGGCTTTTTAATTTCCAGTTCTTTAACTGCAAGTAAGGACAAACTTTATTTCAGATACATTTGTATTTCTACATGTCCTTTGTTCATTTCTATTAGGGTGCAGAGCTTTTTTTAGTTTTTTTTTTCACTGATTTGTAAGCATAATTTTACAGTAATTACATTAATCTTTTATCTGAAAATGTTTTCTTCCCATATTATCATTTATATTTTAACTTTGTTTATAGTGTTTTTTATTTTGCCAAAGTATTTTCCACTTTTATTTAGTAAAACACATATATTGTTTTGAAATTCTGACATAAAGCTTTTGCCCATGCCAAAAGACAACTAAATCACTTACATTATCATTTTCTTATAATATTTTTATCTTATGTTTAAGTCAAAAATCACAAACTAGGGCTTCCCTGGTGGTGCAGTGGTTGAGAGTCCACCTGCCGATGCAGGGTACACGGGTTCGTGCCCCGGTCCGGGAAGATCCCACATGCCGCGGAGCGGCTGGGCCCGTGAGCCATGGCCACTGAGCCTGTGCGTCCGGAGCCTGTGCTCCGCAATGGGAGAGGCCACAACAGCGAGAGGCCCGTGTACCGCAAAAAAAAAAAAAAAAAAAAAAAAAAAATCACAAACTAGTGGCCTACGAAGGTGCACGTGGTGTTATAAAAGTTTTTTAATTAGTTACAAACATTTTAAGGATTGGGCAAGTTTACATGAAAATATGTATTTTCAGCTTCACTTGAAAAATCAGAATATGTAGCACATGGGCCTACATTTCCACAATGGCACAGAGTGTCTAAAATTGGTAGAAGCCACAGCAAGCCAAGTGGGGGAAGGTGAGGATTATCGGTCGTGATAGAACTAATGAGAAAGGGACACATTCAAGGGACACTTCAGAGACAGAAGCAGAGACAGGTTTGGTGGTCCACAAACAACATGCGCAGAGAGGGTGAATTCCAATGACAGTGTTTCCAGCTTTGTTGACTTGGTGAATGGGGGCTTGCTAAGGAACAGGGAGGGTGGGGAGAATTGGTAAGACAATGAACCAAGCTTTAGACAGAAGGACCTATGAGATGTCTGGGAACGGCTGTCTGGGAAGCAAATGGAAATAAGGTGTGGACTTCAGAGCAGAAGTGATGTCTGGAGATATATACTGAGGCAACTCTGACCAAAGGGAAAAGAGGTCCATGGTGGAGCATGCCAACCGAGAAATGAAGAGGATGAGGGTCAGCAGAGAAAGAGGCACCCACAGGAGTGGTCAGACGGGAAAAGGGATAACCATGGGAGTGAGGTTTTGGAAGTTAAGGATAAAGAGAGTTTCAAGGTCAAATGCATTAGTAAAGGTAGAAGTAGAAAACACTAGGAGTTGACAATTAAGAGGTGGTCGACAGCACTTCTGAGGTGGCTTCACGGTAGAAGAGTAAATGAGGGTGAGAAAGAGGGCACAAAGAGACAAACATCTGCTCCAGGAACTCTGCAAACAGGAGGCAGCACAGGAGTGTCAGGGGAAACTACTGAAGTAAAGGCAAACCGTCGTTTGTCCCTCTGGGACCACACTCCTGTTCCCGTTCCCCAGGCTCGTGCTGGCTTTCTCGACAGACACTGTCTCACTGAGTTCTGTTAGGACCTTACCGTGGCTCTGTCCTTCGTGACATGCGGTCACTGCTTTCTCCTCTGTGTTGACGTAGTCTGTTTTCTGTTCTATGTTTGCTAGTCATCATTTGTCTGTAACAAACATTCCTCTCAGGATTGTCACCGTCATTTGGGATTTGTATCCCATTTTACAAGGTGCTAGGTCCTTTTGCCATTTTTGATGCATTCACTCAAGCCATGGATGAAAACACCAAATATGCCCAAAGTTTATCATCAATCCTACTGTTTCTTCCAGTTATTAAATAAACCACTGTGAAGTTCAAGTGACCACCTACTGGTCTAGAGTCTTTCCAACTCCCAAGCATGAGCTCCCTGCCCATATCTAAATCACTCGAGGAATTTGAATCTCCACCGCTAGGGTCTTTTACAAATGCATAGGATTCCTGTATCCCCCGCATCCGAGAGCCCGATGTAGATCTGAGGTGGGTGCCAGAGAACTGTATTCTTTTAAAAATGCTCCAGGGGATTCTAATGCACAGCTGAGGTTTGGAAGTCACTGCTCTAAATCTTATTTTGTTGATTTACTGGGCTGTTATAATGAAATTAGTAGCAAGAGTCTCGCTAGAGTAATGGTGGTACTTTACAGAGTTGTTGGAAGACAAAAACAAAATTCGAGTTCTGTAAGTGAATGTAAGAGAGAAATTACACGAGTTCCTTAAACACAAACAGATAGGCCTTTGGCAAGAATACTATAGCAACAGTGAAGAGGCATGGGGAGAAAGCTAATTTCTAAGGCACTCAAGGCTCAAACTACCAAGGCAATTGATGAGAAGCCAATGCATATTAGCTCTATTATTATCGCACCTCTGGAGGATTTCAAAGAACAGCTCTCATGCCTTCTTTGTTTTCTTCTCTCTCTTTTTTAACTGCCTGCTGATAAACTTTTTCACAGAAAAACAAAAAAACACCACATGCTTTTCCTTTTCTTATCTTCCACAAGTCCTTAGAGTTCACATAAAATGTACATCATTTTGATGTGTAAAAAATTAAAGTGATAGGTATGCAATGACTTATGATCTTAATTAAGACATTAAATCAGATCTCATATAGGCTCAGGTTAAAAAAAGAACAAGCTACGGATGCTATCGGCAAAGTCCGGAAGAATATGTAAAGGGGTCTTTTAAATTTTGTTTTGCTGACACAATATTTACTGATAATATAAATATCAAATAAACCAATCAAAAATACTGATTGATAAAAATATAAGAAACTCCATTTTCACCATATAAACATTGTTAACATGAGATTATGAGAGATAAAACCAGGCATCACGTGCTGCCCAGTGAAATGCAGTGGGAAGTACACCCCCTCCACCACAAAGGATTCTTGCACAAGAAACAACAGGGGACCAGACCTCATCAAGCCCTCACTACCAGGTTACAGGAAATACAGGGCTGGAAGAGCATGTTAACACCACCATGCAGATACAGCCAAACCCAAACTGTGGGAAATTCCAGAGGACACTTGACCCAGTTTCTTCAACAAGTAAACAGCAAGAAAAAAAAAAAAAACTGGGAGAGGTTTTCCCATAGGTTCAAAGAGATATTTATCTAAGGTAAAGAGAATCATCCAAATGCAATCAGGGTGTGGACCAACCTTGTCTGGACCCTGATTTGAACAATCCAACTATAAAAGAATTGAAGAGATATTCAGAGAACTCTGAAGACAGACTATATATCTGATGGCATCAAGAATTTTTTTTTTCCTTAACGGCACTTTGATCATTTCAGAAAGCAAACAGGGGCTTCCCTGGTGGCGCAGTGGTTAGGAATCTGCCTGCCAATGCAGGGGACACGGGTTCGAGCCCTGGTTCAGGAGGATCCCACATGCTGCAGAGCAGCTGGGCCGCACGCCACAACTACTGAGCCTGCGCTCTAGAGCCCGAGCACCTAGAGCTGGTGCTCCAAGACAAGAGAGGCCACCGCAATGAGAGGCCCATGCACAGCAATAAAGAGTAGACCCTGCTCACCTCAACTAAAAAGAAACCCCACGCACAGCAACGAAGACCCAACGCAGCCAAAAATAAATTAATTAAAAAAATAAACACAAAAACAAACAAACAAATAACCTCATCTTTTAGAGCTGTGTATATTGAATCATTTGTGTGTAAAATAATACGATATTCAGCATTTACTTTAAAAAAATCGGGGGGAGGGGGCAGGAAAAAGCATAAATGAAATAACATTGGCTATATGTTAAAAATGTGATACTGGCTGATGGATAAGTGGGGGTTCGTTGTATGATTCTATTGTTGTGCTTATTTGAAATTTCTAAGTTACAAAATGAAAGTGAAGATTCTTTTAAAGAAGGCTTAATTTTTAAAAAGAAAACACCATCATTTGATGAAAATATTCAAGAATCTTAAAAAAGGATGCACTTTTCTTCTTTTAAATATTTGTGTTTAAAAGAAAGTCCTTCTTCCAAAGTCTCCAGAATATAAATCTTGATTAAAGCTTGATTTTCTAGGTAATTTGCTAACTTTGGAAATAAGATTTTATAAAGAATGCAAAAGTATTCTTTATTATGTTGTGAAATTTAGTCATAATCTTTAGAATCATCTTTTCTGAGGAGATAACGATTACAAGGCAACCTAAGCAAAAATGGTCCAACAGGTGATTGTAAAGCTCTTATCTTCCTGAAGCCTCAATAAGCACACTACTATACTTACAACAGGAATCGTAACTTCACCTCAAGATTCTTTAAGAATTAGCAGTCCAAGTTGAAAACATAACTGATTACAGATATAGTTACAGGGATAGCTATAGACACAGATACATACCTTTTGCAAACTCAAGCCACATTACCAACCTGTTAAGTATGGAGTAAAAAGTGCACCAGTATTAAAAAATACAGCTTTGCAGTAAAAAGAGCACATTGCTAAAAACTGAATCTGAGGAATCTGGCAGTCTGAGATAAAGGAGACCTTCCCACTAAAAACATAGAATCCAGGTAAAAGAAAAAAACGTGTTTAAATATTGATACATAGCTGAGCTCGAGAAAAATGGAAATATCAAGGAAATACCAGGAATGGAGAAGGCAAGAGTAGAAAACCAATGGGCAGACACCCTAAGGGCCTCTGGAGAAGGTCAGACGAACCCAGGCGAGGACTAAAGCTGTACCCTGGCCATATCCCGGTCGCCACCCAGCCCTGGGAGGAGACACTGCTCCATCATTCCATGAAAACCCCACTCTCGCCTGACTTGTATATTTTTCTTTTGTTGAATGCTGAGAACTTACCATCCCCTGAGGCTCCACAAAGCCTCCCATAACATTTCATTATCCCAAACCTCCCAGCTTCCTGCCTAACCCTCCCACAGAACCACTTTCCTGCCCTGCCCTTTCTCTATCGCCACCTTCCAAATGCACACATTTTCAAGGTCACGCTTGCACTCACTTGACTGAGATCTGAGATGTTTCCAGACACAGTTCTCAGCTCTTTTCATAGCAACTTTCTCTCTACCTTTAATTGGTTTTATTAGAAGGTATACATGATAAGAGGCCTTCCCCCCTGGTATTTGAAGGTACTAGACACTCTGCAGGGCTTTGGAGTCTCAGACAGGGAGTCCTGGGGATCCCAGCGGTATCCTGGGGTAGGTGTGAGTCTCAAAGCAATGGCCACCCAAGCAAGGGCATGAACACATGTGTTTCCTTCTGCCTCAAGCCATGCGCCGTCCCTCCCATGCCCCTCCCTGGCCTTGCGCTTCTCGCTGGTTTACTACGTTGTCTTCGTCCTTTCTCAGTGGCACACCTCTCCCACCAGCTCTACAGCGCCCAGGTTCTTCAAGAAGCTCTAGCCCCGCTCAGGGTTTTCCTTGACATGCCAGCCCCACCCATGCCTGTTGTCATCACCCCTCACCCCTGGTCTTGCCCTGCGGTTCCAAGCTTATGCTCTGAGGGCCAGCTCTTCCCTATCCACCTGTGTCTGCACCCTCCACTCTGCTCATTTCCATCATTAAAACCCCTTCCCAGGGCATAGGAGCAAGACAATTTTTTTCTCTGCTCTCTTCTCAAAACACAGCTTTTCTTAAAAAACAAAAACAAAAAACTTTACTGAGCTCAGGAAAAATAAAAAATTCCTTAGAAATGGCAGTAAGGCCAACAGGGTTAAACAAGCTTGGGAATTCTATGTTAGTTATATAACAGAAGTTAAACATGACAGTACATGTCACACTGATGATGAGCTGTCACAGAGTGGGCAGGCTGGCAGCACACTGGAGTTTTCCCATATTAGTGAGGCATTCTACTGAGTGTGATCTTACTCTTTCTGACCCTGAAAATGATCTCAGGAGAGGAGTTATAGGGACCAGTGTGAACAGAAAATATACATTCTTTCATTCTGTCAAAAGCTGGATGTTCCTCTAATAGTAATAGCCAAACCAGAGGCATCCAACTCATGCTGCTCGTGCACCTATGACAGAGAAGAGACAGAAGAGTTAAAGGAGGACAGGTACAATGCAAGTGCTACAACAAAGACATGTGCAGGAACTGGGGATGCCAAGAAAGGGTGTGTCTAATTAAACAAGGGAGAGTAACAAACTCAACTGGGAGGAGAGAGATTCCCAAGGAAGGGAAATAAATATCCAAGCAGAGTCTGGAAGCGTCAGGAGGATTCTGCTAAGAGGATTGAGAATGGGAGGGCATCACACCCATGTTCGTGTAAAACCACAGGCGACTCCTGTTGGCTCCTGGGAACCCCGGTAGAGTAGACCTCTAGAGACTCAGGGTTCAGAATGCACAGAAGGAAAGGGAGAGATGAAGGATGAGGTTGGACGGATAAGCAAAGGTCAGACTTTAACCCACAGTCAACTTTACAACCTAAAGTAAAAGATTTTAATGAGTTATTGAGACCCATGAGTGTCCCCAGTCATATCTTACAAATACTGTGAACTCACTAAGGCTTTTCCATTAATATGAAGACTTGACTATGACAAGAATCATTTTTCTCTACATCGATTTAGTTAAAATGGAATAATTAGAGTTGATACATCTGTAAAAGATTTAATCTAAAACCCTAGAAATCCTTTGGCAGATTCAATAGTATTTAATTAATTCATTAAAAGGCAGGTGTTTATAACAATTTAAAGTGAAGTTTATACCAGCCAAGTTGGTATAAAACAGACTCTTGATCCTGACTAGTAAATGCCAGCATTAACCCTGCTGGGAAAATGAGAAAACAGTTCTGTTAAAAGAATGGGATGATGATTTAAAATTTACTACAAAGCTACAGTAATTAAAATAGTGTGACACTGGCATAAGGACAGACGTGTAGAAATAGAATTGAGAGTCTAGAAATGAACCCTCCGCCAAGGGTGCCAAGACAATTAAATAGGGATAGAATAGTCTTTTTGACAAATGGTACTGGGATAACTGGATATCCACATGTAAAAGAAGAAGCTGAACCCTTACCTCACATCAGATACAAAATTAATTCAAAATGGATCAATGACCTAAATGTAAAAGCTAAAACTATGAAAGTCTTAGAAAAAAACACAGATATTTGTAAATCTTTGTGGATTTTGATTATGTAATTATTTCTTAGATGTGACACCAAAGGCACAAGCAATGAAAAGAAAAAAAAATAGATAAATTGGACATCATCAAAATTTAAAACTTTAGTGTTTCAAAGGACACCATTAAGAAAGTGAAAAGACAATCCTTAGAAGAGAAGAAAAAGTTTGCAAACCATGTATCTGATAAGGGATTAGTATCTGAAATATGTAAGGAACTCTTACAACAACTCACTAATAAAAAGGCAACTCAATTTAAAAAATGGACAAAGGATTTGAAGACATTTCTCCAGAGAAGATACACAAATGGCTAATAAGTATTTGAATAGATGGAAAACATCATTAGCCATCAGGGAAATGGAAAAATCAAAACCACAATGAGATATCACTTCATACTCAGCAGGATGGCTATAATCAAAATGACAGATAATAACAAGTGTTGACAGGATGTGGAGAAAAAGGAACCCTCATACACTTCTGGTGGGAATACAAAATGTGCAGCCACTTTGGAAAACAGGCTGCAAGTTCCTCAATATACTAAACATAGAGGTATAAAATTATCCAGAAACTCCTTTCTTAGGTATATACTCATAAGAAATTTAAATAAATATCCACTCAAAAACCTATACAAATGTTCATAGCAGCATTATTCATAATAGCCACATAGGGGAAACAGTCCAAATGTCTATCAACTGATGAATGGATAAATGAAATGTGACATATCCATACAACAGAGTATTATTTGACAGTAAATAAGAAACAAAACACTACTGTTAAATGCTACAACATGGATGAACCTTGAAAACATTATGCTAAATTTAAAGTTACAAAAACAACATATTGTGTGACTCAGTTTATGTGAAATGTCCAGAATAGGCAAACTGATAGAAACAACACATAAATTGGTGGTTCCCTAGGCTGAGGGTAAGAAAGGTATTGGGGGAAAGTGGTTCCCCCAATACCTTGTAGGTATTTTAAAGGCTAGTGGGTACAGGGCTTCTTTATAGAGTGAAAAAAATGTTCTCAAATTTATTCTGGTGATGGTTGCACAGCTTTGTGAATATATAAAAACCACTGAATCGTATGTGTTAAATGAGTGAATCATATGGTATGTGAATTACATCTCAAGAAAGTTATTATTAAAAAAAAAAATGGAGAACGGGATGAAATGTTCTTCAGCTAAATGGATGGGAACTGTCAGTGTTTCTCATTCTTAAATCCCTAAATCAAGTAGGAAGAATGATGCTTTCCTCTGGCTGAAAATGTCTGAGACTTTCCAAATGGGAAATAATGACTGGCTGACATGATGGCCAATTCTAAAAGGCTACACAGAAACAATAGTCCATCATTTTACTAGATTCAGCGAATGCATCGATAAGCATCGGATGTGTGAATTCTATAGTTTTTCAACAGTAGGCCTCCTAGACCTACAGTTATCCTAATTAAATGTCATTGGTGTATTCTGGCCCATCAGAGTACCATATATTACTACAGGCCCCCAAAGTTTATTCAGCCTAATTTTCACTTTTCTAAAAGGCTAGAGAATAAAGATTTAATAAGTTAGAGCTGGAAAAAGGAAAAAAAAAAGTATGAAAAAGCCTCTTCACAAGAGGACTACTTCTAAAGTGTACACTTTTGTTATTAACTAGTGTTTTACTAAAATAAGGATAAACTTACACAATGCAACAACCTTACAGTCTTCCAAAACTTCACATTACCTTGAAAGGAAATCTAGAAGCTGTTTTATTTTCAAACATATCTTATACAGAAAGATTTGTTAAGTGTTTCAAAAATGTTTTCTATTTAAAAGAAACCTTTACGAGTCATTCTTGTAAATAATGAGCATTTCTTTTCCCCCAGGGGAATAATTCCTACTTCAGTGTTTCTAAGAATACACAGGGTTAAAACCGTGTAAAATAGATTTTCTCACAGTTGGGGGAGAGCAAAACACCGCAAATAGGAAACCAGACAGCTAGGAGGTCAAAACACTACACTTCCAGGTCAGACTTCTGGTTGCAATTAAGTAAAATTCCTGCAAATATTTGGAAGGAAATCATATTTTTGGTGTCTCCTTTCTGGCCTTGTAACTTTTTTAATTTTTCTTAGCAGCAACTTATGTATCTATATTATTCATTAAAGACACTCAGAAACACACAAACATACACAATTACAGGCACATATGCACCAACCTATGACCCCAGAATTGCGATTCGATCTTGGCCTCAAAGTTAAAACTAGCATCTCTTCCCAGGCATTCATTTTTTTTAGGTTTGAGATCGTGTGGACCTAGTCTGGGTTTTGCTTAACGTAGACATGGATGATTTTCTCAAGACATTCCACACAATAGGTTAAGCCAAGTTTCCCATTAGTGAAATAGTTCATGATCAAATATCTGAGACCCATTTGAAGCTGACTGGAGTTGAGGCTCTAAGTAGTAACGGCACTGTGCTACAACAACAAATACAAACCAGCTCCACAATTAAGTGCAGATGAGCAGGTATTAAACACGCCTCTTCTCAACTCCCTGGAAATAGCCCAGGGGTTTGCAATGCTTCACAAATGCACACCTCCTTCAGAAAACGGTGGTGGATTCATTTAGAGGTGATATAAATGGCCACTGTAGCAAAGGGAGCAGGTAGTCCCTGCCCAGTTTATAGACGTTATTACAGTGAATATAAAATTGTTTTCATTATAGACAATTGCAGTGGTAAGCTGAAAATACTAACTACAACAACCGTAATTTTAGATTCTCCACTTTTATTCTAAATAAAAGGGTGTCATGTTAGGGAATTTGAAAACGAAAGAGCTCCGGTTTTTAATCATCACTTAGGCTACTGGTCCCCAAATTCCCAAAATACCTAATTAGCAAATCCCAGTCCCAAAGCATTAAACCTCAGCATGTTACCCTCCACTAGACAGAGCCTCTTCACACGTCCTCCGTACCCTTCAAAGTCAAAGAATTCTTAGACATTTAATCAGTGAGATAACTACTATCTATTTTCTCTCTCGAGCTTCCCAATGGCTATAATGTTAGTGATGTGAAACTCAATTACTATGAATTTTTAAATCTTGGCATTGTGATCAGAGGGCCTGGCCAAAGGAAAAGAATTTAAAGGGGACAGACAGGCTGGTAAAAGCCATAAGCGCTTCCCATACATAGGAAAGGCTATTACTATAGGGCAACGGACATAAAACTCCCAAGAAATGTACAGTACACGCCAAGGTAAATAGTTTCCACTATACCTTGTCATCTCACACATTAAAAAATTATATGCAACTCCTGTGAGAAAAGGCCACTGCTTTCTGAGAAACGGGGGTGGGGGGAGGTAGGGGATATGTGTGTGTTTGCTTTCCTCGTTAGTATCTGTCAAACACAGGAGAGGTGCCACTCTTTAAGACTTCATCTGGGATTTGCCAAAGGAAAGTACAGCTTTGTCGGGGTGGGGGGAGGGTCTCACTATCTCCTTCTGCCCCCCACCCCTCCCAACACACACACACACACACACACACACACACACACACACACACACACACACACACACGCTATGTGGCAGCCAAACCATTTGAACAATATTAAGGCCAGTGTCCCAAGGGCCACATTCCCTACATGCTAGAATAAGCCACTGTTTTCACTGGGTAAACCATGAGAATTATAGGTCCCCCATCCAGTTGTCACCATTAGAAACACTGTGACAAAACACACAGATCACTAACAGAATGGTGTTATCTCACGCTGATTATCAATGTAAGGCAGTGACTTTCTCTGCCAGCAGGGCAGGAGTGCCAGCCAGTCCCACCTGCCACCAAGCAGGACTTGTCTTTGGAAGATCTAGTAATAAACAGTCAGTCTTCACAGAGCTGGTAAATGGGCAGGGCTCTCAGCCAATTGGGACAACTCCTTTTAGAAAAGTCTTGCAACCACCATCTGATGACAAAGACCTTTCTAGAATCCAAGAGTCCCAGGGGATTTGGTAAAGTTGTTTTGAACTTCCCAGTTCCTGAATATGCAGAAATTTGGGAGCAGAGAGTCTGGATGTAAATGTGAACCAGCCCAAGCCGACTCTAAAGTATAAATGGAGTTGCATCACCATAAAAGCCCCAAGAGAATTGGCATTGTAATTTGAACCTCAGCAATGGCAACGCAGACTTCGTTTTATGAGGAAAAATCATTGTTTGTTATGTGCCGGGCAGGGGCTTTCGGGAGAAGGCCAGGGTGGGAGAGGAAGCAGCTGACTCACCAGCCAGCAGGGTCGATTTAATAAGGTTTATACTAACAACGAAAAGGCCTTAGGTGGTTCAAACTGGCGCTCGACAACCTCTTGGTGTGGTGAAAAGAATCCTAACCTTTTTTTTGAAGCTTTGCAATCAGGTTTTTTTGTGTGTTTTAATTCCTTATAAAATTAAAAAAATAAACAAAAGATCAGTTATTGCCACTTCAGCAATGTCCATAACAGGTAACTATAACAAGTGGAAACATGATGCATAAAAGTTTACAGTTTTTGCTTTTCTTTCCATTTATTGCAATAAATGATTAGACAAGTCTCCCCAGTTTCTGAGGATGCAAAGTCTCTCGTGTTGTCATTGCTGCTTTAGCACAGTTACGGTAAAAAGTATAAAACTTAAAGTTTTACAAATTTCCAATTCCTGGAAAAATCATCTTTGCTGAAATTGCGGCACGTTCACCAGAGGCCTTGTGGGCACTTGCTTCCATTATTGCCCTTGTAAGCTTCTCGTGCGGATGAAAGCCGAGCAAATGTTTTGATGGAGTACATTATGGGAAGAAATGTAAATAATAACCAAAGCTATTTAAACACATGTGTAAAGAGAAAACACATGTTTCCATGGTGCCCTAGGACACATCTAGGGAAATCCATTTCTCTTTGTAAAGGGCTGTGAATAGAAAAAAACAATGTCTCCATATTAAGAATATTTAGCAGCATGGCAGATTGTTTTAAATGTGCTGTGCTTTTTACTGTGTATCAAAGTGCAGGAGCTCCCAGCTCCTCCCGTTTCAGGCCGAGAAGCCCTTCCATGGCAGCGTCGGCGGCTGCCCACGGCTCCACCTCAACGGCCGGGGAGGGCAGGGGCGGGTGCTGACACACAGCCAAGGTGACTCCGAAGCTGGGACTCTCTGCCAAGGGCCTATGTTTCATCAGGGCTGACAGCTGTTGGAGAGACGGTAACTTTCATTGTCCCTAATGTCTAAGGAAAGGATGGTCACGTGACTGCGTAAGGACGGTGTTTCGGAGCAAGCTTTCACTGTTCTCTCTGCAAACGCCCGATGGTTTACATGGAGGAAGGGCTGGGCTCAAACGGAAAAGGTTTTCACTTCCAAAATTTCTTTTAAATAGGAAAAGGCCCTTTTTTCAGTCGGCTGGGAAAATAAATACAAAGCAAAACAAACAGCACAATATGCGAATGTGCGCTCCTGGGGCCCCTGGGGAGCAGGGCTCACAATCGGGCCTGTGTCTGGAGAGCAGAGAGAAAGCTTTTTTTGGCAGGTATGGCGCATCGGGCGATGGGGAAAGGAGAGGAACGTTTCTCAGACGGAGGGAAGAATAGGAAGAACTTGCTTGTTTTGGCAATTCTCATCTTTTTCTTGTGCTCCTCCTGTTGTGTGCACACCCGCTGATTTCCTAACATGGTGGTAAAGTGCCCCCCGCCCTCCCCAGGATGCTGAGTGGGTGTCGATGGACAGATAGGAGGTCTGTTCATCTGGCCCCGAACATTCACAGAAGATGCCTCAGATGCCACAAGAGAACGAGCTGCACGCTGGCTGGAGATTTAAGCTAAGATTTTATAGGAGCGTTCGGCTTAGAAGAAAAGCCAAATAGAAAGCCAAGGCAGACAGAAACCACAGTGCCCAGGAAAATTTAATCTATTTTACGGCATTTTCCAAAGGACTGGGTTTCTTACATGTTAACTGCAAGAAAAAGGTTACACAGAATGGAATAATGGGCAGTAAAAAAAAAAAAAAAAAAAAGGAAAAAAGAAAGATTACTGCTCTACAAACACAAAGATGTCTTAAAGCCCTAATATTTAGACAGTGTATTGTGGGAAGTGCTTGGAGCTGGAAGATGAGCTCTGTTTTCATGATTAGAGGGAAATTTTATTAAAAAAGAAATCACACACACACACTCTCTCCCCCACTCTCTCTCCCTCCCTCTCTCTCTCTCTCTCTCTCCCCCCTTAATAGGGAGGCTAAAGCAGTGAAGAGAAGCCAGGCATCCTGACAGCCATGTTTTCATGATGCCTCTGACACTTCCCAGTTATGTGACCTCGGGCAAGTTGCCTGAACTCTGAGCTTGGTTCTCATCCTTAAAACCGGGGTTAAGGATGCTGCTAGAAAGGGCTGCCCCAAGGATCCACCGTGGGTACACGGAAGCCCCAGCACAGTGCTGGCACCCATCAGGCTGAATCTTGGTAACGGTAACTAGTAGGAGTGGTAACGTTGGAGGGCACTTATGGTGGTGGTGGGACTGGAGGGCACTTGTGATGGGCGGGGCTGGAGGGCAGGCATCTGCAGAAGAGGCAGAAAATACTGCAGCTCACCTTACACTGGGGTAGGATGTGGTTTTGACTTTCTCAAAACCAGATGAGGAAAACTATCTAATAATTTGTAACTCACAGACCACTTTTGCCTCTGCCTTTTGTTAAAGGGGAAAGAGATGCTACGATGGAAGCAGAGCCACAAAGCCTAGGCAAACAAAATGTGACCAGTGGGCACAGCTACAGTTCGTTCCTTTACTTCTTCCAATGCGTGTGCTCCTCCTGAGTGACAGGCTCTGCACTGGGTGCTGCCCAGGACAGGACCCTTGCCCTCCAGGAGGAGGAAACGATGACTGTGCCACTGTCCAGGCCGCTGGAAAAGGGAGGAGCAGCTCCCTGAGGGGGAAGACGCAACAGATAAGGTTCCTTAAGGGAAATGATAAGGTTCCTTAAGGGAAATGACGCGGGAGCACAGGCCTGCAGGGTGATGCAGAGCTGGCCCAGCGGCGAACAAGGAGAAGAGAGTTGTGGGGAGAGGAAGCAGCATGTGCAAAGGCCCAGAGGCGAGAAAACATGATGTTCTGGGGGCCTGTCAGTTAGGCTATGGTGCCAAGCTGATAAATGAGGGTTTATCATTTATCCCCCCCTGGCCAAAGCCATCTGGGACCAATGACTCCCCTGCCCCTAGAGGAGAGAGGCTCCTCCGGAACCCAGCTTCCCACAGGTCTGGATGAAGGGCCGCCCAAGTCTCTGGGTACCGGGCGGTTGGCTTACCCAGCGTTCTCCTGAACAGCCTGACTGCTCAGTGCCTGAAACTGGGACTAAAATGTCCCGCCCCTCTCCCCGCCACCCCCACAAGGTCATTTTCATGCTTGCTTAATAAAAAGGTTGATCATGGGAGAACTGGGGTCCCTCTGCTGGAATGCAGTTACAAGGTACATAAAGCTGTACCCCAGCGAAGCACACACAGCTACAGAACGGCAAGAGAGCAGAGGATCCTGTGTGAGACTGTCAGCCTGTGCCAAGTGATGCCCTGCATTCCCTAGAACCCTCTGCACAGGTGGGGGCCCAACATGGAAAGGACACTGCCACCACGGCTCGTGGACCCTGGGGTTGAGGGACACCCTTCAGGGACTGAGAGCTAGTTGCTGGGAGGACTAATGACCAGGAGAGACATGGCATCTGTAGACCACCACAGTCGAAGAGAGTGGATGGGTCACCTGGTGATGAGGTGGCCAGAAATTTGTCGTCCACTAAAGCCTGTGGCTGGGTGAGTCACTTGGTCCACTAGAGGGCCATGAGCCAGTGGTAGCCTTGGTAGGAACGCTGTCAGTGGCTTGACCGACAGACATCTTTGGCTTATTGGTTAACTGATACGTACATGACTCCAAATAAAATGGAGAACATACTTGGGCCCTACTTAAACTGTATGTTATGGGCTGAATCGTGTCTCTCCAAAATTCTTATGTTGAAGTCCTCACCCTAGAGGTACTCAAAATGTGACTATATTTGGAAATAGCATCTTTAAAGAGATCATTAAAATGAGGTCATTAGGGTGGGCCCTAATCCAATATGACTGTATAAGAGGTGGACTTTATACGAGGGGGAATTTAGGACACAGACATGTACAGGGAAAACCACGTGAAGACATGGAGAAAAAGGCCATCTGCGAGCCGAGGAGAGAGGCCTCAGAACCAACCCTGCTGACACCTTGATCTCGAACTTCCAACCCCCAGAAGTGTGAGAAAATAAATTTCTGTTGTTTAGCAGTCTGTGTTATTTTGTTATGACAGCCCTAGCAAGCTAGTACACTGTATAATAGAAAAGAATCTAGGTCTGGTAAATAGGGGTCTGACTTGGGCTACCTTGAAAGACAGCCACAGCTTCTCAGAGAGCCAGGCACCCAAGCAAGGCCCCCTCAAAAATATTACAAGTACATTCTCTAAATTTTCCCCTTGGGATCTGCAATTGTTTACTAGGGTGCCTGCACAGTGAGAAAAGGGAAATACCCAGAACTTTTGAGGATGACTGGATGCTAGCTCTCAGACTGTGCTATGCCTTGGGGTTTCTGGTTGCCACTGTGACCCACCAGAGGGGGATAAATAGAAACCTGGCTTCAATTCATCTGACAAAGGGCCCAGCAGGTCTGTGAAAATCTGTAGTTGTCTTCTCAGCTGTTGAGTATATGACTGAAATAGATTTACTCGGCAAATGACAGAAGGACTGGGACAAGGACATTTGGGGAAAAGTTATGGAGTGTGAGAATATCTGCATCTGATATGAATGTTCTCTGAAAGGCCCCATTAAGAGGTGCTTACAATAAGCTGGACCAGATGACCTGCCCCCATGCGTGCTGGCCAGCCTCTTTCCCCAGTTGCCCAAGTACCTGCTCAAGGACTCAGGAGTGATGTGGCCACGGGGGCAAGGATGAACATTGTGCTTGGGCTCAACAACACAGACTTAACCGCATCAAGGCTGAGCCCTGCCAAATGCCCAATTAATCTGAGCCTCCCCACCAACTCTCATATCGCAGGGAGACGGGCTAGCCGTGGAGGGTGGATTATATTAGACCTCTTTCATCACAGAGGCGGCGACAGCTTACCTCCATTGGAATAGACCCTTATTCAGGATTTGGATGTACCCTCTATGTCTGCCATGTTTCCGCCAGCCACATCACCCATGCACTTCCTGAAGGCCTCATTCACCATCACCAGTGCAGTGATTCTGACCAAGAAAACTCATTTTTCAAAATAAGACAGTGGGTGCATAAAATTCAGTGGTCTTACCAAGCAGTCAAGCCAGGCTCAAATGCAGCTGGCCTTAGACAATGGTGAAGAGGTCTACTGAAAATTCAGCTATGACACAAACTGCAAGGCAGAAGGGCTTGTGGAGCTGGGGTGAAGCCCGAAAGATGTATATGTGCTCTGACCAGCAGAACAACGCATCCCCTTGGCCAGAATATGTGGAGTGGAAGTGGGAAGTGACCACCTCAGCAAACAGTTTGCCTTCCATCCCCATGACTCTGCTGCTTTAGTACTCAAGAAAAGACTAGAGGGGCTTCCCTGGTGGTGCAGTGGTTGGGAGTCCGCCTGCTGATGCAGGGGACACGGGTTCGTGCCCCGGTCCGGGAAGATCCCACATGCCGCGGAGCGGCTGGGCCTGTGAGCCATGGCCGCTAGGCCTGCGTGTCCAGAGCCTGTGCTCCGCAATGCGAGAGGCCACGGCAGTGAGAGGCCCGTGTACCGCAAAAAAAAAAAAAAAAAAAAAAAAAAAAAGACTAGAACAGAGAGGAAAACATGAGTCAGGCTGAAAGTTCAAAGCACCGTGTAACTGTTTCCGGCTCTTCACGCCGCTAGACAAATAGACCAAAGGGCGGTTGAAATGTTGGCTCACGATGGTACAAGAAGAGCAACAAGGTAGACGGGTAACACAGAAGGAATATAATGCGTTCGACCTAGCAGAGCACATCCAGTGCTAAAACTTAACGCAAACTATGGCAACCTCAGAAAGGCAGGACCACTGAGGGCTCAAATCCCTTAGGAAGGAAAGTTTGGTCACCTCGCCAGGTCAAGAAACCTGATCAGCTGAGTTACTGGCTAAAGACAAAGGGAATATGAAATAAATATTAGAGGAGGGAATATACAAACACCAACTATTTATTTCATGTAACCGACTACAGAAGTTAGAATGATAGCATCTTCCTAAATTGTCTTCCTTGCTGTACCACATATGTATTTATATATTAACTAAGTTTTTTGTTTTTTTATTCAGGGTATGTTGGCAATAGTTAGCTTCGTCATTTAGTCAATAAGGAAAACAATATGGGCTGTGAATAAACCAAAGGAGGAATACACATCGCTCAGAAATCTCGGGCTTGGAGCTGGGATGTGAGACTTGGGGTTCTCTCTCTTGGAGGAGGTGCTGAGCATATTTTGTCTGTATTTGGGAGAGTTGTATTGTCAGGCAAAAGTTTGTTGTTATTGTTTGGAAGTTTATGGAAGAAGGAAGCCAACAGGAAAATTTCAGTGGATATTTGTAACTCGTATCCACCCACCCAAAACTTCTGCCCATCCTCCCTGCGTTTTGGTAACTTCCCACATTTTTTAAGTCCCACTTTCCCAAGGTAAAAGCCAAACATTTTGCACTCCCTGGCTCACCTGCAACCAGGATACAGCCACGGGATCCTCTCCATGGGAGGAGCACGGCGCCATGGCCACAGGCCAGGCCGTCAGGCTCCTGTAGGCTCAGTGCTGGGCTTTGCAGACGGCAGCTGAAAGGGCTCATGAACCAAAGCCGTCCCCCCGTCTTGAGGCTGAGGCTGTGCTGTCTGTGTAGACTTAGAATCGGACTGCCTGGCCCTCCTACAGGTAGATTCTGTTGAACTACCTAATATCTTTAATCAACTTCTTCTCTGCTGCAGAGCCAGACCAATTCCAGCTAGTCTCAAGCAGAAATGAAATTAAACAAAGGATATTAGGTAACTAAGGTTCCTGACCACAAAAGGTTTTAAGCTGGAGATGATCACATTTTTGTTTTCAAAAGGCCACTCTGGCAGCAGAGGCATGGATGAATTGGAAGGGATATCAGGAGGCCGTGGCAGTGATTCAAGAGCTGATTAATAAGAAGGGTCCTGACCAAGCGAGTGACACAGGGAAAAACAAAAATTTAAGACGAAAAAGGCAAACGACCCAATACAAAGGTAAGCAATAGTTGTAAATATGCAGTTCAGTCAATAAACACATAAAAACAGAAAGATAAAAATCAAAGGGCATGACATCTCCTTTTTTGATTTTTGGCCTGTCAGACTGGCAAAAATTAAAAATACCAGTAACACTCAATATTGGCAAGGCTAAGGGGAAAAATATTAATGAGGTAGAGTTGACAGAATCTGAGCTAAGTCTTTAAAATAGAAACTTTCTTACAACATTAATTTTTACTAAATCCATTGAAATAACAATTCCAGGTGACTTAAGAAGGCTGAGGCTACTGGCAAATGTCTGTGCTATGCTGTTCGCTGACGGAGTTTTTGCCAGTACTCTTTGTATTCCTCAATATTACATGATTAAGGAAATGGCTTAAAAGCCATTTATGTTATTTTTTTTAATAAAGATAACTCAGAGGATGAAATATATTAATTTTATTAAAGCAATCAGCAAAGTTACCAGCCTGGTGACTTCAGCTCACCAAGCATCGTGTGTTAAGTGTCTATCCCATGATGAAGTACGTTATCGTTACTCAGATCTGGAAACGGGAAAGGTAAGAAACTCACACAAATAAGGAAGATACCCAATTTACACAAAAGCGAAAACCATACACATTCACCCTAGTCACCAAGACAGTAAGAGCAACTCTATTTTCAGGGAACATGAGACACAGAACTAAACAGTGAGGAGGAAATAGGCAAGGCCTTCCTTACAGTTCATGGCTCTGAAATTCCTTTTGAAGAAAAAGGCATTTAAAGTAAGACTATGGGAGCAGCCGAGAAGAGGCAGTTTCCATTTTTAGTGATGCTGATAATAAACAGTCTGGGATGGGCGGCATCACTATGTATGTCTGCTTCATCCCTGCGGGTGTGCATGTCCTAGAAGATGATGCATCTCGGCCCTCTATGGAAGGCAGCCCTGGGGTAGAGATGGGTGAACAGCGCTCTGACCTTTAGGAAATTAACAGTTTAGTATGAGGTGAAGCAGAGTTACCGGTTTCTGCTCTTGAATTAAGCAGCTCGGTCATTTGGAGGAAAAAAAAAAAAAAAAAAAAGAGGCTCTGGGGTGGCAACCCCTCAATCTTTACCAACAAAGAAAGAGAGAAAGGCAGGTAAACTGATTATAAAACAATTATAATACAATGTGACCAATGTTATAAAAGTGCTATGAGCAAGGAAGACAGGAAATTGAGGAAGACTTTGTAGAAGTAATATGTGAGTTAGGTCTTAAAAGCTGAATATTAGGAGATTTCCAGACAAAAGAGAAACCTGAAAACGTAAAAACACAGAGGTATAAAGAATGCAGGTTTGCAGGAAATAGAAAAGTGAGTAGCAGGAAGGGACAAGGCAGGCAAGGTAAGTTACAGCAGGCCTTGACCTTACTAGGAAGAGGAAAGATGTATCCATGTGTGTAATTAATCACTTGTACAAACATTTATTAAGAACTTACTGCAAACCGGAAAATATGCTCCATGCCGGGGATACCATGGATCATAAAAGAAGCAGAACCTGTCTTCAGGCGACCGGCACACTTGTGGAGAGATCAACATTAATCAAATGGTGTGAACCAAAGTGCAGGATGCTCCTGGGCCTGGAAACAGGGGACCTGTGGACAGGATACGCTTCCCTGGGGTGTGGACTTTGAGCGGAGGGCTGAAAGTGGAAGAGGGGCAGGGGAGGACCAGCGCTCCAACACGGGCAGAAGCCCCAGGATGAGTGGAAGAATGGGGCTTTGAAAGAGAGGAACTGAAGCTGCTGTGGCTTAAGCATGAAAGAAGGAACAAGGGCCACAAGATGAGGCTGGAGAGGCAGCTACCCCAGAGATCTTGGCCTTCACCCAGGAGCCCTGGGGAAATCCTGAAGGGCTTTCTGCACAAAGATCAGACCTGTGACGTGAAGGGATTACACTAACTCAAGTGTTGACAACAGGTGGGGCATCAGCCAGAGTGAGCGCAAGGGCGCCAGCGAACGTGCTGCTGCAGGTGTTCGAGTGTCCAGCTGAGGCGGGACCCTGGACTGCTTGGTGGCAGCAGAGGACTAGCTCAGGTGGGGACATCGAAAGACATGCTCAGTCAAAGGTTAACTGTTCTCAGAAGCAGAAAGAAGGGAGATGCTGCTTTCACACCGAGCTGGCTTTCGAAGAGGGAGAGGAGTGAGCGGCACACCGTTGCATCAGCACCCTCCTGCTTTCTTGGGCAATCAACCGCGCTGCTTATCTCTGACAGAGAAGCCCGGCTTTTGCCCCCACTAGGGGGCATTGGAGGCTCCAGGGGCAAAAAAGGCTTCTTGTTTGTGGTTGTATGTTAAATAAACCAAGTCAGAGGCAAATGACAAACTGAGAAAAATCTCTTGCAACATACATAACACACAGAGCTTGAATATCCTTAAGGAGCTCTTACAATGTATGAACAATAGAGAGAAATATTATAAAGAAATTGAAGTGTGCAAATATCTAGATCATCAAGGTGTCCACCATACCACTGTTTACAACAGTGAAAATATTAGATGCGACCTAAATGTCCCACTGATAAATCAAACTATGGACACAATGGAATTCTATGCAGTCATTAAAAACAGTGATGTGGACCCCGAATGGCCAAAACAATCTTGAAAAACAAGAACAAAGTTGGAAGAGTCACACTTCCTAATTTCAAAACCTACTACAAAGCTATGGTAATCAATACAGTGTGGTATTGGCATAAAGACAGACATATAGACCAATAGAATAGAAGAGAGAGCCCAGAAATAAACTCTCATATTTATGGTCAAATGATTTTTTATAATGGTGCCAAGGCCACTCAATGGGTCAAAGGACAGGCTTTTCAACAAATAGCACTGGGAAAACTGGATATCCACATGTGAAAGAACAAAGTTGGACCCTTAACTTAAACCATATAAAAGATTAACTCAAAATGAATCAAAGACCTAAATGTCTATAAAACTCTTAGAAGAAAAAAATAGGGAAAAGCTTTGTGACACTGAATCCAGCAATGATTTGTTGGATATGACATCAACTGGCTACATCAAAATTAAAAACGTTTGGGTCAAAGGACATTGTCAAAGGCTTTGTTTTCTCCATTTCTCTCAGGAGGGAGAAAATATCTGCAAATCATATCTGATAAAAGATTAATATCCAGAATATATAAAGAATTCCTACAACTCAAACAAATAAACAACCTAATTAAAAAATGGGCCAAGAACATAAACAGACATTTCTCCAAAGATACACAAATAGTTAATAAGCACATGAAAAGATGGTCAACATCACTAATCATTAAAGAAATGCAAACCCAAACCACAATGTGATACCACTTCACATCTATTAAATTTTAAAAATGGTGATGTATGTGTTTCAAAGGACTTTTATATTATGTTAGGTGGGAAGAAAATAGATTACAAAATTGTATGTACAGTAAGATCACTTTTCTGTTTAAAAACAAACTTCTTGCTCACATGAGCCCAAGAAAGGCTTTGGGTTTCATCTTGGGACCAGAATACCATGTGTTCCCTGCCTGTGAGAGAGGCTGGGAAAGTGAGTATTTAGCTCTTCCCTCAGTAGGAGTGGAGGCCAGGGGAGGGGCCAGTTGAGGATGGGGACTGACTAAGCCACTACCACAGTGGAGACAGAGGTCTTGGAACTTTCTCTGCTCCTTTTCCTTCCGTACCAGTTAGAAAGTGACACTAGCCAGGTCTGCTGGAGTACAAAGGATGCAAGCTCCTACGGCTTTTCTCAAGAAGACTTACAGTATTACTAAGCAAAATGCCGGCAAGCGTCATCTAATACAATATTGTTTGGACTGAAAATTCTATTTGTCTGAGGCTTTCGGTTTGAATAAATTTAACCTATCTGCCCACTTATCAGTCATGCCCAAGTAAACAGTGCAGATTAAGTATGCCTTCAAAGGGGAGGACGTGACACCATTCTTTCCCTAAAGCGGTGCTGTATTAGCATAATCTAGTTCACAGCACTACAGTGCTGTCCTCTGAGGATTAACATGGGCTGACTGTTAAGTGTACTACAAAGAGTGCCATGAAATGCTAACTTAAAATTAAAAACACCACAATGACAGAGTGGAGAGAACACTGGTCTGGGGGGTCAGGTTCTGCTGCTTGTGACCCAAGTCCTCCTCCATATTCAACGTATCCCCGAATATGCTGAATATGAATCTGTGCATCAGGCACTGAGCTAAGTGCTGGGGGCAGGGAGAGGAGAAGGGAAGATGCCAGATACACGACATAATCTTTGTCCTCGAGAAGATGATCTTTTATTTGGGCAACCCCCTTAATCTCGCAACCTCAGCTTCTTCACCCATAACTCAAGGATATGACCATTCTCCAAGTGTTATTAGGATAACAGGGTGGGATATTTCAACCTCAGTGCCCTTGACATTTGGGGGGATAGTGTCTTGCTGTGGGGAGCTGCCCTGGCCACTGTAGGATATTTAGTGGCGTCCCTGGCCTCTACCCACCAGATGCCAGTAGCTCCCCTCCATGGCTATGACAACCCAGACTGTCACAGACATTTCCAAATGTCCCCTGTGGCAAAAGCACCCCCAGGTGAGAACTTCTGAAATAGGGTGACATAAATGAAAGCACTTAGAAAAGCATAAAGCCCCAAATCAAGTCAGTGTTAACGTAAACCCAGCTGTAAGACTTGTCAAAAAAAAAAAAAAATCCTTTAAAGAATTTATAGCTTACTTAGGAATGTTTATTTTCTATTTTTATGTACTTTGCCTACCATTAAAAGCCCTTCAGGGCTTTCTGGTTAAATTTGCTTTACCTAATGAATACATCTTCAATAGAACATATTTTTTAAAAATGTATCACTGTACTAATGTGACAGTCAGAGTCAAACATAACTGCCATCTCTACAAAGCAGAAATTTTATCCAAAATCAAAGTACTCCATTCCTACCTTTTAAGGACAAGGGATTGGATCTTGTGAATTCTGTATTTGACGGCCTGTGCTGTTTACGAACTCCTAAGTATTCCTTCACTCTTGAATCAATGGTTTCTTTTAACAGTAAACAGACTTTCTAAAGTAAATCAGAAAATTAGATATAACTTAATTTAATGCAATGCAAAAAAAGTCAATATCATGCATATTTAAACACCAAAATCGAACATTTCATTTTGTTTGCTCTTTAAATTAGCTATGAATGAATAAAGGAATCTTATATGTGCTCATGGATAATGCTGCAGATTTAAATTTGCCACTGAGCTTTGCTTGAAACCATGATGTTGGCTTACTCTGTGATATAAGAAATACATTTCATTTCTCTCTGCCTCAGTTTCACATTTCTAAAAGGAAGATAAAAACACTTCAATGTAAAAATCAGGGCGATCAGGTGACAAAATCAGAGAGGTAAAGACTGTTTTCGTATAAATATCAACCCGTGGGATTGTGACAAACAGAAGAGAGAAGTCAAACAGAGCCAACTCTGGCTGGAGATGGTAGCCCCAGAGCCAGGCCCACTGGGTGGGGACTGTGGACCGGGAGAAGCTGGGAGCCAAGGCACAGTCAGAGGGAACCCTGACCCCTAAGCAGTCAACAGGGGGCAGCCCCTCGTGCTTTCATATGGGGACACAAGGCACAGTGATACCAGATCTTCCAATTTGTTTAAGAGAAACTAGAGACAGTGATTTTTATACAAAAATTTCCCACTTTTCAAACTTGGTTCAAAAAACTTTTAATACCTAACCACCATAATTCATTAGTTTCTGGGATTTACAAATCTACTAAAAAGGAATAGCACCGAGTGGTGGGTTGAATAGCGAACTGGAAATCAGGAGTCTGATTTTCTTCTCATACT
Organism: Lagenorhynchus albirostris; assembly: GCF_949774975.1. Lineage (NCBI taxonomy): Eukaryota > Metazoa > Chordata > Mammalia > Artiodactyla > Delphinidae > Lagenorhynchus > Lagenorhynchus albirostris. The sequence continues at coordinate 37,750,742 of NC_083109.1, read as the reverse complement.
TGTTGATGATACTGTATATGCTTTTGTGAAAACTGTACTTTGTTCACCTATTCATGGTAAAAATAATTTAACTTCTTATATTGCTCAAAAGTAGACTAATATTTATTAGGCAACAGAAACACAGGGCATCCCATATGACTAGCAAATTTCTGGAGCTACCATTTTACGTATCGGTGTTATTGATAAAAAGAAAAACAAAACTTTAAAAGTCCAACCACATAATGGGATGACACTGCCCATTCCAGCTACACTACCAGAAAAATGTTACCTGATGTAGGGAAAGGAAAAAATTGCCCACAAATCTAAATGTCTTAACTGAGATTAAGAACTGATGCGTAAGGATGGGTAATTCTGGTTCAGTTCCCAAGGACTCTGCAGAAGGCTCAGAGTTTCCAGGTCACCTCAAACCTGTTTCACTGGTTTCTGGCAATGCCATCTCAGGTTGATCTCTTAGAATCTTCATAAATTAAAATGAGGACAGAGTTGTAAGCTGCTTCAAAGGGCAACGAGAGCCAAACTTTTCTTTTGTTGCAGATACGTGTACTCCTCAAACAGTACAGAGAACCCTTGACTTAATTGACAAACATGAGTTTCTTGATAAAATACAAACACTGGTCTCCTCTCTCCTGCTCTCATTTTGCAGCCCAGAGATGCAGTGCCTTGTGGAATACAGCCGTATTCGTTTACAGTTAGGGTTTTGGCATTGTTCACGCAACAGAAAGGCAGCCTTGTCTCATACTGTTGTTTTAACAATTAAAGAATTTTGCTTCACATGCAGGGTTCAACGATGACTGAGCTAGAAAATATGTGAAAGACATACATGGAAACAAGGATTGTTAAAATTTGGCCATAAATGCCCTATAAGGCCAGAACTAAAAATAGTATGACAAAAATAAAGCCAAGGCCCATACACACAAACTCTCTCCCTAGAGTTACGGGGCTTTCCTTCCATGAGTCAGGTTTGACAAATGGAAGGTAGATAGTGTGTGCTGTGGTCGAGATACCCTAGTAAGTGACCACACTGCACTTGGCGAAGTGTTCTCTTCAGAACCAGAGCAAGGCAAGAAAAGACAAATTCCCAGCTAAAAAACAAATTCCCAGACCAAGTCCCAGTCAAGGAGCAAGAGAGAGATGCGCCCAACATCTCCAGGCTAACAGGGGTTCATGTGTGCTTCCCCAGGTTTACAAACGGAACAGTTTGAGTTCAACTGTTTGGGTACAAAGACTACTCATGCTGGACTCAAAATAAACACATGTTTAATACATGTAATTAGTTCCTTTTCCTGAAAAGGAACTGGATATTCTTAAGACTTTCACTACGCAAAGCGACTGTTAAAATGCAATCAAACTGATAGCTCATGAAATCCCAGTCTTGAGATAATCTAATGATTAAGAAAAGATGAAAGCACTGGGACACTGAACATAGGCTAAAGTCATATCCTCAACTAGCTTTTCTCCTTTCTCATACACACACACACACACAAATTATCCCAGAGCGATTTTAATGTCAGTGAACACACTTCGAAGGAATAACTTCAGTAAAAGCCACAAACTATCTACTTTGCTTTGAGAGGAAAACTCAGCTTGCTGGCACTGCATCGGAGCTCTGCAGGTCTAATCGTGCTCTGAGCATCTTGCTAAGTCACGCCCTGCTGCCCGGACATAGGTACGAGGTGGAGCAGCACAGTTGCTTGTGGCACCCTGGAAAATTCTAGCCTTATGCTTTGGCTAGGAAGTGAGTCACATACCCACAGATTTATTGTAAAGCCTTCCAAATCAACTGAATCTTGGCAAAATTGACTAAATATCAACAAAAAGTGTCTAAGGCCGCGGTGGCAGAGCTGGGAGAGAATAGAGGAAAATGGAATGGTGGATTCTAGGATGCTGTTTATGTAAGTCAAACTTTTTGGGTGGGGTCCCCTGGGGTGCATATTAGTCACTTTGGGGAAACGAATTAACTGTTTTGAATCATAGGGACAGGTGTTGAGAAGCCAAATCTTGGAATGACATGAAGGTGAGTTGTAGAAGGAGATGCTGGCCCGTCAAACGTTAAGCCCTGAAGAGTAGGGTTCACGGCTATTTACCTGAACGAAGATCCCATCATACAGAATCTTGCGCCTTCTCGCTCCAGCTTCAGGCCATTGGGTATCCTTCGCAAAATGAGGACAACAGAGTCCTGATAATACTATTATCTCCTGACCGAAAATGTATCACTTATAAATTTTCTTTTGGGTGTTTTCTTTTCTAGTTATCTCCAAAAGCTGACTGAAAACAGTTATCACAGTAAAGGCGTAAAAAAGTGGTATAAAAAAGTACCACTATCACTAGTTTCTTCTCCATATACTACCTTTTAATAAAATGTATTTTTATTTCTAGCTCTAAAAAGCTATTGTGACCAACAAATATCATGGAAGACACCAAGGGCTCTAACATTTGGAAAGTTATGTGAAAGCCACAGGCTCGCTGTCCTGCTCTCCTGTAAGCAGGGATCTGGAGAAGGGAGCCAAGCATGTGCCTCTGCCACAGCGGCACTTGGGTGGGACCTCGGAAACTGAGAGCTGGGAGTGACTCAGCCAGGGTCTGGGAGAACCCCTTCATCTGCAGAGGAGGAGGCTGGGGCCCCAGGAGTTCCAACATCACCACCCTGTCACATGACCACTTCCTTTACTGACTGAGCATCAGCTTAGTGACTGGCCACGGCGAGAGGCGGGCCGTGATGAACGATCTCTACACTTTGTCAAAGGATCACACGGTGCAGAAGAGGATTTCAGACCAGTGAGAAAGACCAGCTTTGTGTCAACACCACACCTGCTCCAGGTGCTCAGTCCATCCTTTACGGCCAGTCAGGATTACAGTCCCTGCTTACCTGGAAAAGTCACTTTAACTTCTTTTTTTTTTATTATTTTTTTTCTTTTGCGGTACGCGGGCCTCTCACTGTTGTGGCCTCTCCCGCTGCGGAGCACAGGCTCCGGACGCGCAGGCTCAGTGGCCATGGCTTACGGGCCCAGCCACTCTGCGGCATGTGGGATCTTCCTGGACCGGGGCACGAACCCGTGTCCCCTGCATCGGCAGGCAGACTCTCAACCACTGCACCACCAGGGAAGCCCCAACCTCTTCTTTTTTTAATACAAAGAACCCTTTCCCCCAAACAAAGAGGTAGGAAATTTCTGGTTTAAATACTAGAATAGCAAAGGAAATAGATGTGTCAGTTTCCAAAGAAACAGCAACAACAAAAAAGCAGGTGTATGTCTGTTGTGGGGAACACAACTGTTTTTCAAGGATTAAATAGCACTCAAGATTTATTGTCCACTAATGAAAATGAAAGCTGGAAGAAGAGCTAATATTCTTTTAAAAGCTCCTTGCATTTAAAATAGTGAAAAGTTTTAAGGAGAGCACAGGGAACTATATTCAGTATCATGTAATAGGACTTCCCTGGTGGAGCAGTGGTTAAGACTCCGCCTGCCAAGCAGGGGACATGGGTTCGATCCCTGGTCCAAGAAGATCCCACATGCCGCGGAGCAGCCAAGCCCGTGCACCACAACTACTGAGCCTGCGCTTTAGAGCCCGCGTGCTGCAACTACTGAAGCCCGAGTGCCACAACTACTGAAGCCCATGCTCCTAGAGCCTGTGCTCTGCAACAAGAGAAGCCACTGCAATGAGAAGCCCATGCACCGCAATGAAGAGTAGCCCCCGCTTGCCGCAACTAGAGAAAGCCTGCACACAGCAACAAAGACCCAATGCAGCCAAAAAGAAAAAAAAAAAAAAGAACTAATTCCACTACTAATGAAATAAACAACTCCTGAAAGAATTTATTTAAAAAATATCACGTAATAACCTATAACGGAAAAGAATCTGAAAAAGAATACGTGTGTGTGTGTGTGTGTTTGTATGTATAACTGAATCACTTTGCTGTACAACTGAAACACCGTAAATCAACTATACTTCAATTTTAAAAAATAGTGAAAAGTTTTCTGGTACCTCTTTCTTCTGTTCAGAAAACCAGCTGGTATCTTTGTTTGAACCTTGCGGAGATATATGAAGATCCACCAGGACAGCAAAATTCCCACACTGAAAGACATTAATGGCAGAGTTAGCTTACGCCCAGCAAACAATGAGAGAAAATCTCACAAATTCCTATGTGGTTGCTCATGATGAAACGGCAACAAAGTTCACTACTGGACAGAAACGTTAATATGGGGCGGGGTAAAACTCATAACCCGATGTTTTTTGCAAGTTTATAATTTATGCTAGAAATGCTAGGGAGAGATTTAATTTCAATCAGGATAGGAAAGACAAAATATCTATCTCTGGGCCGCACCTTCAAGGAGGATGCCCAGAAATCTGGCAGCAGTTGGAAGGCTATTAAACACCGAGAAAAGTTAAATAGGTCAGTACGAGGTAGGCTCCAGAAAAGAATGAGTCGTGGACGGCCAGGGGAATTCTTTCTTCCAGATAGGCGAGAACAGACAGAAGTTACTGCATTTTTAGACAGACAAAAGGATTGGCTGGAACCGTACATCTTGGACTAGAACTAGAAGCACGGACAAACGAAAAAGAACCAAAGAGCAGAAGGCAGATGCTGAATGACAGTTATGAAAACTACATGAGTTTTATTAAAATATGCTACAAAGCCTGTCTCCTTTCTTATTTGATAAGCTAGTGCTGTCTAGCATTTTGGAAAAAATGGAAATCTTCTCTATCTGCACTGTTCAATAGGGAAGCCAATAGCCTTATGTGGTTACTGTGCACTTGAAATGTGGCTATTGTGACTGAGAAGCTGAACTTTTAATTTTATTTAATTTCAAGCTAATTTAAACAGCCACATGTAGCTAGAAGCTCTGCGGCATGGCTACAGACCTTGTAAAAATGTGTAGCTTCATAAACCCTCATACCGTATGAGTAAAGTAATCTGAGAATCTCAAGATAACTGTGGATGAACTAACTTAGAAAAGCACCGTGGGTTGCTTTATGGCCAGCAGGGAAAGTCATTTTTGTACCTCTTTGGCTAAACATTTTTTTTTTTTAAATTCTGTGCTATAATTCAGTGGTGAAAAAAAATTTTTTTTTCAACAAACGGTGTGAGAATACCAGATATAATATGGAAACAAAATGAAACTCGACACCTACCTCACACCATACACAGAAACTGATTTGAGATGAATCACAGAACTAAATGTAAAAAATCAAATCTATCTTCCCAAACTTGGGGTAGAAAAAGATTTCTTAGACAGGATCCAGAAAGCACTAATTATAAAAGAAAATATCAGCACGCTGGACTTGATCAAAATTTAAAACTTCTGCTCATCAAAAGACACCATTAATAAAATGGATATTTTAAATGCCATAGACTGGGAGAAAATATTCATAAATGCACGTGTCGGACAAAAGGACTGGTGTCCAAAATATGTAAAAAATACTTCTACAAATTGACGTTAAGAAAACAAAACACAAGCTTGAACAGACACTTCACAATTAAGAAAAACAACTGGTGAATAGGCACATAAAAAAAAAGTGTACAACATCATCGCTTATCAAGCAAATACAAATTAACACTGCCAAGAGATACAACTACACACCTACCACAATGACTGCAGTGAAAAAGACTGATGCACACCAAATGTTGGTAAGGATGGGGAGTGACCCAAACTCACACACTGCTCGTGGCAATGGAAAATGGTTCAACCACCCTGGCAAATGTTTGTCAGTTTCCTACAGTTAAACACATATTTATTTTACCATCTGAGCCAGCAATTCCACCTCAGGTATTTACCTGCGAGAGATGAAACATATGTGCACACAAAGAAATGTACACAAATGTGTGTGGATGTTTTATTTGCAAGAATCGAAATGGAAGACAACCCGAAAGTCTCTCACCAGGAGAACAAACAAATTGTGGTATATTCATGCAATGGAACCCTCCTCACCAAACTACTGATCCGCTCAACACGGACTAATATCAATATCATTGCACTGAGCAAAGCCAGGCTAAAATACATACTGCATGATTCCATTTATATAAAGTTCTAGAAAAGCAAAATTAAATCTATGGTCAAAGAAATCAGCACAGTGATTGCTCAGGGAGAAATTGACTGGGGAATGTTCTATGTCTTGTTATACAATTAAGATCAGTTCGTTTCCCTGTATATATGTTACATATCAATAATAAATGATTTTTAAAGTACTGTGTAAAAATATACTCATATTTGTTGACATATATTTAAAATGTAAGTATTATGTCCTTGAAAATGTGTGGGTATTTTGGGGGAGAACAAAGTGAACTTCCCTGGGTAATAAATCATAAAGTATAATGAAAAAGGGTCTCCTACAATGTCCAACAGTGCAATGTCACCCACAGAACTACAGTTTAGTGAGCTGCAACCAGCATTTTATTTTAATGAAAGAGAAATGGGATTAAAAAAAAAATCAATGTGTCACACGGTAAAGTTAAGTCTTGTTTTGTGAAACTTAGGTATGAGTGTACTGAGTTATGATATAAAGCCTATTTCTCACTGTGGGTTGTGGTCAAAAATGTTTGAAAACCATATTCAAATACACTGTTATTTTAAAAGTTTCTTCCATGTTGATTATCGATTTAACCTTTAAGGAGTATGCTGCCACCAGGTGGAGGTCTCATGTCACAACTACAGGATCTTAGCCAGGGATTATTAACCTTTCATGTGCCACGGATCTCTTTGTTGTGAAGCTGATGAAACCTGTGCATCAGTTGTGAAGCTGATGAAACCTGTGTATAATAATGTTTTTAAATGCATGGAGACACAATGCATAGGAGTAAAAAGAAAGCCAATTATACTGAAGTACAGTTACCCATATTAAAAAAATATTGTAATATAGTAATGGATGTACTTGTTCAATAAGGCATTGGATCTTGTCACACAGTGGTGGATCTAAAAACTACTATAAATCCAAAGTAGTGATAAGCATAAATGACATTTTCAGATGTCTGCCACAATTATAATGCAATATAAAAAGAGCTGTGATTTCTAATGGTAACAAACATTGCTAATACTATTGTGTTCTGAATATTTCATTCATAATAAAAACAAAATTTATTAGAACTTGGTCAAAGTAAAGATGCAACTTTTTTCCCATCCAAGTTCACTGACCCTCTGAATTCTCTCACAGGCCTGTTGAGGCTCCAGGGATCCTAGAACAAGAGCCCCTCCAAAGAGGTGAGACATGCCTCATACACATTCTACTGGGTTTCCTGTGGGTGTTCCACCCTGACTGTTCAGTCAAACCAAGTTCTCTGCTACCCCTTTGTCATTAGCAAAGATGATTTTTTAAATTAAAAAAAAAATAGTGACGTTTGAACAACCTGAACTGATACTATGTAATAGTATCCTAAAAAATTGAATGATAAGGTCCAATTTGGTATTTTTTCATCATTTTAGCTCTGATCACAAAGAAGCTAGTCTGTTTGATTATAAGAAGACTGATTAAAATGTCTTTTTTTAAATAAATCATTGAATCTCACTCTGGTGCTCAAACCTTCCCGGGCTTCCTGCCAGAATCCCCACTCCCCAGTGGGGCTCTCCCTCTGCAGCCAGCCTTCTGAGTTTTCCAGCAAGAGCTCTCTCCAGCTCCCACAGTAATAAGAGATATTTTGCCTTTCTGAAGTTCCCTGCTCTCAAAGCTTTGCTTCTTTTCTCCCATGAGTAAACAGAAGTAAAAAAAAAAAAAAAAAGAAAGAAAGAAAAAGAACACCACCCCTGACTGCTGCTGGCAGCACAGCCCCCGCCCCTCCTGCCCCTTAATTAGGGGCCATTTCTTCTCTACTCTTCCAGGCAGAGCAGCACAGTCAGCATCACTGGGCTCTCAGGCCAGAGCTGCTCATGCTACACAGGCCGCGTTACCTCCCTCACAGCCCAGCAGCTACGAGAGGAAGCTCTGCATCCCACGCTTGGGCTGGGAACCAACCGGCTGGGGGCCAGTCCGGCTTCCTCCCCCTCCACCCAGAGGTTTCGGCCAAAAACCTGGGAGTCACCCCTAACTCCTCCCTTCCCTCACCCTCAGTCACCACGCCTGGTAGATTTGGCTTCTTCAAGAGCTAAACACACCCCTCCTCTCTGGCTCTCCAGCTCACGTCATCTCCCACTTGGAACATCAGGGCCACTTCTCGGAGTCCTGGATGAACTCCCCAGCCTCCACCAGAGCCACGCCTGCCGCAGAGGGGATGCCGAGGCTCCAAGGCTCTGATGAGGCCCGCTTCCCACTGTCTCCCACTGCTCCTGGGCACATGCTCTCTGCCCTTTGCTTCCAGAGCACCTCGATGCTCCCGTGCTCAGTGGGCTCTCACACATCCTCAAACCCTCGCAGGAGTGCGGCCATCCCCATGGAGCTTTTCTGAACAGTTTGCCACTCCCTCCTCCGGATCAGCAATGCTTCCCGTGCTTATTTCTGCATTCAGTGGCTGGTCCATGTAGGGGCCTCCCCTGCCAGACTGTCAGCTCCTCAGTGGAGACAGGGTCCACACCTCAGTCCCGCTGCATCCCAGGGATCAGCACAGTGCCAGCTCACAGTAAATGCTTAATATTTAGTGGAAGGAAGGGAGGGACGAAGGGAGGGAGGGAGGGAGGGAGGGAGGGAGGGAGGGAGGGAGGAAGGAAGGAAGGAAGGAAGGAAGGAGGGAAGGAAGGAAGGAAGGAAGGAAGGAAGTGGGGGGGCAATCACAGCCTTATCTGCAAACTGGGGGCTCTGACACCACTCTGGGGACAAGGTCACTCTGACTGAGCCCAGGACACTGATGTGTCATAGAACAACTTTCTCCCTCCTTATTCTGGAGCGGCGACAACTATGCCATCACCAGTGACAACCACTCATTTTCCATATTTTGGAAAAAGGGAATTCAAGGATCCTAGGATTACCTCACCCCAAACTCACTGCCAACCAAGCATGTTGGTGATTTTTCCTATTTCTTTCCTAAGAATTCCAAAGTCGAAACTTAACTGTTACCAAGTCTTCAGGGGTGGGAGATCTTGTCCTCTAATTGTACATTAAGTGTAAAATAAAGGTGAAACTGCTACTATTTCTCATACGTGTAGCTCTCTCAGATGCAGGTTCAAAACTCTGAGTTATGTGGAAGGTTCTCCACATTCTCTCATTCGTTCGTTCATTCATTTATTCATTCCCCACTGAGTTTCACAGGAGCCCTGGGGCAGAGCTGGTGCGGGGGGGGGGAGGCGTATCAGAGCACTGCAGGCAGTGTGACTACAGTGCACACCTAAGGGAGCTGAGTGTCAACTCCCCCTGAGGGAGGCCAGGGAGGAGGGTGTGATGTTGCAGCTGAGTCCTGAGGAACAGGGTGACAAGTGGTCGAGAGAGAGGCCCAAGGAAGGAGCTCGGTATATGCTCTGAGGATGGTGGAGTCTGACGACATGGAAACAGGGCAGGAGGGCTCAGAGCACAGAGGAGCCCCGGACGGGCTGAGGGGCCAAGAAGACTGCAGGCTGGAGGGTGGAATGACCTGAGCCAGGCATCCAGGTTTAAAGCCACCACAAGAGCCCAAACGAGGTAGTAGAAGGTGATCCTGAGGTGGGGGGAAGGAGCAGATTTGAGGGATACTCAGAAGACAGAGTCAAGAGCATGTGGTTGGGTGCAGAGGGGGAGGGGCAAGGGTGACCCCAGGGCCCACGGGCAGTTTCCCCCATGCCCCGGGGCTGCCCACAGGCAGTTTCCCCCATATGGGTCTGTCGCATTGTCACTGGCATTGTACACCCACCTATTATTAAAGATTTAAGGCAGCCTGGATTAACAAGGCAAAGATTTAAAATGGGGGAATAAGTAAGAAAAACAAGGGTAAAAAGATAAAATGAAGCCAGTGCTAGGTCTCATAGGTTTGCACAAAAGCCCCACCATGTCCTAAGTCTCTGCAACAGTCTGCTCTCAGTTTGCTAGTTACCAACGTGAAAAACAAGAGGCCAGAGGCCGTCAGATGAGAACAAATCGGTGCTGAGGATAATTCAATCAATCCCGATACTCAATCTAGAAAGACATTTCTCCTGAATATCTTCATGAAAAAACATGGCAATTATCCTCCTGGAGCATCAACTTGACTCAAAGCCTCTAGCAAAATATTAAATATTTTCATATCCAAACGAACCGCATATAGGTTATAGCACAAAATTTAAAAGTCCCATGATTTTGCAAGAAAGAGCACAGTTTAAAATACTGACAGTATTCAATTTAATCCTCGTCACTAAGCTGTGAAGGAGCACGACTATTACTCGCATTTTATAGGTAAGGAAATGGAGTCAGAGACGGTAAAGGCCAAGTCCAAGATTACACAGGCAGTGAAGGACAAACCCAGGAATCAAATCCTAATCTTTTACCCCTCAAAGCCGACTTGTGTGCACTACTTGGAAGAGATATCCACCCCCGTGGAAGGCCCCTCGGGACTCATTTCCTGACCCCACGTGGAGGCACGTTTAAGGCTGCCTGGCCTGGAACCCCCTCCACTCTACTTGGGAACTGGCCTCCTGTCCCCTCTAAGGTGAGTGATGGCAGCTGCGCGGGCCCACCCCATCGGTGCCTGGTGATGGAACCAAGGATTCTGAACGGGGTCCCGCAGCTCCCTTCCCTGGGCTGAAGCGAGGCCCTGAGGGCTCAGATCCTAAAGCTGCCACTGGGGTAGGTACGCTGCTGGAGAAGAGTGCAGCATGGAGGTGAAAGCCCCACTGCAGAGAGAGTGGGGCGAGAGGGCTGTGGGGAGAAGGAAGGAGGAGAAGGGTGACACGTCACGCCAAAGGTGGGGTCGGGTGGCAGGGCAGGAAAAGAGGTCTCCTGACATGAACAGCCCCATCCAGGGAGCTCAGGCTGAAGAAAAGTCAACGCAAATAGTTTGTCAATTTCACCCCTGTTCTTCCTTAAAATACTTGCCCAAGAAATCCAAGCTTGGAGTTTACATTCGAGAAAAGAAACCAGCATACCTTCAGGGTGGCATATGCCATAAACACGCAGACAGTTGGGTCAGGGGACAGGAGAATAAACAGTTAGTTGTACTATCGGAATACACGACACCCTTCATCTAATTGCAAAAACTTCCAAAGGGGAAATAAGTTGGCGATCACAACAGTTAAGATTTGCTGAGCACTTACTGTGTGCCAGGCCCTGCATCAAGCCCTCTCAGTGCATTACTGTATTTATTGTGCCCCGGAGAGGCAGAAACAATTACCACTCAGCATCTGGAGACACTGAGAAGCCCAAGAGCTCTCCCTCTCTCTCATCAAAGATCCCTGGTGATCATGGCTGGGTTTTGTTTGGAGTGGTGCCTGCCAACCTGGCAATACTCGTCAGAACAGGTAGGAGGAACACTCTATATTCTTAGTCACAGAACGGGACACAGCCTGAAGTCGAGAGCACAGCACACAGAGAGGGCCTGGAGAAAGCCTTCTGCTGACCAACAGGAGAATGGCCTAGCAAAGGGAGTCCAAGGCCGTGATCTCTTCCGGTGACACCCCAGTTTAGGAGGGGTTTCCCACCTCCCCTCTCTGGGTGTCAGTCTCCCTCTTTGTAAAATGACACAACTAGGTCTCCTTCAAGGTGCCTTATGCTCTAAGATCCCATCTCTTAGGGTTTTGATTTGCAACCATTTGCCTGGACTCCATTGGCCAATGTCACGTCTGCCCTCCTGTAAAGCTTCTGAAAGAGCCACCCTGAGTCTGGCACCTGGTACCATCCTCCATTGGTTCACAATGGGCCCTGCAAGCACAGCAGGCAAGTCCACCGTCGTTTTGGAATAGACAACAGGAGAGCACATGTCCTGCTGGGCTGACCTCTGTGGGCAGGATTTAGTCTTGGCAACCAATGACAGAAAATACCAGTCTCATGGCTAGAAATCACGGTATAAACCACAGGAAATGGAGAAGCTCAGTGGAGTTGGCTGAGGGAAAAATCTTAGCAACCAACGAGCTCTTCCCCCCAGAGCACTCTCCGACCAGATGCAGGCGAGACTGCGCTCTTCTCTGCCGCCACAGCATTTTATTTACGCTCCTGTTGTGGGACTCCCTTATAGGCTGTCCGCACAGGACTGCATGCTTCCTGGCTCCCGAGGGCTGCTTGCGAGAAGGGGCTGCTTTCCGTTACCTTTGGCTTATCAATGCCTAGTACTGGGCCTGGCACAGAGATGGCCGGGAAGAGTGTTTGTTCAATAAATGAAAATAATACATCAGTGATGAAAATTACTTAAGTGTCAGCCCTGTTCTCTCTCTAGGAGGGATTACCACCCTCTCACCTGCACCTTGTCCTCAGAATAGAATCAAGCTCATGGTTTACAACTAAGGTTGCCTCATACATGCACAGAACACTATCACCCGGGAAAACGGGCAGAGGTGGCCACTGCTGCACGCTAGATGGTTAGCGTCTGATCTTGCAGTCAAACCCTGGCTGACTATATGAATCCAGACCCATTAGAAGGAACCTACATAGGGCTTCCTTGGTTGCAAATGGATGGCTAGTGCTTTGAGGTCAAGTTTTTCTGGTTGAAAGGGAAGCAGGAAAGGGTGTGACTTTTCTCAAGTGGAAAGGAATCAGGAGGGGAGGGAGTTTCTCTCTGTTTGGTTTCTGCTCTGGGACATTTGACTACAGGTCAGGGATGTACACCTTTTCAGTCATTTGTTTGTTTTTCTTAACAGATTTATTGCTATGGTTGGGAAAAGGTTCTACACGGGCAGGGAGCAAAGGAATGAGAGAAAAAGATGTCAGACAAGCAGAATTGCTGAGTGTGATGACAACTTCTAAAAGGAGAAACAAATAGAGTCACAAGGGCTGGTGTCCTTCAGTAAGCTGTCTCTGGTCTCCTGCTCAGAAAGAGTTCTGGGTTTGTTTTTTTTTTGCCTAAAATGCTCACACAGTGCTTCACATAAGCTATGGATAGGATCTGAGAAGGGAAGCAAAGTGCTGCTGGGAATGAAGCGAAGGCCAACAAAGCGGTATTACAAAGCGACGCTTAAGTTTCCCACATGCCCCCTGGAACCTTTAAGTCGTATTCGAGGCCAAACCACAGCCTCTACAATCCATCACTGCATGAAGAGTGCAGTTAGGAACAGACTCTCAGTCACTCCCTTTGAAAGATAAGAACGGCCTTCATTTCTTTAGATACTAACCCCAGTGATTTTTCCAAAAATTGTCCTTTTAAATGTAACCCCCAGGCCACTATCCCTAGGAGACTGGCCTGTGGCACGTCCAGAGCATGTGAGCAGCGAGGAGTGGGGATGACGAGGGGGCAGGACAGACCTGGCGCAGCCCCCTCCCTGCGCCTCAGACCCTCAGGCCCTGGGTAAGTCCCCGCAGTGCAAAATGGGACAATAATGCAAGATGCTTCACGGAGTCGTTTTGAGGATTACATGAGAGAATTCAGGTACAAAACTTCAGCACATCCGACAGGGCTTAAGAAAGAAATATGGGTCGTTTTGTTTTGTTTCTCTCCAAAGGTAGAATTTGTTTCAAATTCCAGAGAATTTTCAATGAACTCTGAACTGTCAGTTCCATTAAGGTTGACAAATAGGTCGGGCGCAGGTTTCCCCTTGTTTCTCCTAAGAGCTAATAAATGCCTCCTAATTCTTTTCCGCTGTTTTACTCTGGCCACACGCTGCTTCTCAGAAGAACAGCAGATGGCTTGTAATCACACCAGATTACAAGGAGCCCTCCTGCCACACATTTCTGCAACAGAGAACATGAAAGGAAAAGATAATCTGACAGAAATTATTCTGTACTTGTCTATAGGGAACTTGTCTTGAGAGGGTCTTAAGTGGCTAGAAAAACAAGCAACATTCACAGTTTAGAAACATTTCGGCTGCTCAGGAGCAAGTTAAGGAACAATTACGGCCAACCATCTAGGAATCTGAAAATGGAATCTGGTGGACACCAGGGGTGTTGGTCCCTACAAATTCTGCTCACAATTTTACCCAGCATGTGTCATCAAGAAGCTTTGGAATGTGGGTTTCAATTTAAATTGTAAAAATTAACACGTTGAAAAAAAATCTTCTTTTATATTCCCAAAGAATCTTGACATTCTTCACGGTCAAGAACAAAAGAAAAGCAGTGCAGCCTATGAGTTAAAGAAATTTATGACAAATTATAAATAAATCAAACACAAATAAAAACAAAAACCCTGTAAATATTCCCTTAGTGATCAATGCTTAGAATCTGTGGATCATTCTAAAGGGTGGTGGGTCCTGGAGGGAGATTTCTTGAAAGAGGAAGGGAGATAAAAGACAGGGGGCACAATTTTCCTACCTCTCTGGGGAGCAGGGGGTAGGGAACCAAAGAATCTTTGATGAGTACTTTGGAGATTCTGGATGACTTAGAGGAATTCTGTTCGTATGGTTAATGTAAAATAATTTAAGGAAATCCCCCACGATCAGTATTTTTTCCTCTGGAATCCTCCCGTCTATGTTCAAGTATAACAAAGGGCTTGCCCAACAGAGCTGTGACAGACACCCTCTGTTCAATCCAGTTGTCATTTAATTTTCTCTGGAGTACTGATATTGTGTAGGTACTATTGATAAAGGGGGTTTACATTTGCTCTTCTAAACCGTGTAAGAGTAGTGTTTTCCAAGCCAACTTTGACAGGCCAAAGACAAGGCTACATGTAACCTTTTTCAGGAAGGCAAAGAGAATCCAAGTATATGGCTGCAACCAAAACGTCACCTCAGAGTGAGGACCTCCTGAGGCCTACTGCACCTGAAGAGTTTCCACTTCTGCAGGGCTCAGGGTTACCAACGTCTCAGAGAGGCCCAACCAAGTCAAGTACCAGCCCTCTCTCTGCGCTTGGCCGTGGTTATCATCCTGGTTCTGCCAGTTCAGGAAAGCTCTCTGTGTGTACAACCTTAAGGATATTTGTCCACTAGAGCCTGGAGATCTAGCTCTTAAAGTATCGGCAGCATCAGTATCTCCTGGAGCTTGTTTGATATGCAAATTCAGACCTACCCAATCAGAAATTTTAGGTGTGGAGTTTGGTATCCTGTGTTTTAACAAGCCCTCCAGATGATTTTGGTGCGGGTTCAAGTCTAAGAACCACTGCTGTAGGCTACTATATCTCTTTGAGGACTCCTCTGGCATGCTCCGTACAATACAGGAAATTTTAGAAAAGGAAGGGGGGAAAATCTGATTAGGTTTCATAATATACCACAAGAGAAGGCGACAGCTCACCAAAATATATTACAATTCTAAAACCCATTAGGAAAACACATCACAATTTTACCATGATGATAAGAAAATAATTCTCTTAGAGTTGTAAGAAACTCAAAGTATGATTTTCTTTAAAAAGAAAAAACCTACACTCTCCAAAGGTAAATGTGATGTGCAGCCAGGGTTGAGAACCACAGATATAATAATGCCTCCCTAAGCATCTTAAAAACTGCCCTCTGGATTAGGATGATGGCAATCCAAAGGGAAAAGGAAATCTACCTACTGGATCAAGGTAGAGCCTTAGGAGGAAATGGAAAGGAAAGAAGTTGTAAGCCCAAAACAGACAGGGAGGTCACACAACTGCACTTAAGTCCTTGAAATGAGCTCAGATCACTGGGCTCAGGGGAACCCACCCCAAAGCATAAAGAGGATGGGCTCTGCACGTGGCTTGGCCACGGGGATGATGAGTTGCAATGAGATCCTTGAGAGGGGCAGACGACATTGCTCTTTGCAAAAGGGGGAGGAAGATAGAGTTTGCAACGGTCAATTTAATCCCTGATAGATTATTAGATAAGATCCAGAAAAAAACTAAAATTATGAAAAACTAATCTCATTTTCTTCTTTGCTGAGGTTCCTGACTGTGACAATTGGTGAAATGTGATTGACAAAGAAGACATGAACCTCAGCCAGGAATCAGGCAGACTCTCCCATGACAACCTTTTGTCCAAACCACTGCACCACAGCAGCTTTTGTCAAGGTTACCTATGACCTTCATGTAGCCAATCCAATGAACAGGTCTCAGTCCTCACATGACATGACCTCTCGGCACCATCTTAACAAAGTGGTTCATTCACTTGATCCCTGAAACCCTCGCTTCTGGGCCACTGTGCTTTCCTGGTTCTCCTCCCTCCTCACTGGCCACTCTTCCTCAGTCTCCTGTGCAGGCTCGTCCCCACTGCACCAACATCCAAACGGAGCTCAAGCCTTGACCTCTTCGTCTCCACCTACACTCCCGTTAGTCTCAAGGTTTCAGATCCTGATCGTGCCCAGTGTTTCTGCTCCAGCCTGGACCTCCTCCCAGCTCCAGATGCGCATATCCAACTGCCTACTCTACATCTCCACGTAGATGTGAAATAGACATTTACGATTTCACAAGTTCAAAACCCAAACTACTACTGTTTTACCCTCAAATGTGCTCCCAGCAGGTTTAGATGAACTGGCTTGGTAAATGACAACTCCACACTCTTCCAGCTGTTCAGGTCAAAACCTTGGAGTCGCCTTCGATGCCTCTCCTTCTCTCATATTCTACAGCTTTTCTGTTAACAAACCCTAACAGTTCTACCTTCAAGACAGCCCGCCTGGTACACAGCAGGAGCTCAGTAAATATTAACTGGATGGATCTATGAATGCACAAATGAATCCCAGTAAAGAAAAAAACAGAAAAGTATCATCATAAAACAAACAGAAAAATTTCATCATGGGTGAAAATGACAATCAGATGGATTCATAACTAGTTCAACAACCACAACCCCCAGAGTCATTCACGGCCAAACCACAGCATGGAGGGAGATGGTGAAGAGCTCTTCCCTTGACCCTGATCTTGGTCCACACTCTTAGCAGTGACATGATGAAGGTCATGCCACAAAATAGATGGATGAAGTTGCACAGGAGGGGAGAGTGAATATCTGGAATAGCAAAAACAGAATCTGGCACAAATACAGGAAACAAACAAAAAATCTGGATCTCTGTGACTCAGAAAGATGAGATCAACCTAAGAAGATGGAATTTAATAAGAATATATGTAAAGGTCAACATCTGACTCCAAAACAACTAACAGCCTGAGCACAGAGGTTGTCTTGGTCAAGAGAAAGCTCTGTGAGTGGGCAGCGAAATGCTGTGGTGGATGATGGCAACGTCATTTTAGGCTGCCTCAGCAGCAGCAGCCAGAATAAGCATTATGCTGGCTATGCTCTTTAGGCATTTAGTACTCAATTAGTCTCAACATACAAACAGAGACAAACAAGTGTGTATTAGAATACGAGTAACCAGGGTAAGACCAACACTTCAAATCATGTAATGAGGATCAGGTGAAAAAAGTGGAATGATTTACCTAAAAAAGAAAACCACCAGGATAAAATAATGTTACCAGGACATTTAAAGGTGGAAGAATGATCCTTTTCAGTTCTTCAGGGCCTTAAGGGATACAGAGCAGAGAAACCCCAAGGAGACAGGTATTGCCTCCACATAAGGAAGACTTCCTGGCCGGCAGGCTTTCCAACCAGGAAATGATCTGCCATGGGAGGTGGTATGTTCACCAGCCAAGCCAGGAGATCACACTGTATTGACATAAAACACATGAAAATGGACAACGGTATAAATATTGCCTTCTTATCACAGGGCACTGGTCTAGTTGTGAGGAGTTATGAAAATGACACAGGAAAGGGTATGCTACTGACTTGCTGCATTTTATTAATTGGCCACTGCAATCATACAGTGCAACACTCGTTACTGTTTTTTGGTTTTTTAGTTTATCCCTAAGGATGTGGGCTTACTGACCTCAAGAATCTGAGAAGTTACCTTCGGAAACAATTTAACATACAAAGCATGGGCTTTTGGAATCAAGCAGGTGTGCGTCCAATCACTGGCTGTACCTTTTACTGGCCATAAGGCCTCGGGCCTTATGTCCTTAGATGTCCTTAGGATTAAATTCAAAGAGGAAAAATAGAGTACAATAGTAGTTAACAAAGAGTAGTTAACTAACAAATTGGGAGTAGTTAACAAATAATGACATCATTTGCAGTCCCAGTACTCCAACTATAATGGGGGTGATGAGATTGACCAGTGCTGCCTGATATCTTCCTGTGATGATGGAAATGTTCTCTATCTTCGCTGTCCAACACCTTGGCCACAAGCCACGTGTGGCTACTGAGCACCTGCATTGAGGCTTGTGTGACTTTGGAGTTTGATTTAATTCTAATTAAGTTGGTTTATTAGCAATTAATTTATTAATTAACTTGAATTGCTACATGTAGCTAGTGGCTACTCTACTGAACAGTGTAGATACTTCCCTAAAGTGACTCCTGGTTCAGAAATCCTGGTTCTATAATTTTTTTTTTTTTGGCCACACCCCGTGGCCTGTGGAACTTCCCTGACCAGGGATCGAACCTGTGCCCCCAGCAGTGGAAGCACAGAGTCTTAACCACTGGACCACCAGGGAAGTCCTGGTTCTATAATTTTAAAGAGCAAACAACATCAGGAAACCCATAATAGGAAGTGCCCGGTGATGCGAGGGGATTCCCATCCCACAGGGAACTCCAGAAGGCTCCTCAGGATGGCATGTGAGGGTATGACAGGGACTAACCTGGGAAATTTCTCTGAACTTTACCAAGGACGGTACTGATCCAATAGAACTGTTTTAGTTCAAGGTGTTTTCCTTGTAAAGAGAAAATGAAGCCATAAAAGCTGTTACTGCCAATTAGAGGATTAAGAAGTTTAAGTTTCCCTTCACCTTTCACCCCTTTCACCGTGACCCTGCTTTATCAAATCAGAAAACAAAATTCAAGGAGAATTCTTAAAGTTATTATTGCAGCCACTATAATCGCTCCTAATCCCTTGGCTTTCACTGAGAATGAACCTTAAAATTTGGTGCTTGAATTTCCCTTCCAACTCTGCCCTGCATCTCAGGACTCAGGAAACAATCCTCTAACTACTTTCATCACTGCTTCATCAGGTTTCTACAAAATGAACACGAGTTCAAAGGGAATTTTCAACCAATTCATGGCTAAGGCAGGAAATTGAAACAGCAAATGGGACAGAAGGATGTTAGACAAACACAGGCGAGGTCTGCTGGGGGGAGCCCGAGTTTTTCTTTCCCGATCCGTTTTTCGAGAACTACAAAGGGCAATGAAGGGAGGCAGTTAATTGGTCACAGGACTTGTTCAGAGCCACCTCGACTTTCTTTTTCTAATTGACTGCCGGGAATAACACAGTCTTCAAGGACTGCTCAAAAGGCAACGTGCTGGGACAGGAGACCACTGATGAAATGGCTTCAGAAACTAAAGATCATTTAATAAGAATATTGAGAGCAAGGTTGAAAACTTCGCAGAAATGAGGTGCGGGGACGGGGAGAACTCGGTATCAGCTGCTACCTACACGTTAGCAATTAAGCCTTATGAAGGCTCGGTGGAAAGTTACAGCTTCCAGGTGGTCCTCCTTGGATAAGTGAAGAGTCTCCTTAGGTGACTGAACTCTGAAGATGGTCTCATCGACTGTAGGGTAGTATCTCCACCAGCCACTATTCCATATCCTTGATTCTCAGGATTCAATGTCTTCCAAGCACCACCACCCACTGCCTGAAACAGTGTTTCTCGAACTTGAGCGTGCATCAGATTCCCCAGGGGAGCAGGTTACAGATGCAGATGGCCAAGGCTCAGCCCCAGAGTTTCTTATTTCACAGGCTGGAGGTGGGGCAGAGAATGTGCATTTCTACCACTGCCAGGTGATGCTGCTGCTGCTTCTGCTGCTGGAGATCACACTTTGAGGACCATCAGCCTAAGAATAGGGGTTTGCAACCCTGGCAGCACATCAGAATCACCTGGAGAATATTGAAAGCCTATGTTCTAATTCTACCCCAGACCAATTAAATCAGACCCGGGAGAGAGCGGGATGGGGTCTAGATATCAGTATTCTTTTAAAATCTCCCTACCTGATTGTAATAATGCTGGCTGGGTTGAGAACCAATGCAGAAAAGATCAACCTCAAACCATTTAAATTTGGAGACTACATCCACCCTTACAAACTAGAGACAGGGAGGCAGATCTTGGCATCTGCTTGATCCCACCAACTCTTGGAGGTGATATTTCACTGTTCATTTATTTTTTTTCTACAAACCAAAATATAATGATCTTCATGGTACTAGCAAAACACACACACACACACTCTCTCTCTCTCTCTCTCCAAGAATTCTCTGAAGATTTACTAATGAGAGCAACTGAAGATCTATGAACACTGATAAATCTACTAATCATTTGAAAACAGAGTAGGTAACAAGTAATAAATTTTGAAATAAGAACCCTACAGCTAGATGAGCAGCAGGTAATGATTTTTATTTATTTATTTATTTATTTTGTAGTACACGGGCCTCTCACGTTGTGGCCTCTCCCGTTGCGGAGCACAGGCTCCGGACCCGCAGGCTCAGCAGCCATGGCTCACAGGCCCAGCCGCTCTGCGGCACGTGGGATCTTCCCAGACCGGGGCACGAACCTGTGTCCCCTGCATCGGCAGGTGGACTCTCAACCACTGCACCACCAGGGAAGCCCAGGTAATGATTTTTAAGACATTCAAAATCATGTAACATTTCTTCCTCAAATCTCTTTTCTATTCTCTTCGAATTCCTTTCCCTTCTTTCCAAATCAGATTCTCCTCTTTCCTCATCTCTACGTATCATCTGGCTGCTTCTACCCTTCCCTCCTCATCTCTGGCTTAATATGGCAAGGATGAAGTTTACAGTTAGTTATTCCTGTGAAATAATGTTTTATGATGCCTGTTCCTCCTTTAACAAACTGGGGAACTAAATATTTTTTTTTGGTGAGAATAACAAAGCTAAATTGAATTATTTTTGGTATGTACCCCCTGATTAACTCTGCCTTGAGCATTAGTACGCAACAGAAAACCTATTCCCCATCCTGAATTCCAATTAATGAATCTTCAGGCTAAAATAACATGTGCCATACATCAGCACCTACTGAGAAAGTGTAGAAGTGCAATTTACCTCCAAGTAATAAAGCTAAAGATGAAGGAATATACAATTCATAATCTAGAACTGTGGTTCTGAGGCCAAACCACCCCCGTCTTCCCCTCCACCCCCTCAACGTGCAACGTCTGGAAACATTTAGGGTTGTCACGACTGGCATCTAGTGGGGTAGAGTCCAGGAAAGCTGCTAAACATTCTACAATATGCAGGAGAGCCCACAACAAAGAATCATCTGGTTCATGCTGTCATTAGTGCCTAAGTAGAGAAACCCTGCTCTGGAAACCGCTACGTGAAGTCAGCTGACTTCTCAGCCACTGGAGAACTGGCAGGGATCTCAGGCCAGCCGGGAGGAGGAACAGAGAGAGGGCCTGAGGGTCCAGAGCTGAAGAAGTCCTACAAAATGCCCAGTCGAGGAGAGGGTTGGAGCCACTGCTCATCCTCCCAACTGCCCAGAACAACACAGAAATGGTCTTCTCAGCCTTGACCTTGCCAGACGTGGTCAATGAGGGCTTTTTTCAATGAGGTTAAAGATTTAGTTTGGTAACAATTCTGTTCTGTGATTCATCATATGGCCAACTGACAGACTACCTCCACTCTATACAGCATTCTGTATCATTCCTAACTTTGAAAAAGGCCTAAACTAAGGAATGAATGAATGAAAAAATGCAGGAATTCTGAACAGGTATCATTTTAGAAATCGACTATATCACTACTTTTGTAAAAATCTAAATGGCAGTACTGCCCATTCTCTGGAGAGACATTTTTATTTGGGGCAATTTACAGAGGGTCTCAGCATAGGGGTAGATGGGGTAACGGTGAAGGAGTTTTCTCATGCATCATTAATATCATACTGAGATCATGACTATTAGATGTATGTCCTGTCACCATTAACTTCCTAGAAAAATTACACTGGTCAACAACCAAAACAAGTATGGTAGCTAGATTTGATTTGGAACACTCTTCAGGTTTTAAATGGCAAATAGCTACTTAATGGGTCATTTAAAAATCTATTAAATGGTGTTATAGTAAGGAAGTACTTAAATGCCTCACAAAATAGTATTTCCATTCCAGGTACTCATGACAGAGTTCCTTTAAACAGCAAAGCCCACGTGGCTCACTCAAGGGCTTACCTCCTTCCCAGTTGGGGAGGGAAAGACAGGTTGCCAATCAAAGATTGATCAGAAAAGAACAAGCACCAGTAGGACAACAGGAACTGTCTTTTAGTTACGACCTAAACCACCATACACGGTAACCCCATATTCTCATTGCCCCTTCCCAATAGAGTTAGTTATTTTAATATATTCTTAAGTTTTCCCATGTAACTTAAACTCATCTCTAAATTATAAACTGTGTAAATATGTCACCAAGAAATGCTAAAATGCCCCTACTGCATATGAATTGTTTATCCCAGGCCTATAATGTTCTGTGCCCTAATGCTCCAGAGATATTAGATACTAAAATTTTATTAAAACCATATTCCTTGCATTTGCTGCCATTATCAGTATCCTAATTCACACGTGTGTGAGCTAATGAAGCAGTCAGACAGGGTTTCACAGGCAGAGAAAAGGCTGAAAGAATTCTTTTTTTGCCAAATAGAAAGTGGCCCAACTGTGGAAAATGATATGGATGTCTAAGGTAGACCCCGCAAGCCAAAACTGTAAATAAGGTTAGACCCTCGCATGGTTCCATGGTCTGAGTATATGTTACAACATTTTAAACCAAACATTCATTTCATTATAGGGATTCCTGCCAGCTGGCAAAGTGTAGTTGACCAAAAGTGAAAAATGAGCTTGAGTTCTCCCTCCTTGTAAAACTCAGGACATTTGTAGCGTTAGCCCCTTACCAGAAGAGGGCAATGGCGGCCCAGCTGGCATTACACAAAGCCCTGGCAGTTACCTGCAGTCAAGGTAATAACTAGCCAAGGGAATCAGACCTCAGGAAACAGCCTGCAGAAGCACAGGCTTCTACGTATCACGCGTGCAAAGATTCAGGCTTGTTGCCTTTCCTTTTCCTGGGATGAATTAACAGGCAGCTGCAAGACCAAACCATTCCAGTATTTCCAACTGATGATGCGGAAGTACCGTTCACTGCAACCCAACCAAAGCATTTTAAAGTTACCATCTCTTTCTGGTCATACCAACCATAAAACTTCACATTCTAAAAACAAGAGGGTGCTTTAAAGATCTTTGAATGAAGATGAATATTATGTAAATAATACATTAGAAGTCTGTAAATTAGAGAGACCATAAGAGCCGTTCTAAATACAGACTCTAATTTACTTGCAGTACCCTGGCTTTTTAGACCCTCTTTGCTGGACTCTCAGTTCTGCTACCTGCTTTCCCTCACCATGTTTCCGAGTTCATCTTCCGAAACGGTGCTTTTCCAGCTCAGCGTCTTTTATCTTTTCAGGAAAGAGCATTCTCCAACCTCCTCTCCCTGATAAACTATTCACTCTGTTGTGCGGGCTTACTCAATATTTGCTTTTTATGAAGCAAAGGATTTGTTTTTGGTTAATAAAATTTTAGGCATAAGCGAGTAGTGGATGGGTAGGGGGGGCTGCGGTAGTTTTAACAGAGGTGGGACATGAGACCAGCAGCACGTGTGGAGTTAGGTTATTTTCTCCTCGTTTGGGAATTCACAAGCCTAAGGATGAAACCTCAAGTTCATACTTTGACTTCCCCACCTGTCCCAAACTACACATTCTCCCCAGACCTGTTCCTCCTCCCTGTTCTAGCTCCACCAGAGGCACCAAAACCTGTCCAGTTCTGAAACCTTGACACCGCTCTTTGCTCAGCAGCCATGGGCAACCCATCACCACGTCCTGTGGTCCATCCTCCTCGCCATCCCGGCCTCCAGTCCAGGCCACCACCCTCCCCTGCCTGGCCCTTAAATGCAACAGTCCCATGATCTCCTAAGTCTAGTCACTTTCCATCTGTTAGAGCCCTACAGCCCGTGGCCAGAGCGATCGAGTCTTGCCTTTTCTCCACACTTGCACCCAAGCTAAAACCCCTTCAAGAGGCCTTTCACTGTTCTCTGAAAGAAGACTGAACTCCCTATGGTGGCCTGTAAGAGGCTGACCACACATCCTAGTTTTCCCAGGTCAGTCTCATTTTACGTCCTACTGTTCAAACATAATTAGTAATAGTACCCTCTTTTCATCTAAAAGCTGTCCCAATTTTCACAGCAACCCAGATGATCTCTTTAGCAACAAGCCTCTGTGAGGCCTGGCCCCTGCCAGTGTCTCCAGCCCCATGTCACTCCACTGCCCCCTGCACTCCCTGCTGGCCTTCGTTTATTCACTAATTCTTATTTGTTGATCGTACACCAGACGCCAGCCCTGTGCCAGGAGCTGAACACAGGGCAGGGAACAGAAGAGGCAGGACCTCGGCCCCAGCCAGCCTGCACCCACCTGCCCCTGGGCTCACACAGGGGTGTCCTTCAGCCTCTTCGTCGCGGAAACCTTCTGAGGCCCAGGGCATCCCACCCTTCACCTTGCCTCTATTTGAAACAATGGTCCAAGGCTGCAATTTTTCCTGCTTCTGTGTGATTCATCTGACTGCCAGATTCTTCCAAGAGATGATGAAGTCTGCATCTATTTGGGGGTGGGGGAAGGGAGCAGAAGCCCCCCACCCCCTCCATCACCGTCACCCCTCCTCAGCTGAGATGCACTCTGTGCTCTGCACAGACTCTCATGCCCAGCAGAGGGCTGCCTGGCAAACAGTAGCCAAAGGAAAAAGGGACAGCAAGATGAAAATCAGACAAGGTAGCATTAAAGGCGAAAATCATTCAAAGAAACTGAGAGATGTTTCATTTACAACGATCAATCCATCCAGAAGCCACGAGTCACAAGCTTCATGCACCGAACAGTGTTCTTCTCCCTACCAGAGTGATCTCAAACTTCTCTCCATTTCAAAGTAGATCTCTGCTTTATTTGCACAAATATGAGGCTCATCTGAGCAGTTTTCACAAAGAGAAATATTGAAGTTTCCCTCTCTTGACAGAAAGACATTGCTTGTGGCTTATAAAAGTCCATTTTTTTCCTTCCATTTCTACCCATTATAGATTAAAATCTGAGTGCAAATTTCAGCTTGGTACACCCACCCATCTGCAGGGGAGGGCGGGGGAGGGGGTGTCACTTAAACAGTGTGAAGCTCTATTCAAAGCGAAAGCAACATACTGGTTATTTTCACCACAATATCCCACCAAGGCAGGTGGGGTGAGGAGGGGACTGGTTGTGTTTTATGAAACAACCACACCGACAGCACCCGAAGCCCATGCCGCACGGTGTCCAGCCAGGAGAGTGACAGCAGGTGAGGGCCCCGCAGGCACACCCTCCACAGGGGCCCCCTTCCTCCGTCACACCACCTTCCCAGACAGAGGAGCCTCGGCTGCACCCGCCTAGTGAGGGTGCTCGTGGTAATCTTTTGATTAATTTTTTATCATGCTAAATGTAGAGAAGAGTTCTAATATTTTCCCTATAGCAAGGTGGACCATTTACCTCCCTCCGTGTCCCACCTTGGCGCGCGCACACGTAACTCTGGAGACCGCTGCAGTCAACTGGAGAAACAACTGGATGACTCGGAGGGGCCCGGGGAGTCAGTACGGGCACAGCCCCGCCGGCAGGGGCAAACCCAGCAATGCCTGTGCAACCGCTAAATCGTAGCAGGAGGATGAAATGAGCCCGGGGAGGACACTGACAGTGGATAAAGGCTACAAGGAAATGAAAGCTCTCCTGAGAATCCAGTGTCACACACAGCACACAAATGCAGATGGAAACCCCCACAAAACCTGCTCATCTAAAACGCCACGTTTGCTTCTGTCTTGATACCTTTGCACCTCAGGTCTCTTGGCTACAACTCCCTGGGGAGGTGCCTCCCTCTTTCTACTCAGACTTCTACTCAAATGCTACTCCCTGGGAGAGGCTCTCTGACCTGCCTACTTAAACTGGAACCACCTCTAGTCCCTTGCCACCAAACTACCAAACTTCATCACTCTTCTCAGTATCTGAAATTATCTTGCTTCTTTCCTTGTGTGGCGTCTGTCTTCCCCCGACTGCAAGGTCACCTCCATGAGACCAGGGACCTTGTCGGTCTTACTCAAAACTGTGTCCCCACGGCTGAGAACCATTCCTGGTACATGAGAGGCAAGCGATAAATATTTAATGAATAAATAAAATGTTTAAAAACAAGAGAAACCCCAGAGTTGTAAGAGATTGAATCCACTTCTTTCAGCCCACACCGGATCAAGGAAGCAAACATAAATACGACCAAAAAGGACTTATAAACATAATGTTGATCTGAAATATATATATATATATATATATATATATATATACACACACACACACACATATCTGATATATATATATCTATCAAACCCTACACAATGAAAGCAGAGAATACATCATCTTTTGAAACATTCACGAAATGGTCTCTGGATCTGTCAGTTTCCAGTTTTCAAAAAATATCTGAACTTCCCTGTAGGCAGGAGGTGAGGGCGAGGGTCTGATCTCATAGCAAGATACAGCAGCCAGAGGTGGGGGGTCTGATCCCAGAAAGGGGGTCAATGCCAAAGGCTGGGCCGCTGCCCGATACCCGTCTACTAGGCCCCTCCACCCTAGTGTCATGTTGCTCAGCAGACTCTCCACATACAGTCTAAACAGGGAGACAGACATGCTAGAACCTAGTTAGCCAGGAATCAACCTAAAGATGTGTTTAAAGCCGAGGACTCTGCAAACATATGCTCCTTAAGCCACTGGTGTGCCCACTTTAAGAAACATCTCATCAAGTATCTAACATGGTAAACTGTGTTAATCAGGACCCTGCCATTTACATTTTCAGGTAGAAGGCAGCTGCCAACACTGGTTCTTTTGAAAAGTATTAGTAATTGTTCTTTATTTTTTGACCTTAGAGTCACTGTAGGAACAGAATCCCCCTTTAAAAAATTTGTTTCAATACCAAAATTAATTATTTTCTTTTTATAATCAAACCAGTTTCTGAAGCAAGATGGAAAAAAGGCTTACAGCCTCTATACCAAACCCTTATGCTCATGCCATAAATAATTTATAGCAAGAGGGTTGCTTCTCAGCGGCAGGCTCAAATTCCCATTTTAATCAAAACTGATTTTGAAATCTATTTCTCAATTTACATGTGGTCAGGGAGCTTCTCACCATGTGAGCTCTCAGATTCCTTCATGGAAATGGGCACTCTTCCCAAACTCCTAAAACCCCGGGATGTTATTAACCACTGGTAATCATTTTCTTCTACCCTCTGATGCTCTTGACTTCATCAAAGGTTAACGTCATGGCGGCAGCCTCAGAAAAAAAATCAAACGCTCAAAGCCACAAAACACCAAGGGTACTATGTTCACTGATAGTTCCAAATGTTTAAACAGACCTCACGAAGAAAAAAGCTCAAAGATTCACTGAATCATCTAAACACACAAACTCATACCAGAAACATAAAGACATAATAAAACGAAGTACCAACCAGTGGAGTATTGTGCTTCAAATCTCCAAAGTCGTACCTCCAGGACTGTATTCGTTGCCTTACTCTGGGGCAGGTAACACAGGAAAGTCTTTCTATGTTATTTTTGTTTCCAAAAACAGTCTTTATTCACCCCCCTGCAAAGCTTCTTGACTCCTCCCCCCCTTTTTTTTTTGGTCTTTACAAAGTGGCTTCACTTAAATTAAATATTAAGTAGACAAGAGGGTCAGCCTGTTCATAACTGGATCCCCAGTAGGGATTCCCAAAACTTCTGAGAACCACCATGCTCTGTGGCTGAGCACTGCCAAGGCAGCCGAAACTGTGACAGAGAGACGCAGCATCTTCACACGCCTGCTCTGCTGGTTGACTCCCAACTCCCGTCCCATAGGTGAAAGCTCTGTGGACTTCACGCGGTCTTGGGCTTTCCATGAGTGGAGAAATAAAACACCTGCCAAAATGAGGCTGTTCCGAGGGCAGAGACTCAAAAAGGCTTCCCGAACTCATGAAATTCTCCTGGCATCAAGAATATTGCTAATGCTGGCTTAAGTTAATTTATATCCCGGTGGACTAGAACTGAAAAGAACATTTTACATGACGGCAATTGTGGGAAAGGGTCTTTGAATTTTCAAAGGCTTTGGTTCCTCCTTTCATAGTGATATGGAATTCTAACAAAGCTAGGATTAAAAAAAAACAATCGGGATCACTTTTCAACAACGAGCCATTTATTTTATCTTCTTCTTCCACAAGGCTAAAGAGCAAAATATATGATCTAAACATAAAAATTAAATATCTCTTATTAGCATGATAGGAAAATTAGATTCACCTACTCCTCCCAAAGCTGTACTTTTTTAATAAAGTTAAAGCAGTGAACAAAATCTGAATCTACTTTTGGTTAGACACCATCCTAAACTTATTACTTCAAAGCAAAGAGACTCAGAAATCCATCCAAGCAAATCACAAATGTATCACCAGGTATCTTCTTTGCACAGCTCAAAAGGAAATAATAAAGAGCACCATGTTTGTAAGTCACACAACATAACAGAAAGCTCCAGGCATCTCCAGCAGCTTCAACTTTGAGCTGGGCTGCATTTGGCCACATAGTTTAAGGGTATCGAGATGTTTACATCTATGTTTAAAAGGAAAACCCCGGGCTTCCCTGGTGGCGCAGTGGTTGAGAGTCTGCCTGCCGATGCAGGGGACACGGGTACGTGCCCCGGTCCGGGAAGATCCCACATGCCATGGAGCGGCTGGGCCCATGAGCCACGGCCGCTGAGCCTGTGCTCCGCAACGGGAGAGGCCACAACAGTGAGAGGCCCGCGTACAGCCAAAAAAAAAAAAAAAAAAAAAAAAAAGGAAAATCCCAAATTGCAAGAACATCTAACATGACCAGGCAAACATGTCCAGGCCAGGGCAACAGGACCAGTAGGGCAAATACTGGCCAGCCACTATAGCCGGTGTGGGTCATAACCTGGATTCAAGGGTTCTCTCTTCTGGGTCTTCAGACTGAGGCTGAGGAGTCTGGGCCCTACTCCTTTGTTCTGAGATGTAAGGAGGGCTCACTCTAAAGACCTAGTCTGGTACAATAATGCAAGTTCCCAGGAGTTTAAAAAAAAAAAAGAAAAGAAAAATCCACAAATAGAGCAAGGCCAATGAGGCTTAAGTCCACAAGCCTCTTAACCCTCCCAGGTGACCTAGTAAAATTATTTCCCACTTCCTAAATGTAATTGGTGCTTTTGTTATTACTCATGAGTATCAGATGAAGGAGAGGGAAGAAGAGGGGCAAGAGGATGAGTGACAATGGAAGGTACAAATCATACTTGAATGACTCTCACCATGAAAATCAATTCCATTTCAAAAATGATGATGTTTATGAGACTAATGTCATATAACCATGAAGGGTCCAGCTCTTGCAATATGCACAAAGATTCTACAAATTGCTTTGATGCGCTTTTGTTTTGAAATCATTTCAAATTTTAGAAAAGTTGTGAGAACAGTACAAAGTTGGAAAATTTCCTAATAGCACATTTAAAATTATCTTCTAAGAACTTAACACTATATATATATATTTTTTAAAGAAGATGTTGGTGGTAGGAGTTTATTTATTTATTTATTTATATTTGCTGTGTTGGGTCTTCGTTTCTGTGCGAGGGCTTTCTCTAGTTGTGGCAAGCGGGGGCCACTCTTCATCGCGGTGCGCAGGCCTCTCACTAACGCGGCCTCTCTTGTTGCGGAGCACAGGCTCCAGACGCGCAGGCTCAGTAGTTGTGGCTCACGGGCCTAGTTGCTCCGCGACATGTGGGATCCTCCCAGACCAGGGCTTGAACCCGTGTACCCTGCATTAGCAGGCAGATTCTCAACCACTGCGCCACCAGGGAAGCCCAACACTAGTTTTTAATTAGCTTCAAAAGGTAAATATAAAATCAGTTCTACTCTTACCTGATAAATGGCTACAGAACCCATAATGATCAATTACTCAGGGAAGGTAGAACCACCAGGTCTGTCAGCCTTTTTGTTTTATTGGAACATGCAAGGCAGAGGGTGACATTTGTGACCCCTACTCCCGGGAGTGCACAGATAGGCAGGCTGGGGGTTATGTTCAATTACAGAGGCACCAGCTGTCCCTCCACCCTTTTCTTTCCCAAATGAAATGCAGGATGGAGAGTAAATGAAAATAAGTAATTATATTAATGGATAACCTTAAATGTGTATCAATCTTTTTTTCCCTAGTAAAGAAATCACTGAAAAACTTAGGTCCTTTATTTGTGATAACAACTTGTCTAAAACACATTGCACTGTAAAGAAACCTTGGATTAGAACCTCTAATAGAAGTGATAATTTTGGATTTGTAAGTTATTCTTCCTTATTACCTGAGTCCGAGAGAGCGTTATAAGAATCACTGAAAGAAATCACTTTGAGTGCAATCAAGTATCCTAAAACAAATGAAAGCAATAAAGCATTTCCAAAGGCTGAAGACTAACTTCCATTTCCTTTGCACCTTATAAAAACATCTTCCTTGGGAACAGAATGGAGTAAAATTTAAGGGCAAGAAGTCAAGGGGCTCATGTTAAATAAACTGAGAGGATTCTATAGAGAGTTCATCATCTGGGTTTACCAAAGGGTTTGTGTTTCTATCACAAAGCCACTTTGCACACTAGAGTTCTGCTCAGGAAATCTGTGGTTGGTAAAGCATGAAATTAGTCCTTTGACTAGTCCCCTCTTGCACCTTCTCCATGTGTCTAAAATACTTGCCAGAGGACTTCCCTGGTGGTGCAGTGGTTAAGAATCTGCCTGCCAATGCAGGGGACACAGGTTCGATCCCTGCATGCAGAGAAGCAACTAAGCCTGTGCGCCACAACTACTGAGCCTGCGCTCTAGAGCCCGCGAGCCACAACTACTGAAACCCACGTGCCTAGAGCCCGTGCTCCACAACAAGAGAAGCCACTGCAATGAGAAGCCTGCGCACCGCGACAAAGAGTAGCCCCCGCTCGCCGTGACTAGAGAAAGCCCGCGTGCAGCAACAAAGACCCAAAGCAGCCATAAACAAACAAACAAATACATTTATTAAATAAATAAATAAATAATATACTTGCCAGAGTTTCTCTTTGTATTTCTAACTCCTTATTTCTCTTATTATTCAGAAATGTATCCAAATAATAGACGAGGATCCTTGGGGAAAGCTGTCCTTTCCCACAACACTGTGTGCCATCGAAGGGCAGGGTTCTGTCTGTGTTGGTGTTTATAAAGCCAGGACCTGGCATAGGGCCTGGTTCGTGGTACTGTTTATCTGTTAATGAATCTGCAACATTTTGATTGAGGTGTGGTCATTATGACCAAAGAACAATGTATCTTTTGATTATCGTAGGACACCACATATCTCAAAGGGCACCTCGCCTCAGAGGCTATCGTGGGTTGAATGGTGGCCCCCCCTTGTGCACGGACTAATTGCCAGAACCTGTGACCGTTACCCTATTTTAGAAAAACGGTCTCTGCAGATGTTAGTAAGTCGAGGATCTTGAGATGACGAGATCATCCTGCATTATCCAAACAGGCCCTAATCCAAACATAAGTGTCCTTTTAGGCCTTCCCTGGCGGCGCAGTGGTTGAGAGTCCGCCTGCCGATGCAGGGGATGCGGGTTCGTGCCCCGGTCCGGGAGGATCCCACATGCCGCGGAGAGGCTGGGCCCGTAAGCCATGGCCGCTGGGCCTGCGCGTCTGGAGCCTGTGCTCCGCAGCGGGAGAGGCCACAACAGTGAGAGGCCCACAAAGCGCAAAAAAAAAAAAAAAGAAGAAACATAGAAGAGTATACAGACACACAGATGAGAAGGTGACAAAGAGACAAAGCAGAAAGATGTGGCCACAAGACAAGGAAGCTGGCCCCCACCAGAAGCTGGTAGAGGCAAAGGAAGGATTCTCCCTCAAAGCCTCCAGAGGGAGCATGGCCCTACCAACTTCAGGCTTGATTTCAGACTTTTGGCTTCCAGAACTGAGAGAGAATAAACAGAGGTCTACTAAAAACATCTCAGAAGATCAAAAATAATTTGATGGAAACAACCCCTGAATAGCAATCTTGAAGATACATTTCAGACAAACAGTCAGCATTTGTTAGTCTGCTGCTTACTGTCTCCGAACTTACCTGCTACATTGAAATTATCTTATTTGAGGAAACATTATTAACTGTGTTTGTTAGTGAATTATACCCTAGTTCATTCCAAAAAGGATCAAGGTAGTTGATAAACCCAAACCCAACAATTGCCATGCACTTGCTATAAACCTGTCGTTTCATGCTTTGCCAAACAGAAGTAGAAATGTTCTTTCTTAACTACAATTTTATCGATATCATCTGAATAGATAGCTGGTTTGATGACTATACTTTTTTACCAGGTAGAAAATTGGAGAAGAGCCCTCCAGGCTAAGGGAATAGCACCAACAAATGCAAAGGTGTGAATGTACACAGTGATGTGGAACCATGCAGGAAGGTACGGTGGGAAAGATGAGGCTCTAAATGTAAGCAAGAACAAACAGGACAAGCCAGTGGGTCTGGCAAAGAGTCAGGGAGAGGACTTCAGTGAACAGTGAGACCCTTTGGATGCTCAGCTCCAGGAATCCTGGCAGTGAGGCATTTACCACAAGACCCCTGAGTCCTTAACCCCTACATCCACAGTTCTTCCTCAGGAAGTTATTAGAAATGTGTTGCATCAAACAAACAATAAACCAAGAAAGTGGAAAAGAGTAATGTAAGAAAGAGAGAATCTAACATAGGAGAGGGGTAAAGATAAATCGAGGATGATGCCTGTGTGTTGAGCCTTACATGCCACCAGTCCAGAGAAAGCAGCAGAGTGACAACCACAGGAACAGACAAAGAAATGCCCTGACACACTACCTGGCCCAGTGGACTGTGGGAAAATACTCTTTGGAAGGACTTTATAGTTCGTTTGGATAACTGTGGATATAAACAGTGATAGAGACAAAGAAAACTATACCAACAACAACCAAAAAAAAAGAAGCAACTCTAAACTCCAGGAAAAACAAAACATTGTAACAATAAGAAAATATTCATGGAACACAGTTTAGCACAGCAATGAAAATACTTGTATAGTTATAATAATATAAACATTAAAGACAGATTTAACTAAACATTTTGATACAACTATGGAGGACACCAAGAGGGGAAGTTTCCATGTGGGTAAGTGGGAAGCGAGAGGTATAACAGTTCTAATTCCCATCTACAGAGGTGAATAGATAATGTCAAAATCTTGAAAATCAAGAAATTACAATATAAACAACCAAAAAGAAGTATCTTCTGGGGTACAGGATTTGGGGATGGATAGAAATGGGGGAACAGGGACCTGCTACTTTTCAATAAAATCGTAGTACTGCTATTTGATATTTGAAACTATATACATATATGAAATGATAAAAATATCAACAATAAAGAAACCACATTTGAAAGAAAAAAAACAAGGTAGAGTGGACAAGACTGTAAAGATTTTCTCATTTTCTTTCTTTCCTTTTATTTTAAATAACGTGCTAAGGACTTTTTATCACACAGGATAAACGTGCACACACACACAGATAAATAACAAAGATCACCCTGACTCCAAAGGTGAGAATTGGTGCCAAAGGGAGAAACTGAAGGCATGAAACTAGTTAAGTGGCTATAAGAGACTGGAAACAGAAGATGATGGCCTGAACTAAGACAATGATAGCAGAAATAAAGAGAGGGGAAGGGAGAAATGTCCAAGAAACAAGCAAGTGCAACAAGGCAGGAGATCAGATTTCTCGACACACTGAGCTTCAGATGTTTGATGGAAAGGTTTCACCTGAGAATTTAGGCTTGATGAACTCACTTGAGGTCATCCGTGTGTAGGTAATGACAGAAGCTAGTAACATAAGACATCTAGGGACAGGATACAGAATGAGAGACGATGAGAGTT
This sequence comes from Lagenorhynchus albirostris, assembly GCF_949774975.1. Taxonomy (NCBI): domain Eukaryota; kingdom Metazoa; phylum Chordata; class Mammalia; order Artiodactyla; family Delphinidae; genus Lagenorhynchus; species Lagenorhynchus albirostris. Next base: position 37,716,924 of record NC_083109.1, on the reverse strand, counting down.
TGAGGCAAAACGTCCACTTAATCTTCACCAGAATCTTACAATACGGAGGCTTTGAAAAGATCAAATGGTGAGTAATTGGTGGATCTCCACTTTTCCTTCTTGACACTGTGTTTTGTTGCCTTCTGAGCGTACGTATCTTTCCTAACACTTTTGTAGCTCCACTACCATCCTGTGCCTCCATGGGTCAAATAAAAACTTGAAAGCAACTCGCAAAAATATTATTTTAGACATCAAAGACATTTGTATGTATATAGTTAACTGAATTTCCAATTAAATCTCTTCCCTATGACTATTTACTCATCACCACTGAGTGGGCCCCTGGGAGCCCTGTGTGTTTTTGACTTCAGCCCCAGGCCTGGCCGTAGCGGATGGAACAATCATTTCATGTTGCTCAGCAACGTGGAACTAGGGCAAGGAGGGTGGTCAAGAGCATCTCCCACCATGGCCACGCCTGTAACATGTAAACCTGGGAACCGTTGGGGCTGCATCAGAGTCTGGGAAGGACCAAGCTGATGCCCACAGAGAAGCAGACATGAGAAATGATGCAGAGGGTCCCTCCACCCCCCGCCCAGAGTTCTGTGAACCAGCCCTGTAACTGTGTAATCAATGCCAAATGGACTTGGCCAGTCCACTTTACCACACCCACAAGGCCTGCAGCCCTCTTCCCTCGCACAGCCCTGGGACTAGCCTCGGCCTGCTGCCACTGGGCTTCCTCCGACCTCCCAACCCATGGGCCTGCTGTGGGTTGTGCGCCTGCTGGGTCTCTACCTTAGACCAGCCAGCCGGCCCTCCTGGGCCTGTGTCAGGCAGGAACAGAAACAAACCACCCAACATCACAGCCTCCTCCTACTGATTCACTTTTTAAAAAATACTTCACCTACTTAATCTGCTCATGACTTTAAAGCTTCACATGAGCTTCTCACAAAATACATCCTCTAGCAGACGGCTCCAATGTAGCATCTCCTGCAGTAAATTCTTCATTCGTTCGCTAAGGCAGCACTGGGTCCTTGGTGCCAGGCATGGTGCCAGGCATCGTGCCAGGTGCTGGGGAGGATGACGGGATAGGCAGTTGTGGTCCCCGACTTCCCTGATGCTTAGAGTCAAATTTTAGGAACAGTTTTTAGAGTTTAATGTAACATTTAAAAAGGTGAAGGGGCTATTACTTTATTTATCCTACAATTAATTAATCTCTCTCCACATAACCATACCTCTATAGGTTTGGAGAGATAAATACAAAAGCATTTCACCATGTCCACATACAGAGGTCAGTTAAAAGAGGGGGTTAAAAGATAATCTAACAAGTATCATAAAAACCAGTTAAACGTGACTTGAATGAATTCAACTTCCCCATAAACTGGCTTAAGTTCAACTTCATCATTAGAAACAAATCTAATATAAACTGCTACCATGAGGAGAAAGCTACCAACCATTTCCACCTCTCAGTGACTCTCACAGCATCTTGTGGCAGTGTCCCTTCCAGGTAGAACTGAGCTGAGATCCACCTGGCCAGGAAGGCAATGACTGCCACCTTCTCCATATGCTTGTACCCACTGACTATCCCAAGAGGTCCTGCCGAGAGGTCTGATGCAGAGGAAAGATCTGAGCTGTGCTTGCACTTGGGGTTTAAACACACACAGGAACTTCTAGAAAAATTAGGGAGGGACAGAGGGCTGTAGACTTAGAGGCCAAATGGTAAAGAAAGACTGCAGGGCTGGGTGAGAGTTTGCAGCGGAAGGGAAGCGGGTTATGTGCTCAGTCTGGTGGCTGGGACCTGCCATTCTAGCAAACTGTGTTCACAAAAGACCCAAGCAACCCTGCTGTGGGACCTGTTCCCCACCAACGGGTGGGGCCACGGAGCAGGAGAGATGCTCCCTGCATCACTGCACCTGGGCTGAGGTGGCACAGGTGGGTTAAGAGCATCAGTGGCAGCGAACAAGAACAAGGAGGATGCTCTATGGGGAAGATCAGTAACAGCCGCCTGGGCTGATACACAGCACATGTGAGACGACCCTGCCTCCCCTGGAACACCCGGAGCGGGTGAGGGAAGGACATTTTAATGGGGGGAGGCATGTGGGTGAGGACCAATGGATCAGCAAAATCCAGGTTTTAGTTTCACACACTATCATGTGGTTTCACCCACAGGCCCAGGAGGCCAGGAGCCTTGTCCCTCCCTCCCTCCTTCATACTCCCCTTTGCCCCCTGTTGAGGTGCCTGGGGGAGGGCAGGGAAGAGAGGACAAGCTCCCACCCACAGGGCACCTCCACTCTACTGGGGGGCGGGGACACAGAGAAGAGGTATGAAAAACATCAATTTGGATCACTGAGCTTTGGGGGAGGGGGCTTTAATAAGCCTTTACAAAAGATCTAAGATGCCAAGAGAAATGCAACACTAAGGGAGAGGTAATAATCCTTTCCCATTGACTGCAACACAACCTGCATTTTCTATTCAGCAAAAGATCAAAACATTTTCCAGTTTTTTTTTCTTACTAATAATCATTTCTAAGGCTTGCAAGTCACCACACACTGAATCAAACAGCTACTCCGCGTCTCTGCAGTACAAGCACACCTCTCCCAAGCCTGTGGCTGCTGCTCACTCTACCTCACGATCTCTGTCACTTGCCACAGTGGCTTCTCCATGTTTGTGAATGTGGCTAATGGAAGCGCTAATCAGTTCCATTTACTTTTCAGGGACTTGATCAGCCCCCAGAAGGAGGCTGCGCCCTCTTGATGTCACAGAGAGCTGGCTAGTCAGGGAGGTTCTGGTTCCACTTCCATCCTGTATTCTCTCGAAAAATCTTAACCTCAATCTCCACCTTTGGACAATCGAAGGGGTCGGTCCTGCTACTGGCTAAAACCACTTCCAGACTTTTGGTTCTAAGAAGTGGCCAGACTTAAAGATAGTACCCCAAAGGACACATTCAGTATGCTTTTATTTCAACATGTTGTGCAAAACTTTCTTTTTTAGAATCTTGACATGCTCTAATGATAGATTTCCTGGTTAAGTAAGATGATGTTACAATAAGATACAAGGAGAAAAGGAGAGGGGGGAAGGGAGAGAGAGATGAGATTTTTTTAAATATCACTGATATATACACATATATGTACAAACATACTTCTTTTTAACTGATTGAACACAAATAGTTTTAGTGATAGAAATGCCATTTATAAGGACAGTCATTAGGCTGTGCTTTTAAAAGCAGAGAAAGGGAGTTAAGTCCAAGCAGGTACTCTATTCTCATAAGGATATACGGTAATAATTTTTTATTTGTAATTGTGACAAATGGATTGTTCTACATAAAATTACTTTCCAGAAAATTAAAACGTATTCCTTTAAAGAAAAGGGGGAGGGAGGGGGCTGGGGAGGGAGGAGGCCAGCCACTGAGGAGCGCCATAATGAAGCAACGCCTCTATGTGAGCCTGACTCTTACAGGACTTTCTGTAATAACATTAAATTATGTATTAAATGATGTATAATTCAGGTCTCTACCAATTATATGCTGATTTTAAAAGCAATTCCGCCTTCCGTCCCTTAGCTAACTGGCACTTCTTACAGCTCACTGTGTGCCTGTTTCTAGCCTTCCCTTTGCTCCTAATTGAAAGTTTTTTCAACTTCTTCTCTGATGTGCCCTAGAAAGCCGAACAGCCAAGCACCTCAGAACTGTATATAAAAGAGAAGCAGATTCGATGAGGACAGGCATGGTGAGGAAAGTGACTTCAGTGGCCATGTCTGGGGAAGCAGCACCACTTCTGTATATCCAGGTAACCTCCTGGTTCCTAGAATTATGGTTCTGATGGATAAGACTTTTGTTCTGGGTAAGGAAGGTGTTCTTGACTCAGGATTCTTAACTGCTTTTAATTCATTTTCAGTAGCCATGAGCAGTAAAAGAAACAGGATATTAGTAAGGAATTTCATTAATCTGGACATCAGGTTCCTCAGTTGTATGTAAAGGATCCCTGGCTAATCCAGGAAGCAGGGATCCCAGGCAGAGAATAGAGGAGAAGTGAAGGGAACTCCTAAAAGAAGAGCAATAGGAGTCTCTGGAAGATAGCAATCCACAGAACAGCCAGCTTGGAATGAACAAAGCAAGAGATGACTCCAGGAAGGATGAACCCCAGAACAAAGAAGACAGAAAGACAAAGGCGAGAAACAGAATAGAAAGATTACCCCTGGGGTCTGATCATGTGGAGAACTGGACTGGCAGGCACTTTATTTAAAGACCTGCTGGGGGGTGGGGGGGGACAGATCGCCAGACTGCAGGAGACAGCAAGCAAATGCAAACAAAATGGGGGTTGGAGTGGGGGGAGGTGGGGAATTAACGCAAAGGAAAACAAAGATAATACAGAAAAAAAAAGAAATGTACTCAGAGTACACTACTTGGCTCAGCAGTAAACACTGTCATAATAATATAAAATATCATCATAATAATGAAACACAAGATGGATTTATGTCAAAATGGTTCAAATTTAAATATATTGAGTTTTATCATAATACTCAAGAAATTGCCATGTAAGCATGGTATTTAGAAATATGGAGGTAAAAATCAGAAAAAAACAGCTAAAAGCATTTAGAGTGATCACTTCTGAGGAGTGAGAACAGAGGATGGAGGGGGGTATAGCAGGGAACTATTGCTTTTCTTTCAAAGTCTATAATGTGATGCCAAGATAATTAAACAGGGGAAAGAATTAAAAAAGGAAAGAAAAGAAAATACACGTTCACACATGTAACACAGATGGTGTTGGGACAATTGGATACCACATGCGAAAGAATAAAGTTGGATCTATTCCTCAAACCATATCCGAAATTACCTCAAAATGGATCACAGACCCAAATGTTAGAGCTAAAACTATGAAACTCTTAGAAGAAAACATAGGTATAAACCTCCATGACCTTGGTTTGGCAAAGATTTCTTAGACATGATATGAAAAACACAAGCGACAAAAGAAAAAATAAGGTAGTCTTTACCAAAATTAAAACTTGTGCTTCAAAGTACACCATCAAGAAAGCAAAGAGACAATTCCCAAAATGGGAGATAATATTTGCAAATCATATATCTGATCGGAATATATAAAGAATTCTTACAATAACAAAAAGACACATGACCAAACTTAAAAACGCACAAGATTTCAATAGACATTTCTCCAAAGAAGATAAACAAATGTCCAATAAGCACATGAGAAGACATTCAACATCATTAGCCATCAAGAAATTGCAAATTAAAATCACAGTGAGATGCCACTTCACACCACTAGGATGGCTACAGTCAAGAAGACAGACAACAGCAAGTGTTAATGAGGATGTGGGGTAAGTTGGAACCCTTCTACATTGCTGGTGACATTGTAAAATGATAGAGCCACTCTGGAAAACAGTTCCTCAAAAAGTTAAACATAACAGTTACCATACGATTTAGCAATTCCACTCCTAGGTGTATACTCAAGAGAAATGAAAACATACAAGCGTACACAAAAACTTCTATATAAATGTTTATAACAGCATTCTTCATAATACCCAAAAAGTGGAAACAACCCAGATATTCATTAACTGATAAATAAACAAAAGACAGTATATTAATACAATGGAGTATTCATCATAAAAAGGAATGAAGTACTGGTATATGCTACAACATGGATGAACCTTGAAAACAATTTGCAAAGGGAAAACAGCCAGTCACAAAAGACCACATATTGTATGAATAGTTCTACTTACTTGAAATGTCCAAAACAGGCAAATTTATAAAGATAGGAAGTAGACTGACAGTTGCCTAGGGCTAGGACTGGGGAATGGGGGGGGGAACTGGCAGTGACTGCTAATGGTATGGCGTTTCTTTTTAGTGGGATGACAATGCTCTAAAATTAGAGTGTGGTAAGGCTGCACAGCTCTGTGAATATACTAAAACCCACTGGGTTTAAAATACCCTTCTCATGAGGGAGTTTTAGGGTATGTGAGTTATATCTCAATAAAGCTGTTTTTAAATGTCTATAGGACAGTGGTTATTACACAGATGTAAACATTTGTCAAAACTCATCCAACTGTACACATTAATGGGTACATTTTATTGCACATAAATTATATCTCAAAAAAGTGGACTTTAAAAAAATGTGTCTAATGCAATGGCTTTAGTACAGTGAATTTATACAAATGTTACTTTCAGAACCCCGAGCAGGAAAAAATATCAAACTCATTACTACCTTTCTATGGCCAGCATTAACCCTCCTCTGCTCTGGCTTCCTTAGAAAGGTCTGTAGTGCTGCTCGGAGAGCGGCCATCTGTCAGAGTGACAAGATTCAATTCCCAGCAGGAAAGCAACAATGTCGTTTTAATCAACATTTTCCTGAAGTTAGCGAGTGTGCCTTCCTAGCAGAACTATTTGTTTTTTTAAAAACAGAACTCTTAAATATTAAAGTACTATTTATTCTCAGTTTAAAAAAAAAAAAATTTTCATTCTGGAAGTATGTTAGAGAGCGAATCCCTTATTTGCAGACCTGGCAATGGACTGAGGCCTAGAGAAGTTAAAAAATTTGCTCAGGATCACAGGGTTGTGAACTGACACAGCTGCACCCAGCCTCCCTGTGGATGGGCCCCAGCACAGGTCACTTCCCAGCACCCCAGGGATAGCGGTCCCAGGTCAGCGGGCACGCAGGGCTTGCTGAGTGCCAGACGCCGAGCTAGCACGGGGAATGAATGCTCTCCTCACTCACTCCTCAGATTGACCCTGTGAGGCGGGGACCCTCTGCCACCCCCCAGTTTACTGATGAGAAATTAGGCACCAAGCGCTTAGTCCGAAAACTACAGTCACGGAGCTGTAAGAACAGAGCCGGGAGTCCCACATCGGCCGTTATGTCCCCAGAACCTGAACTTCTAGCCAATAAGATATGCCCACTTCCCTAAAGTACACATTTTACCATGTTCATTTCTTTTCATAAATGTTAGCATTTTTCATTTCCTATATGTGGGAAGATACTCACTGACATCATTGCTGTCAGAACACTGTTTATCTCTACCTCACACAGAGTTCTGGCCTATGTCTATCTTTTGCCTCAAATCTAGTCCCTCCCTCCCTCTCTCCTCTTTGGTTTGCCCCTTGTCAAGCCAGACTCAGGGGCATGGCAGTACCCCTGACCTTCCGCAGTGCAACAAAACCCAGCGTGGCATCGACCACATGACGGTGGATATAACAGAAGCACAGTCTTTTTTTTTTTTTTTTTTTTTTTTGCGGTACGCAGGCCTCTCACTGTTGTGGCCTCTCCTGTTGCGGAGCACAGGCTCCAGACGCGCAGGCTCAGCGGCCATGGCTCACGGGCCCAGCCGCTCCGCGGCATGTGGGATCTTCCCGGACCGGGAAACGAACCCGTGTCCCCTGCGTCGGCAGGCGGACTCTCAACCGCTGCGCCACCAGGGAAGCCCCCTCTTGTGTTATTTTGGAGTAGCTAATGGTAGATGCTTTTCTAGTGTTATTTTGGAGTAGCTAATGGTAGAGAAACATTGAACCACTTTAATAAAAGTAAAGGAGAATTAGATCAAGCACTTGATTATATTTTCTGTAATGTTTTATGTGTATGAACTGCCATCCTGGAATTCATTTTTTCGTTTGTTTTTGTTTGTGGGATTTTTGTTTGTTTGTTTGTTTTGGGTACACCACACAGAGATCTTAGTTCTCCGACCAGGGATTGAACCCAGGCCCCCTGCAGTGGAAGTGCTGAGTCCTAACCACTAGACTGCCAGGGAATTCCTTGTTTGTTTTTTTTTGTTTCTTTTTTTTTGTGGCACGCGGGCCTCTCACTGTCGTGGCCTCTCCCGCTGCGGAGCACAGGCTCTGGACGCGCAGGCCCAGCGGCCATGGCTCACGGGCCTAGCCGCTCCGCGCCATGTGGGATCTTCCTGGACCGGGGCACGAACCCGTGTCCCCTGCATCGGCAGGCGGACTCTCAACCACTGCGCCACCAGGGAAGCCCTGAAGCACAGTCTTTTTGTGTGTGGTATATACAGAAACAAAAAACCAGTAAGAGCTGATGGCATGTAGTGGAGAGAAAAGACTGGTTTGAACAATTTCATACGTTCTTACAAATGCTTTCTCAAACGTGATGGCTTTTGATTTAAAGTGATCAGAATGGACACACACAGTTCCTCCAGTGGTCGCTCTGAGTTACTGTGTTACTAACCACTTTAGTCTATCAGGTTTTAAGTTGCAGGCTTACCTAAAAGATAATCTTGACCTCAAAATAAATCTATTAAATATTGTATAGATTGAAGAGAAAGAATAGGAGACCTCTCTGAGAAGCAATACCATATTTGGTCTTAGGAATCCACTGGGATGTAAACCATAGACAAAATTATGGGCCACTTTAGAACAAAGCTGTAACTGCCCAGACATTCTTCACTCTGTTAAAAGGGAAGACGACTAAAAGCCAATGGAGACGACCTGAGCCACTTTGGGGTTTTCTTGGCTAATGCCAGCAAATTCCTTCTTAAAAACACAGCAGCCGACTTACTACTTGATGTTTGTTTCATGGCTGTCTTTTGTGGGGTGAGCTTGGGAGTTTCTCCTTGTTAGACCCATCTTGATGGAGAAGGGCCATTAAGCAAGAATCTGACTTGTTATAAAACATCCCAGTACTGACACATGCAAACAAACACACATCCTAGAAGCATAATGTTCATTCCTGAGCGCTGCCAACACCGGGAAGTTTTCTTCTGAAACAGTCCCCCAAGTCAATTTGCAAGCCTCACGGCCATACCTCAGGTTTGCTCAATAACCACCTTATCTACTTACAGTCAAGAGCCTGTCATTTTCTCTGAATTGAAAATCGAAATCTCCCCTCAAGGATTAAAGACTTGCCAGGATCTACATTGTGTGTGTGTGTGTGTGTGTGTGTGTGTGTGTGTGTGTGTGTGTGTGTGTGTGTGTGTGTGTGTGTGTGTGTGTGTGTGTGTGTGTGTGTGTGTGTGTGTGTGCGCGCACGCACGTGCGTGTGTACTAACCATGGAAGAGAAGGCACTAGGCCAGGTACCACGGTGTGGATAAAAATAGCCTCAAGAAGCAAGAGAGAGACTGCAGGTAACTACACAGCAAAATCAGGTATAAAGATATTACTGCTCTTAAAATAGCATCGGCTTTAAAGAACGAACTAATTGATATTCTGATACCAACCATACAAATAGACCTAAAATGACAGTAACATATGCCAACATCTTACATTTTCAACCAAAAGGCAACAAAGTTTTCAAATTAAAAAAAAAAAATAGCATTCAAGTATAGTATTCAGGCAAATGAAGCGATGAGCTAGGCTTATGTCATGAATTTTATTCAGAAGACATCATTTCCTCCCAAATAGCTGAGAAATATCAGTTTCCTAAGTCCTTAATTTATGCACATTATAATTGTAAGTGTTTTGACTGGATTTCATTTGGAGTAAGGAGCCAAGACTATGTTAAATATACCAAAACAAAGGAAAACTGGTAATTACATTATTGGACTTGATCCTTGTTTCAGTCAGTCCTTTCTGAGCCTCTGAAAACTGTATCATTTCAAATGCACACCTGTTTCACCAGAGAAAAATTTCTTAAAAAACGCTTCAACTTAGAAATAAATAGGAATTCAATTTAATAACAACACACATTGACCTTTGACTTTTTTCCTCCAAAAGTGTAGTATTTTAAAAAATACATCAAGAGGGGCCAAATTCAAACAGTCCACATTCCCAATCGAAGAGCAAGGTCTTGGGGCCAGAGAGACCTGTGTTCCAATGCTGGTCTAGCTGTCATCCCTATTCATCATCTCTCTGCACCATCGCGGAGGGACACTTCTCTCCAACCTAAAAAGTACTGAACTGCAAAGAAATGCACAAAGCTCTGGGCTAATACTCTATTTCTATTATCTCTTTTTACATAAAAATTACTTTCAGAACATGCTATTTGTTTCTAGGCTCAAAGTTGCTTCGAAGAATTTCTCTCAACTTGATGCAAGTTAACTTGACAGTGAAGAAATACATTTTTACCACATTAAGGCTCCCATGTGGCCCATTAAGTGTCCGGGATTATTGTACAGTTATTAAATGTTTAATGCATTATACAGAGGGTGATCTTTCCGTGCTATGTGAACTTTAACTTTGGTATACTCCAACCAGAATGCTCAAACTTGAAAGCTAACTGTTTTCAGATTTTTGTGCTTGGTGCCCTAACATCAGTTAAAATGTGGAATACAAGAGGAAAGGACTTAGCCAACAGCTTAACAGAACAGAGAAGGAAGTTGGGGCAAGAGTCAGGCAAACAGGAAACATCCTCTTATTTGTCCTGATGCCAAAATGAACTTAGACAATTTTCCTGGGGCAACACTGAACGTCTGGGGAAGTACACCAAGTATAGTACACCTCAAAGAATACACGCTGAAAAGCGGGGGCCAGGAGGCAGAACCCCTTGTTCTCCTCTCACCTCCCACCCCTGAGAGGAGGTTTCTAACCAAACTTACAGGCACCCTGTTTTGCGCTTTTCTCTGAGTAGTTTGGAAAAGCTCCAAAGGACTGTCCTCATTGTGGTTAGGGTCACTGCTTTGGAAACTTGGTACCAAAAAATACCACCCAGAAATTGTAAGAATTGATAGGAATTATTTTTAAAGATTTCCTTTTGGCACAGGTTTATCTAAAGAAGGCAACTCCCCTTGAAAATTATATTCAACTTGATGCTCCCTTTAAGTCACTGAGCTAGAAATACAGGGGTCTAACCTGTAAGAGTCCAGAAACGGGTGGGGGCCATGCTCTCTCCACTGTCCCAGCTAGAAGCCACATGCATCCCAGGGAGATGCACATCGGAATGCCAGGCAGGTGCTGTGCTGCACGAGGACTTTTCACTCTGCTCAGGGCAGTGAGCGGTGAGAAGCACAGCCAGGACTCCCCCATCCCTCTTGCCCTTGGGCCCAGCCAGACAAAGCCCTGAGTAGGCCAGAGGCAGCTCTGATGCAAAAAGCAGCCCCCAGGCCCTCCTCAAGTCCTCTCCCTCGAAATCCAAGGATGCCCTCAGGCCATGGGGCAGCTTCTGACCTCAAGGCCCTCCAGTGCGCTTGAGGCTTCTTCCAACCAGAAGCCCTAAGGATTCTGTACTTCCTTTACTCCCCGTGAAAGGTCCCACCTAACACTCGCTGACCTCGGTGATGTTTATACCTAAGATGGGTAAGGTGGGAGGTGACAACTGCCACCTCTTCTACCTGGGAAAAGAGCATGGTTCCACCTCATCCCAATCTTGTCCTGCTTCCATCTGACTGATTTATTTGATTTAATTATTCTGTGCTTGCTCAGCCTTAGAGCTTGGGTTCTGAGGTCAGATAGTCCAGGTTCGAATCCAAATCCAACCACTAGCTCTGTGAACCTGGGCAAAGTTCTTAACCTTCTGTGCCTCAGTTTCCTCATCAGTAAAATGGGGGTAATAATCATACTTAACTCATGGGATTAGTGTGTATTTCCTGACACCGTCCACATGAAGCCCTTAGTACCATGCCCTGCACACAGGAAGTTCTGCACAAAGCTGAGCTATGGCTACTCCTCTGGAAAGTCTCTGTATCCCTCCCTCCAAGTGCTTCCCTCCATCGCCAGGCCCTCTTCTTGGACTGGAAAAGCATAGGAATCTACGGAAAGGTCACCTGATACAGAAAGGTCCTGACTAGTGAGCACAGAAAGCAGAGTTTCTACTTCATTGTAGTCTCATTAATACCCTTAAAGTGACATAATACTAGGGTGACAGTATATTATTTATCGATCAAGATACTTTTGAAACTAAAAGGGGGTGCTATTAATAATTAGTGCAAAATAACTATGACTGTCCTACTTCACACCCACTTGTAAACCCTTCCTCACCATCAAGGAAAATCCCGTTAATGCAGACTAAGCCAAAGTCCAAAGCCAGCTGCTGCCTGTTCCTGTAAATAAAGTTTTACTAGAACACAGCCGTGCTCCTTTGTTTACACATTGCCTTTGTCTGCTTTTGTCAACGATGGCAGAGTTAAGTTCATGGCAATTCTAGATTTCAAATGAAACTAAAATTTATCAAAGTACAGCTTCCTGATGGGCACCAAATTTTCAGAGGATTCTGTCAAACTAGAAAGGATAAAAAGAAGTAGGAATATCTGGGTGTCAGGTCTGAGAACCTCATTCTATATGTCAGGTCTGAGAACATCATTCTATATGCTCAAAAAGCATCAACTACTTAATATGGAAGAAGAAGAAAAGATCTGGGATGGGAAGGATAGGACCTGGTCTTGGCACACAGGCAAGGTGGAGCCAGAGTGCTGTGGGCACTCAGTGCTCTGTTCCTGAGTGGCGTCCTACCTGGGGTCCTCACCTTCTCTGAGCCTCATCTGTGAAGCTGGGGCAGTAACAATACCTTCCTCACAGAAAGATGGTGACCATCAAGTGGAATGGAAAGTGCCATTGCTGTTGTTGCTTTTATTAAATTAATCGTTTGTATTATTGTTATTATTGTTGAAAGGCTGGTAGACATATTCTGTTGACCAAATTATAACAATAATTGTTATACTGAGTTTCAAGTAGGCAGATTTCAGCTCAACACAAGGAGAGACTATCACCTTACTGCCTGCGGACAGTCAGATGAACAGACCATTCACAGATGTTCAAAACCCCTGACACTGCCCCAGGAGGCGGCAGGGCGGATGCAGTGGGGACTGCAGAAGGGTGATGATTTGTACTGAATGACTTCAATGTTTTTTTTTCCTCTGTGATTATGTTTAAGAAAGTTTTATGTGTCCCTGAAAAAACGAGTACATATCATCCCTGAAAAAACGAGTACATATCATCTTCTTGATAGGGAAGTATGACACACCAAAGGTTAAGTAGATGTCGGCGGATTATGAGGACAGTGTATCGCAAACTTTTAAGTTTTAAAGGACTCAAAACCGGATAAGAAAACAAGCTGGCTCCATTTTGCCAGAAAGGTGAATGGAGGGGCAAGACCAGGGCACCAATGAACGCACGAAGCTGATGGATTAACCCAGGAAGTGGCCGGTCCCCAACAACAGACCCAGTGGTTTTGGCTGGCAGGATCTTCCTGCAAAGGCACTGTGCCCAATTCATTTGCCAGGTGCCTGAGGCTAAGCCCAGGCTCCCTCTCACTGTAGCCACCTTATCTTTAGTGGACAAGCCCTGACCCACTGATCACGGCACCTGAGAGGACAGCCGATTGCATAATGGGTCTGCAGCCCCAGGTGCCCATTACCCAGGACGCAAGTATGGCCACAGAGCACAGACTCAAGCACTCCTTAACGCCCTAGGGGCTTAAGGGTCATTCGTTCATAACCTGAATACAAATCAAGAGTTTAAAAAGTATAGAGGAGACGAAGGAGGAGGGGAAAGCATGGGTGTGCTATAGGACATTACAGGTGAGACACTGAGAATAAGGCCACTGCGTCCGGGGGTGGATAAATGGATGAAGGCAAGCATACTACTGGAACACACACAGTCCACGTTTGCCTCATGAATTATTAGCATGAAATGCCTTTTCATAAGGTGGTTGAATCTTCGGTGCCATCCATCTCAAGTCCTCTCAGGTCGGAGAGGCATGGAATGCGTAACAAATGCCCCTCCTTCACATGGTACTTTACAGTTTATAAAGCACATCCACATGAAGAAAATAGTATGGTGGGTAGTTCTACACTCATTCTTGCAGATGAGGAAACAGGCTCAAAAAGGCAAGTGACTTGGCCAATATCCCACAGCTAAAGAAGACTTCAGTCTGCCAATCCAAAGCCCTTTTGTCAATTAAACAGCTTTTCAGAGCAAGGATCCGCAGACTGGGTGGGAGGAAAATGAAGTGGGGACAGAGGGAAGGAGGACGGCGAGGTCCTTTCTCACATGTTAGCTCTTCACGCCATCCTCACGCCAACCCTGCTGGGTGTGGATGAGTTTCCTCAACGTGGCAAGTGAACCCAGAGGGCTCAAGTTGAAGATCACACCAGGACCAGCTGACAGTACTAACTCCAGGCCGTTTCCCCACCTCAAGGCTGCCTGGAGAGCAGGTGTGGAGACATCAGGGCAGGAGAAACACTGGGGATGGCACTGGCAGTGGCATGTCTGCACGAGGATGAGGTGCTCACCAGCCTCAGGGGATGTGGTGCCAGAGCCCAGGCCGGAAAAGCAGGGGGACACAGTGAGAGCTGGCCAGGGGGCCAAGAAGTCTCGAGGAAGAAGGAAAGGGGGTGAGGGTGGGGGCAGGAGGAGAGTGGAGGGCTGAGCGGGCCGGGAGGACCTGGCACCGGGTCTCCTCCATGACCTCAGGCGCGTGCTCCCCTACTTCAGCAAGTGGGCTAGAGAGCCAGCCTGAAAGGACATGGTGCTTTGCAGGTTGGTCTTTGATTGGGTGGAAAGAGGAAGACATTCAACCCTAAGGAAGCAAAAGCAACTTACTAGCTGCTGAAGCTTCAGCTGCCTCCTCTCCACCTCTATGCCCCGCCCATCCACCCACTGCCACCTTGAGAGCTGTCCTGACCCCTCAGAGACCTGTGGCCTTGTTCTTTGCAGATATTTCCAGAAAATGGGCAAGAGGAAAGGATCAGGGTTTGAACGTCTATTGGAGTTTGTTTTTTTTTTAATTCATTTATTTTATTTATTTATTTTTGGCTGTGTTAGGTCTTCGTTGCCGCATGTGGGCTTCTTGTCGCGGTAGCTTCTCTTGTCGTGGAGCACGGGCTCTAGGCGCACGGGCTTCAGTAGTTTTGGCGTGCAGGCTCAGTAGTTGTGGCTCACAGACTTCAGTGGCTGTGGCTCGCGGGCTCTCGAGCGCAGGCTTGGTAGTTGTGGCTCACGGACTTCATTGGCTGTGGCTCGTGGGCTCTAGGGCGCAGGCTCAGTAGTTGTGGCTCACGGACTTCATTGGCTGTGGCTCGTGGGCTCTAGAGCGCAGGCTCAGTAGTTGTGGCTCACGGACTTCAGTGGCTGTGGCTCGCGGGCTCTAGAGTGCAGGCTCAGTAGTTGTGGCGCCCGGGCTTAGTTGCTCCACAGCTTGTGGGATCTTCCCAGACCAGGGATCGAACCCATGTCCCCTACATTGGCAGGCGGATTCTCAACCACTGCGCCACCAGGGAAGCCCCTGTTGGAGATTTTTGAAGCCCAGTTCCACGTCTGCCTTCCCAGGCAGACAACAAGGGCAGTGAGGACAGCAGGGTGGGTCACAATGAACCTGGCAGCTCCTATGGCCACACTGACGTCAGTCATGGCGACAAACGGCCACCTTGGCACGGTCCTCGGCCAGGGGCTCTCTCCTGACTTTCCTGGAGCGAGAGCTGCGTGAATGTGCTGTAGGCAGAGGAACGATCTGGGCTTTGACCTCTGCAGACCTGGGTACAAATTCCGACTCTACCAAGTGCTAGCTGAGTCTCAGTTGCCTTATCTGAAAAATAGGGGTGATGATTCTTATCTCAAAAGGTTGCATCTGCTAGAATCTGGTACTTTCCGTCTACCACATGGCAGCTAGTGAATAAACATTAGCTCTCTTTATTTCCTCCCTCTCCAGCCAATACTGAGGAGGTGGGCTGGCCTGGCAGGATGAGGGGCACACAGGTAACACCGCTCTCCTCCCCCTGCCTCTCCACCCTGTCACTCCTTTTCTCTTTCCTTCTCAGGTCCCAGTTCAGAGGTTGATCAACACAACACACAAGGTCAGAGACCGTGTGGCAAGGCCTCACAGGCTTACGGGGCACATCACTAACAATGACATCTGTTATCAGGCACACAGAGTGGAATCAGAGCTTATATGACAACTGGGTTCTAAAATTCACCAAGAAATGACTGTATTAAAAATTACTCCTGAAAACATCTTAAACACAAAAATAAATAAAACACTGTGTGGGACTATCTGTGTATAAATCAGTCCAATGTGCCCAGTTTTTCCTTTCTCCCCTCCAGTGTTGGGACAACTCTCTGTTTCTCTGGTTAAGTACCAGACAATTACATTTAGGGATGACACGGCAAGAAAAGTCCGCCCCGTGTAACTGTTTGGTGGCACCACACTCGGCGTGGCGAGGTGCGATGCCACGAAGGTGGGCCATGCAGCTTCTCCTACTGTGTCCAGGGATGTTTAAATATGGTTTCTCACCTTGTCTCCCTAACCAGAGCTGTTTCTGTACCCCACTCTGCACATTACATCATTAAGGAATATTTTTAATTTATAAAAATAGTAGACGGGTATTCTAGAAACTCTGTAAAGTACAGGAAAAAAATAATTAAAGAAAAAAGACTTTCACAAAAAAAGGCAGTCTCATTTTGGAATATTTCCTCACCAGTCTTTTTTCTCTTTAAAGTTTTTATACAGTTAAGGCGATACGGTACATAATTTTTATACTATTTTCCTTATTACTTAATTTTGCCTGTTTGACTTAGTACGCTCAAAAACAACCAGTGACTTTGTCAATACCCTTATTATTAATAACTCTGTACATGTAGTTTTAATAACTGCATAATATTCAACTACGTAGCTATTTCAAAATTTATTCATCAGCCCCATGGTGGACCAGCTGTCTCCAATTTTTCACTACTGCAAATAATGTTGCAATGAACATCTTTCTGGATAAGCCTTTGTCCACACAGTAAGTAAGTTCTCAACCACTTTTTTTAACCACTAGAAAATCTGGTCTGCACTGAGATGACATCCCACCAAGCTCGGGAATGAGGCACTTCCCCCCCTGTCAAAGCACTTACCAGCCTCTGTGCTCAGATTCCTGACATCCAACAGCAGGGCACCTCTGACCACGGTGGCCAGACTGTTCCAAGATGGAAGCGCTGCTCAGTTAGCAACTAGGGACTTAGTGGTCTCCATCATGTCATTTTTCATATGGGGCTTTGCTTTCTTCAGCTGTAAAACTAGGAGCTAGAATGAGATGATCTCAATGTTCCCTGCTGCCTTTATAACTGAACAACTGGTTCTAGAAAAAAGAAGCTTTACAGACCCAGCAGTGACTTTCCTCAACAATTTTACAGTCAGATTTCTCTAATGCTAAATTACAGCTTGAGGGCAGCCACCACGGCAGCTCGTGAGAGGCCCTGGGCCCCGAGCTCTTGGTCAGGGAAGGTAGGGAAGAATCTCAGGGAAGGCGAAGTGAGTGAGACCCTGGCTTGTCATGTAAGGGAGAAATGGAGCCACTGGGCCTCAGATGGCGGCACTGCTCTCAGTATTGGGCATCTGGAAGAGACCATGTGTCCAACCATGTCTGCTGGCCAGTCTCATGATGGCAGGCTGCGCAGTCTAACGGACACCCTGACTTAGAGAAGCCTCGGTGGAGAGCACTCACTTGGAGCCTTCTTTGGCTTTACCTGGAATTTTCTTCCTTTGACTATCTGCTTCTCAGGCCAAAGCAGACAGGAACTCCTGGGTAAGGAGTGAGAAGTGGGACTTGGGGAGAGTTGGAGGCAGGCCGATTGACAACAGCAAGAGGGAGGGCTGCAAGTTAGCGAAAGCAGGCAGCAGAGCTTTAGCAGAGCAGTTTTGGGTCATGCACTGTTGCAGGAAGCTGCGCATGGCCCCGGGAGCACCAGTGGATATAGCGACTGATGCTCAAAAGAATGACCCTGATCAATTCACACTAAAGATCAACAGACCTCATTTAAGAAGCTCAGAAAATCTAAATCTGCAAGACATTTTAGGCTCATTTCCACCATGTCTCAAAGAAAAAAGGGATAAGCTTTGGCTATCTGGAAAAGTTGCCCACACTGAGCGCCGCATGTGCTGACGGTGTCAGGAGCCGGGACAAGCTGATCCGGGACACATCATGCTAAAGGGATGCCAGCGACAAGGGAGGGGTTTTCAGGGCTGGGCTGTCAGAGGCTCTGCCCACATTGGCATGGTGCCCAGCACTGTGGGAAGCTCACTGAGCAGGCCTGATACCCAAGAGCATGGTCTGTGCACAGACACTCCCCCAACTCCAGCCAGGGGAATGCTGGACCACAAGACCTGCCACACAGCCTCTTCGGAAACACCGGCTCTCCTCTCTGCCTTCCTTTTCCCCAGATGCAAACCAGAAACAGAGGATCTGCTGAAAAAACTATTAAGCCAACTCATGACATGGCTGCCTATAGGGTGGGGAAAGCCACTGAGGATGGGAATTGAAAGGAACTTAAACACACACACACACACACACACACACACACACACACTCACTCATTTTACAAAGGCTGGAAGCAAATATGCCAAAATGTTAAGTGCTATAAATTCTGGGTGGCTGGTGTATTATTCTAGGATTTTTGTGTCTGTGTTCTCCAAATAACTCAAAACATAAAAGACAACAGGCCTCTGTCCCCCCAGGAGGTATGTCACTAAATCCTTCATCCATGTGTCCATCCATTCAAACATGTCCTGCTTTGTGCGCCTCATTAACCTGCCAGGCACGGGCTGCGCTTCGAGGGCCGGCGATGAAGGAAGAGGATCAAGTCCGGCCCTCATGCAGCTTTCCCTCCTTGCACGTGGTTTATGCCACCTTCTCCTTCCTTCTCTCAAACCTTAGAAGTAGAAGGGAGCATCTCACCTCATTCTACCTCTCGTTTCACTCAGAGTAAAACCCGTACCCCTCACCCCGACCACACAGTGCATACTGAGCCATCTCCTCCCTCCTCTCCCATCTTCCCCTTCCCCACTTTCACAGGACAGCAGGGGCAAGGGGTCGGGGGGATGGAGGCTCTTTCCTGTCTTGGGCCCTTGGTCCTTGCCGTTCCCCCATTCCCATGCCTGGACCATTCTCGCCTAACTCTTCCCGTGCATGACAGGCTCATCAAATCCTTCAGGTTTCGACTCAAGCCTCAAAACCTCATCCAAAGGCCTTCCCTGACCTCTCATGTCTAAAAGAGCAGCCCCACCACTCCGTCAGCTGCGCACCCTGCTCTCACACTTACACCCTCGGTATCTGGATGTCCTTCCCCCGCCCCCCTACTCACTCCACTCCAGCCACGCTTGCCCCCTGTTGTTCCCAAACACTCTGGTCCCCACAGGCCTAGAACATTCTTCCCCCAGACACTGCTGAGCTGACCCCCTCACCTCTTCAAGCCTTCTCGGTGAGGCTTTCCAGGATCATGCTCATGTATCCTAAGAGTCTCAAAAGTGCCCTCAGTAAACATCTGACGCTGAGCAAACCCATTTCAGAGCAATCACAAATATCGTCTTTCTTGTTTACCTGATTTCTTATTTACTGTTTCCCCTGAGACAGCCAGAGCAAGCACCACAAGCCAACAGCCTATCTATCCTGCTTAATCCACATGTCCAGTGCGTAAAAGAGAACCTGACACGTTTGAGGTGTTCGGTAAATATTTGAAACCAAAGAAGACACTGGCAGGCTGGGTCTGATGTGAGTTTTTCTATAAAAGGACTTCATGGGAATTCAGCTACTCATTTTCCTCCGATTCCCTGAAAGAATCTTAGCCGCCTGAAAAGGAATCATTATTTCAACTAGCCTAATCATCATGCAAAAATAATGATTTCACTCGTTCTGTGTCCTAAGTTTGAAAGTCAACTGCAGGCTGTAATTGCTGCCTAAATCCCAGTAGTACACAAAGCAACTTCGCTTTTTATATGTTACCACAAGGCTCTCCAGGTTTGCTCTTTCCAGCCAAAGAAATGTTGACACAGTTGCTCACCAAGTTTCAACATGCTGATCATGTTAAAATAGTGCACAAGAAATATTTTTCCACTTTATAAAAAGCCAGACTGTTTACATGCTTAAGTGGCCAGAGACTTTGCTATCTGTGTGTGGTCCTGAAGTTTCAATATCATAACCACGAATACAGAGTGGAGCAGCATGCAACCGACTAGTGGATGTGGTTCTCCCGCCAAACTGGGAATTGAGATGTTACCATGCAAGGACTAAGGGAGAAATGGGCTGGTTAAAAGGGGCGGGGAAGGGGGGGGGCTTTAAAAACCTCATTTTAATATAGTTTTGAAGATAAAGAATAATTTGATATAACTGTGTTATCTGTGCACACATATAATATAGAAAATACATATATTAAATAGAAAGAGAGAAAGAAAGAACAGGCGAGAGAGAGGACAGAAACAGCACACAAGGTCTTTGGCCTACAGATTTCTAGTCAAGATCACATACAAATATGCTGAGCCCAGAGTCAAGTGGCAGAAAGGTTTAAGAAAGAGTTCCCAAGCACCGGCCTTCACACAAGATGACAGGCGTTAATAGGCTTGGCCCAGGAGCTTCACCCAGGCCTTGTGCAACCTCCCAGGAACACCCACCCAAGGAGGGGTCCCAGCCAAGTTCATGGCCCGGCCCGGCCAGATGAGAAGAACATGCCCCATCTCCTCCGCCTATCCTATTTTCCAAGTAGTACTGGCTTTGGTCTACAATAATTCAGTCTTTCGGCAAGCTAGAAATAGACTTTAAGCAGGGGCTCCACCCTGTCCAGACAATATATAAGTGAAAAAAGACCTCACAGAAAGAAAAATGACCTACAGCTGATGGACTGAAGACACACACTCATTCCCAGAGTCTAGAGTTTAGATGCTCAAGACGGTTTCTGGATTCTGGGCTGTTTGAATTTATCATTCCTGTAGGTTAGTGAGCACTGCCGGTTCTCACATTTTTTACAGCTTTCCACTTGAAGATTCTTGTACACTGTGTCTAAACAAACAAACAAAAATCACTTAGTATAAGCAGGTTCATGTTATAACATGCAATGCCGTTTCCCATTTCACTGCCAAATGCACAAACTGTTATTCTCAGTTGACTGAATAAGTGAAGGAATGGTACGTTATTACAGGGTTGTTTTTTTTTTTCCTGGCATTATTTTTTTTCCTTCTATGGTTTCTTTTACGGAGTATTCCACGGCTATAGGTCAGAAAAGTTTTCCTGTTGCTATGACAATGGTGTAAATAAGTCAACTTTAAAATTCACTTTGGGGGTATGGAGCTGCCACGTTTCTGGCTACCTAAGCCCTGCTGGGTGTGTGATGTTGCACACTCCTCCCCGCAGACAGAGGATCACGACCATTTAACTGGCCTCCCTCCATTGTGGCCACCACCTTTCTGGCCAGGAAAATCCCACAAGCCTCTCAGAGGTCCCTCTCTGACTGCTGGGCCTCCTCCACACAGATCTGGTCAGTACTGAGTTCCTGCACTACCAGGAGAGGAATATGAGTCCAGTGTTCTACTTCTCCAAATGCAGAGCCTCAGATGAGAGGAGCATGATGATGTCTGCCTCTCCAACTCTGCCAAGCATCTGTGGCACCTCTCACTTGGCACACAACAACGACACAGAGCAACGAGCAACGATGAAGAGAAGGAGCCCTAAGGATACCTTTGGAGGATAAAGGGTATGGGAGAGCCCTTGAGAAGGGGGCTCTTTACATGAAAGAAGCTCCAACCACTTTTCCACCACCCCGCCATCCTGCTGCAGCCTTCCACAACTGCCCCACTGGAGGTCCGAAAGCCCCCACAGGGGACCAGCCTACACCTGCAGGAGGATGGTGAATTTGCCATTCACAATTCATCTGTTCTCCCAAGGCTCCTGGACTCCAGAGAAAGAAAGAAGGTACATGGGACTCACTTAACTGAAGCACACACACTCCAGGGTCTGAAAAGGAAAGACCAAGGTCCTAGGATAAACCAATCAATAAAGACAAAAAATTTAGGGAATCTCGAGGCTGTCCAGAAGAAGTCAACTCTGCTCTCTATCCTTAGAAAATGTCCAGGCTTTCTCCCTGGTTGCTGCTTCTGCCTCAGAAAGAGTGTTGCCGGTTGAACTGTGTCCCTCCCCACCAAAAAAAAAAAAAAAAAAGATATATTAAAGTCCTAATTCCCTGTACCTGTGAATGTGACCATATTTGGAAATAGGGTCTTTGCAGATGTAATCAAGTTAAGATGAGGTTAGTAGGTCCTTATAAGAACAAGAAAAGATAGAAACACAGAGTGAGAAGGCCGCTATGTGATGATAGAGGGAAAGATTAGAGGGAAGGAGCTCCAAGGACTGCCAGCAAACACCAGAAACTAGAAGAGGCAAGAAGGATCCTCCCCAGAGCCTTCAGAGAGACAGCATGGCCCTGCCAACGCTTTGATTTTGGACTTCAAGCCTCTAGAACTGCAAGACAATAAATTGTTGTTTTTAAGCCACCGAGTTTGTGGTGCTTTGTTATAGCAGCCCCAAGGAAACTAATACAAAGAGCAATTTGTCTTGAGCTAAAAAAAGTCGTCTGGCATTTGTGTATGCAACTGTCCTTCAGATGAAAGCAAAGCTGCATGTGAAAGCACAGGGCGTACACATCAGCCCCTCCTGCGGCACGGTGGCAGCAAGGTGGCCTAAAGTGTCGTTTTATACAAAACTGCATGAATGGCTATGTTTCAGGGAGCAGCTCAGCATCTGGCAATGTTTGGCTCTACACTTTCTAGGTTGTTTCCATGGTCCATCCATCCCAGCCATGCCTCTAGGCCACCTATACTTCCACCCATCAGTCACCTGCCAGCTGTTCAGGAGACTCAGTAGCCACTTCACCCCTGCGGAGCTCTGAAGACAGTGGGCCTGCAGACCTAGGAGCTGCCAAGAGGCCTGCAACATAGGTAGCCTTAGGTCCCACCTAAACCTTGGCACATGGAGGGGCCCGTTCATACCCAGAGGGAATGGATTAAGGGGATATGGATTAAATAAATGAGTTAAGGGAATGTGGGGGAAAGATAGTAGGGGAGGCCATAACGGTGACGGCCCCTGGTTGTATCAATGCTGGAAGGGTGCCTACAGCAGCCCAAGGCACTATAACTAGATAGAAGGAGAACCAGACTGATGGCCACTAATGCCAAGGTCAAATAGCAAGAAAGGTAGTACTAACCATCAAGTCTAAAGATGTAGAGGTACGTTCTGAAGGGCGACTAGTACAGCAGTACTACAAATTCACCAAATATTTACTGAGCACCTACTGTAGACCAGGCATTATTTTAGGTGTTAAGAATACAGCAGTGAAGGACTTCCTTGGTAGTCCAGTGGTTGAGACTGTGCTCCCAATGTAGGGGGCACGGGTTCAATCCCTAATTGGGAAACTAGGATCCCACATGCTAAATGGTGTGGCCAAAAATTAAAAAAAAAAAAAAAGTAAAGTATACAGCATTAACGATTTGAGTAGCAGAGAAGGATAAAGCAGAGACGAGAACAGGAAATGTGGGGATGGGGCTGATTATCAGATTAAATGGGGTGATCAAGAAAGAGCTCAAAGAGAAGGTGATAACTGGGGGCAGAGCATTGTAGGTAGGGGGATAGCAGAGCGAAGGCCATGAGGGCAAGAGCCTTCAAAGAATAAGGCTGCCTGTCAGTGAGAGCCAAGCGGACACGTGGCCGTGCATGCAGAGAACAGCCTGGTCATAGAGGGCTTCGACTCTGACACAATCTGACTGCTGCTTTAACCAGATCACCCAGGCTGCTCCATGGAGGGCAGGCTGGGGCGCGGGGGCAGGGAGGAGGCTCCTGCCATAACTGCCACACCTGTGCTAGCACTGAGGCTTATAAACCCCGGCCAATGTGGTGCAGCGGTTAACTCCCCTTAGAGTATCTACCCTAAAGGAAAAATAGTAAGCTGTCATCTCAGCTCCACCCAGTGAAAAACCTGCCCATTCTTTGCTAAGCGAAATTACATGCAAATCAGAGATCACATCTATATTTATTTAAGGAGAAATGGTCTACCCTATTCATCATAACTCTGTAAGCACATTTTATAAAATGTAATGGGCAGTTAAAACATTCCAAAGCAGAAGTACATTTTCTAAAGTAACAAAACACTGTTAAAGTGTTGTATAAATTGTCTGTGTCTCAGAAGAAAATGAGAGGTAATTAATACATTAAGACATCAATTTTTCTTGATGGTGACAAAAATTCTCATTTTATCAACAGACCTTCTTAACTCTGTCTGCCTGGGTAAGTGGAAGCAAGTATAACTTGCCACCTGGCACGACTGCCATCTCTTTGCGGCTATGCGATAAGTCTAGAGCTCTCTGACAGGGGAGGTCTTTGGCAACCCTGCCCACGAGACTCAAGGACCAAGTGGATTGGTAACAGCGGAAAGGTGGTAAAGCAAGGAGCCTTCTGTGGAGGGAGCAGCATTTATCATTAGAGTGACCCCCCTGAAGGAAGGGTATCTGCTGTGTACACAAGCACATCATCTCCAGGACCCCAGAGAGGGTCTACCAGCCTTCTGGCAACAGCAGTCAGTGAACGTAACTCTTCACTGAAGGTGGACTTGATTTATGGATGAAGACAGCTCTCTTTTTAAGGCCAAGTCCCTTCTACTTATTAGCATCTTTTTTGAGAGGATAAATGATGGGGGAGAGGGGAATAAATAAAATTCAAATTTAAATTGAGTCATTAGCGTATGCTGGAAATTTTTCTGTACTGGCTCAGAGCACAGGTTCTGGAGTTAGACAACTTGGGATGTCAAAGGAGCTGTCTCGGTATGTTAGTTAGGGTTCTTCAGAGAAACAGAAACAATGTGTGTGTGTGTGTGTGTGTGTGTGTGTGTGTGTGTGTGTGTGTGTGTGTGTGTGTGTGTGTGTGTGTGTGTGTGTGTGTGTGTAGGGGAGGGGAAGAGAGAGAGAGAGAGACAGAGATGGATGGATGGATAGATTTATTTTAAGAAATTGGCTCACACAGAAATCAAAGAAGAAAAAGAAATAAAAGGAATCCAAATCAGAAAAGAAGTAAAGCTGTCACTGTTTGCAGATGACATGATACTATACACAGAGAATCCTGAAGATGCTACCAGAAAACTACTAGAGCTAATCAGTGAATTTGGTAAAGTAGCAGGATACAAAATTAATGCACAGATATCTCTTGCATTCCTATACACTAATGATGAAAAATCTGAAAGAGAAATTAAGGAAACACTCCCATTTACCACTACAACAAAAAGAATAACATATCTAGGAATAAACCTACCTAAGGGGACAAAAGACCTGTATGCAAAAAACTATAAGACACTGATGAAAGAAATTAAAGATGATACAAACAGATGGAGAGATATACCATGTTCTTGGATTGGAAGAATCAACACTGTGAAAATGAATATACTACCCAAAGCAATCTACAGATTCAATGCAATCCCTATCAAACTACCAATGGCATTTTTCACAGAACTAGAACAAAAAATTTCACAATTTGTATGGAAACACAAAAGACCCCGAATAGTCAAAGCAATCTTGAGAAAGAAAAACGGAGCTGGAGGAATTAGGCTTCCTGACTTCAGACTATACTACAAAGCTACAGTAATCAAGACAGTATGGTACTGGCACAAAAACAGAAATATAGATCAATGGAACACGATAGAAAGCCCAGAGATAAACCCACGCACACATGGTCACCTTATTTTTGATAAAGGAGGCAAGAATATACAATGGAGAAAAGACAGCCTCTTCAATAAGTGGTGCTGGGAAAACTGGACAGCTACATGTAAAAGAATGAAATTAGAACACTCCCTAACACCATACACAAAAATAAACTCAAAATGGATTAAAGACCTAAATGTAAGGCCAGACACTATCAAACTCTTAGAGGAAAACATAGGCAGAACACTCTATGACATAAATCACAGCAAGATCCTTTTTCACTCACCTCCTAGAGAAATGTAAATAAAAACAAAAATAAACAAATGGGACCTAATGAAACTTCAAAGCTTTTGCACAGCAAAGGGAACCATAAACAAGACGAAAAGACAACCCTCAGAATGGGAGAAAATATTTGCAAATGAAGCAACGGACAAAGGATTAATCTCCAAAATTTATAAGCAGCTCATGCAGCTCAATATCAAAAAACAAACAACCCAATCCAAAAATGGGCAGAAGACCTAAATAGACATTTCTCCAAAGAAGATATACAGATTGCCAACAAACACATGAAAGGATGCTCAACATCACTAATCATTAGAGAAATGCAAAACAAAACTACAATGAGGTATCACTTCACACCAGTCAGAATGGCCATCATCAAAAAATCTACAAACAATAAATGCTGGAGAGGGTGTGGAGAAAAGGGAACACTCTTGCGCTGCTGGTGGGAATGTAAATTGATACAGCCACTATGAAGAACAGTATGGAGGTTCCTTAAAAAACTAAAAATAGAACTACCCTATGACCCAGCAATCCCACTACTGGGCATATACCCTGAGAAAACCATAATTCAAAAAGAGTCATGTACCACAACGTTCACTGTAGCTCTATTTACAGTAGACAGGACCTGGAAGCAACCTAAGTGTCCATCATCGGATGAATGGATAAAGAAGATGTGGCACATATATACAATGGAATATTACTCAGCCACAACAAGAAACAAAACTGAGTTATTTGTAGTGAGGGGGTTGGGCCTAGAGTCTGTCATTCAGAGTGAAGTAAGTCAGAAAGAGAAAAACAAATACCATATGCTAACACATATATATGGAATCTAAAACAAACATACAAAAAGGTTCTGAAGAACATAAGGGCAGGACAGGATTAAAGACGCAGACATAGAGAATGGACTTGAGGACACGGGGAGGGAGAAGGGTAAGCTGGGACGAAGTGAGAGAGTGGCATGGACTTATATACACTACCAAATGTAAAACAGATACCTAGTGGGAAGCAGCTGCATAGCACAGGGAGATCAGCTTGGTGCTTTCTAACCACCTAGAGGGGTGGGATAGGGAGGATGGGAGGGAGACGAAAGAGGGAGGAGATATGGGGATATATGTATATGTATAGCTCATTCACTATGTTATAAAGCAGAAACTAACACACAATTGTAAAGCAATTATACTTCAATAAAGATGTGATTGGGGTGGCCGGCAGTCTGGAGACCCAGGGAGGAGTTTGTGTGGCAAACTTGAATCTGCAAGGCAGTCCGGAAGTAGAATTCTTTCTTCCTCAGGGAACCTCAGTCTTTTCTGTAAGCCTTCAACTGACTGGATGCAACCCACCCACATTATGGAGGATAATCACATTACTCAAAATCTATAGATTTACATGTTGATCTCATCTTAAAAAAAAAATACCTTCACAGCAACAGTTAGACTGGTGTTTGACCAGAAACTGGGTACTATGGGCTAGCCAAGATGACACAGAAAATGAACTATCACTCCCAGTTTCTCATCTGAGAAAAAAAAAAAGTGAAAGGTCACAAGACAGCTCTGGTTGTGGCTCTTACATAAGATACTCCCTGTAAAATGCTAATTCGCTCACTGGAGGATGATAATTGAAAGGGCTCATATATATATACATGCTAGTTACCATTACCATTATGCCTACTGCCACCAGCAGTAGTGTTTCTACTACATAGTAACTGCAATAGTTTCACCTATTTTAGCCACCATCAATGCAAGTACACACGGCTAAATTAGTACTTCCTATGGGAACGTTCTTGATTTACACAGGCATAATTCATACAAGGAAAACCACCAACTGATCTCATCAAACATCATCAGGCCAGTGGAGAAGGAAGCACAGGCCAAATAAACTCATGAAAAGACTAACTGGCTCTAGAGAGCTCTGATGCACTGTCCCCCCACAGACATGGCATTAACCTGTGTTCACACCACATATCCTGAATCTGATGCCTGGGTTTGGAAGCATCTTTACCAAGAACATTACCCCATAAACCAAAGTTGGCTACAAAACAGAATCCCAAAATGAGTACCTAGGGCATAGGGAGGGGCAAGGAATATAATGGCAGACCCTCAGAAAAGTCTACCTTTTCCTCCACATGAAAAAAAACACATGTAGAATCTTGACACAGAATATCATAAATGTAAGACCCTCTCCTATCCCCAGAGCTCAGATAATAATATCTAATATAGGGACAGGATTTATAAATAATCTTCTGGTCTCCTGAACAAGGAAGGGGTGCATGTTTCTTAAATTAATCACCTAAGAATCATACAATAACCACAGCTTTTCTTTTTTCATCTTTGACATGTACCATTTCCTTCGATTCAGTTACTGAGCTTATCTGTATCTTTGATAGCAGTCATCATCACAATTAGCTATATTTACTCTTAGATCCAGTTAAACCCTCAGCAATACTGTCCAATTTAAGTTCTTTTTTCCTACTTAGAGGAAAAGAGGCTAATAAGAATTGTCATTGTTATAATCTATTATCATAGACTATAATTGCTATAATCATTGTAACCTATTTAAGGGTAGAATGATATGATCACAAAATAAATTTGCAGGAAGTTTTAAAAGTTAGATGATTTTTAAAAGGAATTTTAATATGGATATTTAAAAATGTAAATCCTGAGAATAAGGGCCAAAACTCAATCACACCAAGGTGTGAGATCCAATTGTGAATCTGTCCAAAATAAAAAAAAATTAAAAAAAATTGCTACAAGTTCCAAAGAACCTCTTATCAAGACTACACAGTAAGTTCTCACCTTGAGGCATCCCTGTGGCAATGATCAATTTTTTTAAACCATCCACAAACTATCAAAATGATAGATAGAAAGCCAAGTTCAAAACTCAGATAACCATGTCACGGGCAAGAAATGACCATGAAGATGAATGGATAAAGAAGATGTGGTGTGTATATATATGTATATGCATATGTATATGCATATGTATATGCATATGTGTGTGTATATATATATATATATATATACAATGGAATATTACTTAGTCATAAAAAAGAATGAAATAATGCCATTGGCAGCAACATGGATGGACCTAGAGATTATCATACTAAGTGAAGTAAATCAAACACAGAAAGCCAAATATCATATGATATCACTTACATATGAAATCTATAAAAATGATACAAATGAACTTATTTACAAAACAGAAACAGACTCACAGACATAGAAAACAAAATTATGGTTACCAAAGGGGAAGGGTGGAGTGATAAATTAGCAATTTGGGGTTAAAAGATACAGACTATTATATATAAAATAGATAAACAAGGACCTACTGTATAGCACAGAGAACTATACTCAATATTTTGTAATAACCTATATGGGGAAAGAATCTGCAAAAGAATATATATATGTATAACTGAATCATTCTGCTGTACACCTGAAACTAACACAACATTGTAAGTCAACTATACTTCAATTAAAAAAATAAATAAAAAAAAAGAAAGAAATGACTGTGAAATAAGCTAGGGGCAGGGTAGAAGCCAGAGACCTGAGGCAGAAGCAAGGGGAGTTTCACTCCTGCAGAGTAATGGGAAAGAGAACCCCCGAGGCTGGAACTGTGGCTTGAGGAAGGACTACCCAGAAGAAAACTGCTAACGGATGACCTAAGACAACAGCATAACTGGATGCTGCCATGACAGGGAGGCAGGAGAAAACAAACACAGCCTTGGCAGCTCAACAGAGCTACCCACTGGCTCAGCTTAACATCTATTCCACTGCAGGACAGATGATCTGAAGTTATATTACCTATTTCTTCAAATCTACGATGACATCAATTGTAAGGCATAATATTATTTTACATACTACTAAGAAAAAAATGCTGCCAACTAAATCATGATTCACCATGAATTATAGATGCATCCCAATCTGAAAGATTTTAAAACGTGAAAACAATGTAAGCTTTGAAACTAATGAAATATACTCTATGACTGGGTTCTAGACCTCATGCTGGAGGAGCCAAGAAGAGAGGGCTGGTCCTCAGTGAGAAGAGACAACTTTTTAGAAAATGCAAGGTTAGGTATAAGGGTTTCATACAAAGGGCAACAGAGGAAAATAAAACAATGAAGAAAGAGGAGGAGGGGGAGGGGGAAGAGGGGGAAGAGAGGAAACAGCAGTAGCAGCAGCCATTGCCACCGCCTACTCAAAGTGAGCCTACAGGGCTTCCCTGGTGGCGCAGTGGTTGAGAGTCTGCCTGCCGATGCAGGGGACGCGGGTTCGTGCCCCGGTCTGGGAGGATCCCACATGCCACGGAGCGGCTAGGCCCGTGAGCCATGGCCGCTGAGCCTGCGCGTCCGGAGCCTGTGCTCCGCAACGGAACAGGCCACAACAGTAAGAGGCCCATGTAGCGCAAAAAAAAAAAAAAAAAAAAAAAGTGAGCCTACAAATCAAAAATCCCAAAATATATACAGAATTTTAATGTTTAGAAAGGTGAGCAACAAAATCAATAAGTAAAATAATTTTCTGGAAAATTCTAGTAGACTTAGAAATATGTATGTTTGAGAGCTTTAAAGAGATACAGGAAAATAGTTTTCATTTAAAATATGAACAAATTTAAAAAAAACTATGAACAAATTATAATACAGAAAGAGACAAAAAAAAAAGGAAAACTGATATGAAAAATACCAAAAGAACAAGTAAGAAATTCTGGAACATCTTTTGAAAAATTTTTAGACAGCATCAAGTCTAGACTAAAGTAAGTTGAGAAAAATTTTTTTTTTTAGTAAGCTGGTAAATAGTGGTGGGGAACTTCCCTAGAACAAAGAGAAAGAGAAACAGAGGAATACATGTATATGAGAGAACACACATGTCACGAAAGACAAATTGAAAGTCTGCACTAAGGCTAGAATAAGGGTTCCAGGCAAGGAAAGTGGAGGTAATGGTGAAAAACAATATTTAAAGAGAGTATGGTGAAGAATGTTCCACAATTGAGGATGTGATTCCTCAGATGAAAACACCTTTGGGCACAAAGCAAAAAATGAGTCCACACCTAGACACACTATAGTGAAATCACAAACACTAGAGAGTAAAAGAAAGTTGTGAAGCTTAAAAGTTACCATAAAGTCTTACAGAAGATTTCTAATCAGCAGGCAACGGAAGAGTAATACCTTCAAAATGCTCAGGGAAAAACACTGTTGACCTAAAAATTTACACCCATGTAAACTACCATCCAAGATTCAATGCAAAGTAAAGACATTTTTGACATCAAACAACTAACACAATGTATCGCCCACAGACCCCCACAATCTCTCATAAAAGGATGTCCATCAACTTAAGGAAAGGCATGGGATACCGGAAGCAATAATCAATCAGTCTAGATAACTGATTTTTTTTTTTTTTTTTTGCGGTATGCGGGGGCCCTCTCACTGTTGTGGCCTCTCCCGTTGCAGAGCACAGGCTCCAGACGCGCAGGCTCAGCGGCCATGGCTCACGGGCCCAGCCGCTCCGCGGCATGTGGGATCTTCCTGGACCAGGGCACGAACCCGTGTCCCCTGCATCGGCAGGCAGACTCTCAACCACTGCGCCACCAGGGAAGCCCCTAGATACTGATTTTTATAAAGGAAACACCCACATACATTTCCACAAAAACTTAACCTCTGATTGAAAAAAATAAATATCGATAACCAATTTATTTTGTATTAAGAAAACATTGTGGAAGTTCCTCAATGTTTCAATAAAATGTACTAAGTTATGGTGGAATATGCAGAAAGGACAGAAATATTGAATGACCATAGAATTTGTTAGAAAATTTGAGAATGAAATATGTGTGGAAGACACTATAGATGGTCTGACCTCAAACCCCATTCTCAGTTTCTCTCTAGCCTCCTTCCAGTTATGGGAGGCTCATGGCACACCAGAGGCTGATGCCCAAAGTGCAGCAGGCAGCTCACAGCCATGAAGCAGCAAGAATGAGGAAAAGCCCATGAGTGGGATGTGCTGATGATGATAGACCAGAGTTATGGATGATGGACCAGAGCTGGGTCCCTGATGGCAAGTCCACCTCCAAGTTGTTCGCTGTGTAAGAAAAATAACGCCTGCTTGTTTGTGCTTATATAATTGATTTTCTCTTACTTGTAGCTGGATATTATTTTAACTAGATAATGAAAAGAATTTAGAATAAGTTCTATAAGAACGGAATTACTGTATATTTATTCCAAACCACAAGAGAGACTTCAAGTGGGAAGGAAACATAAAAAGTTTTGATTAATTCAGCAGAAGGCAGGAAAGGGGAAGATACACAGAAAATAAATGGTAAGCAAAATATACTGTAGTTGAAATACATCTAAATATATCAATATTTTCAATAAATGTAACCAATGCAGAGGTACAGATTATTACACTGAGCAAACAAAACAAACCAACCAGACATTGATGCTTACAAAAAAGAAGATGCAAAGAAAGAGCTGGAAAAGCAAATGTCTGGCATTTAACCCAAATAAAAACTGGTTAAAAAAAAATACCAAATAAAATATTATCTTAGGAAAAAACCATCAATATCACTAAAGATGAATACTTGATAATAAAAACTGAAAAAATATGTGAGGATAATAGAAAATCATGAATTTGTTTATACTTAACAGCACAGTTTCAAAATGTATAAAACAAAAATTGACAAAATTATAAGGAGAAAATGACAAGTCTATTAACCACAGTGAGAGATACTATCAGAAGCTGAGGAATCAGGCAGAATACTTGAGCAATAAAATTAATAAACTTGATCTGCTGTTTAAATAGAATCCTGCATTTAATAAATGCAGAATGTGAATTCTTTTCAATTACACATGGAACATTTACAAAAACTGACCAAGTGCCAGGTCAAAAAGGAAATCTCAAATTTCCAACAAATTTCTATCGTTCAGACTATATCCTCTAACCCATAATGTAGGCAAATTAGAAAATGACAACAGAAAATGTTCTTTAAAAGTAGTTATTTGCAAAATTTAAGATGTAATCCTAAATAAACCAGGAATTTAAAAAGAAATAACAATGAAAATCACAAAATATTTAGAAATTAACAACAATGAAAGTACTACATATCAAAATGTATAACAGGCAGTTAAAGTGATACAGAGATGTAATTTTACAGCCGTTTTTGAATTTTCTAAAACACAAGAAGGAATTAAATTCAATTTAAAACAGAACAAACCTAAGAAAGGGGGCAACAGGAGATGGGGGAAAAAGTGAGAAAGAGATAAAGTAGAAATTAAACAGAAGTGGCTTCCCTGGTGGCGCAGTGGTTGAGAATCCACCTGACAATGCAGGGGACAGGGGTTTGAGCCCTGGTCTGGGAAGATACACATGCCACGGAGCAACTAAGCCCATGCACCACAACTATTGAGCCTGCGCTCTATAACCCGTGAGCCACAACCACTGAGCCCGCATGCTGCAACTACTGAAGCCCGTGCGCCTAGAGCCCATGCTCTGCAACAAGAGCAGCCACCGCAATGAGAAGGCCACGCACAACAATGAAGAGTAGCCCTGCTCGCCGCAATTAGAGAAAGCCCGCGCACAGCAACAAAGACCCAATGCAGCCAAAAAATAAACAAATAAATTTAAAAGAAAAAATAATTAAATAAAAAATAGCAAATATTAACAAAACCAAATTCTGGTTCACTAGTAAAACTAAGCAGGCAAACTTCTTGCACAAATAAATAATATTGGATAAAAAGGATGACATAATCTTAAGAGTAGGGTTTTTTAAAAAATAAAAAGAGAAAACTATAACAGCTCTGTATCAATATATCTGAAAACATGGATGAAATGGCTGTTTCTCTAACAAATATTAATTACTAAAACAAACCTAAAAGAAATATTAAAATGTGTACAAATCAGTAAGTATTAAAGAAAATGAACCAATTATAAAAAGGCTATATTCCCATTCTCCACCCCAAAAACTCAGGTCCAGGCAGTTTCAGAAGAGAGTTTTACCAAGTCTTCAAGAAATAGATAATCTCAATTTTATGCAAATTATAATAAATATTTTTCTAAAACGTGATCTACTCAATTCACTTAGTGAGATTAGTAAAAAAAAAGTCAAAAAAAAGAAAAAGAAAATTAAAGATAAAGCTCATTTATTAAAATAGTTTCAGTGATCCTAAAGTATAATACTGGCAAATCAAACCAGAGTTTGTCCCAGGAATAATAATATTGACAAAATCAGAACATATATGCTATATACATATACTATACTGTATACTATATACCTATATACATATACTAATATAATATACCATATAAAAAGATTCAAGGAAAAAATATTCAATAAATGCTTTTTTTAAAATGTTCAATAAAATTCTAACACTGATTCCTGACACAATGTGGTCACAAACCAAACCCGTAGGAAACTTGTTTTATAAGAAAAGCAGTATCTATCTAAGCCTAAAGCAAGCACTGTTCTTAATAGTGAGACTTTAAAATTCTTTCCATTAAAATCAGGCACAAGACAAGTATACACTACATTTTCACTGTACTCGGGGCCCTACCCAATGCAATGATTTAAGAAATAGAAAAGGGACATATAAGAAGTGAATGAGGGCTTCCCTGGTGGCGCAGTGGTTGGGAGTCTGCCTGCCGGTGCAGGGGACGCGGGTTCGTGCCCCGGTCCAGGAGGATCCCACATGCCGCGGAGCGGCTGGGCCCGTGAGCCATGGCTGCTGGGCCTGCGCGTCTGGAGCCTGTGGTCCGCAACGGGAGAGGCCACAACAGTGAGTGGCCCACATACCGAAAAAAAAAAAAAAAAAAAGACAAAACTGACCTTATTTGTGGATAATGACTGTTTACATGAAAATATTACAAGAATCTTACAGACACTATTAAATATAAAACTATCTTAAACTACTAAAATAAGAGAGTTCAGTACATTTGGTGGTTTCAACATCAATCTATAAAAGTAAATAATTCTCCTAAACCCTGTGATAATCTATTTCAAAACATAAGAGAATAAAAGATTCTATTTACAGTAGCAACAAAAACAAAATGCCTAGAAATAAACCTAATAAAGATCCTGCTTAAGGCCTTTAAGGGCTTTGTTCAAAGACTGAGAATTATAAAGATAACTCATAACTGCTCTCCAACTGATTTATAAACTCAACATCACTTGAATCAAAATCCCAAAATTTTAAGGAAGATCAAAGGTCCCAGAGTAGCCAAGACAATTTTGAAAATGAAAAAGGTAGAAGGATGTGTTCTGCCAGAAGACTTACAATACTACAGCAATCAAAACAGTTGGCATTGGCAAAGGAAGAGACAAACGATAAAGACATAGGTCAAAAATACATCTGTGTTTATTTGGAATCATACTATATGACAAAAGAGCATTACAGATTTGTGAGAAAAGGATAAGTTGGTCTGGGATGACTGGTTATCCACTAGGAATAATATAAAAGTAGATACCTACCAGATGCCACTAAATACCAGGTGGATTAAAGACATAAATACAAAAACCAAAACCCTGAAATTTTTGAAAAACACATTTGGGTTGGTGTCTGGTCAGGCGACTCTAAGTGGCTGTTCCCTTGCTCTCTGTACAGCCCCCCTGCTCAACCAGTGCCAGCTACACCTAAACCCTGCTCACTATACTAACCTTCCTACATACTTGCCCCAGGCCCCAACTAGTGAGCGTTCTTATCAAAGGGGCCGTGACGGGTGAGCCCCTCTGCTAGTTTCCCTGGTGATCCAACATCCCGCCACACACCCATGAAGACTGCCACCATGTCCTGTCAACCATCTGCACGCACACGGTGGGGTGTCACTCTAGGACTCTGCTTCAGACACGTAAGCTCCCCCCTATCCATTAAACCACTGATGTCTCTGTTGCTGCCTCTGGGCTCTTTCTTTGGTCTTGAAGCTGGGTAAGTACAGGCCTTGCAGGCCAACAGTTGGAAAGAAAGATATTGCTCTAAGAAATGCACCCAGGGGTGGAAAAATCAGTCTAAAAATTTGCACAAACCATAAAAAGAAAAAGAAAACCATAAAAAGAAAAATCAGTCTAAAAAATTGCACAAACCAAACAATTGCACAAACCATAAATCTGGCTGTATTAGAATTAAAAAGGTCTGTTCAACCAGACACCAGAGACAAAAAGCCAAGTCACAGATTAGTATCTATAACACATATAAATGACAAAAGATCAGTATATAAAGATTATATTAAAAGATAAATACAAACAATCCTGCAGAAAAATGAGTAAAGGATATAAACTAGCTATCTACACAAGAAATAAAAACAAACCGTGAGATATTACTTCACACCCGTAAGATTCGTAAAAGTAAAATTTCTGGAAATACCAAGAATCCCACTGCTGATGGGAGGGAAAACTCACACTTGGGTGTGGAGAGCAATTTGCAGAGTCTAGTGAAGGATGAGCATTCCTCTGCAGCCCAGCAATTCCGCCCCTGGGTGCACTTCTTAGAGCAATTAGCACCTGTGTACAGTCCCCCCATCCCCACCAAACACACAAGGATGTTTATCGCAAACTCTTAGGAATAGCACAAAATTGGGAAAAACTGAAATGTTCAATGGAGAAATGAGTAAGTAAATGGCATATAGTTAAGAAACAGAAAAATACAGAGTAGATCCAACGCTACAGGTCATGTCCCAACATGGCTGGATCACCAAAATAAGAACGAATGGTAGAACCAACTGCATGAAGCTACACACAGCAGGACACCATTGATATTAAGTCTGAAAACGTGCAAATCCATCATACTATATGTTGTTTATGGACACATTCACTTGTAAAAAAGGCATAAAAACATATATAGAAATAAATACCAATTCCAGAATGTTATTATTTCTGTGTGAGTGAAAAGTTACAGGTTAAGAAGAGGTACACAGGGGGATTCAAAAGTGTCTAAGTTATTTTTTACCTGATGATACTCACACTGTACTAGCTATTACACTGGATGACAAGTTTACGGATTTTTGTTAAATTAGTGCTTCATCATTTACACATACAGGCATACCTTGGAGATCTTGTGGGTTTGGTTCCAGACGACCTCAATAAAATGAGTCACATGAATTTTTTGGTTTCCCAGAGCATGTAAAAGGTATGTTTACACTATACTGTAGTCAATAAAGTGTGCAATAGCATTGTCTAAAAAACAATGTACATACCTTAATTGAAAAACACTAACCATCATCCGAGTCTTCAGTAAGTTGTAATCTTTTTGCAGCAGTAGCATCAAAGATCACTGATCACCATAACAAATATAATAATAATGAAAAGTTTGAAATACTGTGAAAATTACCAAAATGTGACACAGAAATATGAAGTGAGCAAACGCTGTTAGAAAAAGGGCACCTACAGACTTGCCCAACACATGATTGCCACAAACCTTCAATTTGTAAAAAACGTAGTATCTGCAAAGTGCAATAAAATAAAGTATGGCTGTATTCTTTTGTGTGTATCAAATGATCACATAATACAAAAGTTTAAAGATTCAATAGAAGAAACTACCTATGAATGAAACTGAGAAAAAAATAAACCTTCAGATCTAAAAGATACATCAAGTTTTGGGGAAAACTGATACAGCATCACTGCTTAAAAGCTGTTTAGGTTACAGAACTCAGGAATTCTTCAGCGGTACACTCAGAAAAATTCAGTCCCAAGGGTTTCTCCACATCATCAGTTATTGGAGAAGACAATGGTACGAAGTCCAAAAGCTCTGAGGGAAAGAAAGTTAAACACAAGAACATACACCCATCTAAGTCGCTGGGCCAGAATGCACCCAACAGGAAGGCATATGTCAAAAAGAAAAAAAACAAAAACCCTCGGGGAAGACAGTGTCCAGGAACCCTACTTGAAGACTCTTTAGCATTAAGAACCCTAGCCCACTGCGAGGTAAACTGAGGAGAAGGCACTAGTGTTAAGCATGAAACCCCTTTACACAAAGCACCAAGAACAATGTCGTAAGGATTACGGGGATAAACATGAACAATCTTAGCTGCATAAAGTAATAATATAAAAATAGGGAAGCTGAGGGAGAAATAGGGGGAAATGAAAAAGTATTAATTCCTTCATTATCTGAAAAAGAAGGTGGCAGATACTGTCTATGTTTGGCAAAATGTTATGAAATATTTGAATTGGAGAATGAGGACAAAGGTGTCCCTTCTGTCATTGTTCATTTTATTAAATGTTTCAAATACAAATAAACTGTTTTTAAGAAGCCATTAAATCTACAAATGACTAAGGCAAGAAGACAGTAATCAAGTACCAGAGTTTGTAACAGTTTGCTTTATTAAGAAGTGGAGCCAACTGAGAGCCATGTGACGAAACCGTTCTCTTTCACTCGCTTCCCACTGCACCATCCTGCATGGGAAAGAGAGGGGTGGAATTACAAGTAGCTTGCTTGGAATTCTGCACAACCCTGGGTACACCCCTCTGAGTGTGTGAGGCATGTGAAAGCCATCTGTGTGGCAGCAGAAAGCAACAAGTTGAGAACCACTGAATCAGAGCATTCAAATCAAATAATGAATGCAAACTGGACTCTTACCAGGAGAAGCTATGTTCACAGGGAGAAGGGAAATTGACAGAGACACTTTAAAATAAACGACCGAACAGCAATGAAAAAAAATAATCTAAGTCACTACTTGGTCAATAATGTTAAACTGCAGAAAACCCATCAAATCTTTTCAACCTCCGTTAACTAGTAGCAACACTGATCGGTTGGGGTCTCAAGTCCTTTCTTTTTTTCTGGGTCCTTTGGAAAAGGCACAAAGGAAGAAATAAAATGCCAAAACACTAGGTTGCCAGGAAAAAAGGCACTGGAAATAAAGAGCTGAAAAATTCACAAAATGAGTGACTGGTCACAACAATGTGATGTCAGAAGAATCTTTGAGAATGTGAATCTTAACCTAAAAACGGCAGGTTTATTTATTTTTAATCCACATTTGACACCATAAGAAGAAAATGTTACAGGAAACCACATGGACAACTTAGCTGAACATCTCCTTTGCTACCACTGCTCTGTTGAAGCCAGAGCAGAGGCTTAGAATCAGCATGAAGAGAAAGCTGAAGAGAGAGTCAGGCACAGATTCAGAAGTGGAATATTTTAATTATTATATTTTATTCAGTATCAAAATGAAATTATAAATAGTCATAAATAATTTGTGCATAGAACTTTACAAATAGTTTTAATCTTTTAAAAAAGAAAGTTTCATTACTTTAAATATTAAAAATAACTCATTTTAAAACACAAGTTTTTAGGTTCACATGGCAGAGTTGTTTCCTGAGGCCTCTCAGGTGATAATATTTTTCTAAGGTGTGTCATTCTTTATAACCCATACAGGTGATTCATTGGAGCCTCTTTAGAATATATACTAACACTAAGGACATTTTTAGGCCCTTCCCTGTGTTTTAACCTATGAAAGATAAATAGGTGGAGTAGAATTAAATGAAGAAGAAAATTTAAATCAGACTGGATTTCCAAGAGTGAGACATAATGCATGAAAAACACTGCATGCATGTGTTAAAATACTTCAGAAGACAGCACAGTAATTCTTGAAGAACCAGATAAGCTTCATTAAACATGTGAATAAAATCATTACCTTTAATTTGCTGAATATAGTGAAACTGTCCTTATTAACCACGTCTCTATCCCTTTCACTAAGGAGTACAAAGAAAATAGAGCCATCAAGGCCCATCCAGCCATACCTCACCAGGACTACTCCCATTCTCTTTTAAAACTCTCTCCCTAGGCCTAACCTGACCCCTTGGTCTTTCTGTCCCGGCAGACTGAGGACAGGGAATATTCTAGCAGAGGAAGAAGATATAAAAGGGTTCTGAGGAAAATAGGAAGACCATGAGAGAGCCTCAGACAGGAGGGCAAGTGGTATCAACCATTTATTTCATTTATCGTGTCCTTTCTATACTTTGAACCTAATACACAATGATCTTTTTTTTTTTTTAGAATAGGAAGATAATTTTATATTACTTATCTTTCCTTAAAAAGTTTAAGGTACATTTTTAAAAAATTATCCACTGTAATATAGGGACTAAGGAAAAGAAAGAGAAAAAAAAAATCTAAGGAGAAGGTCCAAAGCTAACATTATTTCAAACATATCTTGTAGGTTTTGGCTGCCGACTATATCAGGAAAGATATTTATTGGTGAAGAGGCGGGTGACTGTTTCCTCACAGTTTCCCTCTAGGACAGCACCAAATACAATGTCTTGATTTTGCTGCATCAGTGGACCCAACTGCAACCTATTGACAAGTCAAGAAAGAAGACCTTCACTTACAGCAAAGTTTGGTGTGAAGAACACCCCGCAGTGCAGACGGTACTGCTTGCACTACTGTTTACTGAGGTGAGGCATTTAGCAAATAAAGGAGTGGCCAGCATCTATGTG
This sequence comes from Lagenorhynchus albirostris, assembly GCF_949774975.1. Taxonomy (NCBI): domain Eukaryota; kingdom Metazoa; phylum Chordata; class Mammalia; order Artiodactyla; family Delphinidae; genus Lagenorhynchus; species Lagenorhynchus albirostris. The sequence goes on along the minus strand of NC_083109.1, from coordinate 37,676,970 downwards.
GTAGGTTCCTTTGGGAAAACTAGAATAAGCCTGTGGGTGTCTAAAAGAAGTCAATCCTCAAATCTAAGGAAGAAAAGTTAATGAACTGACATTCAACATATGCTAACCCCCAGCCAGTCAACAATAGTTAAATGCTTTTAAGTGGTATGTTCTTTGGTTATATATTCTATACAGACTAGACATGCTGTCATTTGTCTAGCGTGTTAACTTGGAAGGGACAGCCTTACCCAATATCTCGCTTAAAGGGAAGTATCACCAATGACTCCTGAATGAAAAGAACAAAACTGGGAACTGAAAAAACTACATATTCTTTGCATATTTTAGCTACATTAGGAAACACAACAACAGAAATTGAGTGCACTTTTTGAAGAACTAATCACCAAGTGTCAGAGCAGGAAGGTCCTGAGATCATGTACTCCTGGGCTGTTATTTCATAAATGAGGAAGCAGAAGTCCAGGACATTGAGAGGCTTACTCACAGTTCTGTGCCTTCTAGGGGATCAGGGCTGTATTCGTTTCCTGGGGCTGCCGTAGCAAAGCACCAAAAACTGGGTGGCTTAAAACAACAGGAAAGTATTGTCTCACAGTTCTTGGCCTAGAAGTCTGAAATGAAGGTGTCGTAGGGTGGGTTCCTCTGTGGGGGCTGTGATGAGAAGCTGTTCCAGGCCTCACTCCAGGCTTCTGGTGGCTGCAGGCTTTCCTGGGCTTGCAGACGGTGTTCTCCCAGTGTCTTCACATGGCCTTCCCTCTGCATGTGACTGCGTCCAAATTTCCCCTTCTTATAAAAGCACCAGTAATATACAGGATTAGGGCCCACCCTCCTGACATCATTTAAACTTGATTACCTCTTTACTGACCCTGTTTCCAGGGCTTAAAACTTCAACATATCTTTTTTGGGGGGGACACAATTCAACTCATAACAAGGACTAAGAGGGAACTCAGCTCACAAGTTGAGCTGAACCCCAGTCTTCCAATTCCAGGCCAGCAGCCTTTCTTACTTCCTTATTCACAAGATTCTCTCTGCTACTAGCACAGGCTGTGGGGTCCAAAGATGACAGGCGCTACTTACAGGGTCACCCACAATATGCTGATATTTTGCAAAACCCTATGAAACCTTCAAAACCAGCAAAGAGAAAACATCTTCCCATTTGGTCACTCAATGTTCACCATATATTTTAACTTCCTCCCTCACAAAGATGCCTGAAATATTTCTGCAGCTGGCTGGCTCTCATCTCTAAAATGTCTTCTGCTCAGAGGAGATGAGTGTGTACAACATGCCTACGCAAGAAGACAAGCTAAATCCACTCTCCCATTTTGTCCAAGACCACCCTTCTCACACATCTCAGCCTGCCCAGAGCAGGAAAGTCGTGTAGACCTCCTTTGGTGAGAAGAAACCTTGAGAGCCTTGGATTTCCAATAGGACTCAGTTTCTTTCTGCCACCCAAGTTATCCAGTGATGAGTGACTGGCTAACCCAGTAGGGTCAGAGGCCAGGAGGCCAGGCTCACCCTTCAGCCTGGTGCCTGGTGGTGGCATTTCATAGCAGCCTCTGTTCAAACTATTCAATCATCACTCACCCTGCTGCCTAAGTATTCTTGAGTCTGAAGATAACTGTCATATTGTCTCACTATTTTCCATTATAAATTAATGACATCTGTAACACTGAGTCATAAAAAAGTCTATCCAAAGAACTGTATTAAAAATTGCATGGAACTGATTTCCCTAAGTGGTCTCCTGACAAACACACACCCGCCCTTCTCCATTAAGGCCTTTAGAATCCTGATCTACAGCTGGCCTTGGAAAATTTGGAATTATGTTTTACTGCACAAGATCTAACAAGTTATTACAGTTCCCAAAAATGTCTGAGTAAATAAGAGCAGAGCAGGATTAGACTGGATGCCGGGTTTCCTTCTTGCTGTTGTTTCTGTTTTTAACCCACAAAGAGCTACTGCCTTGAGGAATAAATAGTTTTCTACAGTACAGGACAGAGAGTCCCAGAGCTGGAAGGGCACTGCTCTAATCTAAAAATTCTGTTTACTAAGTAGGAACTAAGGCCCAGGCTAAGTGGATCAAAATCAATGATCAAGTGAACTAAATCAACACTTAATTGTACCCTTCATTTGATAATTCAAAAGAAACAAGGTTTGAGTATAGAGATTCAGGCATTACTTTGTTCCAATAGGAGAAATATTTTTCAGACTAGGATCTTTTCAAAGGGCAATTTTTAAACCTTCCAAGAAATGCTAGGTTTGAATGCTTAGTGTAACTAACTTGATTCTAAGCAATACTTAAAGGACTATTATGTTAGAGTTTAACATTTTGTAAATAGGGACATAGAGCTGCCCTGGTTACATTGTCTGCCTGATCATTTACCCCAGGAAAGATGTTACAATACTGAGTTATTTTATAACACCTGATTGCCCTTTCCTACCAACATTCTATCAGCAAATTCATCCAAGTCTATACCTGAAATGCTCATGTCCATAAACATCAGCCCTCGGTCTCATTTCTCCTCTGCATGTAGGGATCAAAAATGTTACCAGGACGTTGTAAGGATTAAAAGAAGACTTGGGAAGGCATCTGGCTCACACAAGGGCCACACCTCTCTCCTTCCTGGCTCCCAAGCAGAAAGCAGCACCCGCCCCCTCTCCAACCCCAGCAGCACCACACTGCTGCCTTTCTAATGGGCTAAACCACCTGTGCATGCAATCACTCCATGTGAACCCTCCACGGAGCACCTGGCGTCCTGCATATGGCACACCCTCAGTGAATTTCTGCCGAAATGTTTCAGATAAGACATTTTTATTCTTATTTGCAAGACAGTGTTAGAATTCCTATCTGATAAAATTAAAAAAACAAAAGTGAAGAGTTGATTATTTTGCTCAAGCTGCGGCGGGGGGGGGGGGGGGGGGGAAGAAAATGCAACAACCAAGTACACAAACCTTCTTAAATATATAAGCATGTTGCATATAAGAGATATTAAAACCAGCCAAATTACCCGGTTGGTCAATCAATAACTGTTAACAGTGAGTTTCTAAGTTTTAATCTAAACACTTCTTGGCTTAAGAACCCAGCAATTCCCTTACGCCCAACAAAACAAACCCAATCTCTCTTCAGGGTTTTAAAGCCCCTGGGCAGTCACAGCCACTCTGTCCATCCAACTCAATTTTCCAGTTCTTCCCTCTACAACCAGAGTCAATTCTTTCTTTTCAAGGTCTCCCACAAAAGTCATCTTCATTTCTACCCTGGAGCCTGTCTGTGTGCAGCATTCAAATATATTCTTTGTCAGGTGTACACACCTGGGTACCACTAACTGCACAGGCTTTTCTGAGCAGTCCTACCATCATCCTCCTCTTCCTCAGGCCCTATGTGGATACTTGGGAATGATATGGGGCCGTTTCATACGTGCTTGGCTTAGTCTCCTAACTAGAATATACTTTTCTGGAGGATAAGGACTACATCCTAGTTACTCTTTCATTTACTAATGCATTCAATATTCACGGAGCACCTGTAATATACAAAGAGTCGCAGATATAAAAAGGAATTCGTAAGACACAGCCCTTCCCCTAAGAAACTCACAATTTCAGTACATCTCAAAGTAACACGCACACAGGAGTCTTTGCCCATCTGTTTACTGGAAGGCTGACTGATGGGAAGCTTGCCATATTTCCTTGTGTATCTTCCTAATTGATCACCAGAGTAAGGAGCCCCCAGTAAATACTCCTTAGCTATGTTAATGATGCTCCTGCTGAAGGAAGTGGGGGTTATCTTTTAATTCCTTCAGCCACACTATATCTATCTTTGTAATCTAAAGACCATCAAGATTTGGCTCTAGGGCTTCCCTGGTGGCGCAGTAGTTGAGAGTCCGCCTGCCGATGCAGGGGATGCGGGTTCGTGCCCCGGTCCGGGAGGATCCCACATGCCGCGGAGCGGCTAGGCCCGTGAGCCATGGCTGCTGAGCCTGTGCATGCGGAGCCCGTGCTCCGCAACAGGAGAGGCCACAACAGTGAGAGGCCCGTGTACCGCAAAAAATAAAAAAAAAAAGATTTGGCTCTACTAGACTCTATGTTTTACTATTAGAATTAAATAAATAAAAGGCTATCTCATCTCAGAATCCTTTTAGGAAAGCATTACTTTTCTTTTTTCCTTTTCCCTAGTGGTTTCTTTCACAGTCAGAAAGCAATTAAAATCTAATTTGCATTTTCAGGTAGGACTTCTTCATTTACATATCATCCAATCAATAGTAGCAATAGCATGTTTAATTTGCATATCTTAAAATTTACCTGTTTTAAGTTTCCCCTTTGATGAGTTTCACTGAATTTATAGAGTTGTGCAACTGTCATCATAATTTAGAGTAATTCTATCACCCTGCCAAAGTTCCCCAGCTCATTTACTTACTCCAGCAAATATACTTTTCTTTCCTTCTATGAAGTATGGGAAATGACCATTTGGGAAGCAAAAGTTAACAGGACATCCCAGGAGACGAGGATCCAGCCCTGCCCAACCCCTCCCCATCCAAGGGTGAACTCTAACACAGGATCATTAACACAACCTCAGAAAAGAGTAGGAATCCAGGTATTCTGGTGTTTAAACTCCTCACCTCAACTGTTTCCTTCCTCCGGAGACCATTCTTATGAGCTACATGAAAGCAGACTGGCCAAAATACCTAGTTCTCAAACTATAGCTTGAAGGGAAATCAAAGTGGCTTCAGTTACAAAGGGGAGAATACAAAATAGTCACTCACACCACAATGAAGCAAACAGAATGTCTGAGCACAGCCACCCAAGTCCAAGGTTGAAATAAATGGCATGGCTTTAAGTGTGTTTCCATCAAAAACACAATATAAAAGGAGAACAAAAGGTACATGGCCAACCTAAAAGAAAACACAATGTGATTGCAGCAACATGGAGGGACCTAGAGATTGTCATACTGGGTGAAGTAAGTCAGAAAGAGAACGACAAATATCGTATGATATCACTTATATGTGGAATCTAAAAAAATGGTACAAACGAACTTATCTACAAAACAGAAATAGAGTCACAGATGTAGAAAACAATCTCATGGTTACCAGGGGGAAAAGAGGGAGGGAGGGATAAACTGGGAGATTGGGATTGACATATACACACTACTATATATAAAACAGATAACTAATAAGGACCTACTGTATAGCACAGGGAACTCTACTCAATACTCTATAATGACTAAGAGCAAAGAGAGAATGGACTTGAGGATATGCGGAGGGGGAAGGGTAAGCTGTGACAAAGGGAGAGAGAGGCATGGACATATATACACTACCAAACGTAAGGTAGATAGCTAGTGGGAAGCAGCCGCATAGCACAGGGAGATCAGCTCAGTGCTTTGTGACAGCCTGGAGGGGTGGGATAGGGAGGGTGGGAGGGAGGGAGACGCAAGAGGGAAGAGATATGGGAACATGTGTATATGTATGGCTGATTCGCTTTGTTATGGAGCAGAAACTAACACACCATTGTAAAGCAATTATACTCCAATAAAGATGTAAAAAAAAAAAAAGCAAAGAATCTAAAAAACAATGGATATATGTATATAATTGAATCACTTTGCTGTATACCTGAAACTAACACAATATTGTAAATCAATTATACTCCAATAAAAATTGAAAAAAAAAAACCACAATGTGAGAAATAGGAGTTAGGAGTTAAACTCATTAACTCAAGAGCCCAAAGACAGATACAATATAATAAAAAATGAAAAAGAGGGTATGGTAGGCCGCATCTAAGATGACCTCCTATGATCCTCACCTCTTGGTTTTCATGCTCCTGTACAATATGATCCCCTCCCCTGGAGTGTGGGCTAGGCTTAACGATTTGCTTCTAGCAAACAGAATGTGGCAGAGGTGATGATGTGATGTCACTTTGAGGTAAGGTCTCAAAGTCTGTGGCTTCCATCTTGGGCACCCTCTCTTGCTCTCTCTGAGGAAAGCCAGCTGCCATGTTGTGAGTGGCCTTATGGAGAAGCCCATGTGTTGAGAAACAGATGTCTCTAATCAACAGCCAGTAAGTACCAGAGACCCCCTGCCAATATCACATGAGGGAACCTAGAAGTAAATCCTCCACCAATTGAGCCTTGAGAACACTGTTGCCCCAGCTGACATCTTGACTGAATCCTTGTGAGAGATCCTGAGGAAGAGTCACCCAGCTAAGCTATGCCTATATTCCTGTTCCACAGAAACCATGAGCCAGCAAATGTTTGCTGTTGTTTTAATCTCTAAATTTGGGGGTAATTTGGTGAACATTAATAGATAATTAACATGGGGAAAGTAAGAAAACAAATTGAGAATAAAAATCAGTATCATTATGGAATTAATAAATAAGTAAAAGTAATATCATCAAGAAATTGACAACCCTGAAAATTGATTTACTGACAGTAAAAAGGTTTGGATAATCATGGTGATATGGTTTGTTATTATTATTTTTTTATTTAAGTGTAGTTAATTTACAATGTTGTGTTAGTTTCCAGTATACGGCAAAGTGATTCAGCTAAATATATATATTATTTTTCACATTCCTTTCCATTACAGCTTATTACAAGACATTGAATATAGTTCCCTGTGCTATACAGTTAAGACCTTGTTGTTTATGGTGACACGGTTTGGATAGTCAGAATGAAAAATAAAAGAAACAAGGAAATTAAAACAATTAGAGAAAAGCTAATAAAAATGGAAAGCAAATAAAAATAACTTAATAGGAAGACATATCCTTGAAGAAGACAACTTAAGAACTGGAATAGATGAGGGATCACAAGATATGAGACAATGTAAGGATCTCTCTGGAATGAAGAATGAACAAACTTTGCAAATCAAAAAAGCACATGTTCCAGAAAAAGAAAAAAAAAATGCTGCAAGAATACTCCACACTGAGAGAGATTTATAAAATCTTTCAGGTACCCAAGAACAAAAACCAAGTCATCTACATAGCAGGGGAAATGCTGGGCTGGCTTTACATTTCTCGAAAGCAATATTGAACGTCAGAAGACACTGGTGAAATTTTTGTTACAAAATGCTGAGGGAAAGTATAAGCCAAGCTATCACTCAAATACAAAGGCAAAGAAGAGACATTCTCAAACGTGAAAGAATCCAGGAAGTAAAACACCAATAACTGCTTCTTGAAAGTCAGTCTTGTCCAATAGAACCTTCTGTGGTACCTGCACTATCCCCCTAGCCACCTCTGGTTACTGAGCACTGAAAATGTAGCTATTGAGACTGAAAAATGAAATTTTTAATTTTCTGTAAGTTTAAATAGCCACATGCAGCTAGTGGTCCCCATACTGAACATGAACTGCACAGGACAAGAATGTGAATAATATAAAATGGGAACACACATTAACAACACAACAAAACTTGGGAGGTGAGAAGACAGGAGAGAGGAAGAAGGAGGAGCTGCTGTCCCCTCTCTCACAGCCAGGGGTCAATCAATTCTGTCTAAAACTGAAACAAACCAAAAACAAAAAACCCTTACTTCAACCTCTTTCATTTTGAAGCTATTTTATTCTTAAATCTTTCAGGAAATAAAATCTACATAAGGAAAAAGAACTGAGGTTCAACAATTCCTTAAGTTTCAATTCAGATTCCTTTTCTATTACTAAAGTAAAATTACATTTTATGTTTTTAATGAAAATAACAGCTATAATATCCAATATTTAACAAAAGTGCTTCTATCTTTTGCTGTAATCATTCTATCTGTACATATATATCCCACGGTGTCCATCTGGAATGATGTTCACCTAAATGCTAACAAGAGGTGTTTTCATAAGAGATTTAGAGTGATTTTTTTCTACCTTTGAATTCTTCAGAATGCAAATAGATCATTTTTAATAGAACAAGTTTTTCTACAAGTCTATTTGCCTGTTTTTAAATAAGAGCCTAGGAGCTAATACTGCAAGATGTTAACAGCAATAGAAACATGGAATTTGAGTGGCAGGAATATGGAAATTTTTCCTCTTCATACATTTCAGATTTTTTTTTAATTTCTCAAAGGAAAAGAAGAAGTATACAAAGAGTCTAGAAGTTATATGGCATCGATCCTCATTCTGCAGCTATATACACTAACTACCCAGATTGTCTTCAACTTTCCTAGAGGCAGGTTCGCCATCTGGGATGTAGCCACAGTCACTGCTGGCCTCCAGATGGAAACCAATGATCCCACCCACTTCTCAAGGTCTCCCTAACTTCTTCCCCAAAACCAGGCCACGACCTGGGCAGAGGCCTTAGTCGGGGGAGGACTGGCCAACCTGTCCCTGAATTCCAGCTTTTGGGCAGTTTTCTCTTGCTTCTACTTGACCATGGAGGTAACATGCCTTTTTCTTGAGGTCTGGCCCTCTCCTTCTCTCTTTTCCACTTTGAACACTCTCTCACTCCACCTACTTCGTAAGCCAAAGGGGTTCAAGATTCTCTCCCATGAGAGGGCCACCTACCCCCAGGAGGGCTTGGCAAAGGTGGCCTGATTTATTAAGGTCTACAAATGAGAAAAGGGCCCAAAACTGACCTTTGACCAACAGTCTTCAACGCATCTTTTTCCCTAAAAGACTTTTTTTTTGAGAGGGAGAAGCAATAAAGAAACAGAATCGGGGGCTCCAAGGTCCCCTATTTAATAATTACACCTGCCCTGCCGACTTCCCAAGACAACGTATTTTAATATGGTTAGTAAAAGTAATGTCTTAAGAAAACTTTAAAAATTATAAACCACTATAACGTAGGTAGTTGTATTATTACCAGACAAGGGGGAGTCTAAGCCAAAGTTTTTACAAGACTGTAGCTAACAGTTTCCACCTTCTTCTTCAAAGCATATGACTTCCACTAAGCGACCCCAAGCTTGAAACCTACCTTGACCATTTTCCAGCTCTGACCTGTGCAAATTACTCGACCTCGCTTCCCTCACATCTGTGACCCGTCAACAGTAAGGTGTCATTGATGGTGTTGTGAGCATTAAATAGGATAATATGTGAAAAATACCCTGTTCAGTAGGCTGTCTGTAAATGTTAGCTCCCTTCCTTTGCTGTCACAAAAGTCTTCCAGAGAGAGCCTGTTACAAGAAACACCACAACCCACTTGAACTGTACATCCTAAGTGGCTTGAAATGAAATACTTGAAGAGGATAAGGGGGAGCCTACATAATCTTTCAACTGGTCTGCTTCCCAGCTGGCATCTTTAATCTGATTGCTAAGAGCTAAATTTAGTGAATGTTTACTAATTGCCAGGCACTGGATCAGACACTTTCTCTGTGACAACGCTATGAAGGCTGACGTTTATTATTCCCACACTGGACAGGAAGAATCAGGATCCCACTGGTAGGAAAAGCAGTGGGGTCCATCTGACTATTGTGCAATGACACCCCAACAAGAATTCCCTTCACAGTAAACTCAGAAATCTAAGGAATACTGGTATCTTCAGAACTGAGGTCACTGAAATCAGCAGTTTTGGTGGCTGCTTTGGTCATGGGAAAACCCATGCTAATGCCCCAGTAAGATCTCTTATTATACTTCTCATACTATTTCTTAGCATTTAAACAGAAGACTGAAGGTAGAGCTAATGCTCTTTTGGTTTTGCGGAGGAGAATTACTAACAGTGCTGAAATTTGGAAAATTCAGCTTAAACACATGAGTGTTGGAGTCACATGGTACCACTTGCTTTTCTTAAATCAGCCTTCAGCTTAAATATTACTTAATTTAAAACGGTCTGCGATGTTGAAGATGGGTTCAATGTTCATTATACTCCTTCCCTTTTAATAGTTTTAAAATTTTCCAGAAGAAGTTTTTAGAGTCTAGAGATATACACACCCCTCCCAAAATCCCTGCAGGGAGAGGCTGATTCATGTAAATCTTACAGAAGATACCCTTCTCTGGATAATTTTAACTTTTTCTAAAAATAAACAGTCTAATCACCAACCCAGTAAGGGGGCAGCAGCCCAGGAATGCACTGTCATGGCAGATGGGGGATCAGTCATTGTGGGAAGTGAAACAGACCCAAGAAGCACTGGAACTGATGCAGCGCCATTTGATTCCACCAGGCCGTCTTTAAAACAGGAAGCATTTCATCAGCTGTTGGGAGACTGCACAGTGGTAGCAGCACTACTTGGTGACAATTAAAAATACTAAAGCTAGGGCTTCCCTGGTGGTGCAGTGGTTGGGAGTCCGCCTGCCGATGCAGGGGACACGGGTTCGTGCCCCTGTCCGGGAAGATCCCACATGCCGCGGAGCGGCTGGGCCCGTGAGCCATGGCCGCTGAGCCTGCACGTCCGGAGCCTGTACTCCGCAGTGGCAGAGGCCACAACAGTGAAAGGCCCGCGTACTGCAAAAAAAAAAAAAACAAAAAAAAACTAAAGCTACAATGCAGTTTCTGTAGTCTTGCACACTGGGGGAAGTACAATGGAATGCTGAGTCAGAAGCAAATGTACAGACTCATAGCTGACTAGGGGTTCCGTGGAATGCATTCAGTGCTTCAGAGCTTCAGAACTCAAGATTTAAGGCCAGATGCATACTACTGAGGGTCCCGACTCAGAATGTCATCTGTAGAGTAGATATGCAAAAATTTTAGCAGAATGATATCCTCTTTGATACTTTTCTTGATTGTTGCAATATTTCTATTTAATTGTCATAATGTACACTGAGGATGTGAACGACCTCAAAATGCCTCAACACGCGCACCAGCAATAAAGCAAGTTGCAAAATGAAGTAAAGCAGTAATTATGATCGTCCTCATCCCCGGTAACCAAGAGAAACTTCTCAAGGGTCAGATTATTCCAGCTACCTCCTGAATGCCCCAGAGACCTCTCTACACACTTTGAGTACTCATTATGTTCTGTAAGAAGGCCTTCTATGGAAGTGCAAGGAGAAACTTTATAGTAAAGTCTCTAAACCTTAAAATGCTGCCATATAACTTTGGGGGTAGTCTGTGCCTTTAATCCTGACAACTGCCACGCCCAAGAATAGGCAGGAGCACGGACAGCCATGCATGCACTAAGTGACCCTGCCCCTGCGCCACAGTCATTGGAGCAAAGGTGGATGCCTACGCAAATTCAGCTCCAGAAGGTTGCTTACTGGGGTGGAATGCACAGGAGTCTTATAAAAGATGTCACTTGGCAGGTGAGGCACCATCATGATCTGTAACATGCACAGGAGAGCAGAGGGAGAGTAACAAGGAGAAGCAGAGAACAAGGTCCCACTTCTCAGAGAGAGGCCCACAGGGAGCTGCCCTGGGTGGTCTGAAGCCGTCTCCAGACCTTCCCAAAGCTCAGCCACAAAGTCCGAAGCCGGGGTTCTCTGAGACACTCTGCTCCCCTATCATGAGGTACCCTTTTCAGTTCCCATAGTTTCCACAGGTCTGTTTCTTCCTCCAAAGAGCCTTGATTACCACCAGCCTGATACAGTCCTTACTCTCTAAATAAGGCACTAAGTTCTCTTGGGCAATTTTTCAGATCCTCACCTTGTGCCCCCCAAGGATTCTCATCTTGTCTATGAAGGAGCTGGACTACATCTGTGTTTTTCAATGTGTTTTATGTCATCTCCCCCTCCTTCCCCCCCGCCCCCAGTTAAATTCTATGCAGGACCCAATACATCAGACCCATGGCAGCTGAGCCACTCGGGCTGGAGGAGGGACAGGAATCTGGCTCAGGCCCCGTGGAAGGCAGCGCTCCCAGGAACACTGTCGGAAACCCTGAGCGCAATGTTCTCTGGGGCCCCTGGCTCTGCCTGGGATCTCATCCTCCAGGGAAGAGCAGCTTCACATGAGCCGCCCCACATGCTGGCCCAAAGGAGGAGAGAGACGAGAGGGTGAGGACCGACACTTAAGCCGAGACCAGGAAGCGCGGGCAAGACCAGCCGTCGAGCAATGGCCATGACCTGAACCCAAGGCTTCCTCTGGGAGAGCAAACTCCTGGATGCAGGTGCCAGAGGGAGGCTGAGGTAAGCTGCAGTCCACAGCTCAGTGGTCAGACAGTGACACCCCAGAGAGCACCCATGCCTCTAATCAGCAGGCTGCAAAGACCAATAAACTGCTTTTCACTTTGGGATCTGGCTTATACACAGTGATTAAGGGGAGAAAGAGGAAGTGACCAAGGCAGCAGGCTGAGCTGTAGAGGATCAGGGTCTCCACCACTCAAGACCCCTCAACCCAGGACCCACTCGGTCCTGTTGGCCTTCCGTTTGGGGTTAACCATGATCCTTATCTGACCACAAATGAAAGAAAAAAAAAAAAGAAAAGGAAAAAAACTCCACATAGAGACTTTTAAGGACACATACCTAAATGAAGAAAGAAAGGGGGTCTAGAGAGAGAACAGCTTTTAAAAGCAAATTCCAGAGTTGAGACATTGCCCGGGAACTCATTCAGTGGCATTAATGACTCCCACAAACACATGATCTCTCAACATCCCTTTAGACTGAAGACTATCTTCTTCAGAATTATGAAGTACCTTCAGACATTGCTTAAACAAGTCTTCATTTACTTGACGACACGAAGTGTTGTTAGACCAACAGATCATTCACAAAATTTTTACAAGGATGAAATAAGAACTCTAGTAGCTTTAAAAAAAAATTGCAAAATAAGCTACTTCATGAAATACGCTGGAGGAAAAAAGTTAAAAAAAAAGTTAATCACAATAATTAATATTTGTTATGATGATGATGATTGAGATAATGCCTAATGTTTATTAAAATGGCTACCTTTGTTAAGCACTTAATATGCATTTAACCCTCACAATAACACTAATATAAAAATAGTGCAATTAGCACAGGCTATGCTTATGCTGCTGGTCCAGAGAACACACTTTGAGAGCCAGTGCTTTACAGACTACAGGGTCTGTCTTTTCTCTTCCTCCCCTTTGTCTCTGAGCTTCATCTTGGACCCAGGTAGGACAGTAGTAGAAGCACGTGTCCCAGTCTCACACACCAGTGTGCTGGTCCACAGGCCAGGCACCACCACAGTCCAAACAGCCAGACTGAATGCTGGCCACCCCACATGGCTTTTTCTTTCTTCCAAACAAAAGATACCAGAAATGCCAAATAAGTCAGCTGTTCACAGACCAAAATACATTTTCAAAATACTTATTTTTAAGGAGCAACAATGTTCTAGGAATAATTTATAATACCAAAATGGATAAACAAAATGAACAGTCTTATTTGAACTAGAAAAATATCCTTGCACTGGCAAAACGTGATTAAATACTTCATCAACCTTATCAGAATTAAGCAAAATGAATGGCAATTAATGTCTTCAACTACTACTGGCTTTGAAAAGGCCCATATCAGGTAACAAGGCAGTGAAAAGGGAAAAATGCTAACACTTTCTAAGTGGTGACTCTGCTGAGACGGACGATTATCCCAGAAAGGAGTTTATATTAACACCACTTAATTAACCCTATTTCCTATTTAACAAGTGGGTACTTAAATCACTTTCCAGAGTGCAGGTCAATGGTGATGCCCTGGTTCAAACACAGGCCTTTCTGCCTCCAACGCCCAAATTCTTTCCACTATATCATACACAAAAAATTCCTCCAATAAATGTTTAGGGAATTATCAAAATGTAGGACTAGACAGTTCATTAGAGATGTGCTAATTCAACACCTCATTTAATAGATACTAATAGATAAGATTTAAGAGATAGGAACATATGTGGTAAACAATCCCCAGAGATGGCCACCAACAATTCCTCCCCTCCTTCACATAAGCACACTGCTCATCCCATCAAGATGAGGAGCTGGGCTTCCCTGGTGGCGCAGTGGTTAAAAACCTGCCTGCCAATGCAGGGGCACGGGTTCAAGCCCTGGTCCGGGAAGACCTCACATACTGCGGAGTAACTAAGCCCATGCGCCACAACTACAGAGCCTGCGCTCTAGAGCCCGTGAGCTGCAACTACTGAAGCCCGTGCGCCTAGAGTCCGTGCTCTGCAACAAGAGAAGCCACCACAATGAGAAGGCCGTGCACTGCAACGAAAAGTAACCCCTGCTCACCGCAACTAGAGGAAGCCCGCATGCAGCAGTGAAGACCCAACGCGGCCAAAAAATAAATAAATAAATTTATTTTTTAAAAAAAAGAAAGAAAGAAGAGGAATCTATTTCTTCTCTCCTGACCTTGTGATTTGCTGACCAATAGAATATGGTGTCGGAGTCTGCCAGCTCCAGATTCAGCCCTTAGGAAGCCTAGCATCTTCCAGTGTCATGCTCTCTGGGAAGCCAGCACCATGCTGTAAGGGAGCTCAAGCTAGACAACTAAATGAAAGATGCCTTGTGAAGAGAGAGATGCATCGTGGAGGAGGACTGAACATGGATGGGAGTGAAACCCTCTTGAGCTTACCAGCCCAGTGGGTATCTGAATGCATCCAAATGAGTGACCCAGTCAACGCCATGTAAAGCAGAAAAACTGCCACTAAGATTTTCTGACCCATGGAATTATGAAAAGTTTCGGGCTAGCTGGTTACACAGCTAACTGCTGGTTACATAGCTAACTGAAACATGAGGTTAACTGACCTGCCCATAGTCAAGAATCAATACTAAGGACTGAAATCTAAGCCCCCGGAATTCTAGCCCTGGCCACCTGCCACTGTAGCCCACCAGGTAAACTGACACACGAACGGAGCACCCCAAAGACCGAGTGACCTTTGGGCTTTGCCACAATATCCCATAAAGAAACAGATCTGAACAAAATGACTGTACTCATTTGTTCACACCTCAGCTCTGCAGGACCGTCTGTGTTCCCCTCACCTATGGCTGCTTACATTTTGACACATTAATTTCTCATTACAAACCCCCTGAGGATAGAGACAGGCAATCATCACCCTTGTCTGTGTCTCTAGTGCCTAACCCAGGGCCTTGCACGCCAGGGATAAACGAAGATTTGCTGACACCTCACATATGAAAAGAATTAGACTAGTCCTCATGCCAAAGAATTATGAGACAAAGAACAAACAAGACACTCAGGCCAAGTCCCTCTAACACTATACAGAATGTCACTGTAAAATATTAAATAATTACTGACGGCCCATGACATGCATAAAGTGGTCTTTTCCCAAACACTTTGACAGCACTGTCTTTTATTATTACTCTGATACCCACAAGAAACTCTGTCAAACAGATAGGAATAATAGCACTACCCCACAGCTGAAGAAATGGATGCTCAGAGGGGTAACACAATTCACCCAGTCATCCACATTTCACAAGTGAAGCCACAACATGGTATCAGGAACGCTGATCAAAAGTCTGATGCTAATTTCATCTTCTACAATCCCTTCCTCAAAAACCTGAGGATCTAAATTTCAAGAAGTACTATAAAAGAACCTAGAGTCATATGAATAGAATATCGAGAATCACAGAAACTTAGGATAAGACATGATCTCAGTACTGATCCATAAGAGACAGTGAATTTTTCAGGTCATGAAAAGTGGGATGCCAGACCTGGCGCATGCCTTGCCAGAATCTATACGACGCTACATCTTTGTGAAACAAACAGCATAACATTCTTCCTCATCTCAGCTCACACTTGCAAAACACAGCATGTGCCTGTCTGCTGTGTATGGTCACTACTGCAAACTCATTCTTTACTTGGTGTTTCTGGTAGTCTTAAAATCAGAATGTTATTGTCACATGCTACGCACATGCATCAAAGTGACCTATGCAATGGCCTTGTTTCCTATATTACTTAATCCTGGGTATTACAAGAGGTTACTACCAGAGACACATCGAAAAGGCCAACAAGAATAAATGAACACTGGGCTTTCCTGGTGGCGCAGTGGTTGAGAGTCCGCCTGCCGATGCAGGGGACACAGGTTCGTGCCCCGGTCCGGGAAGATCCCACGTGCCGCGGAGCGGCCGGGCCCGTGAGCCATGGCCGCTGGGCCTGCGCGTCCGGAGCCTGTGCTCCGCAATGGGAGAGGCTGCAACAGTGAGAGGCCCGTGTACCGCAAAAAACAAAAAAAAAAGAATAAATGAACACTGTGCATCCTTACAACATTTGGCTAATGACTGGACTGTTGCACGTGTGGGCTGTTCAGTGAAATATCATTTCCATTCCCAGGGATTCTGGGATGCAAGGACCCTCTGTTAATCACCACCCTACATCTCACTTCCTCAACCGCATATCCCCAAAACTCACAGTAACAATAACAGTTAGGAAAGGTGAGTAGGAAGTACAGTAACCGTTAAAAACACTGTGACTTCAAGGACTTTGTCCCAGTCGAACCCTCCAGCCTTTACTGCTAGGACCATGGCTGGGCTGGGGCCCCAAAGCCGTGCAAGGACCAAAGGGACCCTCACTCTCAGCCCCTCGCTTCCGCTTCTGGAATCTGGAAGTGAAGCACGCCAGAGGCAATCTTGTGTCACTGACAATGCTTTCTCTGAGGCCACTGCGGATAGTTTGGGCTGTTCTGTTTTCTACCGCTGTGGTTAACGGTGGTGTTTCCCGGCGAGGAGAACTATAAGGCAGAGCAATCTAAACATCCACAGGCTAACAGGCTATGGGTGAGGGCATACACACAACTCCCAGGCAAGCAAACACCGGCATTTAGCACGTCACGATGACCTAGGAATGAGCCAGCGATTTTAAAAGCACTCTGGCTGCTGTGCTTCCTTGGATCACGACATCTGCAGAGAGGTACTTTACAAAACACAGAACAATTATGCCCTCTACAGCCCTCAAAGAGAATCCAAGGAACGTACTGAGTTCTTGTATCTGTGAAAAAGCCTGAATCTACTTTCCTACGAAGAATTATTTTTGACACCAGAAGTTAATAACATACACATGTGCTTTGTATGTATGTTGGAAAAAATTAGCATATCATGGTCTAACACTAAGGTGTTACTTAAAATATGATGATGTCCAAAGAATTAACATCATTGTACTGGAATAATTTACTTTCCTGAAGGCCAAATAGAAGCAAACTCTATACATTGTCATTTTGGCAATTTTCAAAAGAATTACTTAAAATATTTTCAAAGCGAAACTGTGGACTCCTTAAAGGAGAAACAGGTTGAGATGCAATTTTTTTTTAACAAAAGAAATAAACCACAAATTGAAGATTACAACATTCTCTGTCTGGGACTGAAAAAAGACCAGTAAGAAATAACTCTAAGCTTGAGTGACTTTCCTGTTTCCCATAAGCCACGAGGAAAGACATTTCTCATCTTTCTAATAGGGAAAGTGAGGGATACCAGGCACCTCGGAAATACTCCGGATTACTCAAGGTAGATACATAACAAGCAGACCACAGGTCCTTCTTCTTGGGAAATGTGGCTGGGAACAGTATGTTGTAAGAGCATGGGTAGATATAGATATAAATAATTGGAGAATATATATAACACGGACAACAGAAGCTGTGCATAGCAGTCAAAGGAACAAAGTGAGAGGGTATCGATGCAGGAAAAGTTTAGATGTTGTGTGAAAATAAAAGAGCGCCTTTGATCAAGCCTGGAAAAAGCTGATGAGCATAGACTACAGAAGAAAAGGTGAGAGGGAAAAGGAAGAAAGAAAACCACAGGCCAGATCACTGCAGAAAATGCAAATGCATCGGTTTCATAGGAATAGGTGGGCCATGTTCCCAAGTTCCAAGATGAAAATATGGGTCAAAGTTAAAGAGGAAGGGGGAGAATAGTTATCAGAGTGCCTTGAATTGAGCTGGAGAGTTTAGATTAGGTCTGATTAAACAAAAGGAATTACTCTGATCGCTTAAGCAAGGAAGTGACAGGGTGCAAACGGTGTTAAGAAAACATTATCCTGGCACTTGTCTGGATGCACTGGAATGGCAGGACAAGAAAGGCATAGAGATCATCCAGAGATCAGTGCAGAAACGTTAACGACAAGGATAATAAAGGCTTGAATTTATAAGAAAAGGAGAGAGAAGATGCAAGTCCAGTACACTGTGTTGAGAATGGATGCAGGAAAGACAGGGAAACAGCATAATTTGGCGAGCCCAGGATGTGAGGGTAGAGCCAGGGACATTCAAAGCAAAAGCCAATTTAGAAGAAAATGTGATAAACTGAATTCTTAGTGCAAAGTTTTAGGGATCAGTTTAGGCAGAGACTTCAGGGAGGCAGGTGGAGAGTTGAAACTGAAAAGAGGGTGAGAAGCCAGGGCTGTATTTAAACACTTTCTAATCGTTCCCAAAAAGAATAGATGTGCTAATACACATGGGGAAGGACTGGGGAAGAAGCCCAGAAAACTGGGTGTCTGGCCAGGGAAGCAGAGAGAACACTTGGAAAAGGAAGTTTCATTTCAAGTCCAACAAGAACGTTGTTTCAAAGTCATCAACACTCAGAACAAATGCTCTCACTGGAGTGAGAAGGTCCCTGAAAACTTTAAGCCTGATGCAGCATTTAATTGGGTGACGGCCGGTACACTTTTATGAATTGTATTCCAAATCTATCAAGTACTCAATACACATTTAGTTGAAGAGTTCCCAGCGTGAGCAACGTAACAGAACAGATACTGTGCAGTAGGGAAGGAAGAGCAGCCGACTGTAGTTGGTGTGCGTGTCATCACCACTGGGAAAACTCGTAGGGATCCTGTGTGATTTTAAAACTTCAAGCTCGCCCAACAAATAGACAAAATTAAGAAGCAACTGGAAGATGAAGAGTTTAAGTTCTGGGGGAAGAAATACAGAGCTACTTCTTTCACCGTGGAAAGTTTCACAAAGACAAATGCCTTTGTAAAAACATTCTCAGGGTTAAAGGTTGCACACCCGTCCTTCAGATTTATTTCTACTAAAGAATGTAACCATTTAAAACTTTTGTGATTTATTGCGTTAGGACACTTCAGTTTTAGTCTTTCTCAAAATTTAATAGAGTCATTAACTAGAACTCGACTGATATGAAAATATTTGCATAAATCTTTTTTTCAATACACAAAATCAGTGCATCTATTTCCAAATGAGTGCTGATGACAAACTGCTACATTCCCCTTTAGGTAAATGAAAAACCTAGGGCACAGAATTTAAGTTATTCACTGAGGCAAACCAGCAAGACAAAAGCCCATTTGCTATTCAACTTTCTCTCTCTAGAAGTTCAAAGAGTTGCTCTTCACTTTTTATAAAGGGGAAATTACTGTCAATTCTTGGGCATATTTCTTTTTGCGGTTGTTCTAAGGAATGCTGAGACTAAGGTTAACTGAAATTCAGAGAAGATAAAACTATAATTGCTACAAAGGAATGGAACGAAAAACAGATAGTAGAGATGCGGGGAGATTTTTTTTTAATGTAAAATCTCTCCTCTCTTTGTTAACATTAATAAAATCTTAAATCTGTTACTTCAGATTTAGGGAATAACTCAGTCATCATACCCCAAAAGTCCAGCACACCACACTCCCCCCAACCCCAGAATAAAAAGTGGACAACTATCAACAGCTAAAGTAAAAGCTTCAAGTCTCCTGGAGTGGGTGGGAAGGAGGAGGAGAAGGTCATTACACACTCCCTGTGGAAGAAGACAAAGCCAGATCCACATTCCAGGGAAATCTGGCTGGTCTGAGTTTTTCCTTAAGTACCGATTGGCCTGTCACTAAGCCAGGCTCTGTAATCTTCCTGCTAGGGAAGCCATGAATCCCTTCTAATTAATCAAGCCCTCCCAACAAAAATTTTCCCACCCACAATAAAGTGGGCTGTGGGAAGGGAAAGCAGCAGAGCAAGCTTTGTAGCCAAAAGAATTCTAGACTTTGATGTAATACCTAACTAATCCAAGAAAACAGATGCAGGAAGCAGAGGAAATGATCTACAAACAAAGACAGACAATGAAGTAGGAACACAGTACTGCTCTGCTGGAACCCAAGTCGAAAATTTTAAATCATAAGATTGTAACTATAATTGCATGGGAGTGAGACCTGGCAACACTTTTAAAACACCTGTGAAGCGGGGAATGGATCCATAAACTTTTCAGAAGTAGATACCATGAATACTGATTTGATAGCTTCAACAATAATTTATTATTTAAATTTATTTTCTTCTTACTAAACTTTAATACATTATATATCCATGTCTATTTCTTGCTTCTACTTGCAAAGGAAATGGAGTTGCCTTGACCTTCCTAATTTACCGTGCCCTTGCAGCCGGTTTAACCCAAGGTAAACTTCATTGAAAGCTTACTCTGACAAGGTGCAAGGAAGCAAGAGTACAGAAGGATGCACTGATTCAGACCCATGCTGTCCAATTCAGCTGCTACTACTACTACTACCTATGTGTGCCTCTAAGCAGTTGAAACATGGCCAGTAGGAATTGAGATGTGCTTTAAGAGATATATTTATATACTTAAATCTGCTTATGTAATATATAAATATTTCAGACTTTGCACACAATAAGGTCTTTGTTGCAACTATTCAACTCTGCCATTGTAGCGTAAAAGCAGCCAGGCACAATATATAAACAAATGGGAGTGTCTGTGTTCCAATAAAACTTTATTTACAGAAACAAGCAGCTCATCTGTGGGGTGTAACTTTCTGACCCCTTGTTCCCTAAAGAACTTATAATTATGGAAGTTCTAAAACACTGGGGTGGGTGCAGAGCTAGAATTAGGATCACGGAGGAGCCTGCTGCCACTACTACTTTAAGCTGAGAAAGCCTTCACTGGAGTTTAGGACACATCCTCCTGCCCTGGGCTGCAGTGGCCCAGAAGTCAAGAGACCCTGAAAGCTGGGGTTCCAAGGACTTATCTCATACACCACTACCATTTCCTGAAATTCTGGCCTAGGAGGCAGTTATAAGAAAGAGGTGAAGGCCAGGGTCACAGCAGTGTTTTGTTTTGTTTTGTTTTGTTTCGCTTTGTTTTTAAAAAGCCCTCTTCTATGCAGGAAGGTCAGAAGACCTTTCTTCATTTGAATAAGAATAACTTGTTTGCAGGGATAATTAATACCATTCCAAGGAAAGTCTCAGAATAAACAACTGAGATGCAAGTGGCAAATTGTTGGTATTCACCTGCTTTTCTGTTAGCTTGGAAACCGTGCTCTATCCAAGTATTTTTCAACCCAGATGGTCAAAAGTAAATGCATCTATATGAAAATTTGCAGTTAATTCCTTTTAACTTTTATTCATGTGATTTTTTTTATCATAGTAATCCATATACACAGATTAAAATGACCTATCAAAAACAGTCCTCTTCTTCCCCATCCTGGTTCCACCCTCAACCCAACTTTCACTCACCAGGAGACACCACACAGAACTTCATCTATGTCATCTGGTATTTACTAAATCGTTCTAAATATTTTGTTTATACTGTAATCTTTTATTTCAGATTTAAACACTATCCATGGAAAATGAAAACATAATGTTTGCAACCCACCCGCTCACACATCTCCTTCCCCAGGCTTCCAAAATTTGAAGATCTCAACATATGAAGTGTTCAAAGCTGAGCCATGTAGTTATACCATGCTTACTTTTCTATCTTGCATAATCTTTTGTTTGCTTAGAATTAAGGAATAGTTTCCCATATTCCTACCACTAAATCATTCCCACACTCTGACCTACAGAAACTCCTCTCAATACATTTAAGTACATGTGGTATTTTATTCATTTCCTTTTTTGTTGGAGACATCTTTCATAGAACCATCTGTCCTGTTCCAATTGGACTGGTTACTCTCTAAGCATTATACACAACTGATCATCATGGGATTTGCTTAGGCCCTCACCTGCTGGATTCCCTATTTCCTGGATCCCAATCTCACCCTTCCTCTGCTCACCGTCCCATCTGGGAAAAATCATATCCTTCCTAAAATAGGGTACATTAGAAGAAAATTTCTTTTAGCCTTTGCAAGTCTGAAAATGCCTCTATTCCACCTTAACATGTGATTGAAAGTTGAGCTGTGAAAAGCATTCAGGGCTGGAAACTGAGGCAGGAGGTAGATGGGCCACAAGCCCCTCCCCCCGCCCCCCAGGGTAAGCAATTGGAGATTTGTTCCCTGTGAACCGATACTCCAAGATGAGAATAGCAGGACAATTGAGAGAAGAGGCTGGGCCCTGCCCAGATAGAAGATAAGAGACCACATATTTCTCATTCTCCAAGTCAAGGAAACTTGCTCGACTAGAAAGCTCCTTGGAGGTCAAAAAAGGAGGGGGGAGCCACCCCACAGTAAGAGGCCAACTACCCATAGGCCTCTTCGGTGGAATCCATCTTGGCTGAGAGATGCGCGCGCACACATGGGAGGATCCTGAGATGTTCCAAATACGGACTCAGAACCAGGCAAAGCAAAGTGATAGACCAAAGGAAACCCGGAAGAAATGCCCCATAAAAGTGATTCAAACTACCACGAGGGCGCGACTCTCTCTGAGTCCGCCCGTGTGTCTATCCACACATCCTCTACTCCTTTTTTTTGTCTCCTAATAAACACTTTACTTGTTTCACTACTTTCCGTCTTTGTGGGAACTCTTCTGCAAAGCCAAAGGGCCAGGGCCTTGTCACTGACCACTGGTCTAGTGGCTAGGTTTCTGTGCTTCACTGCCGCAACCCGACCTCAATCTCTGGCCGGGGAACCAAAACCCTGCTTCAAGCTGCTGCAGGCCGAGGCCACCCAAGATCAGAAACTATTATCCTCAGAATATCTAAGGAATTGTTCCCCTGTCCACAACTATAGCTGCTGAAAAGGCGGTTCTGAATCTGATCCTCTGTATGTGATCTGATTTTCTTCTAGGATCTTCTCTGAATTTCCGGTGTTATGAAATTTTAGGATGATGCACCTTAGTACAACTTATTTTCCTTGCCTTTTTTAGGTGCACTCTCACAGAAACTTTCAAATAGTAACTTTGTGCCATCATTTCTAGTAATTTTATCGTATTACTTCTTTCATAATTTTCCTCTCCACCATCTTCTTTGTTTTCCTTTCTAGAACTTTTTCATATCAATTTCATATCAATTTGTTTTTCAAAATCAATTTTTCATATCAATACTGTACACCTCAAATTTTCTTGTATTATCTTCCCACTTTTTTAACTATTATCTTTTTGCTCTACTTTCTGGGCAGTATTCCTTATCCATCTTCCCATACTTTACTAAATTTTTATTTCTATCATATTTTTAATTTACAAGAGCTCTTACCTATTTTCAGGAATTTCCCTTATTCATAAAATCCTGAACGTGTCACATGGTTATAATAGTTTCCTTTTTTGCTTTGAGGATACTCATTATAATGTTTTTAAAAGTCTTTTCTTGCTTACTAGAATCTCTCTGATCCTCCAGTTTTGCTCATTTGCTTTTCTCTCTCTTTTTCAGTTCTCTGGTTTTCTGTTTCTCAAGTTTTCCTTAAATCTCTGGTGGTATCTTTTGTCCATTCATAATTAAGAACAGACAATAAATCTCTGACTGGAAAGTTTCTGTACATGGGTGGAACTTACTGACTGCTGGGCTTCAGGAATCCAGTGGGGGACTTAGATATCTGGTTGGGGGATGCCAGATGCAGGCCCTACTTATATCAGACAAGTAGACTTTAGGTTAAGTATGACTAGAAATAAAAAGAGATATTTCATAATAATTAAAGATTCTATTCAACAGAAAGAACAATCATAAATTTGTATATATGTGCTAATATAGCCTTAAGATATACAAAGCCAAGATCAATAAAAGGACAAATATACAAATCTAAAACCATAGTTGGAGATTTTTAACACGCCTCTCTCAACTGATCAAACAAGTGGACAAAATATGAGCAAACACAAAGCAGATTTTTTACAACAGAATCAACAAACCTGACTTGAGTCGGATACACAGTTCAATGCACCTGACAAGCAACACTTTTTTCAAGTGTTTATAGAACATTAACCAAAATATCAATAGAGGAATTACGCTAAACAAAATGATTATGCTAATAACAAAATGATTATTAGAAAATTTCCAAAAACTTAGAAACTATACAATATACATCTGAATAAGCCATAAACAAAAATGAAACACAATGAAAATTAGAAAATATTTTGATTTGAATGGAAGCAAAATTCCCACTTTAACAGCATCTCTATCAAAACAAGAGGATACAAGTCAAGTAGGTACTTAGAGAGAAATTCATAGCTTTAAGTGCATATACTAGAAAAGAAGAACGGTTCCAAAATCAATGATTTAACCTTCCCCCTTAAGAAGCTGAAAAAAGGACAAATTTGCTCAAAGAATGTAGAAGGAAGGAAATAATAAAGAAATCAATAAAATAGAAAACAAGTATGCTACAGGAAAATAAAATGAAACCTGAATTTGGTTCTCTGAAAAGACTACTAAAAATAACAAATCCCTATCAGCACTAATCAATATCATTCCTTTGGAAAGGCAAATCAAAACCACAATGAGATATCACCTCACACCTGTTAGAATAGCTATTATGAAAAAGACAAGAGATAAATACTGGTGAGACTGTAGAGAAAAGGGAACTCTGGTGCATGGTTGGTGGGAATGTAAATTGGTGCAGCCACTATAGAAAACATTATGGAGGTTAATCAAAAATTTTAAAGTAGAACTGCCACATGATCCAGCAATCCCACTTCTGGGTATATATCTGAAGGATATGAAATCACTATCTTGAAGAGATATCTGCACTCCGTGTTCACTGCAGCATTATTCACAATAGCCAAGACATGGAAACAACCTAAGTGTCTACTGACAGATGAATGAATAAAGAAAATATGGTATACACATGCAATGGAATATTATTCAGCCATAAAAAGGAAATTCTGCCATTTGCAGCAACACAGATAGACCTTGAGGACATTATACTAAGTGTAGTAACTCAGACAGAGAAAGACAAATAAATACTGTATGATTTCACTTATATGTGGAATCTTAAAACATCAAATTCATAGAAACAGAGTAGAATGGTAGTTGCCAGGGGCTGAGGGATGGGGTAAATGGGGTGATGTTGGTTGAAGGGTACAAACTTTTAGTTATAAGATGAGTAAGTTCCGGGGATGTAATGTACAGCATGGTGACTAGAGTTAGCAACACTATACTGTATACTTGGGAGTAAAGCTCTAATGTTTTCACCATGACAACAACAAAATGGTAATTATGTGAAGTGAAGGACGTGTTAACTAAAATTACTGTGGTAAACATTTTGCAATTTATACATTTATCAAATCAACATATTGTACACCTTAGACTTACACAATGTTATATGTCAATGATATTTCAATCAAGCTGGAAAAAATATAATCACCCATTTGGAAGGTTCAAGCCTAGTTGTCAGAATATTTGGAAGCCAGGATAGCTGAGAGATGGCATCCTAATGCCTAAAAAGGGTAGGAGAGAGAGAGGAGTTGGGAATAAACTCATTCCAGTTAAGTCCGGAGTTGTGAAGAACTTCAACTTTCAGTTCTTTGTATCAGCTTAGCACATAAGACAAAGCTTGACACAGAAATAAGTACTCAATTTGTAGATATCCTCATATAATACTCTTTGGGTTTGTATGGGTAAGTTTGTCCACAATCTCTTGGAACAGGAGCTATTCAAGAGAGCTTTTCCTTCATCCTCTTGAGAAACTGTGGGTTTCATGAAAATGCAAAAAAAATCTCTGCTCGCTGACCAAGGGAAGCAGCATGGAAGCCTGCCATCCACCCAGGGCTTTGGCAGGGGCAGGGGGTGGGGGGCAGGGGAGGGAGAACAGCAAGGAAAATACTGGAAAATACTAAAAACACTAAGCTTGTGCCATACTCAGTTGTGGGTTGCAAAGTCAGACTACCCACAAGGTGGTGGAATCCCAAGCCCTGAAATGAATATAAACCTGGTCCAAAACCACCAAAATGCCAATGGCTCCAGCAGAAGTAAACTTGAAACCGCTCCACTGCTCTGCAGGGCTGAGCTCATAGGTCTTTCCACCCGTGTATTTCACACTTAGTAAATAACAGTGGAAATAACAGAACAATCTAAAAGAGGCTATAAAATAAACTACTTTAAGATTATAAAGGAGATAAAAGAAGGATATGGAAACATATTGAAAAAGGGACAAGTATATATATAAAAAAAGAACTGGTAGAATTTGAATTAAAATAAAACAAACATAAATTCTCAAATGAAAAATACAGTCACTAAAAATAAACAAAGAATAGAATAAATACAGATTAAAAAGGAGAATAAATACTGATGACAAGTTTTTAGTAAACTGGAAGATATCTGATAAAAAGCACTCTGAATGCAACATACAGACATAAAGAGAAGAGAAAAAGGAAACGGAAAATGGCCAAGCAGAGTTCATCAGAGCGGGCACGCGGTGACTGCAGCAAGAGCAGGTGTGCATGTCCCCTGTTGCCCATGACACCCTAGGGCAGTGCACAGCAATCTGGCTGGGCGGGATGTCAGACCTTCAGAATGGGATCCCACTGCTTGGGTTGTGGGCCTTTTAAACTGCATGATTAGGAAAGCACTTGTTCCTTGCCTGTGTGATCAGACAGAAGCAGGGACACCAACACAACATGATGTGTAGAATCTTCCATATAATGTGTCAGAACTCTGACTATCCCTAACCTGCTGGCTTGACACCCATGGTTGGGGTCACTCCCCCACCTGGCATGACCTGGGAGTTAGGTTCCAAGTCTTGCTGGTGCAGCTGTGAGATCAGGCAATCTCGTAGCAGAATTTACCACATCAGTATGTATGTCTTGGAAATCAATTGACCCAGCTCTGGCATAATTAGGGGCCTAGGGTCTAAGCTTTGCGGCTGACGAGGATTGTCTATCCGAATGGACCACAGCCAGTTTGGGCGAAGTTTTGCTAGAGGCCCAGTCCTTTTCTGAGCAGACAGCCTGCAGGCGCTCAGTCCTGGATGAGTTAACATCACCCTCTAGCACATAATAAACAGTTACGTGGGACTATTCAACAAACTTCGTATAAGAGTTCCAGAAGAAGAGATCAGAGAGAACAGAGAGGAGCAGTACTTGAAGAGAAAAAGGTCGAAATTTTCCAAAATTGATGAAAGACTTGACTCTTCCAAATGAAGATGTACATTGCATCCCAAGCCAGATAAATAAAAAGTCTGTATCTCAAGATTTCACAGTGAAACTACAGAATATCAAAGACACAAAATCTTAAGAGCAACCAAAGAGAACCAAGATATCTTGATAAGCAAGATAACAAAGAAAGAAATCACGATGGGCTGACAGTAGACTTCTTTGCTGACTAGTCTCCACAGATGCACCCCAGATTCTCCCCCTCCCTGTAAGCACAAGCTGCTTCTCCCACGGAGAGTTGCAGCTTCCCTGGAGCTGACCCTCTGAGTGCTCTGACCAACAGAATGCAGAGGAAACGCACGTGGGATTCTGAGCTCAGGCCTTCAAGGCACGGACAAATTACATTTTTTTCTTCTCGCAACTTTTGCTCTGGGACACCATCCCTCAAAACTCAGCCACCAAGCCAGGAGAGGAGCCCAAGTCACACAGAGTAGCCACCTGAATGAGAACTGAGGACAACAATTAACAGCCCCAGGTGAGATTCCAAGCACAGCCAGGATCAACGGCCAGCCACATGCGCGGCCAGCTTTGATGTGCAGGCTGAACTCAGTCCCCAGATGACTGCAGCCCCAGCCAACATCAAGAGAAGAAACCGCCCAACTGATACCAGGCGACCTACAGAATCCTGAGAGAGAATAAAATGGCTTCTGTTTTAAGTCACTACGTTTTAAGGTGGTTTTAAAGCATCAACTGATAATTAAAACATTTCTCAGTTGCAATAAGAGATTTCAAAAGACAATGGAAAAATACCTTTAAAGTGCTGAGAGGAACTGATGTGCAACCTAAAATTCTAAAACAAACTTTACTTTCTAGAGGAAAACCAAAAGACATTTTTAGACAGACAGATTGTGAAAATTCACCACTTATAATCTCTCACAGAGAGGAATACTACATATAGAATATACAGATACTAGAAATAACTGTGAATAATGAAATTTATAAATATGTTGTAAATCTAAAGCACTGACTTGGTAAAGATAAGATACGACTACAACACTAAACAGTATCTGATCTGGTTAACCACTATGATTTCTCTGTTTCGGTGTTTTGAATTTCTGCTTAATTAAACACTAGCGCAGGGAAAATGCCCTAAAGAACAGGCATATGTGAAGCATCCTTCATACAATGGTTCCTCTCGAGACTGGATCTGCAGCTAGTTGGATGCAGGACTCTTGGATGCAGAACCTGAAGGGTCGACTGTACTCACTACCAATTCTTCCCCTCTCCTTCCCCACCACCCCTCACAGGTGACCCTCCCATTCCTCCACAACTGAGAAGGTCTGGGACCCAGCCATCAAGGGATAGAGAAGAGATGCTTACAAGAGAAAAGCAAAAGAGGGCAGCCAGGCAGGAGAACTCACTCCTGGCATTCACCCAGGCGCAGCATTTGCTGCCTGCTTCTTTACTTTTACATGCTTTGTCATAATCAAAAATGACGCCATGGACACACAATGTGAATAATACTTTTTAACATTAAGGACCAAGTTATGTCCCAAAGGCATCTTACAAAAGACTTTAAGCAAGAAACTCCCATGACCATATGAACTATTCATTTTCTCCCCCATCTCATTCTTAACATGCAAATTTTCAATCACCTACTTCAAATTTTCAGTAGTGTCCCAAATCTGAAGAGTAGAAGGAAAGTTCAGGGCTACTGTTTTCAATTAACACAGGACTCAGTTATATTAGAAAGTGATTAATCATTTTAAAGAAAGCTATTAAGCATTACTTACCTTAACAGCAAATTTCTTTGACGCCATGGCTTACTGATTCCAGAGTAATTACAGACCTTTAACAGAAGAAAAAAGAAAGTTAAAAAGTAGGTATATCAAAATTTCTTTCGATTTGTATATTATATAAGAGAAAGGTTGGCTGAATAATCAAATATCAACAGGTATTCTTACAAGATGAATGTTCACTTATAACTGGTCTTAACAGAAATATTATATTGAATTAACAGTTTACGAACTGCCCACAAAGAAAAGCACAGGCCCAGATGTATTCTACCAAATGTTTAAAGAACAATTAATACCAATCTTTCACAGACTCTTTAAAAGAAGCATAAGAAAAACTCAAATCATTCTAAGAGGCCAGTTACATCCTGATACCAATACCAAACAGAAACATCACAAGAAAGGAAAACTACACACTAGTATTCAACAAAATACTACAAACCAAAGCTAGCAACATATAAAAAGGATTATACACCATGACATTAGATTTATCTCAGGAATATAAGATTGGTTTAACATCTGAAAATCAGTATAATACACTATATTAATAGAATAAAAGAGAAAACACATGATTATCTCAAATTTAGAAAAAAATTGACAAAATCCAACACTTTTTTTAATTAAAAAAAAAAATCCAACACACTAGGAATAGAAGGAAGCATCCTCAACCTGATAAAGAGCATCTGTGAAGAACCCACAGCTAGGGAATTCCCTGGCAGTTCAGTGGTAAGGACTCGGCACTTTCACTGCCAAGGGCCTGGGTTCAATCCCTGGTCGGGGAACTAAGATCCCACAAGCCGCACAACGCAGCCAAAAAAAACCAAAATAAAATCCACTAAGAAAAACCCACAGCTAAAACCATACTAAATGGTGAACGACTGAATGCCTCCTCCTCAAAGAGGAAAAAACAGAGATATCTGCTCTGTCACCTCCACACAGCACTGTATGTGCTGCACTGAGGTGCTAGCCAGGGCAATTAGGCAAGAAAAAGAAATAAATGGCATCCAGATTGGGAAGGAAGCGATAAAACTGTCCCTATCACAAATAACATGTTCTTATATGCAGAAAATCCTGAAGAGTTAAAAAAAAAAAAAAAAACTAATAGAATTACAAAGTATACGAAGTAAGGTTGTAAGATGTAAATATATTAAAAAGTCAATTATATTTCTACATTCTGGCAATGAGTAATCCTGAAATGAATTTAAGAAAACAATTCTGTTTACAAGAACATCAGAAAGAATACTTAGGAAATTTTTTTTTTAAAAACCCCACAAGATTTATACACCAAAAACCATACATTATTATTGAAAGAAATTAAAAACTTAAGTAAATGGACAGTTATCCCATATTCATGGATTAAATTAACACTTAATTTTGTTAGGATAGCCATACTCCCCAAATTGATCTATAACACAATCTCTATCAAAACCCCAGCTGACTTTATAGAAATTAACAATCTTATCCTAAAATGCATATGAAAATACATCTATAGTAGCCGAAATAATCTTGAAAAAGGAGAACAAAATTGAAGAGTTCATACTTCCCCATTTGAACACTTACTACAAAGTTAGAGTAATCAAGACAGTGTGGTACTGGCATAAAAGACAGACACATAGATCAATGGGATAAAACTGAGAGTCCCAAAACAGACCCTTACAGTTATGTTCAATTGATTTTTAACCAATGTGCTGTGACAATTTAATTGGGAAACAGTCCTTTCTACAAATGGTGCTGTTACAACTGGGTATCCACACTCAAAAGAATAAAGCTAGAACACTACATCACATTATATACAAAAATTAACTCAAAATGGATCAAAGACCTAAATGTAAGAGCTAAAACTATAAACTCTTAGAAGAAACCATAGGCATAAATTTTTGTGACCTTGCATAAGGCAATAATTTCTTAGACACAATACCAAAGGCACAAGTCACAAAAGAAAAAATTGGTAAATCAGATTTCATCAAAATTTAAAACTTCAGTGCTTTAAAGGACACTATCAAGAACCTGAAAGACAACCCACAGAATGGGAGAAAATATCTGCAAATCATACAACAAATAAGGGACTCATGTCCAGAAAACATAAAGAACACCTTAAAACAACAATAAAAAGATGAATAACCCAATTTAAAAATGAACAAAGGATTTGAATAGACATTTCTCCAAAGAAGACATACAAATGGCTAATAAGCACATAAAGAGATGCTCAAAATTACTAGTCATCAAGGAAATACAAATCAAAACCACAATGATATACCACTTTACACCCACTAGGATGGCAAAATACAAAAGACAAACAATAACAAGTGTTGACAAAGATATGGATAGATGAGAACTCTCATACACGGTTGGTGAGAATATAAAATGTTGCAGCCACTTTGGAAAACAGTGTAGCAGCTCTTCAAAAAGGTAAACACAGAGTTGCCATATGATTCAGCATTTCCACTCCTAGGTATGTACCCAAGGAAAATAAAAACATATGTTCACACAAACATTTATACAGGAATCTTCATAGCAGCATTATACATAATAACCAAAAAAGTGGAGACAACCCAAATGTCCATCAAATGATGAATGGGTAAACAAAATGTGATATTTGAGATTTTTCTTGTTTCCTGAGGTAAGCTTGTATCACTATATACTTAACAAAATGTGATATATACACACAATGGAATACTATTTGGCAATAAAAAGGAATCAAGTTCTTCTACTCCCTTTTACTGAGCTCCGCCAGGCAACTGCCCTCTCCCACCTTGCAGAGCCTAGAGAACTATGTTCTGGAGAGGGTAAAACAGAGGATCTCTGGTCTGGAGAACACCAGGCAGCATAAAGTGGGGGGTACCCTACTGAAAAAAAGAGAAATTAAGGGGCATCCCACATGCCCCCTGTGATGGTTAATTTTATGTGTTGACTTGTCTGGGCTAAGGGATGCCCAGATAATTAGTAAACATTATTTCAGGTGCGTTTGTGAGGATGCTTCTGGAAGAGATTAGCATTTGAATTCGTGAACTGAGTAAAGCAGATGGCCCTCCCCAATAATGGGTGAGCATCATTCAATCCACTGAGGGCCCAAATAGAACAAAAAGGTAGAGGAAGGGTGAATCCAAGATCTCTCTGATTTGGGACATCCATCTTCTTTCCTGCCCTTGGATACTGGCACTCCTGGACTTGGACTGAATCACACCACTGGTTTTTCTGGGTCTCCAGCTTGCAAACAGTATATCATGGGACTTCAAGGCCTCCAAAATCTCATGAGCCAACTCTTTTCATAAATACACATATATATACACATATACGTGTGTGTGTGTGTGTGTGTGTGTATCTTCTATCGTTTCTGTTTCTCTGGAGAAGCTTGACTAACACACCCCTCTATCCTGCCTTAGTCTCCAAATAGGAGACTGAAACCTCCTCATGCAGGGAACTGGATCTAAAAGTACTGACATCAGGGGTTCCCCAGGCAAACAGCCAAGACAGATGGCTCTAAAGTGAAGGCCACACCCACAAGCCCCACATCTGTGTGGAGAACTAACTCCCATCTCTTTAGTGTTCCACTCTCAAATACACTTAAGCAATCAGGAATCACCTAGCATGTAAGGAAAGACTCTATCATGAAAGGAAACAAAACAAACAGAAAAAAAACTACTTGGCTGAAACCTAGACTATGCAAGGAGAAAGAAATATTTTTAAAGAAACTATCACTAATATCAGTGGGATAGGAGATACTACATCTATAAGGCAATAATTTTTTTAAAAAAAGAAACTTGTAGAAAACAACAAATTAAAGCTATGATAGCTAAAATTAAAAAACTAAATAGAAGGTCCAGAGGATCATATTGAGTAAGTCATCCAGAAACTTCAGCAAAAATAAAGAGGATGAAAAATAAGAGAGAATAAATTAAAAATTGAAGGACCAGTATAGGAGAACCAACATGTAAAAATCAGGATAGAAGCAGATCCATATAAGGGTGTATATCACAGTAACATTTCAGGCACTGATGACAAAAAGAATCGGTGGTAAGAGAATATCTGGCTCCAAACTACCCAAAACAACTCTGGAATCTAAAAGGCAATGGAAAAACAGCCTAAAAAACCTGAAGAAAATTATTTTCAAACACCAAATGCATTTAAACACGAGGCAGGGGTAAAAGCATTTTTAGGCATGCAAGGTCTTTAAAAATGTCTGTCCTGTGCATTCTTTCTCAGGAAGCTACTAAAGATGTGCTTCACCAAAAGGAGGAAATTGACCCAAAAAAAGGGAAGATATAGGAAAAAGGAAGGCTGAGATAGGCAAAAGGCAAAGGAAACCCCAGGATCTGGTGAAAGCAGATCCCTGCATGAGACTCATGGGCTAGACAAGCAGAGTACCATCAGTCCAGGACAGAGCCGGTTGTGAGGCTCCAGGAGAGGCCTCTTCTGGAAGTGCCTACATGCATGCAGATGAATTTTAGACAACCAGTGCAGAATATGAGATTGAATTAGGACAGCTGCGCGGAAAGCTAAGCAACTGAATAATACAAGGCAATTACTGATTCCAGGATAAACAAAAATTATGCAGAAAATAAAAATTAAAAAGTATTTCATAGACAGCTCAGCGTTTATAGTCATGATAACAAACACTAAATATTGACCTAAACAATATTGTGTTTTCAACAATATTAAGAGGATGGGAAATGTGTGTGTATGTATGTAGTAGGGACAAAGGGGTTAAAGGGAGCTCCCTTTAATGCTAACTGAATGTTTTAGAAGCAAAGCCTAAAACCAATAATAACAACAACAACAACCTACACAACCACAACTAATAAAAAAGCAGAAATATAGCAAGAAATTTAGTGATAAGGACCCAATTCTTTTTTTTTTTTAATTGTAGTTGATTTACAATGTTGTGTTAATTTCTGCGGGACAGCAAAGTGATTCAGTTATACATATATATACATTCTTTTTCATATCCTTTTCCATTATGGTTCATCACAGGGTATTGAACATAGTTCCCTGTGCTATATAGTAGGACCTTTTTATTTATCCATTCTATATGTAATAGTTTGCATATGCTAACCCCAAATTCCCCCTCCATCCCTTCCCCACCTCCCACCTCCCTTTGGCAACCACAAGTCTGTTCTCCATTGATAAGGACCCAATTCTTAAGTGCTAAACTCTGCTCCAACCTGAAGAGCAAGCTGGAGAGAGCTGCTGTTGAGGAAGGAATAGGATGGGAAGGATGCCATAACTCTCAAGCCTCGTGCGTGGAACTATCTGCCGTTTAGATCATGCGTACGGACACTTTTAGAGCAGCACGGTCCAACAGAAATACAATGCAAAGCACATATGTAATTTTAAAATTTCTAGTAGCTGCATCTAATAAAAAGGTAAACAGAAACAGGTGAAATTAATTTTACTAATATGTCTTATTTAACCCAATAAATCCATCATGTTATCATTTCAGCATGCAATCAATATAAAAATATTTACACTCTTGGTGTTTTACCTAAGTTTTCAAGTCAGGTATGTATTTTATGTTTCTAGCACCTCAATTTGGACTGGCCACATGCCAAGTGCTCAACAGTCACTTGCAGTTAGTGGCAACCGTAACGGACAGTGCAGTTTAAGGGATTTTAGTTTTATTATAAGAAAAGCACTTATTATACAAACAGCTCATGCAGCTCAATATCAAAAAAACAAACAACCCAAACAAAAAATGGGCAGAAGACCTAAACAGACATTTCTCCAAAGAAGACATACAGATGGCCAACAGGCACATGAAAAGATGCTCAACATCGCTAATTACTAGAGAAATGCAAATCAAAACTACAATGAGGTACCACCTCACACCGGTCAGAACGGCCATCATTAAAAAGTCTACAAGTAACAAAGCTGGAGAGGGTGTGGAAAGAAGGGAACCCTCCTACTCTACTGGTGGGAATGTAAATCAGTGCAGCCACTATGGAAAACAGTATGGAGGCTCCTCAAAAATTTAAAAATAGAACTACCATATGATCCAGCAATCCCACTTCTGGGTATATATCTGGACTATAATTCAAAAAGACACATGCACCTCTATGTTCACAGCAGCACTATTTACTATAGCCAAGACACGGAAGCAACCTAAATGTCCACTGACAGATGAATGATTAAAGAAGATGTGGTATATATATATATATATATATCACTTATATATGGAATCTAAAATATGACACAAATGAACTTATCTACAAAACAGAAACAGACTCACAGACATAGAGAACAGACCTGTGGTTGCCAAGCAGGAGAGAGTAGAGGAGGGATGGATTGGGAGTTTGGGATTAGCAGATGCAAACTGGTATACATAGAATGGAGAAACAACAAGATCCTACCGTATAGCACAGAGAACTATATTAAATATCCTGTAATAAACCATAATGGAAAAGAAAAAAAAGAAAAGCACTTATTTCTGAACCCCAGATTCCTTATTTATAAAACAGGGACAGTAACACCTAACTCAAAATTATTCAAAGGACTAAGCATGTGAAAACCTTCAGTATCATCATTTATAAAAAGTAGGCCCTGGATGAGTGTTAAGAGTTATTATTACTTAGTCAAAGACGATTTTTTAAAGAAATTTGATAACCTTTGATTCTATTTTTCTAATAGACAAAAATATCTTTATCCAAACCCTGTCATTTTAACTTAATTTTAATTTATTCATCTCTATTCTCTTAACAATGTAATGCACATGATTTAGAACTTTTTTTTTTTTTTTTTTTTTGGTATGCGGGCCTCTCACTGCTGTGGCCTCTCCCATTGCGGAGCACAGGCTCCGGACGCGCAGGCTCAGCGGCCATGGCTCACGGGCCCAGGCGCTCCGCGGCATGTGGGATCTTCCCGGACCGGGGCACGAACCCGTGTCCCCTGCATCGGCAGGCGCACTCTCAACCACTGCGCCACCAGGGAAGCCCTAGAACATTTTTAATGATGTTCATCTTAGCAGGCCCATTTAGACAGAGGTGTAAATGGAATAAACAAGTTTCTAGAAAGTCAAGAATGTGTACTTGAAAACAACATTCATAAAGTTTGTTCTGAAAACTTTAGCTAGATCTTAAAAATTATATTATTTGAACCTGATAAACAGTCGGTCCCCTTAAATATATTAAATCAGGCTTGACTAACTCTGCTAAGAATTAGAGAGTCCCTCTCTGGGGACACTTAGAGGGTACTAAGTGGTTCAGGTAGATAGAAAAACAGGGGAGAGAGTTTTCCAGCAAGTACCCAACCAAAGCTGAAGCATGTGTGATCTAATTATTTTTAATCATACACTGGTCTTCTCATATGTCCTTCCTTTCCCAAAGGACAGGCGGACCACACAGAAGGCTGTGGTGAGGCTTTAGGACCATATCTGCTGTTAGATAGATTATGAGCCATATTACAGTGAAGGTTATATTTTCAACTCACAGTAAGGTTGCAGTTGACTCTTCGTTTGTTTGTTTGTTTTTGGTACGCGGGCCTCTCACCGCTGTGGCCTCTCCCGCCGCGGAGCACAGGCTCCGGACGCGCAGGCCCAGCGGCCATGGCTCACGGGCCCAACCGCTCCATGGCATGTGGGATCTTCCCGGACCAGGGCACGAACCCGTGTCCCCTGCATCGGCAGGCAGACTCTCAACCACTGCGTCACCAGGGAAGCCCCAGTTGACTCTTCTAAAATGCTCATTTTTTTTCTTTAATCAGTAAAGCAAGAGCAGCTGCATTTCGTTTTATTTTGTTTTTATAAATTTATTTATTTTATTTTTGGCTGCATTGGGTCTTCGTTGCTGCGCACGGGCTTCCTCTAGTTGCGGCAAGCAAGGGCTACTCTTCATTGAGGTGCACGGGCTTCTCATTGCAGTGGCTTCTCTTGTTGTGGAGCACGGGCTCTAGGCACGCGGGCTTCAGTAGTTGTGGCGCACAGGCTTAGTTGCTCCGTGGCATGTGGGATCTTCCTGGACCAGGGCTTGAACCCGTGTCCCCTGCATTGGCAGGCGGATTCTTAACCACTGCAGGGAAGTCCCTACATTTTGTTTTTAAGGACTGGATTCTTCAAAAAGTATCATCAAAGCCCAGTCTCAAAAATATGATCTGTAAGAATCTAGAACTAAATAGCATATTTTTAGATGAAATAAAATGGTCTCTAGTGTAAAACAGGCTGCATGAAAAAAGGAACTGTAAAATACATTTTGCATACTTTTAACCCATTTTTAATACCATGTGGCATTCTGCCTCTCAATGTAAAATTTTTTCACTTGTTCCTACAGTGTTTGCAGTCTCAAAAAAGTAACAGTTTTATGATAAAAGGCACCCTACAGACCATCTATTCCCAGGCCTGAGATCTATTTCCCTAACAAGAACTTGGGGGACCAGGCCAGGGTCTCACAGCTGAAGGCCAAGGGCAGGAGAAGAGTCGGGTCAGCTCTCTGAAGGCAAACCAGCACCATCTGTCTCCTGTACAACTGCTAAGGTCAAACGCTAACTGGGCTGTCAAGGTAGGTGTGCCCTCCCTCCCAGAGCCCCTGGCCAAGTCACATGTTCCTAACATAGGGCACGACTTCGAATAAAGCTAAGTGAGTGGTGGGTCTCTCCTGCTAACCAAAGAAAGAAAGAGAGGAAAAGACAGAGACAGAAAGGCTGGGAGGGGGGAGGAAGGAAAAGAGGGAGGGAGGGGCTCCACAGCTAAGGTAAATGGTTGGAATTCATTTAATTCGCTATTATGCTATGTGACATGGCACACTTCTTCATAAATAAAAAATAAAGCCTACTGAGATAAAGCCCATAACACATCTGGACAGCAGTTGCATAGACCTTGAGCCTGCATACTTGCTAAAGTCATATTAGATAAAGAAGGCATACTTCCTTGGCTTCATTACAGCACTGGGCACAGGTGCTGGAAATGAACTACATGACGAACTGAAATCTGAAATGAACCAAACCAATTTGCTAATTTCCAAATATGGTAAAAGCAGGCTTACCCATCCTGGAAGGAGCAAGTTATCAAAGGTGACCAGCCCTCAGAGCACTGCTTAACAATAGAAGGTGATCAAGAAAGTCTGTTGGATGAAGAAATATTCCAGATAACAGGAACTGAGACTATTTTATTTCGGCTGTTTATAGGGAAATTTTCCAAAAAATGTACTGAATCTTTCCCAACTTTCATAAAAAATACCACATAATGAATATTCCTTTGATATTCCAGATGAAAATTTTCACCTGTCGTCACAATGGGCGATATATATGTTAATGCCCTGCTGAGCTGTGCCTACACAGAGCTGCTCACGGTGGAGCCAGGGAGGCCTCTGCCTGTTTGCCACGGCTTTCCATGAGCTGTCAGAGGGCCTGCCTCCCAAGGCTCCCTTTCCCCTCTGGGTTCTTCAGCTTAATCCAGTGACCCCAGAAACCTCGGGGACCAGTTTGTCAGGGTGGTGGGACATTTTCCAAGTCTCTCCACGGACTTGCATGGACTTTGGTGTGAAGGCTTCAAGCCCTCTGTCTTAGGTAATAAAATGGCTGTTACCTTTACTTCAGGATTAGGTTTTCTACAGTGGACCATGACTTCTGGACTTGAGCCTCAGCATTTAATTCTTTCTGCCTCAGTAGAACAATGCTGTTGGACAGGCTGACCTCTACGGTCTCTTCCATTTCTAAACCTCTGTGATCCAAAATCCAACAGCTGTTCCAGGAACAAATAATGCCAATGTACAAATGATTCCGGAGAAGAGCGTGAGAGGGAGCCCCCTCCCACCACACAACTCATTTTATGAAGCCCTGAGAGCGAAACCAGACAAGGGCAGATTAAGAAAAGGAAATCAGGGCTTCCCTGGTGGCGCAGTGGTTGAGAGTCCGCCTGCCGATGCAGGGGACATGGGGTCGTGCCCTGGTCTGGGAAGATCCCACATGCCGCGGAGCGGCTGGGCCCGTGAGCCATGGCCGCTGAGCCTGCGCGTCTGGAGCCTGTTGCTCCGCAACGGGAGAGGCCACAACAGTGAGAGGCCCGTGTACCGCAAATACAAAAACAAAAAAAAGGAAGGGAAATCACAGCCAATTCTATACCTGAACAGAGAAGCGAGAATCCTAAACCAACAGAAGCAATCTGAAGCAAGCAATATATAAAAATACTCCAGAACCAAGTGAGGTGTCTCTGAAGAGTGAAAGGTTGGTTTAATACTAGAAAAATTACCATACTTAAAAACTGAAGTAGAATAAAGGCACGTGATCATTTTAATGAAAATAGAAAAAAATAAAGAAAAACATTAGAAATCTAAGAATAGAAATTTCTTAACGTGAAAAAAGCATCTACAAAAAAATGTAGCAAACGTGCTTACTGATGAATCTTAAAAGCAATTTCTTTGAAACAAGCAGAAAATGTAGATTTCTGAAAATATCATTTAAACTAGCATTCCACAAATATAAAATACCTAGGAATGAACTTAGTAAGGCATGTGCCAGACCCTGCCACATTGATCTTCAAACTTAATGCAATCCCAGTCACAATCTTGAACAGGGAATCTGAGGAAGTGCAAAAAGGACTAAGATACATGAGAGAGAGAAAAAAAGACGACAGGAAAACAAAGGAGGGAGTTTGTATTACCAGTTCTAGCAGAACTACCACCATGCTATAGTAAATCAAATAATGTGCTGGCAAAGGGGTAAACAAACAGGCCAAAGAAACAGACTTCACAGACCAGAAACAAACCCACAGGTTCATGCAAATGAATGATGGAAGAAGCACTGCAGATCGGTGGGAAATAAAGAAGACTATTCATTCAATAAATTGTGGTCCAACAACTGTTTATCTATTTGGAAAAAAAAAAAACTGGACAGATACTTCACACAACACCTGAAAATCAATTACAGATGAGCTAAAAGCTCAAATGTATAAAGCAACCATACTCCAGTAAAAATTAATTAAAAAAATAAAATTTATACTTGAAATAAAATTAGAATCTTTTAGAAAATGTTTTCATGAACTCAGAGGAAGGAAGGAGTTCTTAAACTAGACACAAAAATTACAATACATAAAGAAAAAGAATGGTAGATTTGACCATATTAATATTAAAACTTCTCTGCAGACTGGAATAAAATATTTGTGATCCACACATCCAGTAAATGTCTTATAAACTAGAACATATAAAGAACTCTCAAAACTCAATGGTAAAATATAAAACAATCCAGTCGAAAA
The DNA here is from genome assembly GCF_949774975.1 of Lagenorhynchus albirostris. Taxonomy (NCBI): domain Eukaryota; kingdom Metazoa; phylum Chordata; class Mammalia; order Artiodactyla; family Delphinidae; genus Lagenorhynchus; species Lagenorhynchus albirostris. Next base: position 37,637,155 of record NC_083109.1, on the reverse strand, counting down.
GTGGGCAAAAAACATGAACAGGTGTCTCACCAAAGAGCAGAAACAGATAGTAAATAAGCATGTGAAAAGATATTCAAATTATTTCATACTGTATGCAACTGTCGAACAATTATGAAACTAACCTGAAACTAACATAACATTGTATACCAACTATATTTCAATTAAAATAAGATATTCAATATCATTAGCCAACAGGGAAATACAAAATAAACCACAATGACACAACACTACATACTTACCAGAATGGCTAAAAAAAAATAGGGATAATACCAAATGTTGGTGAGGATTCAGAGGACATGCTCTGCAATAAGAGAAGCCACCACAATGAGAAGCCCACGCACCACAACAAAGAGTAGCCCCTGCTCACCGCAACTAAAGAAAGCTCACGTGCAGCAACGAAGACCCAACCCAGCCATAAATAAATAAATTTATTTATTAAAAAAAAAAACATCACAAAGAAATGGGGGTGGGGTATGCGGCAGAGTCACAAACTAGAATATATTTGCAAGACGTATAACAAGCAAAAGATGAGTAGTCAAAATAAAACAATCCAATAGAAAAATGGGCAAAGGAGGTGCCCAGAGCTAGGCTCCCCTGTCTCTCCCCTGTCTCCCAGCCAAGTCTCCACAGGTCTGGCAAGGCGGTGGGGGTGGAGGTGGGAGTCTCCTGATCCCTTGTATTATCTCTGCCTTGACAACCACCCTGGGGAGGTGAGGGCCATGTCCTTCACTATCCTTTTATAAAACTTGAGAAAGCTAAAGTCTAAATACAGAAAGACCATTTGCCAGGGAATCTGGGGACAGCACACACTGCTCTCTTCTCTCAGTGCCTGTTGTCTGGGACAGCACAGATGACAGTCACAGATGGTCCTGTCTGCCTCTCACAGGAAGAAAAAATCATGACTTGCTGATGCCAGGAAGTCCCAGATCCCAAAGAGCTGGTTATCCTGAAGGTTCCCCGCAACCAGAGCCTCTTCAAGTACCTGCTGTCTCCATCCCTGCAGCTCTCCATTCCCCGAACCATCACTAGAGGTATCTGAGCAGGTGTCCCCTCTTCAAAGCTCTTCACCAAGGTCTCCCACAGCACCACACCTGCCCACACCTCCACCTCTCAGCTCAGGCACCTTCACAGCTTCAAGGCCTCCACACGGCCAACGCCAGCACGTGCCCTTGAACATGCAGTGTTCTTACACCCCCTCTCCTCTCACACCTAAGTCTGGTCCTCAGCCTCTCTCTCACCTCAGTCTGACCGTAAGCTTCCTGAGGACAGGATCCATTCTCATTCTCTCTGATACCTGGAGCACGGCACAGGTATCCATCAAGTTTGCTAACTTGAGTCTGTTGATGTTACTTAAATCAGTGGCTACGGACTGTGTTATTATTTTTTTATATTTATACCTAATAATCTAATGCATCTTTACTGTCTCCAAATCCCAAATTCCACATTAAGCCCTCTAAAAAGGAGGTCAAAGCACTCTGGTCCTATTTCAATACATAAATAACACTTAAGTTACACATACCATGCAGCCAAAGTTGAGAGACCTTATATGCGTATAAACGTAAACAGAAGATGGAAGCGTTTTACATTGAATATAATAGGCAACAGACACATGGTTGAAGGCCATAAATGTGAGGTTTTCAGTGCTTTTTGTTTTTGTCTTTAAAATACTGACATCCTAACATTCATTTGAATGGAAAAGATATTATTAGCCTCTGTATTCATTAAGTTTTACCCTGGAAACATCTTCAGGTTTTTCTGGACTTGTTCTCTGATCATTAAAAGATAGATGTGCACACACACATTTAGAAAGCAAACACGCACCTTAAAAAATTACTTTCCTAGGCTCTTAGAGTTACGTTCAGGAGGGAACAGCAAGCTCAGTGCCTGGCGTTTAAAGCATAAATGTTAAAAAGCCTTCCTATCAGAGCTGCCAATTTGAGTCTACATTCAGTGGAATTTTTACTTTATACCCTGTTTTTAAGACGTTCAGGACAATCTCCAAAAAGATCAAGTTTCCAAATATCTAAAAGCATATAATTTACATAAGCATACTGAGAAGCTGAAGTATGTAGGTCTTACAAATAACATCTCATCCTATATCCTGCATTCTTGAGCCCACTTTCTGACCTGAAAACAGGCATTCTTTCACAAAGAGGAGACGTTGATAGCGTCTGACCCCACCAAAAATAAGTGTGCACGTGTGTCTTTACTGAAGAGGAAAGATCCTAAAATCCTTAAGAAAATTAATTTTGGGAGGGAATGGAAGTAGATTAAACAATATCACATGATTGTCCTGTCATTTAAATACAAAGCAGAGATAAACTCTAATAAAGAAAGTCAGTGACCTTCTAGATTATTCTGTGGGAAAATCCAAGGCACTCTGAAATTCACATTTGTCTTCCTTCTAGCATTGCTGGTCTGTGTCACAAGCCAAAGCAACTACTCCAGATTAAAAAGATCAGAAATTAACTTTAGGCTCCTAATCTTCAGATTTCAATTTTTATCAAGAAAATTATTATACTTCCTTCTATCGTCTTAAAAAACTTTCATTACCTATGGGAGCAGAAACAACAAAGGCCCTAGAACTTCTGAAGGAAAAACTGTAATTCAAGAATGAGAAATCATTTCATAACCTGCTGCCCCTACTCCCCCAATCTAATTTTATCACACACATGCAAAAGGACAGTATCAAGGAAGGAATCACAAACTTTAACAAAATACCAAGGAAAAATGACAAATGAGCAAAGTTGTTGCTGGCAACAACTTAGATAAAATTTGAAAAGGTAACTGCAGTGTTAAAAAAAAAAAAAAAGAATCATCTTTTCCTATTATTCATATGGTAACTTTGAATGCCAAAATGGGCTCAAAAACAAAAAGATTAAGTCCACAGAACAGTCCTACCTTTTAGTCACTCTATATCCTTAACCTGGTCAGTTGACCCAAGATCTGGGCCTCCCATTCCTGCTGGGCCCACAGAAAATCCCCACCTGGCCCTGTGTGGGATGCTTCACTAATAAACAACATCTAATTTTTATTTAATACTTTGTCAGAAACAGACATAGGCACTGACCCATGAGGCAGTCATGGTCTCAGGTTCTAGTAAAACAGACATGCATTCAAAGCCTACCTTTTCATGTGACTTCAGACAGCGTACTCAGCACCTCTAAATGTCAGGTTCCCTTATGTATGAAATGGACTAATCACTGATCATCAGAGAAACGAAAATCAAAACCACAGCAAGATGTCATCTCACACTTGTCAGAATGGCTATCATCAAAAAGACAAGTGTTGGTGAGGATGTGGGGAAGAGGGAGTCCTCGTGCACTGTAGATGGGAGTGTAAACTGGTGCAGCCATTGTGGAAAACAGTATGGAGGTTCCTCAAAAAATTAAAAGTACAACTATCATATGATCCAGCAATTCCACTTCTGGGTATTTATCTGAAAAAAAGGAAAACACTAACTTGAAAAGGTATCTGCACCTCCATGTTCACTGCAGCATTAATTACAATAACCAAGACAGGGAAACATCCTAAGTGTCCATGATAGATGAATGGGTAAAGAAAATGTGGTGTGTGTGTACACACATACACATACACACACACACACACACACACACACACACACACACAAAATGGAATATTATTCAGTAATGAAAAAAGAAGGAAACCCTGCCATTTGCGACAACATGAATGGGCATTAAGACAGAGAAAGACAAATACTATATGATCTCACTTATATGTGAAATCTAAAACAAAACAAAACAAAACACCAAACTCAAATGCAGAGAACATACTGGTGATTGTTAGGGGGTAGGGGGTGGTGAAATGGGTGAAGGGAGTCAAAAGGTATAAACTTCCAGTTATGAAATAAATAAGTCCTGGGAACGTAATGTACTGTATGGTGACCACTAACAATAATATACAGTATTGTATACAGATGACCCTTGAACAACATGGGTTTGAACTGTGAGAGTCCACTTCACTTGGATTTTTTTCCCAATAAATACATACTACAGTATTACAGATCCACAGTTGGTTGAATCCAAGGATGTGGAACCTCAGATATGGGAAGGGGAGGGTGCACTGTAAAGTTATATGCAGATTTTCAACGGCACAAAGGGTCGGCACCCCTAATGCCCAAGTTGTCTAACTATATATACATATATCCAACGATTATGTTGTACATCTGAAACTAATATAATGTTATATATAAATTATATCTCAATAAAAAAGAGATGCAATCCACTAAAAACTCAATGCATGTGTTCTGCATCTTTAAGAAGCTATTACATGTTTCATTCAGAAAACATGAATTCATAAACTCTACAATGGCAAAGACAAAGTCCCAAACAAACACGTTTTACCACTGGCACCTCTTGCTTTCTCTGTATGTGGAAGGCCTGGCCACCAAACGATTAGACTTTTTTTTCCAATGTGAAAACGAGCACCATGAAAATAAAAACCACCCAAATGCCCTTCAGTTGGCAAATGTGCAAACAAATTAGTCTATCCATGCAATGGAATACTACTCAGCAACTACAAACGAATGAACCACTGACACCTACAACAACGAAGATGACTCTCCATTCTGACGAGTGAAAGAATCCAGACACTACCCCACCCCCCAAGATAGCACATACGCTAAGATTCCATTTAGATAAAGTCCTAGGAAATGCAAACTTATCTAGAGTGACAGAAAACAGATAGGTGGTTGCCTGGAAGAAAGAGGCCAGAGGGATTACAAAAGGGCAAGAGGAAATTTCTGGGCATGATGGGTATGTTCATTATCTTGACTGGCGTGTTGGTTTCATGGCTGTATACACGTAAAACACACCAAATTATACACTTTAAACATGTGCAATTTACTGTATGACAACCATACCTCAATAAAGCTGTTTGAAAAAGGGAAAAAGACCATTTTAAAGAAAAACTAACACATCTTCCTGGCTTGGTATATTGTCTTTAAACCACCCTCTTTTCCAAACAGGTATATGTCCTGAAAAGTCATGAAACTACAATACCTTTCCCCTTAAGTGATCTGCATGCATGAACAAAACCTTAATAATCCAAAGACTTAAATATAACAATAGCTAATTAATATTTACATAGCTGTGACTATGTGCCACGCACTATTTTAAGCACTTTTCTTACATTAACTTATCTGACCTTCATACCAGCACTATTTTAGAGATGAGGAAACTGAGGCACAGAAGGGTTAAGTAATCAGCTCAAGGTCACACAGCTGGTAGCTGGAGGAACTAGGATTTGAACCCAGAGAGTCTGGCTCTAGAGTTCTTTTCTGTACCCACTGTGCTTACTGGCATATACAATATAAGAAACAGTATAGGAAAATCAGAAGCAATGAATATTGCACTTGCAAAATACTTTTCTTCCTCACATTCACAGAATATAAATATCCACTACATTTTGTAGCATACACAAGACTAAATAAAACACAACAGGACCTTCATTCTTCTTTTCCCAATTAATAGATGGAGGAAGGAGAGACAGAAAAGCTGGACAACTTGCTTAGGACACAGAATAAATGGCAAGTTGATTGGTTGGTCAAACCAACTAGGAAGTTGGTTTACCACATTCCCAGTCCAACTCTCTTCACTGTCTTCAGATTCCTAATTATTTTAAGTAAATCTGTAAAGGATAAAAACTGAACATACAGCAACGTGGAAAATGTAAAAGTCATTTGCTATTTCTCAAATACCTTACTAGTTTCTGAATTCCATCCACAGGATCACAACCTCTGACTGATACTGGCCTGGAGTCTTTTTTTAAAGCGCCCCACATGATTTTCATGAGCGGCCAAAGTTGAGAAACCCCAAGACATATTAGATTTAGAGTTCTCATTTTAAAAAGACAGATGAAAGCAAGAGGCCAAAGCAGCTTTGGTAAACTACGGCCCAAAGTTTTCCAAGTTGATATTGAACTACTGAATAGCTGTAGGATTTTGAGTTCAACTTTAAATAAATTAAAAATATGCACAAAGTACATGAGATATTATCACAGCAAAAGTTACATAACAATACATGGGACTGACATTCTCAACCTTTTAGAATGCTAAATTGGCATCTTGACATCAAGCTGATGGATAAAAGCACAGAAAAAACGTGCCATATGTCCACTGCATTTAAAGCATGGAATAAACTGACCATATATTGTTTCAGAAGCACAAGTTGAAAAGAGTCTTTGTCTTTAGTCCATGCAGGAATCAATGGTCTCTGAACTTAAGGTGCACTTTGTAGGGAAGATTCTGACTCAGTGGGCCTGGGGATGGAGTCAGAATGTGTTTCTAACAAGCTGCCAGGTGATGCGGATGCGGCTGATAGATAGACCACACCTGGAGCAACAAGGCCTTAAGTAACTTGAATATTGGCTGTAAAATAAGGCAGTTGGCCTACAAATGTAGTTATATCTAGGATCCAAGAAATAACTGTCATTACGACTTATTCCTAGTCCGGGGGAAAATAAAAGGAGGAGGGGAATAGAGGAAGGAGCAAGCGAATACTTGTTATTTGTTTGTATAGCGTAGCAGGACTAAGAACCATAGAATACTGTTACTTGCCCCGACCCAGTAGCTGTCAAGGTGACAGAATGTAAGCCCCGTGAGATAAAGGGGTTTTATTTTAATTTACACAAAATCATCACGGCCTAGTACACACTAGGTACTCAACAAATGTATTGAATAAATGAATGAATAAGTATATACAAACACAATCTATATTTATGTCACAACCCAAAAAATGTCTGGGAAGGGGAATCTATCAGTACATATGGGTGTTTAATACAAATACCTGGCCCACTCACTGTACTCCATTTTGTCCCCCCCTCCAAAAAAAAAGAATTTTCCAAACCAACACTTCCACTGTCAAGCCCAGGCTTCCCGCACCCTAATGTTTTGTTTTAAAATTTATTTATTTAATTACCCTTATGTTTAAAACAATGGAGAGAGGTGGAAGCACAGGGAGAAGGATTCAGAAAAGGTTCACTAATCAAAGGAAAAAAACAGAGTGGGAGAGGAGATGGGCACACAGTTTAGTTCAAGGGAAGGAATATATTAGGCTGTCAGCATTTTCAAGTTCTTACCTATGATGGTGAGAGGGTTTGGGTTCGGGCTTTTATTTGTTTTGTTACTGTCCAGAGTAACTGGTGAAGTAGTACCTGGCTGTGCGGCAGGCTCTCAAGCCAACCTTTAGAAGCTTGGGAATTCGCGTTTCCTGCTTACTTCCCGCTTCCCCGGGCTCCCGGCGCGTAGAGGAACTCTGCCACCGCCCAAACACAAGATGACCTGAGCTGCTTCACTATGGATTTGAAGCCACAACCAGGATTGAAGATGGCGGCGAAATACTAAGCGAGCGGCCCGGGAAGCGCGTGAAATCTGCCCAAAAGAAAAATGGCCTCCGAGCAGGATCTCGCGGTTTTCAACGAGAGCCCAAAACAAAAATGGCGGCAAAAGACGACTACGTAGGGGCCGAGAACGAGGTGAACATGATTGGTCCGTGAAGAATCAGTTACCCACTGTGCTAGACAGCGGGGGTGATCGAGAGAAAAATAAAACGCAGTGTTCCTGTCGTACAGAGTGCTTCTTTTTTTTTTTAAACATCTTTATTGGAGTATAATTGTTTTACAATGGTGTGTTAGTTTCTGCTTTATAACAAAGTGAATCAGTTATACATATATCCCCTTATCTCCTCCGTCTTGCGTCTCCCTCCTACCCTCCCTATCCCACCCCTCTAGGTGGTCACAAAGCACCAAGCTGATCTCCCTGTGCTATGCGGCTGCTTCCCACTAGCTATCTATTTTACATTTGGTAGTATATATAAGTCCACGCCACTCTCTCACTTCGCCCCAGCTTACCCTTCCCCCTCCCCGTGTTCTCAAGTCCATTCACAGAGTGCTTCTTGACCCCGTAAAATTACTAGCACAAGGATGGAAAAAGTCTCCCCAATCTTTGAACAGGAAGATTATAGAAAACACAGGTTAGAAAGTAAAGGTGACTTTCACAATGCCGGATAAATTTTAAAATAGCCAGGAACATAATTTCTCCCACAATTCTTTTGAATAGTACAGGGGAATACAATTTTTGTCCTCGAACGAAAAAGCAGGATGGGGACGTAGTGCGCAAATTATCTAATTGGTGAAGGGCACAGAAACAGAGAACTTCTGAACTCCCCGTAGGCCCCCAGACGGCGGACTAAGGGCAAAAGCTGTTAATTGAGCGCCACCAGCTCGCACTGCGCATGACCGCTCTCCAACACGACCCACAGAAATGGTCGCTGTTGAATCCTTTTCTCCAGGTTTTCCAGGCAGCCATAAAGGAGGGCGGGGAGTTGGCGATGAACAACGGAATCCGGCGCTCTGTGATTGGTCAAATGAAGGAGGCCCGAGAGCCGCCAAGAACGGTTGATCACTTTTTCGTTCAATAAGTGCCTCTCAGGTGCGCGCCAGAAGGAAGATACTGTGCCTTAACAAGTCCATTTGATCTGTTATTTAAGTTTTCCAGTTTCAATAACTTGCTGAGATTGACACTGAATAAGCTCCACCCCCCTGTTCTTTCCGGTCTCAGCCACCGCGTTCTCGGCTGAGAACATCACGAAAACTCGGAGAAGAGGAATCCGAGTGGGACCGGCGCCAAACACAGAGCTGCGCGTGCTCCGTCTCCAAGCTCGGGGCGCGAGTTGCCAGGACTGGTGGCTGCGGCTGCGTGGTGCTCGGTTTCAGGGGCCTGCGGGCGGCGGCTGACGGGGCGGCGCAGCGGCGGGTGCGCAGGTGAGAGTGACGGGGTCGCAGGTGGAAAAGCCGGCACTCTACCCGGCCGAAGAGAGGGGTGGGGGGCTTGTGGGCGCCTCCTCCCCGCTCGGAAAGGTCACTAGTGTCACTGAAGGATATTTGGGGGCGGGGAATAGGAGGAGGCTGGTTCCTTAGAAAGCTGAATATCTACCTTTAAAACAGCTGTTGGCAGTGAATCCTTGCTGCAGGAAGGAATGTAGATGGCGAGGAGGTGTTCCAGTGGTGTAGGTAGAGTTCCAGGTATAGACCCTTCTTCCTCTCCCATCTGCGCGGCACCGTAAAGTAGAAGGAAAAGGTGTCCCAGTGAAAGCACCAGTTGCGCCTGCGCTGCCACCTGTGTCTGTCTGGGAGGTGAGAGCCACCCTCTGACGTGGAACTGGATGTCAGAACTCTGTACAGCGTGGTAGTACCAACTCTGAAAGCAGAAGCAGGATTCGGGGCTTTGAAATCTTTTTGAGAGGGAGAACTCCTGAAGTCATATACATCTTCCTCCCAAATTGGACCATCCACAAATCCTGTTGCTGTTTCAGAGGCTCTCTGTACCTGCAGTTTTTCCTTCATTAACGTCATCAGTTTATATTCGTATTTGTCACACTGTGCTGAGTTAGCAGATACAGCAGTGACCAAGACAGGCATGGTCCCTGATCACATGGAGCTTATATTCAATGATGGAAGGGGAAACAATAAACAAGCACATTGATAAATGAACAAGATGTTTCCAGATTGTCCTAGATTGGGTTCCCTGGGGAGCAGACTCTAAGGAGATTTGTGGGCAGGACATTTATTAGGGAGGACTTTTTGGATCTTACCAAGGAAGAAAGGAAGCAGGATTGGGTGGATAGAAAAAGTTGAGCTGTAGTGTAGTCCCAAGGAGGGTCTCCACCAGTCTCACAGGAAATCCGGTGCTGGGTTGGGCCTTCATAGTTGGCCCAAGTTGGGTGAACCGCCAGGCCTTTGTACCACTGCAGTGACCAGTCATTGGATACCCATTGCCCTGGAAGGAGAGCATAACTTCAACTCTCTTCATCCAGTCAGTCCTGTCTCAGCACTACCAGGAGCTTTAGTCAAACAGGAATCTCCAGAAGTGCCTGTCTTTATATATGATGTGTATTGAAGATACTGTACATACAGTAATAATAATCACTACCATGCCTTGAATACTTCTCACGTATTAGACACTGAACTAAGCAATAAATACATAGATATATACTTAGGAATCCTCATTATATAGCCCCATGTTACAGACTATGAAATTGAGGCAGGAAAGAAGTAATTTGCCTAAGATCGTAACTTGTGCGGGAGGTTAGAATTTGATTTCCATCGTTACTCAGAGCTTCATCACACTAGGACTCTCATGTTTAATCACTGGCAACTTTAACTTCATTAACTGTTATCAGAGAAATAAATATGAAACTCTCACCCTGTCTTTGCTATTTTGCTCTGTCCTTGAGTTTTCCGGTTTCCTTCATGATTAGCTTTCCTGGCCCTCACTTTAGGAGCCTGAGTGTTATCTTTTCTATAACATCCTGGAATCTGATTACAGATCTACCCTACTGTAATCAAAATAGCCCCGAAGACGTCAGAACCTCTTTCTTGAGAATCTGGGGGTTGTATTCACATCTGGACTAACTGAAACTGCCTATAGTTTATGGACCCACTTGCCTTAGTCATTCCAGACCTCTCTTTCTACACTCAAGGTTGACACCAGTAATGTTTTTTTTTTACCTTTTGAAATAATCAAAATAATAGCTAACAGTCACAGGGTCCAGTCTGAGTACCAGGTATTGTGATAACTGCACAACAGCCTTGTGATGGATGTCAATATTATTCTCATTTTATGGGTGATGGGACTGAGGCATTGTGAGGTTAAGTGACTCATCCAAGGTCACAGCCAGTTGCAAAGTGGTAAGGCAGAGATGGAAAGCCCAGGCAGTAGGATTCCACAACTCATCCCCTTAATCACTACACAACAATACATCCTTACTAAAATAATTTGCTGTGCTTTCCCTTCTGGAACTAGATCCTGGTGGGCTTTTTGTTCTGTACTGAGAAATGTAGGTTTCACCTTCTAGTCAAAAATGTCACTGAAGGCTTCTAAGCAAAGCAGAAACATGAATGTATTTGTTGTTGTTTTCCCCAAGATGGCTGTTAAGAGGGTAGAGAATGGATTAGTGGGCAATAGACTCGAACAGTGGTTCTCAGACTTAAGCTTCAGAATTACCTAAAGAATTTGTTAAAACACAGATAGCTGGATCCCAACCTAGGGTTCTGATTCAGTAGGTCAGGAGCAGCCCAAGATTTTGCATTTCTGATAAATTCCCAGATGATGCTACTGCCTGTGGTGAGGGGACCACACTTTGAGAACCATTGGACTAGAAGCGAGGAGATCATGAGGTAATGAGGGTCTGGACTGTAGCTGTGGGGAGAAATTACATAAAAGAAATGTCATGTCAAATGGAGGATTGAGTGACTGACTTGATGAGGAATATAAGGAACAGGGCAGAGTCCACTATATCCAGATTTTCTAACTGAATGGCATGGTAGATAATGCCTTTTTTATTTTTATTTATTATTATTTTTTTGATAATGCCTTTTTTTAAGAAACAAAACAGGAAGCAGAGGAGGAACAGCAGTTTGGGAAGGAAAGAGGATTCGTCGTTATATGAGATGAGTTTAGACACTTGTGGGGAATAACAGTGGGATAAGTGGGTTTAAGCTGAAGATGTAGATGTGGGAGTCATTGGTGGATGTGTTAAAACAGCTTTGGATGTGCATGAGGCCACCCAGGAAACGAACATGGGGGGAAGACGGCCCAAGACAGAGCTTTGAGAAGGGGGAGTAGGTGGATGGAAACCAAGGGGTCATTAAAGGAGACTGAGAAGGATCAGACTAGTCTCAGGTACGTAAAGAGTTTTAAGAACTCATCAGAAGTGGTGCAGAGAGATCACGGAGAAAGGGAGAGATGGGCGATCTTTATAGTCAGGGCAGTTTCCATGGAGAGTGGGGCAAAAGCAAATTACTTGGGTTTGAAGATGGAAGTGGGCAGTGGCTCTAGAAACATGCGTTATTTGAAAGGAATCAGAGTGTAGTACTGGAAGGAAGGCTGGTAAAGGGCAGCTACATTGGGGAATTTGTTTTTAGTTCTTTTCAATGGAGAAAAATGGTCAGGTTTTGCATAGGAGGAAGACCAATTCCAAGTGGGAGGTGGAAGGTAGAAGAGGGGGGTTAATGGAGGTGGAACCGTGAAGACAAAGCAGCACGTGGGACCGGCTGGAGCACAGATAACAGAAGTGCCAGGCCTTCCTCTGAGACACTGAGGAAGGAGGTGAAGATGGGAGCTGAGGTGGGCATGTGGGAGCAGGAAGTGGAGGGGCTCCTACCCAGTAGCCACGGTTTCCTCTGGCCAGTAGGTTACCTGCAGAAACGAAGGTAGAGAGTAAAATAGAAGTCTCAGAAATGATGAAGACAGAAACCAACCCATTTGGGATTCAGAGCTGACCAGGGGAACATAAAGTCATTGCTGCAGTACTAAGGACCCAATCAGCTGCACACTTAATCTGGAACAGTCTGCTGTCTGCATGGTACCCAGTCCCCTTCCTCCACCAATCTGGGCATCAGATGGCAGCCAGATGTAAAGACAGTGAAAGGGGATGGAAAGATTCTCAGACAACTCTGTAAACTTTATAACAACGCTCCAAACCTTTCTGATAAACCACAGCCTGCCAGTAAGACTGTCTCTTCCTCATTAGTCGCTAATCAGTCACTCACTTGTCACATCTTAGGCTGTTGACAGTTAGTAAATCTCCCCTATAAAATTTGTGATGCTTTCAGTATATTATTTATTTATAAATACATTGAATTCACTGTAACAGTGGGGGATAACCGAGATCATGAAATGCTTACACATAACTTGACCTTCACCGTACTCTGTGCGTACTCCTGACCCGCTCCTGATGAGGCTGTGCTGTCAGCAGCCCAGCTACTGCCTGTAGGTCAAGGTAGGGGTAGGATTTTGCAGAATGGAAACTTTAGAACTCAGGTGTAGTCCATTCCGTTCATCGAGAATTGACAGTAACGTTTTTGGTACCTGTGTTTTTCCAAGACTGGAAAAGCTCAGCAAAGCTGTTATTTTAGGTGATGTAGTTAGAAAAGAAAAAGAAAAAAGGAAGCTATTGTTCTCTTTAGCACGCCAGTCAGTTGAATAGGCCTGAAGACAACACGCAGTCCTTTCTAATGTGTACACAAAAACTGCCAAAATGTGAACTGCTGTATTAACAATTGAGGATAAAAAGAACTATTTTCAGGGTTAGTCATTGGAACTCAGGAATGAAGAATTCACAGATCCTTAAAAACCAACATTGCCATGCTAAAAGAAAAGGCATTGTACAATTCCAATAAACTTCATCGAATATTGCAGTCACAAGAGCTGGGTTAATTAATTGTTCAACATTCTGTTTAGCGTTCTCCATGTTTAAGTTACATTCAGTAGTTTTTTAAAAATTGTTAAACATTACTGTTTTTTCCCAAATACTTTAAGCAGAGCAGCAATGAAGACATAAAGAATTTACCTTACACTGTGTCCAAAAGACCAGCAGGTGGCGTCCAGCAAGCCCAGTAGGCAAAATGAGAACCTTCCACAGAGTATTTCCTGCATCCAGGTTGTTGTAGGCCAATCAGTAGCTAAGCGTGGTGGTTTTAATTGACCTGATGCTCCATAGAAAGAGTAATCTGATAGCCAGAGCCAGGTTGTTTAGGATTTCCTAGGGAGCTTAACTGCTTTTTTTGCCCTTCTCTGCCCCTCACCTTACTGACCAGTTCTAGCACCAAGAAACCCTCCTTTGGCTTGGAATGTAACAAGTTTCAGTAAGCCTGTCAGAGGCCTTAATGGTAGAAATTGAAGAGCTGGTAATCTCTGTAATACAAATTGAGGGGAGGGAAAGTTGCTGTTCTAGACACATTAGTGCCTTAAATGTAAAGAGTATTTGTGGTCTGAAGCATATCTCTCAGTGTTTTCCTTTCTTGGCCTTTATATGCACTCAAAAAGATGACGATATTTTAATGAGGCAGAGATACAGCAAGCTTTTCTCCATTCTGTTCATTAATTTCTCTCTATTCATTCCATACTAAGAACTAAGCTAAAAAAACTGAACTAAAATTAGCCCCACTGATCTCAACCATTAGTAGATCATGGGTGTGTTTTTGGAGGAGATGGGCTTTTTTACCCTCTCATTTTGGACCAAGTGGCACAAGACTTGTTAACTTCCAGTGTACCTGACATGAGAAGAAAAACATGCCAGGTGTAATGCACCAGGATACTTGCCTTCTTCAGTGACCCTCACAAGTGTGCACCATGCACCCAGAATGTTCTCGTCCGTCGTCATGCACCGGAAATTCTGATTGACTCTTATTGCCAAAGCTGGGATACTAATTCTTGACTTTTGAAAATTGCTGTTAAGAATACCAACCAAGACTTTTAGGACTCCAGAATCTAAGATGAGTGCCACAATTAGCTGACAGTAATTTTGGAATCAATCATTTAGAATTTCCTCATGTATAAAGTGGTCTCATAAAATTGCTATGAAAACAAAATGAGAAAAAATATGAAACCTGTTGAATAATGCAAAGTATACATTTTTGAAAGAAGAGTATAAGAAAGCATAATCTGTGTTGATGGCCTCTAAACATTTTCTAAACAAAAGGCATTTCAATGGATAAAGCCATAAACATCTACTTTCTGTTTTACTTAATGTAAAATTTACTAATCTCATTTCCTTTCTCTTGGTTTCCTCCAACAAAAGCGTTCCATACCTTCTGGTTTTGTTTATTTGGTTTTTTTTTAGGAGTGTGTTTAAATAAGATTCAGGAAAGATAAGGGCAGTGGCAGGTAGACTAAAGGAGGGTAAGGAGAGGAAAGAAGTCTTCCTGCTGTTATTTCTGTTGCTGCTTTACTCCAAGCAAACTTGAAAGGCTCAGTGAATGAACAGCAAGCACTAACTTATTTTAGAAACCATCCTCTTATTGCCCAACAAATCTGATCATGTTGAGCATATTCTTGAGAAATTTTTGTTTCAGACGCAGGAATCTCTCGAGTCCATAAAATAGTTCCATACCACCTGGAATAACTTGTTGCCAAATGTTTGGGGGGAAGGACCATTTTAAGATAAGCTGTATCTAGCTTCATTTTTCATCCCCCAAGTTGGAGCTCCCTGTCTCCCTGCTGCCCAGCACCGAGAACCTTTGTAAAAGTCACGGTTTTAAAAACCATCTCGTAAGTTCATTTGAAAAATGAGTTAGGGTTTCCCTGGTGGCGCAGTGGTTGAGAGTCCGACTGCCGATGCAGGGGACACGGGTTCGTGCCCCGGTCTGGGAAGATCCCACATGCCGCGGAGCAGCTGGGCCCGTGAGCCATGGCCGCTGAGCCTGCGCGTCCGGAGCATGTGGTCCGCAACGGGAGAGGCCACAACAGTGAGAGGCCCGCGTACCGCAAAAAAAAAAAAAAGAAAAATGAGTTAATTGTTAGGTATTCTAGTAAGACTTTGTATCATCCTGAGAAGCAGCATGTAGCAGCTATGAGCATGGGCTCTGGAGAATTTACAAAAATACTTATTATTCTTAGCATATTTAGCAATAAAGCACTGAAAAAAATCTCAAATTTCTATCAATCAGCGATCTGTCAAATTAGGGCATTGCCATAAATCAAAAGCTATACAGCCACTGAAAATCATAATGAAGATTTGTATTCTTGGGGGAAGAAACGATTACAAAACAGCATGTATATTCTAATCACATTTTTGTGAAAACCAAAATGACTACAGATATTTTAGCTTTCTTTTTCTTACATCTGTATTTTCTAACTTAAAAAAGTAAGAGAATTTTATATTTTTTAGAAAACGACAGTAATGCTGATTTTCATTTTGGAAAAAAAAACCCACGAAAAGACTTTAGGAGAAAAAAATGGGTTAAATCAAAATTTTATCCCCAAAATATATGGACTGTATTTAAAAGCTCCACAAGAAGATATGAAGAAAATAAGGAATGCATCATTTCACTGACTAGTTTGTTGTCTTCTTCTTACAACTAACAATGAGCCTTATTTAGTGAAGTCTAACTTGTCTGGCTGTAGAATATGGGTTATTTAAGCAACAGAATACATGTAAAATGCTGGAAAGCTATTAAGCGAAATGAAGTAGGTGAAGGTTACTGTGCCATTTAAAAATAGTCCATTTTGCTTGGTGGAGATGGACTATCATGCAGATGGTGTGATACTCAAGTGTTTTTATGTGGATTTAAATGTGAAGACTGTGAAAGTACTTTGTAAAGTAAAAAGCCCTGTCATCCTGATCCTAATAATTTTCCAAGCCTCTCAAAGGACAACAGGATAATCATCAGAAAATAGTTACCTGCTCTCTCACCCCCATTAGCCAAATCAATGTGTGAGATATGGAGAATTTGAGGAAATGGGGACATGTAGGTGTTGAGCAAATATTACAGCAATTAATCATTAAATCAGTCCACATCAGTTACTAACCAGGAAGTGCTGTTACTGGGCCTCAGTGGTAATTTGGCAAATAAGAGTTTTCAGCCTGAATAGGTACTAATTCCCAGGTTTAACTAAACCTATATCTACAAAAAGATGCATAGATCCTTAAGTTATTCTAGTGGAAAAGAATAGTAGTCTGGGGCTTCCCTGGTGGCGCAGTGGTTGAGAGTCCACCTGCCGATGCAGGGGACACGGGTTCGTGCCCTGGTCCGGGAAGATCCCACATGCTGCGGAGCGGCTGGGCCCGTGAGCCATGGCCGCTGAGCCTGCGCGTCCGGAGCCTGTGCTCCGCAACAGGAGAGGCCACAACAGTGAGAGGCCCGCGTACCACAAAAAAAAAAAAAAAAAAAAAAAAATAGTAGTTAAGCACAACATAAATAAAATGGAGCACCCTCCTTTGTCCTTAACACAGTGATGACCCAAAGATGTATTGAGTACAGGGAGCTAACTTGATCCTAATCTGATCCTAATTCTCAATACATCACATTTCATCCTGTGACCTACATGGAGAGAATAGTACCACACTTTCCAGAGATTGCTGTTATAGCTTGTACTTTAATTTGTTCTGAATTTTAATTATTGAGTTATTTATGTCAACTTTATTATTATATCCTTTTATCCAAATGACTCTTTGCTGTAAGCTGTTTTCCTAAAAGTTTGCAACTCAGGAAAAAGTAACAAACAAACAAAACAAAACTAACATATCATATGTTAGTTATGTTAGTGATCATGAGAAGTAAACAGTGAAGAGCAGAGATGCCATCTATGAAAAGTACTGTGACTTGATAAGCTCGTGTTGAGAGGGACAGAGTTGGAGGTGTTAAAGTCACCTTAGGTACTGAGACTGGATGTGAAGGACAGTATCTTCTAACCCTTTAATTCAAGGTATTTTGTGGACAAAAATACCACCTATCAGTCAACACAAGCCGGTTGACTTTGGTGCACCCTCAGTCCCTCCTTCCATCTAGGAAGTAACCCTTACTGTAGTTCTTCCCTCATTACTTACTCCGAGTCACCCGGTGCCTCCCCCAGTGGTTTTATTGTTTCCTCAAATCTCAAATGTCCCAAAGGCTTTTGCACAGTGGACTTTGCAAGGAAATGTAATCATGATACAGTTATTTGTGATTGACTTTTTCCAAAGATAGAACATGAGCATGTCAATAAAAGGTGTGGTCTCTAAAGGCTGCAAGAAGTGTATAGGATGCCAAAGCACTTTAGAAAAGAAAAAGGCATAAAATACTTGGAGTTACAAAGTAGGCCATGTTTTTTCCATCTATTAACTTGTTTAAGCTTAGCAACAAAGTCCTTATTAAATGTGAATTTGGACCTCAACGAGAAATGGTTTCTAATGCTGGGAGTAATATATGTACATAGGCATAACTCTAAGCCTTCTGTTTTTTCTAATATGTATATACGGAACACAGAGACAATTTAGGTATTTAGCTCACTAGTCCTGTATATTAATCTTGATTTAAAAGGGAAGGAATAAGTGAAAATTCTGTTCAGGCATTTTTCTAAAGGCATTCACACAAAATTACTGTAAGAAATTTTACGATACTGAAACTCATATACATGCAATTGAACCTAATTCTTAGTTTATCCTGTAGATGAAGAAGCAGTCCTTACTGTCCTGTGCCCAGAAAGGAACTTGGAGAGCAGGTCCATTCATAGCATCACAAGTCTATAAGCTAATCACTAAAGCCTAGTGAGTGCCCTTAAGTGAAAAAGTATAAGGAGTCCAGTTGTACGGACTCAAGTTCCCAAACCCAGCGGATCATCAGAAACAGACTTCCTGGGCTACACTCCATGCCTTCCAAATCAAAGATAGAGCAGAAAGACTGTTCTCAATACTACTGAGCTTTGAAACTCCAGGCAAGTTACTGGCCCCAATTTCTTCATGTAAACTGGATTGACAGTAACCCCTGCAGGGTATAGTTATTAGAGATAAGGGTAAACACTCTAAAATCCAGTGGTTCAGCACATAAATGTGGAAATGGCATTAATTCATAGAGTCCAAACCAAAAGTCTTTTGCTACAGTTGGAATGCATGCATGACTCAATCTCAGTTGAAGCATCATCACTCACATCCTGTCAGAATGCAGAATCTGAATTCTTACTGCATATTTAAGATTGCCATTTGATTCTTCTGTGAAAATTGTGACTAAATATATTTTTTTAAAAAATCTAACTTCATTATGGCTCAGAGAAAGTATACTTAATTATATAAAGAAAACCAAGGATCCCCACCCCCCAGGCCGTGGACCAGTACTGGTCCAGGCCTATTAGGAACCGGACCGCACAGCAGGAGGTGAGCGGTGGCCAGCCAGCAAAGCTTTATCTGCCGCTCCCCACCGCTCGCACTACCTCCTGAACCATCTACCCCACACCCCCCACCCCTGTCCGTGGAAAAATTGTCTTCCATGAAACCGGTCCCTGGTGCCAAAAAGGTGGGGACCAATGAAGAAAACGATTTTTTTTTTTTTTTTTTGGCGGTACGCGGGCCTCTCACTGCTATGGCCTCTCCCGTTGCGGAGCACAGGCTCCGGACGCGCAGGCCCAGCGGCCATGGCTCACGGGCCTAGCCGCTCCGCGGCATGTGGGATCTTCCCAGACCGGGGCACGGACCCGTGTCCCCTGCATCGGCAGGCGGACTCTCAACCACTGCGCCACCAGGGAAGCCCAGAAAACGATTTTGATGCATGAGTGTTTCCAAAGATTCCAGTGGCTTTCCGAGCAGGTAATATTGCTCCTTTACAGTTTCTGGCTAAACGTTTAGTATTACTCTATAAGCTTACCAAGCCTGATTTCCTGCCATCCCTTTAAGTCTACAACGTCTCTTTTTGTTAATTAACATTGCAATGTATTGTAACCAAAAACTTTTAACAGGCAGCTTTTATTAGAGTGCAATATTCTGCTTGTGGTGGTATATATAGATGTAATTTGAGGGATTTTTTTTATTTTGTTTCTTTTAACTGTTGGCCTTTTCTTAGGTGCACTAATGCTGAAGCACTATGAGCTTTCAGAAATTCTGGAGAGACTACAAAGTTCTGATTGTTATGGTACCTCTAGTTGGGCTCATACATTTGGGGTGGCACAGGATCAAAAGCAGCCCTGTCTTTCAAATTCCTAATAAGGATGACCTTCCTGAGCCAGGCAGAGTGGCAGTCACAAGTCCTGAGAAGAACCACCTCCCAGGGAAATAGTAGACTTGAGAGCTTCAGGTGAGTTTGATTTAATGTGGTCAACCAAATGGCATGTTCCAACAATGGGAAACATAATCTTTAAGAAAGTATAGGGCTCTGGCAATAAAAGCCTAAGTTGGTGAGTTAACCTGTTGTTTTTATTATGAACCACTGGCAAAATATTATCCTACAGTTGCTTCTAGAAAAGTTGGTTCCACAGAAAGCTTTGACACTTGCCTGAAAGGACAGTCAGTCCATTATTTGTCCTGCCCTTTTCACTAGCAGTGTCACCAGGATCATAATTGTATCCAAAGGAGCAGTTTTTCCCTTGCCATAAATCCATGTCACACAGATCTGTAACTTGCAAAAGGTTCTTTTCTTTATTACTGTTCTCTGATTTTTCCAAGATAAATAAAACTAATTGTATTGATTCCTTAATATCTACAGTCAGCCCTCCGTACCCATAGGTTCCAAATCCACAGATTCAGTGAACCACGGACCAAAAATATTTTTAAAAATAATTCCAGAAAGTTCCAAAAAGCAACTACTTACATAGCATTTCCATTGTATTGGTATTATAAGTAATTTAGAGATGATTTAAAGTATCTGGGAGGATATGCCTATGTTATATGCAAATACTTCCCCATTTTATATAAGGGACTTGAGCATCTGCAGATTTTGGTATCTGAGTGGGGGGGTCCTGTAACGAATCCCCCATGGCTACCAAAGAATGACTAATATTTTAGCTTCAAAGTAATTTGTTACTTTTCAGAGTCACTGAAATAAGAGCATATAGTAATATAATTCAGGTCTATAGACCCCTATCAATAATTCCCAAATCCAGAAAGTTCTAAAATCTAAAAGGTTTTGTCATAACTCCGTAGCTAGTTGATCTTAACTGACATGAGGCAATTTAATCTTTATTCCACTTAATATGAATATTTAGTTTCACTGCAGAAATATTGTATTTGATCATGAGTGTTATACTGTATTATGATTATATTGATTCTGGGTGTTAAACACCATATTATTTTGATTATGGGTGTTATACACTATATTGTATTTCTAAAATCCAAGAAATAATGAATTATGAAACTCATTTGGCCCCAGATGGAGAACTGTAACCCTATAATTGTGGAACATTTTCTATTTTAATATACGATTTTGACCTTCAGGTGAGTAATAATGTCCTAGCGGTTGAAGTACGTCAAAAGAATGTGCTGTATCTGCCTGTTATTTAAAAAAATTTTTACTTTTATTATGGAAAGTTGCAAACAAACCCCAAATAGAGAGGAATAGTATATTCAACTCTCTAGTATCCATCCCCCAACTTTAACAATTATCAACATTTTACCAATCTCTTTTTATCTATCCCCTCCCTTTTTTTTTTATTGCTGGAATACTTTTAAGCAAGTCTCAGGTTTTGGTATGTATCTTTAACGGTGAGGATAAACACATACAACCACAAGTATATTATCACACTGAAAAAGTTAATGGTAACTCTTACTATTTAACTTTAAGTTCTAGCACAAAAGCATTCATACACAGTACATGAGGGTGAGCCAATAAACTATTTACAAAATAGGCAGTGGGCTGGATATGGTCCATGGGCTATAATTTGCCAACCACTATGATGGTGTAGTCCATTACTTCATTAGGTGTTGCAAAATTATGCTGCTGAAATGCTATTGTTTCTTCTCTGTTTAGTAGCTGGACCAACTTTGCCTCAACTATTCAGTTACCCCTCAAAATGCATATATACAGGAAAAGCAAGATATATGGTTTATTTCCCTTTATCAGTTTTTATAATAAATTTGAATTATCTCAGTCTATTACTGTCAGTATTCTTTTTAATGCTTAAATTGTCCCATCTTAGATTCCCTCCAAGTTGACTCCTGTGTCGTTTTTTTTTTTTCTTTTCCTGTGCCCTTTGATATGATCCAAGTGATCTTTAATAACATTATTACTTTTTGGCAGAAAAATGTCCCCAGCTCATCTAGTTTATTTCTTGCCTCAGACCTAGAATCAGCCACTTCTCCAAAGAGCCCTGATTCCTTTTAGGAAAATATTTTACGTGTTTATGTTTCTTTAAATCATATTTTAAAGCTCTGAATTTAGAATATAGTCATGTAGGTTTTAGTATTATTTAATTGTTATCCATCACTGCAAAAAGCCCATCTGCCAGGCCAGTGCATCCAGGAATAGTCAGGGCCATTCATGTGATGGTAACTTTTGGAATAATGGGTCACATTGTTAGGAAGAAAGAAATAGCTGAACTGACACTTCCAAACCTATGCTATAAGCCAGCCCTGTGTTTCGTTTCTTTTTTTTTTCAATTGTACCTTATTTTGTCTAGATCTAGACATAGGACCAGAAGTCAGCAAGTTTTGACATCCTAAAAATGATTTGGGAGTCACCAACACTCTCTTCCTTTCTCATTTTATAGAGATATTAGCCAAAAGATGTGGTTACTGGTCTCACTACCACAAGACTGTTAGAGGTGCCAATTTGGCATTCTGCTTTTGAAAAGTCGTATGTCACTATTATGTATTGAAAAGTAACTAGAGAAATCACTTTATTAATCACAGTCTCTGTTATGATTTGTGGTTTGTGTGTGTGTGTGTGTTGTAACGTGCAAATTTATGTATGGAAGTCACTTCACTAAGCTTTCATTTAAATGTATTTCACAGATTTTGCCAAATCTAAAATAACCTTTGAAATAATATTTAAGTACCTTTGTTGTTCCTTGCATAAGATGAACAGGAACTTTTTTTCCTCCTCGTGCTATAAAAAGAGATGACTATAGCTTTATCATTGCAGGGAGAAAGCTGGCCATCATTGCTTTCACTTTATTTGGGCCCAGTTGCCATGGTTACAGCCCTTTAACTAAATTGGGAGGAGTGGTAACCAAAAGAACACTTTGCATAGCAAAGTGATACACCTTGTTCTCTTCACATCTTCTTTGCACATCTTCAAATCACCTTTTTGGTCTGTATCATATTGTGCCATAGACAGCTCTGGGTAGTACTGTAGTCTGAGTAGTTCAATTAGTTTTATTTGTGCTAAACACTGTCCAATGGTTAGCATATTCCTGAAAATAACTAATAATTGGCTGAACCTTTACCTTCAAAGCACCAAGCCTCAACAGATAAGGTCTATGACCTGAGATTTTTATCCTTTCCACATATTATTATAGTATCAGTATTTTATGCCTCAGGCACGCTTCTTCCAACCTCGTTAAGGAAACTAGTACAAGCGCTAGCACACTTGGTAAATGATAGCATTTTATATTATTTACCCTCTTTGAGATCACATTGCAAATCAGATCCTATTTTTCTCCTTGTCATCCAGCACATTCCCTGGCTTTTGTATTTATTGTCATTAGCCAAAATTTGGGGGACGGTTAGATATAGGACATCGAAACTGAAAATCATTGATTGATCGGGTAAAACTACAGGAAACTGCTCTGAATTTAGCCAAATATTTAAAATTAAAACATGGTTTATTCTTTGGTAAATGTGTTGTGTAGATTTGTCTAGCTGGATGTCGACTGAACATTAGAGAGTGTCTGTATTAGGAATCCCAACAGTTATCTCATTTTCATAATTATTTATAAGCAGGATTTGATATAAATGCACTTGTATTCACACCTAAGGTTTCCAAGCAAACGAAACTTAGAGAAGAAACAACACCAGATCTTGATGTAAGAGAATAAAAACATTTGGGACCCAGAGACCAAACTCTATGCGTTTCACATGGCATTTGTCTTCTAGAAGCATATATCATACTTGAATAACTGTACTGTAAGCTTTCTAGCTGTGTTACTGTGCATTCCAAAATTATTAAAATATCAATACTTTTTCATGCAGGGATTCATTGAAGAATAAAGAAATGAATGTTCAGTCTAAGTTGATTTACATTTCTCATTTTGGGAGGTTTGTGCCAGTGGATAGTTCCTTTTTCTAAAGAAGGAGCAGAGCATTAAAAGGAATTACTAAACTACAGTCTATTAAATGTTTTGGAATTATTTCTCTAAAATGTTTTATTTTTATTTCTTATAGAAAGAAGCAGCTTTGAGTCTGAGCTTGAGTTTGAAAGAAGAAATGAAAAATAGCAAATGGATCAGAAAGAACTGGCTTCTTGTAGCTGGGATTTTCTTCACAGGCATCCATCTCGGAACATATTTTATACAGAGAGCTGCAAAACAATCTGTAAAGTCTCAGCCTGAACTCAAACAAAAGAGTTTGAATAATGAACTAAAATAAATATTTGGAATTACTAATATGTCATTACACCATTACGTGCCGATTAGTATCGTAAGCATGGAGCTAAGTATTTAATTTTATAGCCACAACGCTGTATATTCGGACTTTCATTCCTGAAGGATAATCTTGTTAAATGTTGAAACCCACCACAATACAATAAATAGAAAACTCTGGTTAACTAAATAAAAGCTGTCTTCACAAATTACCACCTGAAGTAAGATGACTCGTTTAGAAGCTAAAAAGCCCTCATTCTGTAGAAGTGAGCCACTGACAAGCGAACGAGTGAAGGCCACCCTCTCTGTCTTGAAAGGCATCGTCACATCCTGCTATGGCCCGGCAGGCAGGCTGAAGCAGCTGCACAACGGCCTGGGGGGCTCTGTGCGCACAACCTCCCAGTCGGCAGCCCTCCTCGCCAACCTGCCAGTCACCCATCCCATTTTAAAGATACTGACAAGTTCTGTGCAGAATCACGTGTCCTGCTTCAGTGACGGCGGCTTATTCACAGCCATTCTTTGCTGCAACTTAGTTGAAAATGTTCAGAGAATAGGTTTGACACCGACCACTGTCATTAAGTTAAATAAGCAGCTTTTGAGCCTCTGCATCAGTTACCTAAAATCTGAGGCCTGTGGTTGTCGAATCCCAGTCAACTTTAGTAGCACTCAGATCCTCCTCTGTTTGGTGCGTAGTATATTAACAAGTAAACCTGCCTGTATGCTCACCACAAAGGAAGTCGACCATATCAGTACTTTGATTCTGAGAGCCTTTCTGCTTATAATTCCAGAAAATGCCCAAGACCACATCATTTTAGGAAAGAGTATAATTGTCCCTTTAAAACATCAAAGAGTTATAGATTCTACTGTGTTACCTGGAATACTTATTGAAATATCAGAAGTTCAATTGATGAAGATATTACCTATCAAAAAATCAGATTCCTTCAAGGTGGCACTCTTTTGTGTGTCTTTATCCGGAGACCTTTCTGATACTGGAGAAGGAAATGTGGTGGTGAGTTACGGAGTTTCTCTTGAAAATGCAGTCCTGGACCAGTTGCTTAACCTAGGAAGGCAGCTAGTTAGTGATCACGTAGATCTTGTCTTGTGCCAAAAAGTTATACACCCATCTTTGAAGCAGTTTCTCAGAACGCATCATGTTATTGCTGTAGACAGAGTTGGAGTGGCTGTGATGGAACCCCTGAGTAAAGTGACAGGTAAAAAGCACTCTCAGCTTTTGCCCCTTATGGTTAATAAATCACACTTCTTTTGAGCAAAGATAGTCTTGGTGTGTGTCAACTGTTAACATCTTGAACAATTTGAGAAGCTGCCAACCTCACAGTGTGTATGTATCATTTCTGGTGGTTTCTGGAAAAGATCCTGCATTGTTCACTTATTAAAAATTGAGTGATGAGGACTATTTTCTAGGTATTTTCCAGCCCCAAAATGTACTGCAGAGTCTGTCATAATCTAAAACTATTAACCCCCAAACATTTTACAGATTATTGAGAAATCTAACATTTTCATAATCACATAAAGTCTTTCATACTTGAAACAAAATTCTTCTACTTGAGTTTTACAAAGCTCTTATTGTATTCAGAAGGTAGTTTTGCAACTAGAATATTCACTTTTATCTAACTCCAACAAACAACTGTACTTCTGCCTAAATGGTGGTTCCTAATTAGGGGTGTGTGTGTGTGTGTGTGTGTGTGTGTGTGTGTGTGTGTGTGCCCGCAGGCTAGCTTTCAATATCCCAAATATTTCCAGCTAGGCTCCTTGAGACTGAGAGTTGGGATCATCTTTTACTTTCAGTGCTTACAACAAGCCTGGTCCACAGAAGGGGTTCTAAAATGTTTGTTGAATTAACAATAATATGTTTATTAACATACAGAATTATAACAGGCAAGAAATTCACCGTATTTCACAAACTCAGCAAAAAGAAGCAAATAGAAGTTTGGTAGTCACCTGCTAGAGCCAAAGAGAAATGACAGGCTGAAAAGTTCCTGATTTGAGTCACTTTTCAGTATCTCTTTAACTGCATTGACAACCCATCAGAAAGACAATCATTTCATTCAGATCAATTTCAATTCGTAAGTTATTAGACTTAAAAGTTTAAGTCTAATAAATTTTGTTAAAACTGTTAAAGTTGACTATTTTTAGTCTTATTATAAATCATCGAAAAGGAGAAGGATGAGTGCCAGTACTGAATCCCTAAGATCTCTGGGCTATTGCCCTGCCTCTGTAAGACTGTCAAATGATCGTTAGTGGAAATTGTTAAGAAATAACAGAAAATCATTCTTTGGAACTCATTGGTAATATTGTGGGTCAGACCCATATCCTTAAATATTTACTGGCTTTTCATGAGTCAGATGATTTCCAGTTGTGAATATTGAGTATTATAGATTATGTAGTCAGTTTTTAAACTGAAGCATTTTTCCATAGAAACAATATAAGTGGGCACTGGGTTTCCACACCAGCCCACAATTGATATTTTATCCCATTTGTAACTAGAACATGGTAGAACATGAACTGACCTATTTTATTTGAAAATGGATATGAAAAGTTATGTGTTTTCCAAGTATTTGCAGTTGATTCTTTGGAGTGTTATCAGATGTTATCTAGGAGTGTTATCAAGAGATCGCAAAGCTGACAGTGAGACTGGGGAGAGTGTCAATGTTTTTTATAGACATGCCCTGCCCTGCTTCCCCAAATTATGTATGTGTAATGTTATGCAAAGCCACAGCTGCAGTCTTGGATCTCGGGAGCAGAAACTTTTTGAGACACAAGGGAAACGGGGGGAAAAAACTATACCAGGCCGATGGTTCCGGTAAACTAATAACAGGTGAAGTATGTTTGGGACCTAATGCATCTTCTCTGGTGTATCTAGGTTAACATTACCTCCTTTCTCCCCCTTCAAACAAAATTCCTCTTTACTGATGATCTAGGTTAAGTAATGGGGTTATTGTGCTTGGTTGACTTGTGGGTATGAAGCTTGTCATAGCTTACAGAGCATTTTTAACATTTGGTTTGATTTATTTGTGAAATAGACGTGATTATCCCCATTCTGGGAAAGCCCACCCAGAAGAGTTAAATGACTTGCTGCACATCAGAGGATAATCAGCGGGAAAGGGGATCCTCTCCTTACAAATTCTCTGTTGGTTCCACCCTTGAAATTATACAAGATGTAGAGTTTTGTGTTTTTTTTCCTTAAATTTTAGATCCCTCAAGTATTCCTTATTCTTTGAGAATTCAGAAGTAATGAGGAAAGGGTATTCAAAGAAGTGAAATTGTTCATGATTATTTTCTGGTTTTTTACAAAATTTTGGAGCTGCACATATTTTTAGACATAATTATTTTAATCCCATTAGTTTCAAAGAGGAAACTGGCCCAAGAAGGTACATTGCTAAGAGTTACAGTTTTAATCTTAAGACTTTAAACTAGTATTGTTACTCCTTATAGGTTTGTGCCATTTCTTACATAACTACTACATTTAGAGATTTTTAGAAACCTTCAAGTCATACTAACTTCTCATTCATATTTTTATTAATTTATGTTTTGTAAAATTTTACTATTTTACCTGTACAGGAAGGAGGGCAAAATATAATCAAAGAATAAGAAAATGAAATAAGAATGTCACATACTTTATTTTGGCATAATTTAGGTAGTTGTTTACATGCAAACAATTGTTAGGCAAAAAGAAAAAAAAAATTCCTATATGTTCACTAAATGGAGCCCCAAAAGAATTCAACTACACATCTATTTGCATAGCTTACTTTGTGTGTTCTAAGGTAAAAATCATAACACCTTTAGAAAATGACCTGTCTCCTCACTTCATCCTCATTCCAGATTAGTGGGGTTGTTAATTTGGGGTCTCTGATCCCTGCACAGGCTTCCAGGGTTCCTGGACTTCCTGAAAATGTACGCAAAATTGTGTGTGTCTTTTTTTGGAGAGTACAAAATAGCTAAACATGTTCAAAGACGTCTGTAAACCAAAAGAACCTCTGCTTTATTTGCATATGATTTTAATGACAGAATACTACTTATTTCATAGGTTTAAGAAGATGCATCTTATTTCTTTATCCTATATTTCATATCCTAAATGATATGCTTGTGGGGCTTTTATATTGGCTGGGAATAAATATTGTAAATGATTGTATGCTCCATCTTCACTCATCCATTTTGTGTTTTCTAAACTTTTTTTAAAAAATAGGAACAAGGCCTATTGGTTCCTTGGACTCAATCTCTCCCAGTAGTTATGGAAGTGTGAAAGATTTGTGCACTGCAAAATTTGGCTTCAAACATTTTTTTCATCTTATTCCTAATGAAGTAACTGTCTGCAGCTTGCTTCTCTGCAACAGAAATGACACAGCCTGGGATGAACTGAAGGTAAGTAATAAACTGAATTCCACGTCTAGGGACTGAGGCAGGGATTAAATAATCACTCAGACAAGTGCTATAATTTTTTTTCACATCGGTGAGCTATGCTTTTTTTTTTTCTTCATAACTTCCCTAGGTTGTATAGAAAGCAAAAACAACAAAAATGTGAGAATTAAAATTACAAGTAAACTGATTGAATTGCCTGTGATACTACAGAAGCTTGGCATGTTGCCTCTTATTATTTCTAGTATTTTACAAGCAATCTGAAAGTCCTTGATGGGGACTTTTCTTAAGAAATTAACTTGAATTGTGTACTTGTTGATGCTAATGTGTATGAATAATTCACTTAGCAATAGGTTCCCCAGTTATACCCATCATCCACCTCTTAACAGCATGTTGTCCACGAACAGCAATAACACATGCAGCTTTTATACAATGGAAGCGATGCCCTATGGCATTGGTCACAGACTTGAAGAATGCATGCTCAAGGATCTATCCTTGGTGAATATTCAAGGTCTGTGTGTTTTTATTACTGCTTGGTTGGATCATTTCCATAGCAACTTGAAATAAATTCTGTAGCATTTATACAGCTAAGTTATTTAGACTGAAATATTTTTTGGTAGAAATATTTGCATACCTTGCTGAGCCAGTTATTGTGTTTGTGAATCTCAATTTGAAGAGCTAAATATATATGAAAGAGGATATTAATCCAGACCATGAAAACAAACATCTGGCTAAAGTATTTTCTTTCATCTCTTTATTATTTCATCTTTATTATTCCAAAATGTATTCATCACATGACAACCTTAGTGACACCAGTTTTGTTCTTCTGCAATTAAAATCAGGCTCTTTGAGACCACTCTCTAAGTTGCCTTGAAAACGTGGTTATATTTCTTTGTGTTTCTGATGTCAATGTCAGATACTGGTGATTCGTTTCTTTTTTAGCTCACGTGTCAAACAGCACTGCATGCTTTGCAGTTAACAATCAAGGAACCATGCGTTTTATTAGGAGGTGGCTGTACTGAAACTCATTTGGCGGCATATATCAGACACAAGGTAGGTTAGATAGTCCTTCTTAAATTATCTGAATTCTCAGCAACATTCATTTTATGAAATAATAAGCTAAATCTTAACACTCTGGAGCCTCTAATGCTTAATTTCTCAGTAGTCTTAAAATCAAATATTGTATTTGAAAACACTCGAGGAAAATAACACTTGCAAATATAAGGTAATATCTTTATCACAATGATTATTAATCCAACCTTTTAGCAGGTGATCGCATTCTTTGAGTATTGTCTCTACTGCCTCTTGAAATGAGCATTCTGTTAATGGGAGCTGTCATCTTAGAGATCTCAAGTGCTGTGGTACAGTAATAATTGATATTCATTATGAAAGTGTTGAGATTCTATAGAATACTTCAGTACCTTCTGCATCTTCAAGAAAAAACTTAATTTCATTTATTAAAGCGTGCTAATTATTAGACTCTATTATAATTTTTAAATTGTTTTTCATTTATGATATATTGATTCTATTAACTAGAATTGTTTTATTAATCTATGAAACTCCATTTCCTGACAGCAAATTTAGTGCATTGTAGTTCTTATTAATTATTTCATTAACACTGACCTACTCTATTTGAAAATGGATACAAAAATGTATGTGTTTTCCAGGTATTTGCAGTTGGCTCTTTGGTTAGTCAGGAGTGCAGAGCTCCCTGGGATGCCTGGAATTGGGTGTAAACGCTTTTCATAGACATGCCTTGCCCTGCTTCCCCAAATAATTTAAAATCTGTTTGAGGATAAAGCCCATTCATGAAAAGTTATTAGAATTTACATTATGAAAAACAAAACCATTGCCAATCTATTGATGCTGAATGGGCAATAACATGGTCTGCAAATGGGACTGAGTAAACTAGAATAAGTCTTTTGGAGAAGGAAGGTGTTTTGAGTAGGATTTTAAAGAAACAGTATAGCACTGAAAATATGGGGAAAGAATATGCCATAGAGATGATCTCATCTGGTTCCAACCTCCTGGGAAAAAGAAAAAAGTGGTCACTGTTT
Source organism: Lagenorhynchus albirostris (assembly GCF_949774975.1). Lineage (NCBI taxonomy): Eukaryota > Metazoa > Chordata > Mammalia > Artiodactyla > Delphinidae > Lagenorhynchus > Lagenorhynchus albirostris. The sequence continues at coordinate 37,606,942 of NC_083109.1, read as the reverse complement.
TTAAGTAGTTAGGATATGGGTTTTTAACTATCATTCAAGTATGAGTTTGCTAATGTATTACTTTTTCTATCATGAAATTTCTAGGATAAACTTTTTAGAATGGTGGAAAAGAAGCAAAGTTGTATAACCTTGTCATTAATTTAAAAAGAAGAATAGTTATTTTTTAAACATTAATGTGAAAATGACACGTGCTTAAATGGTTTTTGTCTTAATAATAATACATATATTCGCATTTTAAACAAATCTCAAACATTTGCCAAGCATAAATAAGTACTTCATCTGGGACATTAGTCTTCCAGAAGTTCCTCCCGGATGTACAGAAGCCTGTGATTCACATATTACACCTTGTCCTTCATGTATTAAGGAGGCAGTACTGGGCAGTCCTTCAGAATAAGTTGATGGTGGGGTTTATTCTGAGTCATTCATTCTGATAACATGACTGGTAGCGAGCATTTTTACTACAACAACCAGGTTAAGGGATTAGCCTGACCAGCTGGCCCATCCATGCCCTTTAGCCTTGTGCCAAACCCCTATGAATAAGGGTCTGATCAAGTATTTTTCAGAAACATTTTTGCATATTAATTGCTCTGTTCTGTGTTTTCAATGGTTTTGTTGCTCTTTAGACGCGTAGCAAGCCAGAAGGCATTCTTAGAGATGACGGATGTACCCAGACAGAACTCCAGCTGATCGCTGAAGCATTCTGCAGCGCACTCGAATCTCTCGCTGGCTCTTTAGAACACGACGGAGGTGAAATTCTCACTGACGGGAAGTATGGACACTTTTGGTCAGTTCAGGCTGATTCTCCCTCTGTTGTGAACTGGCCAGATTTGCTTTCAAGATGTGGCTGTGGACTCTACAGCAGCCAGGAAGAACTTAGCTGGTCCTTCTTAAGGAGTGCTCGTCTTCCTTTTGTGCCTCAAACCTGCCTTCCGTGTGAAGCCACGGACTCAGCTGGCAACCTGACCTTGGACTGTTTTACTGCAAAGCTTAGTGGCCTGCAGGTGGCTGTGGAGACTGCCAATTTGATTTTGGATCTTTCATATGTCATTGAAGATAAAAACTGATGTAAGAGAATAGCATGTTTATATTACAAAAAGAAAAACTAGTGACATGTCAATAAGGAAAAATATTGAGTGCATGTGTTGTCTCTCAAAGACCTGTTCTGCATATTGGGATTGATGATTCATAAATTTATAGATTCACTTATTTAAGAAAAAAAGAATTGATTCTTGAATACCACATTATTATACCACAGAATAATAAAAATATGAAGCATTGTTAAAGATATGGTAATTTATCTAGCAGTTTCCACAGATACCACTGTACATTGTTCTAAATTTCTGTTCTCATTATTTTGACGTCATTCTGAGAGCATAACAGAATTCTTTTTTAAATCCTATGTTCTTGTTCGGATATACTTATTACAGATATTTTTTAGTTCGTAGTAATTACATATGTTTAAAACTAGATTCCAAAGTATCACAAAGCATCTAGTACATACTGCTCATTCAAAAGAAGTATTCAAACTACGCATTCAGTAAAATTTCTGGGTTCTTCAACTGAGACTATATCATTCACTGGTTGGGTAATTGATGTAGGAGCTGGTCTACCTACAATTGCTAGTTTGTATCACGGTTCTTCATTTTTGTTATTTTGATGAAATGTGTAATCAAGGAAAAATATAGATTTATATAGTAACTAAGCAGCATAGAGAAAAGAAGTGGAATAACTATTTCTCTAATTTAGTCAAGAGTGCCAAAAAGAAACTGTCACAGCTCTCATATTCAAAGTAAAGACATGTCATATCAAGGAATATAATTTGAATTTTATGCAAATGCAAGATGTATTGATAAATTGAAGAAGAAATACAGAATGTAGCTAGAAGAATCAGTATGGAGCTGTAACATGTTATATTAAACTTTAGGAAAACATCTTGAACAGTTTGGGAAAATTAAACAACCTAAGAGTCAATGATCAGATCTATAGCCGTGATAGAGGGAGATAGAATGTTTAAGCAATTTCCTCCAGTATTCTTGTAATCTAAAAGAATTTTTATCCTGAGCCAAAGAAGAAATTGCAGTACAAACACAGCAGTGCAATATATATTGAAAAATCAGCTACACTACAAGCTTCATAAAATATTTCTCTAAAATTTCATGTCTTATTATTAGGGTCAGTCTGGCAGAGTGGTAGGCAGCCTCTGAGATGGCCCCCAGTTACCCACTGCCTCCTAGTTTTCAGGCCCTTGTCTAATCCCCTCCGTTGAGTGTGGGCTGGATGTAGTGACTCCTTTGAGTTTTCCAGTTCTCAGTTGGTGAACAGGAGTGTCTTAGGGCAGTTAATCCTGTGCCTGATCTATCACTGTATATTGGGACATAACTTGTCTTTGTGGGTCTACAGGTGGAGAGGAACTGTGCTCCAGGAGCTGCACCTAAAGAATCACACAGAGGGAGCCTCACCCACCCTGACCTGACTTCAGTAATGAGACTCTGGACTTTGAGCTGATGTTGTAACGCCATGAGAATTTGGGGGATCTGGGAAGGGTGTGAATGTATCTTGCATGGGATGGGCAGCCTCCAAGATGGTCCTGCCTCTTGGCGTACACACTTCGGGTGTGGCTGGGACCAAATGACTAGCTCTTAATGAGTAGAATACAGCAGAAGTGATGGGCTGTCACTTCCAATAGTGGGTTGTCAAAACAGGCTTCTCTCCTTATCTGTCACTCGCTCACTGTGACGGAAACAAGCTGCCAGGTTGGGAGCTACCCTCAGGAGAGGCCCACGTGGCAAGGGACTGAGGGAGGCTCCAGCCCCCAGCCCACAAGGAACTGAATCCTACCAACAAACACAAGAGTGAATTAGGAAGCAGTTCCTCCCTAATGGGCATCAAGATGAGTTTAGCCTCTATATCATTGCAGCCTCATGAGACACCCTAAAACAGTGGATCTAGATAAACCACTCCTTGATTGATTTCCTGACCCACGAAATCTGTGAGATAATAAACTTTAAGTCAAGTTTGGGGTGTTATTTGTTATGCAGCAATTAACACCTAATAAAGGCAAGAGTAAAGCTTATTTATAATTACATACTGAAAATTTGATCACACAAGTGGAAAAAAGCATTCTTGATGCCATGCCTTTGCATTTTCACCATCACTCCAAACATAAAGGCAGGGTTCATCACACATGTTTACAATGGGGTTTTTATATTCACTTAAGAAAGGGTGTCACATAGAAATATGGGAATTATCCTGGGTTCTCAGGATAGCCATTTTTAGCTCTGTCATTTTTAACTTTGCCTTAAAATTCAATTATATTCCTTGGTGAAATACCAGTGCTCTCATTTTGAGTATGTCATAAATTTGTTGAAATATTTTTATAAATTCATGTTTCCTGAAATTGTATACAATCCTTAGTAGAAAACACTGGAAATTAAAAAAAAAAACTGTCTTAATAGTTCAAGAAAATCATCATTCAAACTCAGATGGTAAAATACGAGATGAAAATTCTTGATGAAAATAATTTCAGAGGAGCTCATTTTGACAGAAATCAACAACAACAAACTAGCAGCTAAGTTAAGCCTTGGGCATTGTTTGCTGACAAAGTAAGATTGAAGTCTGAATATTGCATTATGTTTCCTCGGGCAACAGAACAGGAAGCCCTGATAGCTGCAAAAAAAGGAAAAGGAGAATCATGCAGAAAAGAATGAAGTCAGCACTGCTCGATACTTTTGTGGGACTCAGAGGACACGTCTCATGTTTTATTATTATTAATTAGTAAAGTTTTTTGAACCATAGGATTAGCATCTTTTTAATCAAAAGAGGTTAGGATTTTGGCAGCATAGAAAAAAAATTGGAGAACTAACACAAATTAAAAGACATTTTAAGTCAAAATACTCATTTAATCTTATAAATACCCAATTCCTTAATTCTTCCATTTATACTTGTATCAGAGAATCTTTATATGTTAGACATTTAAATCAACTGTTAGAGTGGAGTATTTTCCACAGGATATTTAAATTATTATTATTAGTTCTTTTTTATTATCATAGATATTCTTGAACCCAGTTTGTATAATCAAAACTTTGGGGGCATTCACGTGATAGAAGAGGACTTTTAAGTACCCTCATAAGACCCATCATATTCTGTATTCTTACATTGTTGAACAGTTTTTTGGATAACTTTAAAATAAAACAATATTGTTTATAATCATATAAATTATATAGGTTACTATTTAAGAGTATCATGTATAAAAATCACTCTCATAATCAATGCAGGGCCTGTCAAAACATCCAATTAGGTTATTCATTTCTGGTGATCTTTGGGGAATAGTCAAGGAGACTAAACATGTCTTATAGGTCCCTGTTTCAGCTGTATTGTATAAATAAATCTATCTCTTAATCTGAAGGAAAAGGCAAGTTTGAACATCTGATACCTTTATAATTTTTTTTCATTAGTTAAGTGTTTCCACTTAGTAACTATAGTGTCCCATAATCCTTGGAAATGTTTGCCATTCACCTACAAAATACAATGTTAGCCTGTATTTTTGGATTACAAGTAGATTTATATGTTTCTTTATTAAGAATATAGTAATACTCATATAAAAGAGAATGCAATCTCTGAAAACTATTTGTATATGTAGATCAACCCGTTTGTTGGAGAGAGAATTAATAGACTAGATGTATTAAAAGCAGTAGAATACCATTATCTGTAATAAATTGTGACTTAAGAGGGAAATGAAGCAACCTGACAATGTTCTATTAAGAATTCACATTGGGGAAACCTTTATAATAAACATCCTATTTTATTTAGCCCTGTAGCTTTTGTTTGAAGCATTGTGACTTCATTTTGAGAAATGTCAATTGATTTCTTTCTGTTTGCCAGACACAAAAGTCAATGATGTTGAAGATTTAAAAAAAAAGATTTGTTCACAATCCCTGACTTCAAGGAGTTGATCATCTGGCCGGCAAGACATATTTTTTAAGTATTATTTTCCTTTCTTCTTTCATAACATTTTGTAACAGTAGAAATTTTGGAAAATATGAATCTGACATACACACACAAAACAAAAACAAAGTCAAGAGTAGTCCTACTACCCAGAGATGACCACTGTTTACATTTTATGTGCATCTTTTTGGTTTGTCCTCTGTGTACAGTTTTCCAAAAATGTGATCATATAGGATGTTGTTTTATAATCTATTCTTTTTACTTAATATGTCATGAACATCATAATCATGTATAATAATTACACATTCTTCTACTACATCAGTTTTAATACCTGAAGAAATTTCAGTTGTAGAGATTACAGGCATGCCTTGTTTGATTGTCCTTCACTTTAGTGCACTTCACAGATATTATGTTTTTTCATAAATTGAAAGTTTGTGGCAACTCTGTATCGAGCAATTCTATTGGCCCCACTTTTCCAACCACATCTGCTCACTTTGTATGTGTCACATTTTGGTAATTCTCGCAGTATTTCTAGCTTTTTCATTATTATTATATTTGCTGTGTTGATCTGTGATCAGTGATCTTTGATGTCACTATTGCATAAAGATTACAACTCACTGAAGGCTTAGATAATGGCTGGCATATTTTAGCAATAAAGTATTTTTTAATTAAGGTATATGCAATGTTTCTTTAGACATAATGCTATTGCACCCTTAATAGACTACAGTATACTGTAAACATAATTTTCATACATACTGGGAAACCAAAAAAAACTGTAATTTACTTTATTGCAGTTCTTGTTTTATTGTGGTGGTCTGGAATCAAACCCTCACTATATTTGAGGTATACCATACCTGTGTATCATAATTCAGTCAATGAGCTTTTATTAATATACCTTTAGACTGTTTTCAATTTTTGTGTTAATATAAGCGACAACGCAGCAAACATCTTGCATATATCCTTTTCCCAGATCCCTGATTATTTTCTCAGAGTGAATAAATAGAATTAAGATTCCTGGGTCCAGCTGTATTTGAAATGGAAAGGCTATTAATACATATTGTCTAATTGTCTTCTAGAAATGTAGCATCAATAAACTTCAACTACACTGTGTGAAAGCTCTCATTTTTCTGAACTTTGGTCAACACTAGTTATTATCTTTGCCAATCTAATAGCTGAAAATAAAATCCTTTTTTTAATCTGCATTTTCAAAATTATTAATAAGGAAGATACTGTTTCATACATCATTGGCCATGTCTTCCTTTTTTTAGTCAAATGTTAAAACAGGCCTTCCAAGCCTTACTTTCTATCAGTAAGTTTACCTTTCTCTTACACATTTTTATTTTTATATTTGTTTTCTCATATGGATTATTAAAGATATCTATGTAGTAGAGAGAGAAAATTTTAAAGCAAATGCATAGCCTCTCTTAGGGTCTCAATTTTCTAAACAGTTTCACTTGCCCAAGCTAAACATGGTGATTTCTTAATGGCCCAGCTTTGTACATTTCTTTTGATTTGTCACTTACAAGCAGCCACTAAACATCTATGTAGTATGATGAATTTTAAATAGTAGCCTCTGACTTTTTACTATCATCTAACTCTTTGAACATCTATGAAATGGGATGGTGTAGTAGTTTCCTAGGGCTGTCATAACAAATACCGCAAACTTGGTGGCTTCACAGAAATTTATTTTCTCACAGTTTTGGAAGCTAGAAGTCTGAAATCAAGGTGCTGGCAGGGCTATACTGCCTACAGAGGCTCTAGGGAACAGTCATTCCTTGCTCTCCTAGTTTCTGGTAGCTGTCAGCAATCCTTGGCATTCCTTGGCTTGTAGACACATCATTCCCATCTCTGCCTCTATCTTCACAGGGCCTTCCCACCTCTGTCTCTCAAATCTCCCTCTGCTTTCTCTCATAAGGACACCAGTCTTTGGATTCAGGGCCCACCCTAAATTCAGGATGATCTCATCTCAACATCCTTAATTACATCTGCCAAGACCCTATTTCCAAATAAGATCGTATTCACAGGATGGGGCAGAGGACTTAGACATATGCTTTGGGGGGTACACCATACAACTCACTACAGACAGTAAAAAGATGCCAAGATGTAAATCCTTCTTCCCCAGGGCTACAGCGGCACAGAGAGTGAAGTCTGTCCACCTTGGACAGAGAGCATCAATGCCAGGTTTTACCACCAAGCATTTCAAATCGTTTCTCCTTTTACTATTGTCCTTTAATTAACAATCATCTTTTTTGTAGGGTACTATTTCCTTGTCCCCCTTTGTCCCCTTAAATCACCCTACACCTGACATTCTCTGTTACCCCCCTTCTCTATCTGCTCCATCATCATGCTTCCTCTCCTGCCCCAGGTGTCACAGATAAACTACCCATCAGGTGTCGAAAGGTTGGCATGATGTACTGTGTAAAAGGGACCGTGATAAATAGGTCTTTAGTGATGCAGTGGTAAGTTCTGGGGAGAAAGGTGGCATTTTATAGTCCTATGATTAGGTCTTGGTCTTTTGGTGAGCCTCTGCTCCTGGACTGTGAACTTCACCAGTGCTTCTCAGGGTTTTCTCCCCTTAGGTGAAACGACGGCTAGAACGAGAAGCAACCTTGTAGGATTAAGCCTTGAACCTGTGGAATCAGACGCTGTCTCTCCAGGTAAAAAGTGTAAGAATTGAGTTGAATCGTAGGACCCTGCTGATATGTGGAGAACTGCTTGTGGGTGTGGGGAAAGCTACCTCTCCCACCCCCAACACACACACACACACACATACACACACACACACACACACACACACACGCTCACACAAATTTGGTGATCAGAGTGACCTATCACAGATCTAAGAGGAGTTTGTTCAGCTTTTTACTTGTTTGGATGTAGCGGTGACTCCTAAGTTCCTTACATACTGGATGAGAAACTAGAAGTCACTATATATATATTTTTTTTTTTTTTTTTGGGGGGGGTGGGTACGCGGGCCTCTCACTGTTGTGGCCTCTCCCGTTGCGGAGCACAGGCTCCTGACACGCAGGCTCAGCGGCCATGGCTCACGGGCCCAGCCGCTCCGCGGCATGTGGGATCTTCCTGGACCGGGGCACGAACCCGTGTCCCCTGCATCGGCAGACGGACTCTCAACCACTGTGCCACCAGGGAAGCCGCACAATATATATTTTAAATGCTCAAATTCACTAGTAATCAAACTTTAAAATAAAATAACTTCAGACGCCTATCACAAGCCCAGGATATCACCTGTACTTTTGACCAACTGGCTATAAATCCTATAGATTGGAGGTCCCAACGACCCCATCCCTGGGTTTGATTAATTTGCTAGTGTGACTCACAGAACTCAGTGAAACATGTTGCTTACTAAATCACCAGTTTATTACAAAAGCATGTAACTCCGCAACAGCCAGACGGAAGAGATACATATGACAAGTCATGGGGACAGGACACAGGGGTTTCATGCTCTCTCGGAGAGGGCTATTCTCCCCAAATGCCACATGTTCACCAACCAGGAAGCTCTTAGAATCCTGGCCATTTGGGTTTTTATGGAGGCTTTGCTACATCGGCATGATTGATTAAATCATTGGCCATTGGCAACTGATTGGACCTCCAGCTCTTTTGCTCTCCTTGGAGGTCGGGGGATGGGATTTATATGGATTTTTAAGTATTTCACTGTTCTGTTGCTAGTTTGAATAGAATGATTTTCCATTACTAAATGCCCAATATTTTATTTCTGTATTTTTGGAATACCATGAATACTGTTCACTGCTAATAAATCATAGATACTTTTTCGATCTATGGTTTTTTCTTTTTCACATATAACTTTTCTAAAATTGGAATGTGTCTTAAAATCAAAGTATACATTATTTGGGTGTCTTTTTCCCCCCCACAAAATAGTTACTATTAAGTTGATGATGTGCTTTATAGACTTTCACGTATTTGAGGAAATAAATATATCTATGCAATCTGTATAGATGGAAGGAGGCATGGCATAGGCTTTTGAGAATTCTGGTGTTTTGAAAGGGAGACATTGGCTTAAATACTTGAGTAAATTCTTACTTTTTGTGAGCTTTTTAACCTTATGTGATTGTTGTGAAGAGTAAATTAAATAATTAAGAGCACAGAAACTGGCATATAAGCAGCACTCAATAAACAGGAGCAGGCTTCCCTGGTGGCGCAGTGGTTGAGAGTCTGTCTGCCAATGCAGGGGACACGGGTTCATGCCCCGGTCTGGGAAGATCCCACATGCCGCGGAGCGGCTGCGCCCGTGAGCCGTGGCCGCTAAACCTGCGCGTCAGGAGCCTGTGCTCCGCAACGGGAGAGGCCACAACAGTGAGAGGCCTGTGTACCACAAAAAAAAACCAGAAAACAAACAAACCAAAAAAACAGGAGCTAGGAAAAATCTTCCAATAGATTCCAACAGGCTGATAATTCCACATTATTTTAAAAGCTCGAAAAAAAATTTTTTAATTTAATTGTGATAAAGCAAAACTACAAATTTATAAAGTTTGGTGAAGTGGTCACAAGGCTATTCAATCATCTGCTTAATTTTCAAGTACTCCTGTAGACTTAGTAACTTTGTATAATTTTTAATTCTCTTAGGTTATGTCAGGGACTACACACAATGGGCATATTTATTAAATCACTCTGACAGTCTTGGTTCACTAAAAACATAGATAAATGTGCTACATATTATTTTTATCAGTACCTCAGACACATCTATGAATATTGACTAGGTGGTTTTATTGCAAAAGAATTTAATATTCCCTGAGTTTAAGAAAAATGGATTGAATTTTTGTCAACAAATTACTAACATTTGTTATCAATGGTGCTTAAGATATTTTCAAAACTACTATTCTGCATCTCTTTACTTTTATTTATATACGTTTTGACTGTAAGAAATGAATAAATATATATGAAGTATGTTTGAATCTATTTTACAATTATATAAGCAACTTGAAAATTCTTAGATTACTCATGAAAATTAAAGGAACTATTAAAACTAAAACAGAAATTTTTATCAACTTCTCAAGGGAAAGTATCAACTATTCTTATTTATTTCACTTATGAATTTCCTATACATGAATATTTTATCATATTAGGTTACACTTGATGAAGTATAACAGAAATTTTTATCTTTATGGCACATGGAACCAAGGTCTTTAAAACACAGATGAGGGCTTCCCTGGTGGCGCAGTGGTTGAGAGTCTGCCTGACGATTCAGGGGACACGGGTTCGTACCCCAGTCCAGGAAGATCCCACATGCCATGGAGCGGCTGGGCCCCTGAGCCACGGCCGCTGAGCCTGCGCGTCCAGAGCCTGTGCTCCGCAACGGGAGAGGCCACAACAGTGGGAGGCCCACGTACCACAAAACAAAAACAAAACAAAACAAAAATAACCCCCCAAAAACAGATGATTTCGAGTTCTTGTTTAAATACAATTTTTCCTTTTTTTATTGAGATTACAAGAAATATTGTCATCATTTTCTATCATAAATTAAATCCTGATTATCTGCATGGATGAATCTCTCCTCTCATATTTGGGTCCTTTCTGGTTTTATTTTCATCTTAATGAATGAATTGATGTAAATATTGGGACTCTGCTGTGGGAACAACTTCAAAATATGAAATTAAATATAGAGCATTTGCAGTTTGTTTTTTGACCCATGATTCTTACTTTCTTAAAACCAAATTAAGTTTCTCTTCATTTATTCAATGAAGACCTACTGATTGTCTGACCATATCAAGTCACACGTTTTTCCTATCTAGCTTCATTTTTCCACCCATTTATTCATTACCTAGCACCATAGCTAGGGATACCATAATAAATATGAAAAGACATTGTCTCTGTTCTGATTAAGCTTAAAGTCTGAAAATCATTCACATAAGAGTAAACTTAATTTGCCTCTGAAGAAGGGAGATATAAGAGAGTATAGTGGGAATTCGGAGGTTCTTACCTAAGGACAAGATGATTGAAATGAGATTTGAAGGAGGATTAAAGTTAATTTGGATAAGGAAGAATGAGATGATTCCAGGCGGAAAGACTAACATAAACAAAGGCCCTGTGGCAGGAGGGAACAAAACATATTTGAAGAATTGAAAGGTCATCGTGACCAAAGCTTATAGAGTGAGGGCAAATGTCATGGAAGATGACTCAGAAGACATAGGTGGAGGCTGGACCAGGCCAAACTTTTTAAGTCATTACAAAGAGTTTGGAATTAATCCTAAAAGCAATGCAACTTCTGACACTGCTTTAAGTTGAGGTGGGAGGGAGAAGTAGTGAGTTCAAGGAGGGGAAATTAGTTAGGAAGTCATTCACTAGAATAGGGAAGAAATTATGGCAGGTGATGGTGGCAGTATAGGTGAGAGACACAGAAGGATTCAAGAAATATTCAGCACATAAACTCAACAGAATTGTGATGATTTGGATAATCACAAACGGAAACTTGGATGGTTAAATATAACTCCCTGCTTTTAGTTTACTCATCTTGATGACTGGTATAAGAGAGGGTTTGCAAGAGACAGTAGTTTTGTTTTGAACATAATGAGGCTAAATTGCTTTCTTGCTAATCAAGTGAAGAGATTTAAAAGGCAGATGTACAAGTCTGAAGCTCAGAGGATGAATCTGGGGTAGAAATCTAAATATGTGAGTAATTTGCATATAGGTAGTTATAAAAGCTGTTCATTCACTGATTATTCAATCACCACACATTTGTCACACTACCACTATATGCCAGGTACTGTTCTAGATTCTGGGGATTCAGATAAATTCTAGAATCAGCTTGACAAGGCCCATGACAATTCTTTGGGATTTTAACTGGGATTTCATTATTTGCATGTAATTGACACCTATGTAATATTTAGTTTGGTTATCCTGAAAAATGGTATATCTCCCAACTTAACTTTGATTTAGTTCTTTCATACTTTTATAGTTTTTTGTTTCATTATATGTCTTTCATTTTTCTTAGATATTTTATAAGTTTTTTATTACAGGGAATGAAATCTGTACGTCACATTTCTCAATTGGTTAAAACAAACCTGCAGGAAGGGCATTGGTTTTTGTATGTTACACTTTAACTCAATTTCCTTACTGAACTTCCTTACCAGTTCTAAAAAGTTAGTTGACCCTCTTGGTCTTTGGAGATAAACAGTTATATTACCAGCAAACAATAACAGTTTTATCCCTTTTTTTTTCCTTTCTGGTCTCATTGCATTGGCTTGGACTGTCAGTACTATTTGAATAGTAAGAGGGATAGTTAGAACTTTTTAAAGTTAAAGAACTTTTCTTTTGTGATGTTCCAAGTTTTACAAGTTTATACCCTTCCCTAGTCAATGAGAAATATATCTTTTGGGATACTGAAACAGGGAAGGTTATATCATTCAACATAGTCCCCAAATGCTTGAATTAACATTGAAAATGAGTAATATATAAAAATAATTTAATTTATAGGCTTTATCATCATTATTATTCTATCTCAAAAGATTAAGTTTTACTGTTTAAATTGATTTTCAAAAAATCTATTGAAATAACATGGACACGGAAATTCCAAACAAGATCTTTTTGGTTTTCCTGTTGGAGATCTACATCCTAAAATATATCAAGAAAATATAGAAAACAATAGGGACAGCCAAGCCAAACTAAAGTGTATGTATGTCTAAAAGGCTACAAAAATGATAGTCTTGCACAGTTAATGATGACCCTGTAGCATGTGTTGTGAAGAGCATTTTGCTTCCTGTTAACAACAGCTTGCCATCTAAATAGAATAATGTAAAGTTTAATGAGCACTATTCTTAAAATAAATATTGCTTTTATTTACAGTGAAGTGGAAAGCACTGCCTTTGTCTTTCTTTTGTATTTCCAGTTGCTACAAAAATAAATCTACATAAGGTACATTAAACAGCCATTGTGCAGCTATGAATTCAGGATATAGTCAACCAGGCTGATCAATGAAGAGCATATAAATCATTATTAATCTGCAAAACAGCTGATTGACCTAGCATTGTCAGACATGTCTGCAAAACTCCGTAATTCTTTTTTTTTTTTTTTGCGGTACACGGGCCTCCCACTGCTGCGGCCTCTCCCGTTGCGGAGCACAGGCTCCGGACGCGCAGGCCGAGTGGCCATGGCTCACGGGCCCAGCCGCTCCGCAGCATGTGGGATCTTCCCGGACCGGGGCAAGAACCCGTGTGCCCTGCATCGACAGGCAGACTTTCAACCACTGTGCCACCAGGGAAGCCCCCAACTGCGTAACTTTTATAGACATTTAATATCAAAATGAATAAAACTATGATGATTTTCACATGCCCACTCTATAGATAATGACAAATATTAGGGCGAGTGGCCAAGATGGCAGAGAAGAAAGACCCCGAGCTCACCTCTTCCCATGGACACGCCAAAATTACAACTATTTACAGAGCAACTACTGATGAGAATGACCTGAAAACCAGCAGAAAAGGTCTTCTACAACCAAAGATATAAAGAAGGAGCCACAACAAGACAGGTAGGAGGGGTGGAATGATGAGCATTCGCAAGCTGAACATCCATATGTCACCAGCACCCAGATCAAGAAACAGGACACTCCTCCTTTACGTCCCCTTCAGTCACTACCTCCTCCCAAGAGAAACCACTATCCTGACTTCTAACACATAGACTAGTTTCACCTGTTGTTTGTACTTTACATAAACGGGATCATACTTTTTTTTTTAATAAATTTATTTATTTTATTATTTATTTATTTTTGGTTTTGTTGGGTCTTCTTTGCTGTGCGCGGGCTTTCTCTAGTTGCGGTGAGCAGGGTCTACTCTTCATGGCGGTGCGCGGGCTTCTCATTGTCTTGGCTTCTCTTGTTGCAGAGCACGGGCTCTAGGCGCGCAGGCTTCAGTAGTTGTGGCTTGCGGGCTCTAGAGCTCAGGCTCAGTAGTTGTGGTGCACGGGCTTAGTTGCTCCACAGCACGTGGGATCTTCCCAGGCCAGGGCACGAACACCATGTCCCTTACATTGGCAGGCGGATTCTTAACCACTGCGCCACCAGGGAAGCCCCCAGGGATCATACTTTTTTAATAGGAGAAAAGCGTACAAATTTCATTTAATAATTTAATGTGCACACAGGAATCGTCAGAAGAAGAATGAAGACACAAAGAAGCAGTTAGGACCAAGAGCTTAAATACTTTTTTAAAACAAAGAAATGATAAATTTTTGGAGAAGTAACAAGACAAAGGGGGTTGGGCTGGGGCAGTAAATTATGGGAAAGGGACTAGGAAATATATGGGGGGAAGTTCCCTGGGTGCCTAATGGTTAGAATTCCAGGCTTTCACTGCCGTGGCCCAGGGTTCAATCACCGGTAAGGGAACCGAGATCCCACAGGCTGCGTTCCACGCTCCCACTCCCCCCAAATAATAATATGGATAAGAAAACTGAAGCACAGAGGATAAGTGATTTGCCTGAGTATCCCAGGATGGAAAGCAAGGAAATATATGGGGGAAACTAATGGGAGATAAGGGTTATTTTAGTAGGGTTGTCTTATACAGATCCATTTTGGCATCAAATCTGTCTCCAGTGATAAGAATGTTCTTCTCTTCCTGGTACAGGGAGGGAACCTTTCTCGTGGGAAATGTTATGAAGCGTGTTTAAGTAGAAAGAGAATTCAGAGAGCCCTTCCTGCACCTGTTTCTCAGATGCCTTTAGCTCAAAATAATCAGTATGCCATAGCGGTATATTTTGGGTTGGCATGTTCTGATTCCCTTCATGGGTAATAGGTAAATACCTTAGTGGTTATCTCTAAATTTGCTTCAATGGACAGCATACTGTCAGTAAGCAGTATTCATGCCTATCCTCTTTCACCCACCATTGTGTTTGTGAGATTCATCCATGTTGTTTTGTGAATTTATAGATATTTCATTTTTGTCGCTATTTTTGTATTGCGTTGTCTACATAGATCACAATTTATTTATTATCCATTCGTCTGTTGATGGACATTTGAGTTGTTTCCAGGTTTTGGCTGTTATGAATAGTGCTGCTAAGAACATTCTTGTACATGTCATTTGGTGAACATATGTATGAATTTCCTTGGGGTATATACCTAGGAGTGGAACTGCTGAAACATGTATGCTCATAGTCAGCATTAGCAGATAAAGCCAGGGCGACTCACAACTAACCATGTGAAAGTTCCAGTTTTATTCCACATCCTACCCAACATTTGATATTTTCTGCTTTTTAATTAGCTATTCTGGTGGATTTTAATTTGTGTGTGGTTTTAATTTGCATTTCACTAATGAATAATAAAGTTGAGCACCTTTTCAAATGTGTATTGGCCCTTTAGATATTCTCTTTTGTAAGATATCTGTTCAAGTCTTTTGCCTATTTCTATCACATTGCCGTTCTTTTTCTTGTTGATTTGTAGGAGTTCTTTACATATTCTGGATAAAAGTCTTTTGTTGGATATATGTATTGCAAATGTTCTTTCTGTGAGTTGTGTTTTAATTCCCTTTTTGGTGGCTTTTGATGAACAGAAGTTTGTGATTTTAATATAGTCCAATTTAATCACTTCTTTCCATTATGGTATTTTGTATTCTGTTGTCTTTTATTTTTTTTTTTAATTTGCCTACCCAAAGTCATGAAGATGTTCTATGTTTTTTTTAGAGCTTTATTAATTTACTTTTCATACTTAGATCTACAGTCCGTTTGGAACTGATTTTTGTGTAAGGTGTGTAGGGGTCAAATTACATATAGAGGAGTATAAAAAGCCAAAAGTACAGAAATTTATTTAGCTTCGTAACTTTGAAAGCTTAGGCTTAGAAACTACAGAGCTTGATTTAAATCATCCTCAGCCTCAGAAAGGTAGAGGGGAAATTGTTAGTGACAGGTAATTGTCCAAAGCAGAACATTTAAAAAAGGATTGACAACGCGCTTTCTGAGTGAAAGGTGCTTCCTGATCAGTTTAGAATATTTCAAACCAATTTGCTTAAATCTTAGCTTGGAATTTAATTGCTGAGAATTTGTACTTTCTTATCAAAATGTATAATGATTAATCACCCTGTGGGCTGAGACCTTTTTCTTCCTATAACTGCAGTATAAAATGTCAAAATGAACAAATCTCTCATTGTTATCTATTGTGGAAGCGGAATATAACCATGGAAGTTTAATATATGAGAAAAGAGAGACCAAGAAACTTGGCTGGACAGTACCCTCTAGTTGTCCACATCAGCCCCATGCTTTAACAGATGAAAAACCAGAGGCCAAAGACATGTCGGGGCTTGTCCAAGGTCCTGCAGGGAGCTAATGAGAGAGCTCCATTAGAAATGGCGTCCAGGCCTGCAATTCTCCTTTGACATGTTCATTTTGTTGCGTACCTTTATCTAGGTTTTATTCCAAAGACAAAAAAATAGCGAATTGCTGATATCAGGCAGCAAAATTTCATTCATGGGAAATCTCTGTGTATCAATCACCTATTGCTACAAGACCAACCACCACATACTTGTGGTGTAAAACAGCAACAGTCATTTTTTATTGTTGTTATTATTTCTTGTGGTTTGGGGGTTCACTGGGTGCAGCCACACAGTTCTCAGTCAGGAGTCTCTCATGCAGTTGCAGGCAGATGGCAGCTAGGGCCAGAGTCCTCTTGAACTCTTCCTTACTCACATGTCTCCCTCACATGTGTTTCCCTCACAGGGAGGGAAAATAGTTTTCATGTCCCATTGGGAGGAGAGTAAGAAGAGCGTGTGAGATGGGAGATAGCATTGCAGCCATTTTGGAAAATACAATGGTCCACACTGTGGTATAATGGAGAATATACCTCATCTTTTCCTCAGTTCCTCACACAGAGCCTCAAAAACCCTTAGAATTTCCTATAATAAGAATGTCTTTGTTATGCCAATGAGGTGACTTTTAGTGAGACCCTACTTAGCTTTAGGATGGAGGCTGGTCACCAGAAAGACCAACCACATGATTTGAAAGTTGGAACCTTGCACCAGCCTAACCTTCTGGAAGGAGAAGGGGCTGGAGATTGAGTTCAATCACATGCCAATAATTTAATCATGCTCAAGTAGTGAAACCACGAAAACTCTGGACACTGAGCGTATTAGTCTGGGTCCTCCAGAACTAACAGGATATACAGTTGACCCTTGAACAACGTGGGAGTTAGGGGTGCTGACCCACTGTGCGGTAGAAAATCTGTGTATAACTGTATAGTCAATCCATCATATCCGCTGTTTTGCATCTGCAGATTCAACCAACTGCAGATCGTGTAGTATTGTAGTATTTACTGAAAAAATCCACATGTAAGTGGACTGTACAGTTCAAACCCATGTTGTTCAAGGGTCAACTGAGAGTGAGAGAGGGAGAGAGACACAGAGAGAGAGATCTCCTGTTTCTATATATACATAGATTTTTCTATGAGGAATTGGCTCACATTATTATGGAGGCTGAGAAGTCCAAGATCTGCAGTTGGCAAGCTGGGGACCTGGGAGAGTCAATAATATAGCTCCAGTCCGAACCCTAGTCCAAGGGAAGGAGAAGACCAATGCTCCAGCTCAAAGACAGTCAGGCAGAGAAAAGGAATTCTTTCTTATGCAGCCTTTTTCAGGCCTTCAATGGATTAGGTGAGGCCCACCACACTGGTGCGGGGATAATCTGCTTTACTCAGTCTACTGATTCAAATGTTAATCTCATTCAGAAACACCTCACACACACACACCCAGAAATAACGTTTATCCAAATTTCTAGACAGCTAGTGGCCTAGTCAAGTTGACACATAAAATTAACTATTGCATAGAGGCTCACTGGAGCTTCCCAGTTGGTGAGTGAGTTACATTGATGTGCTGGGAGGGTGACATGCCTGAATTCCATGAGGAGATGGCAATAAATTCTGCCTTATCTTCTGAGCTTGCCCTATGCCTCTCTCCATTTGTCAGATCTGTACTCTTTTTTTTTTTTTTTTTTTTGCTGTATGCGGGCCTCTCACTGTTGTGGCCTCTCCCGTTGCGGAGCACAGGCTCTAGACATGCAGGCTCAGCGGCCAGGGCTCACAGGCCCAGCCGCTCCACGGCATGTGGGATCTTCCCGGACCGGGGCACGAACCCGTGTCCCCTGCATCGGCAGGCGGACTCTCAACCACTGCGCCACCAGGGAAGCCCCAGATCTGTACTCTTAATAGACAACTGTGATTATTAAGTATAGTACTTTCCTGAGTTCTGCAAATTATAAAACCTGAGAGGTTCACGGGACTCCTGAATTTGTAACCAACTGTTTAGAAGTGCAGATGTCCGAGGTACCCCACTTGTGGCTGGTGTCTGAAGCGGGGTCAGTCTTGTAGAGGACTATTCTGTGGGGTCTGCACTAATGCTGGGTAGCTAGTATCAGAATTTAATTGTTGGACACCCAGTTGGTGTCACAGAATTGGTGTCAGACAGACATACCTTGTGACATTGATTCTTCTTCAGTTACCAAATTGTTTTTTATATTTGTCTTATTCTCACTTATCTTAAGGGGGAATTTAATACATGTGGTACCTACTCCAAATACTGTAGATAGCTTACAGGTATCACAGAATGCGCACAGAGCTCTCTATTTTTATCTCCAAAGTTCACTCTTTTCCGTTTTCTCCTTAATGCCAAAGATACCCAGTGAACCTTTGTAATTTCCACTCCAGAGGATTTCCTATACTGTCTTAAGATTTAAGGATCATGAAGGCTTGGGCAGCACTCCTTTCTGATAGGTCAGAGTGTTCTGCTCTGATGGAGATAATTATAGCAACATCTCCAGAGCTCAGCCCCTGGATCTTTTCTCTTTTCTACTTACATTCTCTCCTTAGTTGTTTTCATCCAGTAGCATGACTTTAAATACCATCAATATACTCCAAACTGGATGTCTCCTCTGAACCTCAGGTTTCTACATTCAATTTCCCAGTCAACATCTCCATTTACATGTCTAATCCTCTTCTCAAATTTAACATGTACAAAACTGAGTTCACAATATTGTCCCCAAATCCTGCACCTCCCACAATCTTCCCAATCTCAGTTAATGGCAGCTTCACCTTCTAGTTGCCCAAGTGTGATCCTTTATTCTCTTTCTTTCACATCCCACATCTGATCCATCAGCAAATCCTAACAGCTCTTTCTAGCTATATTCCAAATTCAACTACTTTTCTCTACCTCGCTGCCACCACTGGGTCCTACCATAATTATTTCTTGATTAAATTATTACAATAGCCTCCTAATTGGTCTCCTTGCATCTACTCTTCCCCTCCCACCTTCACATTCTATTCTCAACTCAGAGGGTAAAGAGATTCTGTTAAAAATAAGTTAAGAGGGCTTCCCTGGTGGTGCAGTGGTTGAGAGTCTGCCTGCCGATGCAGGGGACGCGGGTTCGTGCCCCGGTCCGGGAAGATCCCACATGCCGCGGAGCGGCTGGGCCCATGAGCCATGGCCGCTAAGCCTGCACGTCCAGAGCCTGTGCTCCGCAATGGGAGAGGCCACAAGAGTGAGAGGCCCGCGTACAGCAAAAAAAAAAAAAAAAAAAAAAAAAACTTAAGAAAAAGTAAATAAGTTAGATCATGTCACTTCTCATCTCATGCCCTCCAATGGCACCCCATCCCAGTCAGAGTAAAAGCCAAAGTTCTTAGCAAAACCTACAGGCCCTGCATAACCTGGTTCCATGTCCTCTCTGACTTCATTTCCCAATCTCACCCCCTTCTCGACCTCATTGCAACCACAATGGTCTCCTTCTTGTTCCTCCAACATACTAGGCACACTCCCACCTCAGGGCAGTTGCACTAATTATTCTCTTTGCTTGGAGTGATATTCTCCCAAATACCCACATGGCTCACCCCTCACTTCATTCAGGTCACTACTCAGAATTCTGCTTTTGTGTAAGACTTTCACTGGCCATTTTATTTAATATTTCAGCCCAACTCCTCCCCAGATATTCATATCCCCCCTTCCCACTTGATTTTTCTTCTTAGCTCATAGAACTGTCTAACACACTATATATTTTACTCATGCAATGCCCAATTAGCAGCCAAGTTAAGTACTTTAATCAACTTAGGAGTCTGAGAAAAGCTGAGATTTGTAATAGCCAGGAAAGACTTCATAGAATAGGAGGATTTGAGATGCCTTTGAAGAAATGGGTGGGATTTAAATAGGCAGTAAGGAGAAAGGATGAGAATTCCATGTGAAAGAAGACATGAACCATTTTCGAGAGATTTGAGAATTCCATGTGAAAGAAGACATGAACTATTTTCCAGAGATTTGAGATGCAAAAAGTATGAGTATCTCTTAATAAGTAGGGCATTGCAGTACATTTTCGGGCCTTTCCTTGAACACAAGGACATTTTCCATATCTGTTTCCTTCATAGGTTATCCCAGTACCTGGCATAGAACAGAAATTCAATAAATGTCAGGTGGATTATTAGATGAGTGGATGGATGGATGGATGGATGAACGGATCAAAGGATGGATGAGTGCATAGGTGATACAGACTCATGGATCTAGATACCTTCTGTTTAAATGACATTGGATTCTGACGCGTTATAACCATAAAGATAATTCTTCACCTAGGGGCTCAAAAACTGACTTAGTTTTGACCTACACAGGAAAGAACCTTTTAAAAAAGACTATATGAATTTTTTCAGTGTACTAAAACATACACATTAAATTTACCATCTTAACCATTTGTAAGTGGTTAAGTAGTGTTAAAGATATTCAGTTTTCTGAGCAATAGATCTCTAAAACATTTTCATCTTGTAACACTCAAACTCTATACCCACTAAATAGTAATTACCCCACCTCCCTCCCTCTACCAGGTCACCTTTGTACTTTCTGTTTCTATAATTTTGACTAATTTAGATAATTCATATGAGTGGAATTATACAGTATTTGTCCTAAAAAGACCATGAGAAATTTAAACCTCCTCTTATGCTACTTTGAAAGGAGCAGTCATTGGAAAACATTCTATCAATACCTTGGAAGCTAAAGTTTCCTGCTGCGCAGTTCAAAACTAGATTGAGAAATAAGAGCTGATTATGAATCTCTCGGTCTGATCTTTATGTTTATTCAGTAGGAAAAATGATAATTATTCTTATTATATAAATGAGGTAAGTCAAAATATCATATTTTATCAATTCTAAGATACTCATTTTCCCCCACATTTTAATATTTCTGAAACAAAGATGTGTCTTATAATCAGTGGTGTTTTCACATTGCATCGTAGTTTAATTGGCAGCATTTTTTCTTTCCTGATGTCATTTTTTATTGGTGTATTTTACAAGCATTTGTATCATAGAGCTACGAAATAAGATAAATGATTAGCTCAGAATCTCACACCCCATCCATGGTGGGACTGGGATTGGAACTAAGGTTTCCTCAGATTTAAAGTAATGTTTTAATGGCTAGTAACATTTCCACTAGAAAATGGAGCCTTTCCCAGATTACTTTTATGCCATACCACATAAATTTAAGGAAACTATCATTCACCTCTAGATGGCTCTCATTTGATGTTAAAAGGGAAGAAGTAATGAGTTTCAGAGACACTCTCTTAGGACAAGTTTCTTGCAGCTGGGATCTTACCTAATGATGTGAGACATAGCAAAAAACAATACAAGAATGTCTCAAACATTGCATTGGACATCTTCCACTAAAAAATTTATCAGAAATTCAAATTTAACTGGGCATCCTGAATATAATCTTGCAACCCTAACCTCACCTAATCTTTGAAAGAAGGGAGATCAATGGACTGGCTTTGACTTTCCACAAGATTCTCAGCAAGGGGAGCTGCGTGGGGAGATGTGAGATGATCCAGTTCATCAGGAATAGAAGCCCTCTGGACAGTGTCTGATCCAGGATCTTGGGAGCTCCCTTGATTCAGCTCCTAAGATTCATGTTGGAAGTGTACCAAACCCTCAATTTGGCTGAATGCCAAATGGCCTAGTGTTAAAATAAATAATAGGCTGACGCCAAATATTGTCAACTTACGATGAAGTTCTATGGCAGGTTGTTTTCTTTAAAAACTCGAAGCCTAAATGGAATTAAATAGCAAAATAAAAATAAATATAGGTTTTGAAGGGTATTTTGTTTAATGCCATGAATGATAATAACCTAATAATTATGCAAAGACTACAAATATGATTTATATATAGTCTCTATTATTCTGCTTTCCATTCTTATTTAAAATTGTACAAATATTTATTGGCTCAAGAAGGATAATGTGTTCTTCCTAAAGTTATCTAGCAGAGGCATTCTTGCTTAATATTCCTATTAAGCTGATTTTTTTCTTTAATGATTTAACTATTGGAAAGTTTTTAATCATTACTATTTTACATAAAATTAACACCACAATGGTTAATTATAATAGCATTTTATTCTTTCAGTAATAAATACAAATTTCAACTGAGTGATAGAAATTTAGCACATAAAGCTCACAGGGAGATTTTTATTCAACAGTATATCTAGAAGCTTACTTCAATTTGAAAATATTCAGACGTTAACAACAAATTCAAAAGAATAACATGTCTGTTTTATTTAATTGATTTTTTAAACGTAAAGTGTGGCCCTGCATCAGCAGCATCACCTGGGAGGAATGTGCAGGATTTCAGGTCCACACTAGACTTACAAAATCAGGATCTGAGGGTGGGGCTGCGTTTAACAAGCCCTCCACGTGATTCCAATGCACAATGAAGTTTGAAATACTCTGGCCTTGAAAACCAATCTCCTGGCCACTGCCGGTATCTCAGACTCATCTCAGACCTAGGGAATTAGAATCTGCATCTCAACAAGATGCTGAAGTGATTTGTGCGCACATTAAAGCCTGAGCCACACTCTTTTAGAGTTTTAGTTTTAAAATATACCAAAACAGGACTTCCCTGGTGGTGCAGTAGTTAAGAATCCACCTGCCAATGCAGGGGACATGGGTTTGAGCCCTGGTCCGGGAAGATCCCACATGCCGTGGAGCAACTAAGCCTGTGCACCACAACTACTGAGCCTGCACTCTAGAGCCCGTGAGCCACAACTAATGAAACCCGCACACCTAGGCCCGTGCTCTGCAACAAGAGAAGCCCCTGCTCGCTGCAGCTAGAGAAAGCCTGCGTGCAGCAACAAAGACCCAATGCAGCCAAAAATAAATAAAAATTTAAAAATAAAATAAAATATACCAAAACTGAATGTTGTGTTTCATCACGTCTCTAACCAGCTAATGCTGATGAAAAACCAGTGACTTTGAGTGGTCCATGTGCCCAGACTGACAACTGGACTGGATTCAAGACTTTCCTTATCAATGAAATGTGGGGATTATTTCAACCAATGGTGAGCATATGTCAATCTTGTTCTATTATTTGTTCTATCCACAGTGTTCCTTTTCAATCCTTAATTAGCATAACCACCTCAAAAACCCTCTTACCTCCTGTCTAGTCCTTAGCCCTGGTTTTGTTACACAGTGATAACTAACCTATACAGTGTCCCTTAAAATAGCTTTATCAAAGTCACACAGAGGAGCCTTTTAAGTGGGAGGCAAGTAGGCTCTACCAGGACCATCACTCTAAAAAGCCCTCTCAATTGGGAAATCCACTAAATGCATTTGCAGAACTGAGTTTTTAACCCCTGCTTCAGACACATTAAAACGGGCACATCAAAAGTTTGCTGTAATAATCATATTTTATTCTCTCTTCTTCCTAATCGTGTGACTCCCTCCAAGTGTGTTGAGTTGCATCCTGTATCCACTTCCTTATCTTATCAGTAGAAAAAAGATCTGAAATGTAAGGGTCAGAGTCTTGTAGTCAGTCCAGAATTAACATTTAAGTTTGAATTCCAAGTTAAATATTGGTTCTGATCTCTCAATATAGTCTTTTGGGAGAAAACATCCATTTTTAACAACTCTTCTGGCCATAAGACTATTGTTTAAATTTAACCTAAATCCCTCTAGTAACTGAACAAGTTCATTTCTACTCTTGGAGAGGAATGCTTGTTTACAGCTCCACAATCCCAGATATGCTTTGGAATTGAACATTTTTGGAGTGTAGAAAGGTAATGCAGTGCATATATGGCATACTGTATTACACCTCCAGGGAGGTCTAAAGCAGCATCCTGTAACAAACACATTTAAATCTCTGCAATGAAACATAAAAAATCACAGTAAGAGGTAAATAGACATTATAAACAGTTTTATGTGAGTTCTGGTTTTGTCATTAAATTTAAAAGAAACTTTCAGTTTTCAGAGCTTTCTCTATTTGGGCACTATGAATAAAAGATTGTAGATTGCAAGTTGCTATAAAAAAACTTAAAAAGAGCGAACTTAATTGGGAAAGCTGAAGGGAAACAAATGAACAACAACAGTGATGTACACTGGAAAAGCTCATCTAACGGATTTCTTCCCACAAACAAGCTTGATTTGGAATGAAAATTGTCTGGTTCCTCAGGGGCCAGGTTCAGATCCCCAGCCAGGAGACCTTGCAATAAAAAAGAGACTTATTTGGATTGGGAGATGGGTTTTAGGGAGAGATGGAATGAGGGGGATATTAAAAAGCCTTGTGAGCACCTAGAAATGGCATCTTGTATGTGGGTTAATTATTTTCAATGATGATTCATCCCCCCAGGCAGTTTACAGCTTTTATTTCTTCCTTTTAAAATTTATCTACATCAGTGTGGTTAACGGTGGGTCGTTCAGGACAGATCCATTGTTCTTGTAGCTTTTGAGAAATCTCAGGTTCTATTTCAGGTCTTTTGATTTTGCATCCCAAATCATCTGGTCCTCTTTGCTCCTTGACTGTTTTTCTTGGTCCTTGGGTCTTTGGTTATTTAACTGGCTTTTGCTCAAGGAACATAACAGGTTAGTGAAAAGAAGATAGAAATTGGGAAGCTCTAGCTCTCCTTTAAGAAACATATGCTGCTTTTTTTTCTAAACACATTTCTGAAGATTTTTCTTTTGGCATCATCTTTTAAAGAATGGATCTAAGCTAAGATGTGTCAGATCAAAGATAGATTAAAAATTCAAAAGCAAATAATTTCTTTTTCTCAAATACATTACTGAATAGAATAATCAAGCACTTCAGAAGTGTAAGTCACTTTTCGGACAGTCTCAGGGTTTTCTGTAATGTAAATTTTATCAATATATAGTGTACATACAGAAAACTGCACAAATCATAAGTGAGCAGATAGATGACTTATCACAAAGCTTACATGCTTTGTAGCCAGTGCTCAGACCAAGAAATAGAACATGACCAGCAAGCACTACAGAAGCCCATCCTATGGTCCCCACCTCGAGAGGTGCCAGCATCCAAACTTCAAACAAGACCATAGATTAATTTTGTTTGATTTTAATTTCACTTTTTTAAATTTTACTTTTTTATTGAAGTATAGTTGATTTACAATGTTTGTACACTTTTATATTGTAAAACGATTACCATCAAGGTGTTACTAACACCTGCATCACATCACTTACAGTTTCATTTTTGTGGTGAACACTTAAGATCTACTCTCATTCTCTCAGAGACTTTCAAGTATAGATAGATAGATAGATAGATAGATAGATAGATAGATCCTCTGCCTATTCTTTTATCAGATTTTTTTGTTTTGTTTTGCTATTGAGTTGCATGAGTTCTTTATATATTTTGGATGTCAACTGCTTATTAGAATATGATTTACAAATATTTTCTTCCATTCTGTAAGTTGCCTTTTCATTTTGTTGATGGTTTCCTTTGCTTGTGCAGAAGCTTTTTAGTTTGATGTAGTCCCATTTTATTTCTGCTTTGCTGTTATCTTTGCTTTTGGCGTCAAATCCAAAAAAATCATTACCGAGACCACTGTCAAGGATCTTACCTCCTTTATTTTCTTCTAGGAGTTTTATGGTTTGGGGATTGAAATAAAATGAATTTCCTTATTTGTTCAGTTTTTGTCTTGGACAGAGCTCATGCTTTCATATCTTTAATGACTAAGGGTTGGTGGTTAAACTGGCAAAGATGAATCTTTCTTTATTACATCTGAGTATGGTAACATCAGAGGGAAGAAATGACTGTTCTTTTAAAGCCTGCAAGAATATCTTTTCCCCAAATTACTGCCTTCCTGCCCCTGGTTTGGTAGATCTAATAAACTACTATCTTCTCAAAGATTCTCTGAGGCCCAGGACATCATGTGGGCATCAGCATCAGTCTATATTAAGTCCATCCTTAGCATGCTCAGCAACCTCTGAGTTTCTGCTAAGGTGCTGAAAATTTTTGAAAAGTGTGAGAATGTTTAAAGTGGAAATTCTCTAAACGCCTAAGTGTGTATGAAGGAGGTTGCAGAATTGATCTGACAAGCATTGGACGGCTTTGAACTAAGACATATAATACAGATGCTCTTTCAAGATTTGAATTTTATTTAGCAGTATCATTTCGTCCCTCTAGAAGCCCGCTTAACTTTTGAGCACAAAAGGTATTATGGAAAAAAGTATGTACTTATTCAATTTCATTTGTCACAAGGAAGAAAAAGCAACCACTTTCCCATACTTTACTAAAACACATGCTTTCTACAAAATAGAATTCTAGAAATAGCAGGGGACAGAAACTTTTATTTACTCTATTTTCCACTTTTGCCATTATAGAAGCAATCCTGAGATTAATAATAAAAAAAATCTGAGCATCCTTCTTTGCATTGCATCTGTGTTGTGGGTTCAGTATTAAGTGATTAGAGAATAAAGAATAAATAAACAAAAAGACCTTATTATTTTTTAAAAAAATATTTATTTATTTATTTGTTTTTGGCTGTGTTGGGTCTTCGTTTCTGAGCGAGGGCTTTCTCTAGTTGTGGCAAGCGGGGGCCACTCTTCATCGCGGTGCGCGGGCCTCTCACTATCGCGGTCTCTCTTGTTGCAGAGCACAGGCTCCAGACGCGCAGGCTCAGTAGTTGTGGCTCACGGGCCTAGTTGCTCCGCGGCATGTGGGATCTTCCCAGACCAGGGCTCAAATCCGTGTCCCCCGAATTGGCAGGCAGATTCTCAACCACTGCGCCACCAGGGAGGCCCCAAAAAGCCCTTATTAACCCTTATTAAAAAAATGGCTTTTGGCTTGAGGTTTTTTTTGGTTTTTTGGTTTTGGGGTTTTTTTAAGCTTGAGGGTTTTTTTTTAATGCTTTTAGTTTATTTATTTATTTACTTATTTATTTATTTTTGGCTGCATTGGGTCTTCATTGCTGCGCGCGGGCTTTCTCTAGTTGTGTCAAGCGAGGGATACTCTTCATTGTGGTGTGTGGACTTCTCATTGCAGTGGCTTCTCTTGTTGCAGAGCACAGACTCTAGGCACGCAAGCTTCAGTAGTTGTGGCACATGGACTTAGTTGCTCTGCGGCATGTGGGATCTTCCCAGACCGGAGCTTGAACCAGTGTCCCCTGCATTGGCAGGCAGATTTGTAACCACTGTGCTACGAAGGAAGCCCTAACTTGAATTTTTAAATCATGGCGATTGAATGTACTATTTGATGGACTTTTCATAGAAAATGTAGAATGTATTTAATGAATTCAAATTAGAAATTTTGGTGCGGGGGCTCTCTTAAAATCTGGACTAAGGCATCAGCAGAAACTGAAATATAAAAATCTATTAATTGCTCTTTGTGTAAAACTTTACGAAGCTATTATTAGAACTGTTATAATCAAAGGTGTCAATACAGAAAAGTTTATGGCTGTAGAAATTTTTATTCTGCATATAGGCTATGCAGAAATGCCACCTACTTACTTCTCAGGAATTTTCACTGCCCACCACCAACCTGTTTTCACTGAGATACCAAGCTTTATATTCATGTCTGCATTTTTTGGTTTGCCTCTGGAGAATAATTAGGCAGAACCAACAACACTGAAGATAATTAAAAGGTTGCAATAGATTTCAGAGGTAGCAAGAAATAACACCGAGCAAAGTATAGAGCTTTATGCACTATAGCAAAAAAGTGGCTGGATTTTGAACCTATAAACCAACCAGATTATTTTTGTAGTATGAATATACAGTTAGGTTATCACGAAGTTGTCTTAGTGTTTTCCCCAAATAATCTTTTTACCTTGAGTCAAGGCATAGGACCTCAAGACAGCTGTTCCTTATTCTTTCTAAATTAATTACAGACTGAGGTAATCTAAGGTCAAAATAGCAGTACCTATTTTACGGAGATTTAATTGACATATACGTTGTATAAGTTTAAGATGTACAAGGTGATGATTTCATGAATGTATATATTGTGAAATGATTACCACAATAAGGTTAGTTAACACCTCCATAAGTTAATATACTTATCTTGTGGGGGGGATAAGAATATTTAAGATTTAGTCCCTTAGCAACTTTCAAATATATAACACACTATTGTTAACTATAGTCACTATGCTGTACATTAGATCCCCAGTATTTATTCACCTTAAAACTAGAAGTTTGTACTCTTTATCCAACATCTCCCCATTTTCCCCACCCCCCAGCTCCTGGCAACCCCAGCCTAGAGTCTGTCTGCATGAAACATGTCTATTCACATCCTCTGAACTGGATTAAATTGCAGTATTTAACTTATTTATTTATGTTTTTTGCTATCGAGTTGTATGCGTTCCTTATATATTTTGAATATTAGCCCCTTATCAGATAGATAATTTGCAAATATTCCTTAGATTGCCTTTTTATGTTGTTGGTTCTTTCTTTTGCTGTAAAGCAGCTGTTAGTTTGATGTAGTCACACTTGTTTATTTCTACTTTTATTACTTGTGCTTTTGGTGTCATATCTAAAATATCATTGCAAAACCAATGTCAAGGAGTTTCTCCCATATGTTTTCTTCTAATAGTTTTACAGTTTCAGGTTTTAAATTTAAGTATTTAATCCATTTGGAGCTGGAGTGAGCGGTGTAAGATAGGGGTCAGTTTTCATTATTTTCCAGGTGATTATTCATAAACTTCTCTCTTAGAACTGCATTTACTGCATCCCATAAGTTTGGGTATGTTGTGTTTCCATTTTCATTTGTTTCAAGAAATTTTTTATTTCTCTTTGATTTCTTCTTTGACCTATTGTTTGTTTAGGAGTGTGTTGTATAATTTCCACATATTTGTGAATTTTTCAGTTGATCTCCTGTTATTATTTCTAGTGTTACACCATTTTGATCAGAAGAGATCCTTGGTATGATTTCACTTTTCTTAAATTTTCTAAGACTTGTTTTGTGACATGATCTGCCCTGGAGAATGTCCCATGTGTACTTGAGATGAATGTGTATTCTGCTGCTATTGGATGAAATGTTCTGTGTATGTCTGTTAGGTTCATATGGTCTAAAGTACATTTCAAGTCCAATGTTTCCTTACTGATTTTCTGTCTGAATAATCTATCCATTGTTGAAAGTGGGCTATTGAAGACCTCTAATATTATGGGTTGTTGTCTATTTCTCCCTTCAGATCTGTTACTATTTGTGTAATATATTTAGGTCCTCTGATGCTGGGTGCATATATTGGGTTGGCCAAAAAGTTCATTCGGGTTTTTCTGTAACATCTTACAAAAAACCTGAAAGAACTTTTTGGCCAACCCAGTATACTTACAATTGTTGTATCCTCTTGATGAAATGACCCTTTTATCATCATATAACAGCCTTCTTTGTTTCTTGTTACTGTTTTTGAGTCTATTTTGTTTGATATGAGTATAACTACCTCTGTTCCCTTTTGATTTCCATTTGCTTGGAAAATCTCTTTCAATCCCTCCACCTTGAACTTATGTGTGTCCTTAAAGCTGAAGAGAGTCTCTGGTAAGCAGTATATATTTGGGCATTGTTTTTTTAACCCATTCAGCCACTCTATGCCTTCTGATTGGAGAATTTAATCCTTTTACATTTAAAATAATTAACAGGTAAGGACTTATAATATGATTTTTCTTAATTGTTTTCTGGTTCTTTTGTAGTTTTCTTGTTCCTTTCTTCCTTTGATGTCTTCCTTTGTGAATTGATGATTTTCCATAGCGGTATTTTTTGATTCCCTTCTCTTTATCTTTTGTGTATCTACTGTAGGTTTTTGCTTTGTGGTCGCAATAAGACTTATAAAAAGCATCTTATAGATTTAACAGCCTATTTTACTCTAACAACACCTTAACTTCAATTGCATAAAAAAATTCTACCGGGGGAAGGCGGAAGATGGCGGAAGAGTAAGACGCGGAGATCACCTTCCTCCCCACAGATACACCAGAAATACATCTACACATGGAACAACTCCTACAGAACACCTACTGAAGGCTGGCAGAAGACCTCAGACCTCCCAAAAGGCAAGAAACTCCCCACGTACCTGGGTAGGGCAAAAGAAAAAACAGAGACAAAAGAATAGGGACGGCACCTGCACCAGTGGGAGGGAGCGGTGAAGGAGGAAAAGTTTCCACACTCTAGGAAGGCCCTTCGCGGGCGGAGACTGCGGGAGGCGGAGGGGGGAGCTTCGAAGCTGCGGAGTAGTGCACAGCAACGGGTGCGGAGGGCAAAGCGGGGAGATTCCCGCACAGAGGATCGGTGCCGACCGGCACTCACCAGCCCGAGAGGCTTGTCTGCTCACCCGCCGGGGCGGGCGGGGCTGCGAGCTGAGGCCGGAGCACAGGGAGAGGACTGGGGTTGGCGGCTTGAACATAGCCTGAAGGGGTTAGTGCACCACAGCTAGCCGGGAGGGAGTCCGGGGAAAAGCCTGCACCTGCAGAAGAGGCAGGAGACTTTTCCTTCCCTCTTTGTTTCCTGGGGCGTGAGGAGAGGGGTTTAAGAACGCTGCTTAAAGGAACTCCAGAGACGGGCGCGAGCCGCGGCTAAAAGCGCGAACCCCAGAGACGGGCGCGAGCCGCGGCTGAAAGCGCGGACCCCAGAGACGGGCGCGAGCCGCGGCTGAAAGCGCGGAATTCAGAGACGGGCGCGAGCCGCGGCTGAAAGCGCGGAATCCAGAGACGGGCGCGAGCCGCGGCTGAAAGCGCGGAATCCAGAGACGGGCGCGAGCCGCGGCTGAAAGCGCGGAATCCAGAGACGGGCGTGAGCCGCGGCTGAAAGCGCGGAATTCAGAGACGGGCGCAAGCCGCGGCTAAAAGCGCGGACCCCAGAGGCGGGCGGGAGACGTTAAGGCTGCTGCTGCCGCCACCGAGGGGCCTGTGTGCGAGCACAGGTCACTCTCCACACCCCTCTTCCGCGGAGCCTGTGCAGCCCGCCACTGCCGGGTTCCCGGGATCCAGGGACAACTTCCCCGGGAGAGCGCACAGCGCGCCTCAGGCTGGTGCAAAGTCACGCCGGCCTTTGCCACCGCAGGCCCGCCCCGCACTCTGTGCCCCTCCGTCCCCGCCGGCCTGAGTGCGCCAGAGCCCCCAATCAGCGGCTCTTTTAACCCCATCCTGTCTGAGCAAAAAACAGACGCCCTCCAGCGATCTACACGCAGTGGCAGGGCCAAATCCAAAGCTTAGCCCTGGGAGCTGTGAGAACAAAGAAGAGAAAGGGAAATCTCTCCCAGCAGCCTCAGAAGCAGCGGATTAAAGCTCCACAATCAACTTGATGTACCCTGCATCTGTGGAATACCTGAATAGACAACCAATCATCCCAAATTAAGGAAGTGGACTTTAGGAGCAAGATCTATGATTTTTTCCCCTTTCCTCTTTTTGTGAATGTGTATGTGTATGCTTCTGTGTGAGATCTTGTCTGTATAGTCTTGCTTCCACCATTTGTCCTAGGGTTCTATCCGTCCATGTTTTTTTTTAATTTTTTTTCTTAATAATTAATTTTAATAACCTTATTATACTTTACCTTCGTTCTTTCTTTCTTTCTTTCCGTCCTTCCTTCCCTCCTTTAGACAACGAATCATCCCAAATTGAGGAGGTGGTCTCTAACAGCAAGATTTAGGATTTTTCCCCATTTACCTCTTTTAGTGAGGGTGTATGTGTATGCTTCTGTGTAAGATTTTGTCTGTATAGCTTTGCTTCCAACATTTGTCCTAAGGTTCTTTCCGTCCCTTTTTTTTTCCTAAATAAGAAGTTTTTAATTCAATAACTTTATTATACTTTATTTTATTTTTACTGTATCTTCTTTCTTTCTGTCTTTTTTCCTTCTTTCCCTCCTTCCTTCCTTCCTCCCTCCCTCCCTCCCTCCTTTCTTTCCTTCTTGCCTTCTTGCCTTCTTTGCTTCTTTCTTTCTTTCTTCCTTCCTTCCTACCCTCCTTTCCTTCTTTCTTTCCTCATACTTCTACTAATTCCCTCTACTTTTTCTCCCTTTTATCCTGAGCCTGTGGATGAAAAGCTTTTGGTGCTCCAGCCAGGAGGCAGGGCTCTGCCTCTGAGGTAGGACAGCCAACTTCAGGACACTGATCAACAAGAGACCTCCCAGCTCCACATAATATCAAATGGCGAAAATCTCCCAGAGACCTTCATCTTAACACCAGCACCCAGCTTCACTCAACGACCAGCAAGCCACAGTGCTGGAAAACCTATGCCAAACAACTAGCAAAACAGGAACACAACCCCACCCATTAGCAGAGAGGCTGCCTAAAATCATAATAAGGCCACAGACGCCCCCAAACACACCACCAGACGTGAACCTGCCCACTAGAGAGACAAGATCCAGCCTCATCCACCACAACACAGGCACTAGCCCCCTCCACCAGGAAGCCTACACAACCCACTGAACCAACCTTAGCCACTGGAGACAGACATCAAAAACAGGAGGAACTACAAACCTGCAGCCTGCAAAAAGGAGACCCCAAACACAGTAAGATAAGCAAAATGAGAAGACAGAAAAACACACAGCAGATAAAGGAGCAAGATAAAAATGCACCAGACCTAACAAATGAAGAGGAAATAGGCAGTCTACCTGAAAGAGAATTCAGAATAATGATAGTAAGGTTGATCCGAAATCTTGGAGATAGAATGGACAATAGATTGGACAAAATGCAAGAATCAGTTAACAAGGACCTAGAAGAACTAAAGATGAAACAAGCAACGATGAACAACACAATAAATGAAATTAAAAGTACTCTAGATGGGATCAATAGCAGAATAACTGAGGCAGAAGAACGGATAAGTGACCTGGAAGATAAAATAGTGGAAATAACTACTGCAGAGCAGAATAAAGAAAAAAGAATGAAAAGAACTGAGGACAGTCTCAGAGACCTCTGGGACAACATTA
This sequence comes from Lagenorhynchus albirostris, assembly GCF_949774975.1. NCBI lineage: Eukaryota > Metazoa > Chordata > Mammalia > Artiodactyla > Delphinidae > Lagenorhynchus > Lagenorhynchus albirostris. Next base: position 37,573,917 of record NC_083109.1, on the reverse strand, counting down.
AACGCACCAACATTCGAATTATAGGGGTTCCAGAAGAAGAAGAGAAAAAGAAAGGGACTGAGAAAATATTTGAAGAGATTATAGTTGAAAACTTCCCTAATATGGGAAAGGAAATAGTTAATCAAGTCCAGGAAGCACAGAGAGTCCCATACAAGATAAATACAAGGAGAAATACGCCAAGACACATATTAATCAAACTGTCAAAAATTAAATACAAAGAAAGCATATTAAAAGCAGCAAGGGAAAAACAACAAATAACACATAAGGGAATCCCCATAAGGTTAACAGCTGATCTCTCAGCAGAAACCCTACAAGCCAGAAGGGAGTGGCAGGACATACTGAAAGTGATGAAGGAGAAAAACATGCAGCCAAGACTACTCTACCCAGCAAGGATCTCATTCAGATTTGATGGAGAAATTAAAACCTTTACAGACAAGCAAAAGCTGAGAGAGTTCAGCACCACCAAACCAGCTTTACAACAAATGCTAAAGGATCTTCTCTAGGCAAGAAACACAAGAGAAGGAAAAGACCTATAATAACGAACCCAAAACAATTTAGAAAATGGGAATAGGAACATACATATCGATAATTACCTTAAATGTAAATGGACTAAATGCTCCCACCAAAAGACACAGATTAGCTGAATGGATACAAAAACAAGATCCTTATATATGCTGTCTACAAGAGACCCACTTCAGACCTAGAGACACATACAGACTGAAAGTAAGGGGATGGAAAAAGATATTCCATGCAAATGGAAGCCAAAAGAAAGCTGGAGTAGCAATTCTCATATCAGACAAAATAGACTTTAAAATAAGGACTATTAAAAGAGACAAAGAAGGACACTACATAATGATCAAGGGATCGATCCAAGAAGAAGATATAACAATTGTAAATATTTATGCAGCCAACATAGGAGCACCTCAATACATTAGGCAAATACTAACAGCCATAAAAGGGGAAATCGACAGTAACACATTCATAGTAGGGGACTTAAACACCCCACTTTCACCCATGGACAGATCATCCAAAATGAAAATAAATAAGGAAACACAAGCTTTAAATGATACATTAAACAAGATGGACTTAATTGATATTTATAGGACACTCCATCCAAAAACAACAGAATACACATTTTTCTCAAGTGCTCATGGAACATTCTCCAGGATAGATCATATCTTAGGTCACAAATCAAGCCTTGGTAAATTTAAGAAAATTGAAATTGTATCAAGTATCTTTTCTGACCACAACGCCATGAGACTAGATATCAATTACAGGAAAAGATCTGTAAAAAATACAAACACATGGAGGCTAAACAATACACTACTTAATAATGAAGAGATCACTGAAGAAATCAAAGAGGAAATCAAAAAATACCTAGAAACAAATGACAATGGAGATACAATGACCCAAAACCTGTGGGATGCAGCAAAAGCAGTTCTAAGGGGGAAGTTTATAGCAATACAAGCCCACCTTAAGAAGCAGGAAACATCTCGAATAAACAACCTAACCTTGCACCTCAAGCAATTAGAGAAAGAAGAACAAAAAAACCCCAAAGCTAGCAGAAGGAAAGAAATCATAAAAATCAGATCAGAAATAAATGAAAAAGAAATGAAGGAAACAATAGCAAAGATCAATAAAACTAAAAGCTGGTTCTTTGAGAAGATAAACAAAATAGATAAACCACTAGCCAGACTCATCAAGAAAAAAAGGGAGAAGACTCAAATCAATAGAATTAGAAATGAAAAAGGAGAGGTAACAACTGACACTGCAGAGATAAAAGAGATCATGAGAGATTACTACAAGCAACTCTATGCCAATAAAATGGACAATCTGGAAGAAATGGACAAATTCTTGGAAATGCACAACCTGCCAAGACTGAATCAGGAAGAAATAGAAAATATGAACAGACCAATCACAAGCACTGAAATTGAAACTGTGATTAAAAATCTTCCAACAAAGAAAAGGCCAGGACCAGATGGCTTCACAGGCGAATTCTATCAAACATTTAGAGAAGAGCTAACACCTATCCTTCTCAAACTCTTCCAAAATATAGCAGAGGGAGGACCACTCCCTAACTCCTTCTACGAGGCCACCATCACCTTGATACCAAAACCAGACAAGGATGTCACAAAGAAAGAAAACTACAGGCCAATATCACTGATGAACATAGATGCAAAAATCCTCAACAAAATACTAGCAAACAGAATCCAACAGCACATTAAAAGGATCATACACCATGATCAAGTGGGGTTTATTCCAGGAATGCAAGGATTCTTCAATATACGCAAATCTATCAATGTGATAAACCATATTAACAAATTGAAGGAGAAAAACCATATGATCATCTCAATAGATGCAGAGAAAGCTTTTGACAAAATTCAACACCCATTTATGATAAAAACCCTGCAGAAAGTAGGCATAGAGGGAACTTTCCTCAACATAATAAAGGCCATATATGACAAGCCCACAGCAAACATCATCCTCAATGGTGAAAAACTGAAAGCATTTCCACTAAGATCAGGAACAAGACAAGGTTGCCCACTCTCACCACTATTATTCAACATTGTTTTGGAAGTTTTAGCCACAGCAATCAGAGAAGAAAAGGAAATAAAAGGAATCCAAATTGGAAAAGAAGAAGTAAAGCTGTCACTGTTTGCAGATGACATGATCCTATACACAGAGAACCCTAAAGATGCTACCAGAAAACTACTAGAGCTAATCAATGAATTTGGTAAAGTGGCAGGATACAAAATTAATGCACAGAAATCTCTGGCATTCCTATATACTAATGATGAAAAATCTGAAAGTGAAATCAAGAAAACACTCCCATTTACCATTGCAACAAAAAGAATAAAATATCTAGGAATAAACCTACCTAAGGAGACAAAAGACCTGTATGCAGAAAATTATAAGACACTGATGAAAGAAATTAAAGATGATATAAATAGATGGAGAGATATACCATGTTCTTGGATTGGAAGAATCAACATTGTGAAAATGACTCTACTACCCAAAGCAATCTATAGATTCAATGCAATCCCTATCAAACTACCACTGGCATTTTTCACAGAACTAGAACAAAAAATTTCACAATTTGTATGGAAACACAAAAGACCCCGAATAGCCAAAGCAATCTTAAGAACGAAAGAAGGAACTGGAGGAATCAGGCTCCCTGACTTCAGACTATACTACAAAGCTACAGTCATCAAGACGGTATGGTACTGGCACAAAAACAGAAAGATAGATCAATGGAACAGGATAGAAAGCCCAGAGATAAACCCATGCACATATGGACACCTTATCTTTGATAAAGGTGGCAGTAATGTACAATGGAGAAAGGACAGCCTCTTCAATAAGTGGTGCTGGGAAAACTGGACAGGTACATGTAAAAGTATGAGATTAGACCACTCCCTAACACCATACACAAAAATAAGCTCAAAATGGATTAAAGACCTAAATGTAAGGCCAGAAACTATCAAACTCTTAGAGGAAAACATAGGCAGAACACTCTATGACATAAATCAAAGCAAGATCCTTTCTGACCCACCTCCTAGAGTAATGGGAATAAAAACAAAAATAAACAAATGGGACCTAATGAAACTTCAAAGCTTTTGCACAGCAAAGGAAACCATAAACAAGACCAAAAGACAACCCTCAGAATGGGAGAAAATATTTGCAAATGAAGCAACCGACAAAGGATTAATCTCCAAAATTTACAAGCAGCTCATGCAGCTCAATAACAAGAAAACAAACAACCCAATCCAAAAATGGGCAGAAGACCTAAATAGACATTTCTCCAAAGAAGATATACAGACTGCCAACAAACACATGAAAGAATGCTCAACATCACTAATCATTAGAGACATGCAAATCAAAACTACAATGAGATATCATCTCACACCAGTCAGAATGGCCATCATCAAAAAATCTAGAAACAATAAATGCTGGAGAGGGTGTGGAGAAAAGGGAACCCTCTTACACTGTTGGTGGGAATGTAAATTGATACAGCCACTGTGGAGAACAGTATGGAGGTTCCTTAAAAAGCTACAAATAGAACTACCATATGACCCAGCAATCCCACTACTGGGCGTATACCCTGAGAAAACCATAATTCAAAAAGAGACATGTACCAAAATGTTCATTGCAGCTCTATTTACAATAGCCCGGAGATGGAAACAACCTAAGTGCCCGTCATCGGATGAATGGATAAAGAAGATGTGGCTCATATATACAATGGAATATTACTCAGCCATAAAAAGAGACGAAATTGAGCTATTTGTAATGAGGTGGATAGACCTAGAGTCTGTCATACAGAGTGAAGTAAGTCAGAAAGAGAGAGACAAATACCGTATGCTAACACATATATATGGAATTTAAGGAAAAAAAATGTCATGAAAAACCTAGGGGTAAAGCAGGAATAAAGACGCAGACCTCTTAGAGAACGGACTTGAGGTTATGGGGAGGGGGAAGGGTGAGCTGTGACAGGGCGAGAGAGAGTCATGGGCATATACACACTAACAAACACAGTAAGGTAGATAGCTAGTGGGAAGCAGCCGCATGGCACAGGGATATTGGCTCGGTGCTTTGTGACAGCCTGGAGGGGTGGGATGGGGAGGGTGGGAGGGAGGGAGACGCAACAGGGAAGACATATGGGAACATATGTTTATGTATGACTGATTCACTTTGTTATAAAGCAGAAACTAACACACCATTGTAAAGCAATTATACCCCAATAAAGATGTAAAAAAATAAAAAAAAATAAAAAATAAAAATAAAAAAAATAAAAAAAAAAAAAGAATCTCAAAAAAAAAAAAAAAAATTCTACCCTTTTATTTACCACTCCCTCCACACACGCATTTTGTTTTGGATGTCACAATTTACCTCTTTTTATATTGTGTATTCATTGACAAATTTTGTAGCTACATTTAATACTTTTGTCCTTTAGGCTCTATACTAGAGTTAAGTCCTTAGCATACAACCATAATACAGTATTAGAGTTTTCTGGATTTGACTATATACTTATCTTTATAAGTGTGTTTTATATTTTCATATGTTTTCATGTTACCAATTAGCAACCCTTTATATCAGCTTGAAAAGTTCCTTTCAGCATTTCTTGAAGGCAGGTCTAGTAGTGATGAACTTCCTCAGCTTTTGTTTGTTTGGGAAAGTCTTTACCACTTCTCCATTTCTGAAGGACAACTTTGCCAGGGAAAGTGTTCTTGGTTAGCAGTTTTTTTCTTTTAGCATTTTGAATATATCACCCTACTGTTTCCTGGCCTGTAAGTTGCCTGCTGAGAAATCTGCTGATAGACTTACAATGGTTCTCTCGTATATGATGATTTTTTTTCTCTTGCTGTTTTTGAAATTCTCTCTTAGTCTTTGATTTTGGACAGTTTTATCATAATATGCCTTGGAAAAGATCTTTTGGGTTGAAATTTTAGAGGGGAACTTTGTGCTTCATGAACTTGGATGTCCAAATTTCTCCCCAGATTTTGAAATTTCTCAGCCATTATTTCTTAAAATAAGTACGCTGCCACTTTCTCCCTTTCTTCTCCGGGACTCTGGTTATGATAATGGTAACTCAGTGGAAATTGTGATGTCATATTTGGCATAATTTTATCAATATCCCAAAGGATAAGTATTATTATTTTTAAAATTTATTTATTTTATTTATTTTTATTTTTGGCTGTGTGGTGTCTTTGTTGCTGCGTGCAGGCTTTCTCTAGTTGTGACAAGTTGGGGCTACTCTTCATTGTGGTGTGCAGGTTTCTCATTGCAGTGGCTTCTCTTGTTGTGGAGCACAGGCTCTAGGCACGTGGGCTTCAGTAGTTGTGGCACATGGGCTCTAGAGTGCAGGATCAGTTGTGGTGCACGTGCTTAGTTGCTCCACGGCATGTGGGATCTTCCCGGACCAGGGCTCGAACCCATGTCCCCTGCATTGGCAGGCGGATTCTTAACCACTGCACCACCAGGGAAGCCCCAGGATAAGTATTGTTATCCTCATTTTATTGAAGATGAAAGTAAGGTCCAGTGTCCCACCCAACAACTTATGATTAGAAGCTGTAGAGATAAGACTCCAATGAAAATCTTCCATTTAAATTATTAGTAGACTATATGATTTATGGCAATACACCTTGTATTGGCTTTTGTTTTTTCAGATTCCCAGAATGTTATAAAATTCCCCACATAGCAATTTCATACTCTGTATCCCTTTACAGAATCTCTACCCATAAAAATTACTGATTCAGGCTTCCCATTGTTTGGGAAGAAGAGTTATGTTTTATTAAGTTAGAAATGAGAAATGAATTATTTATTGAACAAAGCAAAATGAAACATTGATTAGAGGGAGCAAAAAGTATATTGAGCTTCCTGAGAGATGATCTGGGCCTCATTGTTCAAGTTCTAAACATATTAAATACAGAAAACAGAGTCAGCAAGCATATCGTGGAAACTATTCACGGACTAGACAGAAAAATATTAACTCATAGAAAGCTCACAGAGTTGATTCTTATAGTTGGAGCACCTGTGTGCTTTAGCTTCTAGAGGCGATATCACTATTAAAATTGTTTAATCTTTCTGGAGCTCAATTTTCTCATCTGTAGAATAGGAATAATAAAGCCTATTCTTCTCTTGGGGTTGTGAAGCTCAAATGAAATAATAACCATTACTATTGACTTCTGTGCTCTTCCTAGGACCCTCTGTGGGCAGGCTATATCTTCTTGAATGAGAGCAAGGGGCACATGTTGCTCCAGTTACTGTGAGCCTACAATTCTTCACCCAGTTCCAACATGTAAGTTCCTCCCCCACACCACCAAGGTGGGTGTCCTATAATTCAACTCAATTCTGACACTGTTTACTTGGAGATACTGTCAGATTCCACAGGTTAAAGGCTCAGTCCCCAAGACTAACCTCCACTTCAGATACCAATCATAGTCCAGGCTGTCGCCCATGCTTCTGACCAACTGGCTATAAATTAGAGCATCCCATAACCCAATCCTTGGGTTTGATTAATTTGCTAGAGTGGCTCACAGAACTCAGGAAAACAGTTTACTCACTGAACTACTGATTTATTACAAATGATTTGAAATGCAAATCAACAGCCAGATGAAGAGATTCATAGGGCAAGTGTGTGGGGAGGGGCACGAGGTGTCCATGCTCTCTGAGCATGCCTTTCTCCCCAAATCTCTACTTGTTCACCAACCTAGAAGCTCTCCGAAACTCCTTCCTTCCTTTCTTTTTTTTTCTTTTCTTTTCTTTTTTAATGCAGGCTTCATTACATATGGATGGTAGATAAAATCCTGGGCCATAGGCGATTAAACTCAATTTCCATCCCCCTTCCCCTCCCACAAGGTCGGGAGTGGTGGGTAGAGGGTGGAGGTGGGGGGAAATGAAAGTTCTGACCCTCCAACAGGCAAGGAGCCCCCATTCTTAGGTGACCTAAGGTCTTTCTGAAATTCACTTCATTAGCATAACAAAAGACACCATATGGCTCTCCACACTTAAGAAATTCCAAGCCTTGTAGGAGTTCTGTGCCAGGAAAGGGAAAAGAAGACCAAATGTACATTTCTTATTATAAATCACAATATCACATATCCTAAGCCAGCTTTCTCAGGAGAGAAGAATAAGCCCGTCATTTTTCAGCTTAAGGTTCCTTCCATGTAGCAATGCCAGTTGGAAAATAGTCAAGACCATGTGGATATGTCGTTATTATGTATCTATTATGTCTCCATAGAGCAAAAAACTAAGGCTTAGAAAAATTAATTAACTTTGCAAATATCACACAAATTGTAAGCTATAGAACCAATATTTGTATGTAGATCTATAAATTTCTAAGTATTTTCTTTCAAACAGTATCTACTATTAAAGTTAGATATACAACTAATCAAAATAAACACATATTTGTACCATAATTTGAGAAGGTTTTGGGTTCTAGAAAACACAGATTGGCATTAGTTACTTACCTGGCATAGTTATTTTATGTAGATAATCACAAAAATTTTGCTTCCATACTTGCTTTCTTCTTTGTGGTCTTCCTGCTGAACAACCTCAGAATTTCCTGTATCACTGAAACTGAAGAAAAGAGAGGGTCTATTTTTAAGAAATTAATATCTAAGTATTATAACTTATATATGTTTATTGTGGATAACTTGGAAAAGACAGATTAAAAAAAAAGTACAAGGCCAAAATTACCTAGTGCCATTTAGCTGTAATTCCTGTGTATATGTTGCTTATATAAACTTCCAGAAAAAGTTGTGTTACAAAATCGGGAACCTTTGACAGGGTATGAAGAGCAGTTTTCTTTCTTTTTTTTTTTCCTGATAAAACATTTTTACTACATCAAAGAATTAAAGTATTTAATATTATATTTATATCATAGTGAATGATACTAAATATCTGTGGTTTTAAGACATGTGAGTAAAATGTTTTGAGGTTGACCTTTTGTAAAACTTCACAGACTTGGACCATTTCAAAGACTATGTTGGAACTCATGCTAGGATCTCGTTCAACTAAAGTTTTTATGTTGCATAGTTTAAACTGTTCATTTTCTGACATTATCAAACATGATAAATTAAAGATTATGTCTCAATAGCCAACTATAGATATTCTAAATTAAAGAGTGCCTTTATCACTGTAGTGAAAACCATTTTAAGCACTTTGAAATTTTTGCAGGTATTATATAGATATTCTTGAAGTTTCAATAGTCAAGAATATACAAAAATATCTCAGTAAATATTTATTTCAGTTTATGTATTCAATTATGAGTAGCTTCTTAAGCAAGAATAAAGATTCTTTATTCCCTATTTTCTTTACAAATGTTTCATGTGACAACTTTTGTAAAAATCTTGTAGTAGTCTTAAAGAGTGTTAGTATTTCATATTTTAGTTTGTTGCCACTTAATTGAACAGACATGAATTTAAGAATAAAAAGCATATCATTATGAAAATAATCATCAGTTATGTTTTCCTAATACTGCTTTCTATACCTGAATGATTATTAAATTGTAAATTATTTTATTAAAAAAAGAAATACTCAAAAAGGTTCAATGAATATTCTTGAGCACTTACCATGTTTTATTTTGGGTTCTCCTAAAAAACAGGTCCTGAGACAAGGATTTGAGAGTAATTTGGGAACTAATTTGAGTGTAAATTGGGAAGGTTTCAAGATTATTTAGGAGGTGAAGGGAACACAGGTTGGGGATTTTCTAAGTGAGACAGGGGAAGAAAAAGGAACCAGTGACATGTGTCTCACTGAGCCAGCTACCATTATGGATGACTGGAGCTTGATTCTGCTGGGGAAATTCTGTAAGCTAGTGTAGGATACATCAGGGTCAAAGGAACTTGACCTACCTGAATATCAAAGGAACTGGGACATTTATACACTAACTGGCAGAGGGGGCTCCGGAAGAGAGTGAAAACACTGAGGGAAAGAAAGGCAGAGGCTGGCTGTTGAAAGTTGGGCCAGGGTGCACTGAACTACTAAGAGGAGTTGGGGGATGCAGGTGGGACAGGAACAGCACCTGATTTTCGGTGTATAGAAGTATAGCATCAATAATTGAGGAAAGCTAAAATCAAAATGGATGAGTTTTTCTGAGCACACAAGTTGGATTGAGCACAAGTATAAAATCAGAGTTGTTTTTTCTCTTTTTTTTCCCAAAGCTCCCTTGTCTTGTTTTTCTATTTTCTTTGTTCTTGCCCTACAGGTTTTCCCAACCAGAGCCCCCACTGCCAATGGGTGAATAAATATCCTAGTCACTTCTACTAGACTACGCTGTGCAGTTCTTCAATACTCAGTCTTGTCTCGACTGTGCCTAGACCCCTTCCTTAGAATAGTTTGCACAATCTTTCCACATTCAGAGAGCCTGGGATGTAGTTTAAGATTGGCTTCCATTTTAGGCTTGGTCCTCCTGTTTTTCTTTGTAATTTGTCCCTGCTGTTTTTAAAGAGATTTGCATTGATTTTGTGACCTGCTAGTGGATGCATAGAGGAACTTAATTGAAAAGGGACTGTGAACAATTTGGTAATGTGGGAAATGTAATGTAGGGGGTAAAATGAAAAATATTTAGCACACAACATGGTGAGGACACTTAACAATCGCCATGGACTCTTGACTGAAGTTTGGTTCTCTACTCCGCCAGAGTTAACTTTCTGGTAGTTGGCTGATTCTGGGGCTTCAAGGGAGAGAGGCTGGGATGACTGGGATAACTTGAGGATTACCTAAGGGGCTCATAGCCATGGCTGACTACCAATTGGCACTGAGATATTATAATATTTTAACAAACTGTAAGTGCTGGCTGAAACTCAGCCCTGCGTATAACCTAAATAAAAACTTTATCAATATTTACTTCTTTGAATTGGGTTTTTTGCCTGCACCTGTTTGCATATGGGAAAAGGGAGTCTACAGAACCTCCCAAATGTCCGTAATTCACACTGGTTGTGGTCTAGTGACAGTAGGAGGTATGACCTCTAAAGTGACAATATGGACTGGATTAGTCTAGATGGGTATCTTAAAACCCTTGCTCTGATGCCATTTCCAAACAACAATCAGTTGTGTAAGTTTATTTATCTACTTTTGTATATAAGATTATCAAGGAAAAGCTACAGGCTAATTTTTCTCTTTTTAAAAAAAATATTATTTATTTTTGGCTGCATTGGGTCTTCGTTGCTGCTCACGGGCTTTCTCTACCTGCCTCGAGTGGGGGCTACTCTTTGTTGCAGTGCACGGGCTTCTCGTTGTGGAGCATGGGCTCTAAGCACAAGGGCTTCAGTAGTTGTGGCGCATGGGCTTAGTTGCTCCGAAGCACGTGTGATCTTCCCAGACCAGGGATTGGGAATATCCCCTGCATTGGTAGGCTGATTCTTAACCACTGTGCCACCAGGGAAGTCTACTTCTTCTTGAAAGTGTGATCCCCTGATGCCTGCTATACATAGCAAATTCCTGAAGGAAAACACCAGAATATGGATGAGCTGAATACCAAAATCTGGGTTGATTTTTCTTTTCTTTCTTTTTTCTTTGTTTTTGGCACCCAATCTCTTTTATGGAGTGGGGGGAGGCCCTGAGGGGGAGCTCTCACTGCACAGCTTGTTCATTAACACTGCTTCCTGGGTCCTGCGGCTTCATCACATCCGGCAACTCCAGTGGGCTGGAGAAGGGTTTGATGGGCAGGGTCTCAAATGCTTCACCTGCCGGTAAGGCTAGCCTCACCCGTGGCTGGGTCTGGCTGGTGAAGCCATACTCACCCAATATCTTGCCATCGTCCAGAAACCGGTGGTCCTTGTACAGCCGCTGCTCGTCTGGCAGCTGCTTGAGGATGCCCTCGACGATGCGCTTCAACAGGAACATGGTGCTGGACGCTTTGCCTTCCATGAAGATGATGGTCTTGCGGCGCCGTATTTTGAGGAACACGTCCACACCGGCTACTGCCTCTCCCCTTCGACTAGCCGGAAGCTCCGCCCCCTTCCTGGCAGCCCACACACCGGCCCCCAGGGTGCCCGAACCTGGCGGCCCCGCCCCGCCCCGCCCCGCCTCGTCTGGCTTGATTTTTCTAATCAAGGGGAAGTGAGTAATTTGGAATGCTAAGGATTTAAATGAGTCATGAGCTTTCTCTTAGAAATAAAGAATTTGGTATTTCTCTGTTTTCAACATGTGTAATAGATTCTGAAGGAGATTCTGAGAATCTATGGTGCTGTTAAGCTGAATCTACTGTACAAATGAATAGTGTATAATTATTGCAAAATGTATAATTTTCAATTGTATATTCGTGGATTTAAATCACTTCTGATGTGACTTTTTCCTGAAGCGATTTTTCTGATTTCATGTTCATGCTTTTTTATTAATATTGTTGCAAAGAAAAAATATCCTCCAAAACTTGGAAGAAAAAAAAAGAAAGATTGTGTCACCTTTGTTTTTATTTTTAGACAATGTCCTGTTCCTAGGTCAAAGTTGGCAAGTTTTGTTTGTTTTCTGTAAAGGGCCAGATAGTAAATATTTTAGACTGTGCTCACCACGTGGTCTCTATTCAACTCTGTAGCAAAAGCAGCCATGTATAATACGTAACAAATGGCTGTGGCAGTGTTCCAACAAAACTTTATTTACAAAAAACAAGTGGTCAGCTAAGCCCAACTATAGTCTGCTGACCCCTGCCCTAGAGTCACAAGATATACAAGTTTGTTTGACTTGCCATTTACTGTTGATTAAGGCCCAGACAACTCACAACTTTGTAAAGTTGGATGTTCCTTTATTGGAAACTAGTAAGATATAAATGATTTTTCCCAATATTAGGCAAGTAATTTTTGTGCAATGAAAATTATTTTTGCCTGATAATAACACGAATGATTTTTCATACATAGAAAAGTTAGTCCCAAAGACTGGTCTTATTTCTGGTAGGACAATGACCAATTTTGCATCTAACTTTGTGATTTATCACAGCATTCTTCCTTTGCTTCATTGATTATATAATCATTAGTTCTCTGTATTTTTTTTTATAAAGCCAGAAATGGTATGATCCCTTTTTATTTATTTATTTATTAATTATAAATTTATTTATTTTTGTCTGTGTTGGGTCTTCATTGCTGTGTGTGGGCTTTCTCTAGTTGCGGCAAGCTGGGGCTACTCTGTTGTGGTGTGTGGGTTTCTCATTGTGGTGGCTTCTCTTGTTGCAGAGCATGGGCTCTAGATGCGTAGGTTTCAGTAGTTGTGGCACGCAGGCTCAGTAATTGTGGCACGCAGGCTCAGTAGTTGTGGCATGCAGGCTTAGTTGCTCCACGGCATGTGGGATCTTCCCAGACCAGGGATGGAACACTTGTCCCCTGCATTGGCAGGCAGATTCTTAACCACTGTGCCACCAGGGAAGTCCTCCCTGTATTCTTTTCTGAACCATCTTTGTCATCCTGCTGTCTCCCTCATTAATGAGTTTAATAAAACTTAAATTCCTGCTCATTATGGTTTTATATAAGAATTGCAATCTATGAAACACTTTGAAAATTATACTTTGGATATCATTCTGTTAAGATATTTACCTAGATTAGACCCCACGTTCTTGTCCTTCAATTTATGACCTGGGAGAGGAAGAAAACAATGTTCTCAACTTCCAAACCAACAGGCAATTCTAAAATAATGGAACTAAGAGCTAAAGATAAGTAAAAACTATCTGAATGTGATACAGAAGCCACAGGTGCCTTGGATGGAGCAACCATTTAATCTAAATGCTGGGATGTGTCTTCAAGTTTGGTGATAGTAGAAAGTATAGGAGACTAGAATGTGTGATCCCAAAATATACCTCTTTAGCATAAATGTCAATATTTAAAATTGACTATTTTGAGAAACAGCAGACACAGGAGAAGTTCTGAAAACAGGGTATAAGTTGTCTTTTTGTAAGGGAAATTTCCATTTGTAGAGGAAATTTCCATTTGTGAAGGTGTCTTCCTTTCTGTACCAGGAAAAGAAGGATGACTCTAAATCACAAGAAACTCATCAATAGAGAAGGAACAGTCTTAAATCCGCATAGCAAACCTTATGTTTCTTTACATACTTTTCCTGGTCACCTTCCCATAACTTACCTCCCCACACCCCCACCCCACACCCTTCTTCTTCTGTTTTAAATGAAGATGGCATTTAAGCCCAAGTTCTAGCCACCTCTTTGAGTTACTCATCTGTGAGTTTCTCCCATGTATATGTGAGATATACATGTTGATAAATTTCTGTTTGTTTTTCTCTTGATAATCTGTCTTTCATTACAGGATTCCCAATGGAGAGCCTAAAAGGAGAAGATATTTCTTCTCTCCTACAAAAGCATAGGCATGTGTTTTAAGTTCTATTATAATTTGATAATGTGCACAGGATAAACCTCTCACATCAGTTTCTATTTTCTGGCAACATTTATCTCAAGATTGCAGGTATTTTACCCACTGGAAGTAATCAGCACACTTCTCTAATGCTGCCTTTACTTCCATACATTGAAAGTGAAACAGAATTAAAGTAGCTTTCAAGTGTATGCTAAAAACATTCATTTAATAATTTTTCCCAAAAAGCAACCCTCAGGGGAATTTGAAAATTCCACCTACAGTTCCCCCTTTGGCTCACAGCAATGACTGTACCTGTATTCAGGAGAGGCTGAACCTTTGAAGGACAGCTGAGTTCATGCCAATCAGCAGGCAGTGGCAAAATGAAATGAATTTTTTTTCGCATTAGACTAGATGGTGTAGTGCCAAGCTGAAAAATAGTCTGTTTCATTTTGGATTCATGGGGTTTTTTTCCTAGTCTTTGATTTGACTTGAAAGTCAAACTGAATGTCTGAGATAAAAATGTCATGCAGATCATAACTCAGTGCTCCTGGGTTCATTGGAGATGGACACAGTTGAAACTCTTGACTGAGGTATAGAGAGGTCAGTTCAGCTATGCTGTTCCCCAGCCATCCCCTGCTATTCCTCACTCCAAAAGAGTAGTTCACTTTATTATGTCCAGTTGAACCTCAGGTAAGAGGTTCAGCTGGGCTCCTAGAAGCTTAAAGACAGTCAATTCATGAAAGTATTAAAGGATAACTTTTTAGAAAAAATAAACCCACATACATATTTAAAATGGACACATGTCAAAGATTTTATTTATTTAATTAATTAATGAGGGAACCAGTAAGATGTTACCACCAGTTCAAAGGAGACTCCAAAAAGAATACACATATGTAGGCTATCAGGAATGATGCAATGAATTTAGATTTGCTTAACTTGTGCCAAAATAGCTTCTTCCACAGACAGGAGGAAAATTAATTGAACCTCCTCCAAATTCATTTGCATATATGTGGACAAGAATCATTTGTATCTCTTTCAGTTCTCTAAAACTTACAGATTTGTAGAAAACATTACTACAATGAAGGGTGTAAAGACCCCATAGAATCAGATAACTTGGAGGGGTATGCTAGACAATGCATAGTTTTCCATTGAAAACATCAGGAATTTTTTAGCTGTATTTCAGTCCTTCATAATTTTTCCCTACAAAAGAAAACCTGACTAACATTATGTTTGTATCTCTAAGGTTATATAAAACAAAAAAGGCGATAGTGTCCTTCTCCTGCATCTGTTTGCCAAAAACAATCAAAATAGGGCAACAAATGAACTTGAGTAGCAGATACTTGAAAGCTGGAGAAAACAAATGGAAGGAAAGTAAACTTTAAAATACCCTTTGCTTAATCATTGTCTTTATAGCACATTACTTTGTGTTTCACGTTGTGGAAAATTTTAAGAGAAACACTACATGGATGAGCTGTCCTTTAAGCTACACTGTTTTGATTTCACAACTTTTCAGCATTTTGGAATGTTAGGAAAAGCACCATGAATCTTTTAACCCTGAATCAAAAGCTTTGGAAAATAATATGAAAGTCTTATGACAATTTTTCATGGAAGAATTAGGAGACACCACACTGCATTCAATCCAGCAAGCCTTCCTAACAACTCTTCTTACATACCTCTCCCCCCACCCCAAAATTCCACTCCTAATGGCTGTTCCTCAGTCTCTTCTCTCTCACCTATGTTCCAAAGGCCTTTAGTTGTGCTAGCTTATCTCCCTATCATTTCTTTTTTTGCTTTTATAAAAGGTAATTTCATCTTCTCATCTTCTTCAAGTTTTCTCTCCTTCTACTATGCCTCTCAGCACAATGTCCTGGTAAACGAACCAAGCAAATACTATATCCTTTGAAGTGAATGAAGAGGGATACCACAAAAACTTGTAATTTGATATGTTCCTTCATGCCACACTTTATTTTCAACTTAAAGATTAAATATCTTTGCTATATACCTTGAAATATAATAGCTGCTACATCATAATTTTAAGTAGGTATACCACACAAGATAATGATTTTTATAAAAATGATAACATTTATAAAAAAAGGATTCCTAAGCTTTTTCTGAATGTTAACTGGGTTCCTCCTGACACTCTCAAAATTCGGGCAGGCAAAAGGACTGTATTAGTTTTCTAGTGCTGCCATAACAGAGTACCCAAGAATGGATGGCATAAACAACAAAGATTTATTCTCTCACAATTCTGGAGGCTGGAAGTCCAAGATCAAGGTGTTGCCAGGGTTGGTTTCTTTTGAGGCCTCTCTCCTTGGCTTGCTACCTTCTCCCTGTGTCTTTACATGGTCTTCCCTCCATGTGTATCTGTATTCCAATCTCCTCTTCATTTAAGGACACCAGTCACATTGGATTAGGGCCTACAGTAATGACCTCATTTTAACTTAATTCCCTCTTTAAAGACCCCATTTTAAAACACAGTCACATTTTGAGGTACAGAAGGTTAAGATTTCAACATATGAATTTTGGAGGGCCATAATTCATCCCTCAACAAGGACTGTTCTTTCAATTTCAGTAGAAGAAGGATGTCAGGTGTTCAGGGACTAAGTGACCACTGAACAGTCTAAGGAACACAGCCAGCACATCCAATTGATAATCTGTACTATGGATTTCTTTAAGTCATTCTTAGAAGAAAGAGATGTTAGAATTACAGACCTTCTTAGAGTTTCAGAGTTGGCATTATAGAACAAGAAAGCAATGCTTTTTTTGTCTTTAATTTAAAGATATAAATGATGGACATATGCCAACCTTATAAATATCCTTCAAGGTATCTAGGTTAGCTATTTCCATAGCTGGTCTAAATATTCATGCAAAAGTATTATAGGTTTTTTTTTTGTGTTTTTTAACAACTGTATTGAGATATAATTTACACAGTGTAAAGTTCAGTAGTCTAAAGTGTACAATTATCATGAATATTTATGTGTGTAATTATGTGGGAAATTATTCTGCACTCTATGTAGATTAATGTTAATCTCTATGATAACTCTACAAGGTTGACATCACTGGCATTTATAGATGAGGACATGAAGCTTAGAAATGAAAATAACTTTCTCAGATTCTCCCAGGTAATAAGTAGGAGAGTTGGTCATTCAAACCCAGGTCTGTGGGGTCTAAAACCTAGGCCCTATATACCACACCACTCAGCTAGTCCTTCCCCATTTTACCATATGTAACACATTCTCATTGTATGGAAATCAAAGAGCACAGCTAAATAAAAAGAAAATAAAAATCATTTGTAATCCTTACCCAGAGTTTACCATCTATAACCATTTTGATATGTAACCTTACAGTTGTTTTCCCATTCATATGTGTCAAGCACATATAACTTCATACACATAAACTCATTTGTATCTTTATTTTCTTCAGATAAAATTAAGTGTATCTCTGACCTTCATCCTACAAGGTTGTCAGGAGATCCTGGTAAGTATTGAGGCTCCTGATGTTCCTTGAGGTCAAAGAGAAAATTGGGAGATTTGTGTACTACTGGGAGAGTAGAGGGAGGCCTCTGATCTTCAGTCTAGCATGGCAGCCTTCATTATTGTCTATGCTTCAGCAGTTCAGGAGAACAGGAACTGTACTGATTCAGGGCCCAGAGGAGCACAGACAGCCTTGCTCCAATGGGAGGCTCAGTGCTAGTTTTAGCTTCCTTCTGAGATCTTCCTACCTAAGGGTACTGAGAAGCGTGGGGTCTGGGTCCTCCAGCTCACTGTGCACCCCGCTCTACTTTAAGGATTTCCCTTTATCTGCCTCTGCCTGTCACTCTTTCTCCTGCAATTCCTTCTCCCATTGTATAGTCACTTTTTTTTTTTAACATCTTTATTGGAGTATAATTGCTTTGCAATGGTGTGTTAGTTTCTGCTGTATAACAAAGTGAAACAACTTTACATATACATATATCCCCATATCCCCTCCCTCTTGCATCTCCCTCCCACCCTCCCTATCCCACCCCTCTAGGTGGTCACAAAACACCGAGCTGATCTCCCTGTGCTATGTGGCTGCTTCCCACTCACTATCTATTCTACATTTGGTAGTGTATATATGTCCATGCCTCTCTCACTTCGTCCCAGCTTACCCTTCCCCCTCCCCGTGTCCTCAAGTCCATTCTCTACGTCTGTGTCTTTATTCCTGTCCTGCCCCTATGTTCTTCAGAAACTTTTTTTTTTTTTAGATTCCATATATATGTGTTAGCATATGGTATTTGTTTTTCTCTTTCTGACTTACTTCACTCTGTATGACAGACTCAAGGTCCATCCACCTCAGTACAAATAACTCAATTTCATTCCTTTTTATGGCTGAGTAATATTCCATTGTATATATGTGTCACATCTTCTTTATCCATTCATCCGTCGATGGACACTTAGGTTGTTTCCATGTCCTGGCTTTTGTAAATAATGAACATTGTGGTACATGAATCTTTTTGAGTTATGGTTTTCTCAGGGTATATGCCCAGTAGTGGGATTGCTGGGTCATATGGTAGTTCTATTTTTAGTTTTTTAAGGAACCTCCATACTGTTCTCCA
Source organism: Lagenorhynchus albirostris (assembly GCF_949774975.1). Classification (NCBI taxonomy): domain Eukaryota; kingdom Metazoa; phylum Chordata; class Mammalia; order Artiodactyla; family Delphinidae; genus Lagenorhynchus; species Lagenorhynchus albirostris. The sequence goes on along the minus strand of NC_083109.1, from coordinate 37,555,557 downwards.
TAGTGGCTGTATCAATTTACGTTCCCACCAACAGTGCAAGAGGGTTCCCTTTTCTCCACACCCTCTCCACCTAAATAGACATTTCTCCAAAGAAGATATACAGATTGCCAACAAACACATGAAAGGATGCTCAACATCACTAATCATTAGAGAAATGCAAATCAAAACTACAATGAGGTATCACCTCACACCAGTCAGAATGGCCATCATCAAAAAATCTGTATAATCCCTTTTACTCAAGTTTAAAAAAACAAGAGCTAGGAAGGGAAATGTTTACAGTTCACAACTCCCTTTTGAAAAAGAGAGAGTTAAAGGACTTGGCTATTGTGAAAAAATTTTTAATTTATTTATTATGATTATGATTTACAAAATCATATTCTACCTGCTGTTTTTATCTAATTTGACAATCTTTATTGTTTTTAATTTGATTTTTTCTTATTATTGAGCTTAAAGAATTTTTTGTGTATTTTGGATATAAGTTCCTTATCAGATATGTATTTTGCAATTATTTTCTTCCATTCTGTCTTTCATTTTCTTAAGTGTCTTTTATAGAACAGAAATTTTAAATTTTAATAAGATGCAACATATCAGTTTTTCCTTTCATATATTGTGCTTTTGGTATTGCGTCTAAACACTCAGTTTCTCAACATATAGGGATTTTCCCCATTTTCTTCAAGACCTTTTATAGTTTTTCACCTTACCTTTAGATCTATGATTCACTTTGAATTAATTTTTGTAAAGTGTTAAGTCTATATCTAGTTTCCAATATCACTTATTGAAAATACTGTTCTTTCTCCATTGAATTGCCTTTGAGCCTCTGTCAAAGATCAGTTTGACTTTGTGTGCTAGATATTTGGCTATATTTTGTTGGTCTATTTCTGGGCCCTTAATTCTATTTCATTGATCTGTGTGTCTATTTTTTTTACTGATACCATGCTGTTTTGATTATGGTAGCTATATAGTAAGTCTTGAAATTGGGCAGTTTAAGTCCTTCAACTCTGTTCTTCTTTTTCAATATTGTGTTAGTTATTCTAGGTCTTTTCCTTTTTGATATACATGTTAGAATCAGTTTGTTGATATCTACAAAATAGTTGCTGGGATTTTGATTGGGATTACAGTACATCTATAGATGAAGTTGGAAAGAATTAACATTTCTGGCCAGGATTGTCCACCAATGACCCATGGGAGATGGTTGATGAATGCCCAAGCTTTCCCATTGCTCAGGTGTGACATCTCTGTGCATGTTCCACAGAGCATCCCAGAGCATCCCAGAGGTCCCCAGGAGGATCAAGCACCAGTTACCCACAGTGGCAACTTCTCATTAAGATAGCCTTTATTGAATATCTTCTCTTCCCTGTTCACTTTCCCATTCCCCTACCAGTTTTTCTTGTAATCACCTCCCAAATAAACTACGTTTCCTCAAAACCTCTTCTTAGGGTTTGTTTCTGGGGGATACAAACTACAACAAACCTGTGATAACACCCATATACTAAAAGTCAGGCTCAAATAAGACAACTCCATTTCCTACATGCACCCAGTTTCCAAAGCAGTATCAGACCTAATCAATTTAGATAGAAATTGCACAGTCAGATAACTTAATGCCTACCCTGAGCATTCAAATTATTCTGTAAGAGATAGAAAACAAGTGCCCCTCTCAAGTCTGCTCTCTCTCCAGAAGGAATAAAGGATAAAAACACATTTAATTTCAACAAGCATGCATGTGTGAGAAAATCTACCTCAAAATAGCTAAAATGGTAAAATATATGTAGCTATTTTAAAGCCAGAAGATTTGGATTCTCCTCAGGCAGCTTTTAGCTTCTAGGGTTTTATGGCTCACTAGCTTTAGGTTAGAAAATTAGAATTGCAAAGTATGTTGTGGTTTTAGTCTCTGCCATTCTTTCATAGTTTTGTAATAGAAGGGTTTGGGGGAGGCGGGATATGGGAGGGGGGGATAAAGTTAGGGAGGAAGGAATGAAATGTACCAGGAGAACTTGTCCAACTATCTGTCTTAATTTTTAACAGCCTTCAAAGCAAGTCATGCACGCTGAGCATTGCAGAAACACTAGACATTTGTTGGGGGAAAAAAGTCTTCTGGGAATGCACTCCTTGCAGGGAGAAAATGGCTTCATAAAGGAATGATGCAAACACTATACATTGCCCTGCCAGCAACTTCTCTCTTTATTTGCAATTGCAGAATGAAATATCCCCTATACCGAAGCCTCAGTCAGCTGCAAAAACAATGTGTTGTAATATGATATTTATTTTTGCTGAAATGGAGCCACAGCCTTGCCATTCCAGATTCTGCAGCCTTGCAAAAGCACCCAGAGAGGCTTCGCTGACCTTGGGGGAGTGCAGAAGGCTAATGAAACATCCTTACTTTTGCAATTTAATTTTTCTTCAAGAACCCAAGCCAGAGCTAGACGAGTTTCCATCTAGCTTTTGGAGGGAAAAACAAAAATGAATTAATTAAGATTATCAGACAGCCTTTACAAAATGTAATATCAGCCCTTTATTATGATATAATATCAGCCAACACTTGCTTCACTTTCCTTGCAAGGAATCGGATTGGAGCTGCTGATCATGGAAGAAGTACTCTGTTGTCTCAACCCACACATTCAAGCAATTTAAATCTAGTCTCCCAGAGACCTGACATCATAAAGGGAAATTATGTTCAGGTCTTCTAATCTATGAAAACATTACCTCAACACTGTTCAACTCAGTCACTATCATGATTTTGCTCTTTCCCTGAATCACCAAACTTCACAGAAGAGAAATTATTGCTGCACTATTTCACCACCTAATATTTCCTTAATTCTAAGATTGGCTGCCATAGAACACTTGAATGATGCTGTTCTTTGGAAGGCCATCAAGGACTTCACCTTCTCCAATCCAATAAGCATTTTTCCGTCCTGATGGACTGCACCATTGGATACTGCTTACCTACCTCTCCTTTCACAGTGAAGCCTTGTGTCTTCTTGCCTTTGTTGACATGGTGCTTCTCTCTTCTTGCGCATCCTCCCAGCCCTCCCTTGTGGTCATTCTCCAAAGGCTCTTGCTTCCAAACTCCTACTCTTTATATTCGATAAGCATCCATTCTCATATTTTTAGTCATCACCTCCCTGATGGCTGGAGCTTAAGCAGCAATCTTGAATGATGAAATGCCCTTGAGGATGGAATTCCCTAGTAGAGGATGCTGAAGAGCACATTAGAAGAAGCTTGGCCCCCTGATGACTTTGTTGGATGCACCATATTTGTTTGGCCTTGCATACCTCCTGATTTCTTCTACATGCTAGAATAAACTCTATGTGTTTAAGTCATTGTTAATTCGGATTTTCTGTTATATGCCACAGAATCTAATTCAGGTAGTAAAAATGGGTATAATAATGCCTTCTCGTAAAGTCAGTGTAAGGTTGACACGATATAATATAGGTCATATGCCTGGTTCTTGTGCTTAGTGAGGCAGAGCCCTACGCAGTCAAAACATTGTAGATATTATTATTATAAGCTCTATGCCTACACTCGCAACTTCATAATGACCATACCACAGAACGTCAAGTACATTCAAAACAAATCCCTTCCAAATCCAACTCCTCCTCCTGATTACTTTATTCTTTGGTTTATGACATTACTAATCCTTAGTTGTAAATCAAAGTTTTGATTCTCTTCATTCTTTTCCTCCTAATGTAGAATTAATTGCTAATCTTATTTATCTAGTCCTTCAAATTTTCTCCAATTAATTTCCTCATTTTTCTATTTCCCCTGCAAACACACTAAAAAGTTGAAGCTTTTTTTATCACCTACCCAAACTATTGCAATCATCAACTCAGTTGTTTCCCCACTTCTTGCATTATCTTCCTCCTCCAAGTTATCCTGTGGAAACCCTGAGATGAATCTTCCAAAAGCACTGCTCTAATCTTGTTACTCCTCCAATGAAAAACCTGAGTGGCTTGTCATTGATCACTGTGTTAGACAACACACTTCTCAGACTGGTGTTTGAGACCTCAACCTATCTTCTGGTCCTCTTCTCCATCTCCTTCCATGCTCATCAATCTAGACTCTTTGATTTTCCTTCTGCTTTCTTAATTCTGTCCTTTGGTTCACACTTCACTCATGGAGAATGTCCTCTTCCTATTACACTCTCTACATTTCAATATCATAGCTAACTTTCAAAGCTTTATGGAAATGCAGTCAATCCTGGAAGTCCTCCTTCCAAAATAAATGTGATTTTCCCTTTACTCAAAGCACTTTGTATCTCTCTTTGGTGCTTGTGCTCTATTGCTTTATAGCAGTGATTCTCAAAATTTAGAGCATCATAATCACCTGGAAGAACTGTGAAAATAGATTTCTGGGCCTGATTCCCAGAGATCCTGATTCAGAGGGTCTGGGGTGGAGTCTGAGAATCTGCATTTCTAACAAAGTCTCAGGTGATACTACTGCTGCTGGTCTAGGGATCACACATTGAGAACTGCTTTCTCCTTATCTGTATCTCATTCTCTCTACATTGTAAACTTCTTGAAATCAGACAATATGGTTTATTCTAATCTAATATTTCCTGAGACTCCCAGCACATGGTAGATAGTAACTTTATTTAAATGGAATCGAATAGAACAAGAAGTCAAGTTTCTGCTTTCGAAGTTGGCATTGTTTGGAGTTACATTCAATTGTTGGTGTCCATCATCTACAAAGAACACATCTAAGTGCTTTTGCGGAGAGCATAGCCAAATTCTTTCTGGTCTTTACTTTTTTCTTGGTCTGGGCAAGACCAAGCATGTGCTTGGAGGATTGTTAGGTATTAAAGGCAATGACATGACATGGGTTCAGGGGAAGCAGTAGTTGAAGGGCTCCCTGAAAGGAGTAGGATGACAGAAGTTCAATATTTGGGAAATTAAGTGTGAAGGTTGCCATGGTAAAGTAACAACAGATTTCAAATCTATAATTGTACTTGGAGAGAGGCATGTTAGAGACCCCCTCCATATACTTTTGTTCCCTCTTATGCTTTTAATGTTTCAGGAGTCAGTCACTGTGAATTCAAGTTGCGCTTCTAATTGCCCTTATTATTATTCTCAGAATGTTCTTTAGAACCAACATGATTTTTAGGAAAGGAAATTAATTGCAGCTTTTCTTGGTTTGGAAATGTAGGTAACTGGGTATTTTGGCAAATTCATGTCCTGTTTTCCTCCTGTGTGTAGATAACAGACTGATAGTCTCCTTCTGCTGGTCTATCCAGTTATCCAGTTAAGGGCATTTTTTGCTGGCGGGTGAGAGAAAATTTTGCATATGGAAAGTGTTTTTGAAATGACAAGAAAATAAAGGACAAGTCATCCAAAGAAACAAAAATTCCACAGCCATCCCCCAAAGGCCTTCGTCCTTAACTTTTAATATTTCATGTCATACTTCTCATGAAATAAGTCCTACAGAAAAAATGAAGGATGGATGGAGACCATTACAAGAAAGGATATATATCAAATAAGGATATTTTTTATTTTAAAGAGGCAATTCAGTTATACCCAGATGGAACATTAAAAAAGTCACAGCTATGCATCATCATTTTTCAGCAACTGAACAGATGGTACCTTTTCATTTGCACTGCGTGCCAACATAGTCAGTGCGTTCGGCTGTCTGCCCCACCCCCATCATGATTCCAAGTTTGCATATAAGAGGACTTGTTGGTTAACTCAGAGACCGCTTGGGAGACTGCATTGCCTGGGGCTTTGACATTACTATTTTATAATATTTCCTTCTTCAAGGAAGCAGATGGGATAGTCAGACCATGACTTTTTTCTACTGTTCTTGAGCAAGGCACCCCAAGGCTTTCTGCCCTTTCCCAGAGACAGGCCACAGATCTACAGTGATGGAGAGAAGCAGTCAACATTGGCAGACCTCTGTTAAAAGCTCTTGTTTACTTAAATGTCCTATTTCCTTGCTATTTTTGTTTCTAGAAATCAGGGAGATACTTATCCTTTCTTGTCCCAATAAGGTTAAAAATTACAACTGATGTCATTAAGGGCCCACAATTTATGTCCTAAGTAAAAAAAAAAAAAAAAAATCCAAAAAAAAATAAACCAGTGACAATACACCACCACCACCACCATCATCCCACCTGACTGTTGGAATGGTTTGCCTGGGGATAGTGATAGAAATTCTGCTTCCTCTAGAGAAATTACTACAGTCTTTTGGGGGATGGGGGGCCCAAGAAAATCCCACATAGGGAAGGCACCAGGTAAATAATAACTGAGAAGGAACAAGGAGAATGAAATTATTTGCCAGGCTATCTCATGCTGTCCCTCAATTTCTGCTTCACTGTGATAAAATAAAACTGGCCAGAAAGCAGAGAATCCCGAATTTTAGCATACCCTTGGGTCCTAAGGCATTTCACAGTCTAGCATTTACTTATTCACTTTAATTCTTTGCTTCCTATGTGATAAGCACTTATCATTTTCAACATTTCAGGACTATGTTAACCACTGTTGTCTCCTGTTCCCAGCTGTTAATGTAGAGCTGCCAGTCCTTTGAAAAGCTCTGTCTTCCTATTCTTCAGCCCTTCCTGTGTCCCTGCCCTTGGCCCTGTGGCTTTACATACAGCTCCTTCCCTCCAGAGGCTGAGCTTGCTTCCCTGCCCTTTGATTCTGATTTATCCATGTGACCTGCCTTAGCCAATGGAATATTAGCAGTTGTGACTCAAGCAGAGGCTTGAGAAAGAGCTTCTTCCTTTCCATTGTGGTCTGTGTCTCTGCTGTCTCCATGAATGCGTGCCCAGGCTATCTTGCTGGAGAATGAGAGATGTATGGAGTAAAGTTAAGTTGTCCCATTTGTCCCAGATAAAGACAGTCTAGATCAACCAAGGGCCAGTGGACTCTAGTACCAATCCTTTATCTTTCAATCCATTGTCCAAGTCTGGTTTTACCTCCAGTGTAATTCTTGAGTTTGCCCACTTTTCTCCACCTCCACAGTCACTGCCTTAGTTTAAAGCATCTGCACCATATTTTACCTGAATTTTGTAATGGCCTCTTAGATAGGGCCCTGCTTTCCCTCACCCTTCCCCATGAGGCTGTTCCCACTCAGCAGCCAAGGGATCTTTTAAAAACACAAATCAGAGGGTGTTAGTCCCCTGGGTAAACCCTTTGATGGAGTCTCCTTGCTCTTAGAACAAAATCCAATATGTTAACACAACTCTCAAGGTGTGCATACTGTGCTTCCTCATCTAAACTTATAAAACCCTCTTCCATCCTCTTACTAGACTCCTATTCTACTGATCTCCTGTTTTTTACCCTCAAATGAGCCAAGCCCCTTCCCATTTTAGAGTCTTTGCCCATAATGCTCCCTCTGGAATGCCCTTTCCCCAACAATTCGAATCACCATGCCCTCCATCAGTTTCTGCTTAAACATACCTTCTCCTGCAGATCCTCACTGTCCTTTATCAAACAAGCCCCCCCTAAGTCACAATCAGACCATTGAGATGGTTTCTTTCATAACATTAATCACAATCTATAATTATTCTATTTATGTATTTGATTCTTTGTTGGCTGTCTTCTTCTTAGAATGTATGTTTCTTGTAGACAAGAATTTGATTTTCTTATTTTCACTGATATTTCCAGCATCTTACCTATAATCAGTGCTCTGTGTATGTGTGTATGAGAGGTTAAAACTGGAGGACTCTCTCTCACACACACACATACAATATACATGTAATAATTATTTGTGTGTATATGTTAATGAGTATTTTATCTTTAACTTCACACAAATATGTAATGCATATGTGGAACACACATATGCAATGTATACATTTGGGTATAATGTACGTATCTATGTAATGAGTCCTTTGTTTTTAACCTGACACACACACACGCACACACAATTTACTCTTCAGAATCTTGAATTATATAAAAATATAAGTTGGACATTTTTTATAGCAGCAGATATAAGCCCACCTCATTCCTCAGGTTGCATAGTATTCCTTTGTACCACGGATGTACCACAGTTTATTTAGCCAGTGTGAGCTAGTACTAAAATTGTTCCCATTTCAGTGATGAAGAAACAGAGGATGAGGGAAATCATTGGCTGAAGCAGCCCGTGTTAGACGTGGGGTCTGAATCCCAGTAGTGGAATGGGAAGTGCGGACCTTGGCCTAGCACTCCCAAGGCATGAACACAGTTGGAGGCAAGTTTGTTGGGGGTGGGGTCAGTTCCTGTTGCTGTTGCACTTCTTTGTGGCTTTCTGTTGACAGTCCTCTCTCCAATCAATCCATCCCAAGTTGAATGAGAGATATATGCCAGTGGTTTCCAAATGTTAGTGCCCATAAAATCACAAGGAGGTCATGTTAAAACACAGATTGCTGGGCCCCACCCCAGAGATTCTCACTCAGCAGATCGGGGCTGCGGGCTGAAATTCTGCATTTCTAACAAGTTTTCAGGTGTTGCTTATGCTACCAGTCCATGGACCACACTTTGGGTATGTGAAGTGCTCTGTAAACTCTAAAGCCCACACAAACTCAGGTGAATGTGAACTTTGAGTCTTTATTAAGCCCCTACTGAGTGCCAACTATGGTGACAGGCGTTATGGGGAAGAAAACCCTACCATGTGGGGCCTCACCACAAAGACTTAAGAATTTAGTTGGTGAAAACAAAACGTGTTGCAAAAACATAAAATTTCAGTGCAAGGAAGAGTGAGATAAGTGTCAAAGGAATAGTCTTAAATTAGAAATCAGTTCTGGGAAAAAGAAAAGACACTCTGTGCAGACCATCAAATTTTTGGCATCTACTTATTGAATATCAATTTCAAAACTTTCTTCCTTCATTTTAGTGAGTGCAGAATTAGCATTCTCCCGGAAGTCATTGACAGCTGTTTTGAACTTCTGCTTGCTGACCTGTCTCTTAGCTAAGACTGTCTTAAGATCCACATCTCCACAAAGGGAAGCTGTCTTAGGTAGAGCCTGAGATGAGGATTCTTGTGCAAGTGATTTATTTAGGGAGGGCATTTAGGAGGAAACTGTGACAGGGTGAGCGGAGTAGGACAAAGCCAGGCAGGAGTGGAATAAGGGTGTGGTCTCATCTGTAGCCTCAGCTTGACACCCTGAGGAGCTCTGGAGCATGAAGGGCACCAAGAGTTGTCCCACTTTGAGTCAGGGGGCCACACTTAATACCCCAATGTCAGTCAGGCATTGGCAGTGGATTGCCCTGGGGTGGTGTGGTATCATCTCCTGGGTGGGGCACCTCCCATCAACACTTTCAGTAGGACCCTGCAGGCCCAGGGGCCCCTCCACTGAGGTTCACTGGCCTCCTGACTTTCCCCAATTTCCACAGTCTTTGTAAATACATGCTTTTCTTGTCTTATTTCACAAGCATGTATTGCCCACATATTCCAGGGACTGGGTATTTGTGAGATCCTTTCAGGGCCTTAACTCCTCCGTTTCAAAGCTCACAGTGATGTTAATTGATAATGAAACCTGACCTGGTGGCTACAGGGAGAACCCTGGGCCTCTCTCTCTCCAGGGCTGAACATCTGTAATTTAGCCAGTGTGGGATTTAATGGCCTACCTTTAGTCTAGCCCTCTCCTACCCTACTCCACACAGTTGTCTGGAGAATCCCCAGTAAAGAAAGTCTGACCACTCTCATGTAAAATCTTTAAGGGTACCCTGTTGCCCTCAGGTCTGTAAGACCCTTCATGCTCAGATGTCTGCCTTCCTCATCTCTCACTCATTCTTAAGCTCAAGGAATGCAGAAATATCCACTCACCAGGGTCTTTGCATGTCCAGGTATTAGGTTGTTGTAGTACAGGGAATAATGGTTACTCAAAGATGTTAAGTACTAATCCTTGGAAATTGTTAGTCTTAGTTTATAAGGAAAAGTGTCTTTGCAGATATGATTGTTAAGGATATTGACATGGAAAGATTATCTAGATTATTCAGGTGGGCCTTAAATGAAATTACAAGTGTCTTCGTAAGACAGAGGCAGAGGGAAATTTGACACCGGGAAGACAGAGACAAAGATTGATAAGACCCTAAGCCAAGGAATGCCAGCAGCCACCAAAAGCTGGAACATACTGTCCCCTAGAGCCTCCATAGGGAGTATGGCTCTGTCAACACCTTGACTTCAGACTTGTAACCTCCAGTACAGTGAGAGAATAAAATTCGGTTGTTTTAAGCCACCCAGTTGTGGTAATTTTTTAGAGAAGCCTGAGAAAACTATTACAACTGTCATATTACCTATTTATGGAATGACCTGCCCCCCCCACACCCACTCTCTCCCATAACACATAATCCATCAGAATGATTCCTATCTCGGCAGCTCACATGCCACCTCTCCAGGTAGGCTCTTAGACCTCTCCTCCAGGCCCCATTCTGAGTAGACACGTCTCCTCTATCTCCCACAGTTCCTTGAACAATCCCCTCTTATTGTTCTTGTCTTATTCTTTTGTATGACCATCCCTAGGTCAATCTCCCTGTTAAGTTAAGAATCCCCAGGGGCCTCATTAATTTTTGTATTCCCTGGGTTTGGTACAGTGCTGAGTGCAAAGTGGCATCTTGGTGAAGGTATGTTTCTTGGCATGAAGAGGGGGTAGATGCTGCTGTTCAGTGGCCGAAGGGGAGATTCGGGGATCCGCAAGGCCTCACATCATTGGCCAGGGCCTGCTGTACATGGGTGGGTGACAGCTCCCCTGGTGGAGTCAGCCACACGCAGGCTTCTCACCTGCGCACCTGCCCGTCAAGACCTCCAGCTCAGCCTGCTCGGATGCTCTCTGAGGCTTCTGGCCTGGGGTGCTCCCCTCAGCTTTGTGTCTGCAGAGCCTGTGTTTATTTTCTGCTTTGCTCTTTTTATATAATCCTCCTCTGTCCACTTACCTCTCCTGCCTCCCAAACAACTGTGACTCACAAGCACAAACGCTGCTCCCTTTTCCCATTATTTTTAGGAGTCTCACGATTTCCCTCATTATCACCTTTGGGCTAGAACAGGAGTTGGCCTACAGTGTTTTCTGTCTCAGGGCCAAGCTGGGGAGAACAAAGCAAGTGACATTCAATAAACTGGGGGTCATATTAGTGTTCTAGCAATCTAGTTGTTCTGAGGAGGTAGCAGCTAAATGTGGAACTTGAAAATTAGGAACTGGGCTTCAGTCAAAGGGATAATGTTAGAGTTTTTTCAATTCTTCTACAAATTAGCTGTCCAACTCAGACTTCCTGGACAGCATTTGCAGTCAGACTTAACAGTTTCTCCTAAAACTTGATCGTTTTCTATTAGCCTCCAAGGAAGGTAGATAGTTATTTTGTCCTTTTTTTTTTTCAAACATTAGGTAAAAGGCTTCCAAGGAGAGGGTTTCGTTGTTGTATTTTCTCCCCTTTATGCTGTTTAGAAGCCATTGTAATGTTACAATTATGGAACCTGGTCTTTGGGGGAAGGTTCAATAATTTATTCACAAGGTGGATGAATTTGTTATCTGTTGCTGCATAACAAACTATCCCCAAATTTAGCAGCTTAAAACAACAAGCATTTATTACCTCACAAAGTTTCTGAAAATCAGGGTATATTCTGGCTCAAGGTCTCTCATGAAGTTGCAGTCAAAATGTTGGTTGGGACTGCAACAGAGCAGGACCCTATGGACCTTCCTGGGACAGACCCTACCCTCATATCTTCTGCTGTAGCTCCTCTCTGAAGTACCCAGGTAATAGTATCTCATGCATATTTCTTGAGTTTTTCAGATGCTAAAAACCACCACCAAATGGAAGAAATTAACTACTTGATGATCATGAGCACATAACCCCCAGACCTTCTGGCGCCTAAGGATTAACAATGTTAACTGCTCTGTTACCACACCATCAACCAATCAGAGAACTGTGCATGAGCAGATCACATACCCTGTGATGCCCCTCCCTCACCTGGCCTTTAAAAATGCTTTCCTGAAATCTTTTGGAGAGTTTGGGGTTTTGAGGGGCATGAGCCACCCATTTCTCCTTGCGTGGCCCTGCAATAAACCTTTCTCTGCTCCAAACTCCAACGTTTTGTTGTTTGGCCTCACGGTACATCAGGCACATGAACTAGCAGTAGGTAACAGGACTACTGCAGTCTTCAGAAGGAGCTGGAGTACCTGCTTCAAGAAGGCTTTTTCATGTGCCCATTGGCTGGAGGCCTCAGTTCCTTGTCATGTAGACCTCTCTATGTATAAGGTTGCTTGAATGCCCTTATGACATGGCAGCTGGCTTCTGCTTCCAGAGCAAGTGATCCAAGAGAAAGAAAGGAAGAAGCCACAGGTCTCTGATAATCTAGTCTCGGAAGTTACACACTGTCACTTCTGCCTTATCCTATTCCTTAGAAGTGAGTCACTAAGTGTCCACTTAAGGGGAAGAGAATTAGGCTTCACCTATTGGAGGGAGCATCAAAGAATTTACATATATATTTTAAACCACCAGAGTGGCTTTCCTTCAAATAGCTCCAGAGAAGGCAAACAAATCCTTGTTACCCTGTGAATAAAATACCACCTGGTATTTGAATGTTCTGCTGAGAGGTTGCAAGAAACATGGAAGTCTTACCTAATAATCATTGGAATAGTGAAAAAATAATACTTATGAGAACGAGTGAGAGGGTATTCTGTTCTTTTAGGTATGGATAACGGGAAGAACTTGGGAAGAGTAGGGGATGCCATTGGCTTCAATTTAGTACTTTCTGTTTAATATATTCAATATTAACTAGTTATCTCATTGTGGTCTTCCATTTGGCAATTCAATACCAAGGGCCATGATGAATGAAACAAAATCCCTGCCTTCAAGGATGAGATACAGATGGAGCAATGCTATCCCAGCTAAGCTGTCCAGCCAAGCTCAGCCCAGATATAACCCTATCAGACCCACAGATGCATGAGTGAGCCCAGCAGAAACCAGCAGAAACACCCAGCTCAGAACTGCTGAACATGGAAGAAATGTGAGACATTAATATTTATTGTTGTATGCCACTGAGTTTGTGTGATTGTTTCTGACACAACAATAGTGACGGATACAAGTTTATAGTGTCATGAAAGAGACAAACATAAAGGCAAATTTTGCAATGCAATGTGATGCATGTTATACTTGAAGATTTAATAGGATGCTCTGAGAAGAGTGAGAAGGTAGTGTTTAAATCTACCTCAGAGTGGTCAAGGCAGTGGAAGACTTCAGCTGATGCCTGAATGAAGTTCTAAGGATGAGCAGGTGTTTGCTAGAGTGGGTTGGGAGACTGAGGTGGGGGTTGAGGAAGCACATCCTTTTCCGGTAACTGTAAGCCTCTTAGTAAGCTAAGGAGCAATAATAATAAATTGTTCCTAATTATTGGCAGCCACTGGATCATGAATAGCTTCATATGTCCTGCTAAAGAGTTTGTTCTTTATCTTAATGGTAACCAAACCACTGAAGGACTGGAGGTGCATAACATGAATGGATTGATGGCTTTTTAAGCTCGCTCTGGGAGTGGTGTGGACCCAGGCAATTCTTGGGGAGGCTAGTCTTGAATCTGTGTTCTTCCACATGTGGCCATAGGAAAGAAGGGGCAGAGGAGAAAGATATTAGGAGGTGGTGCAGACAAGGCTTGGCAACTGATTTAATGAGGGCGTGGTATCTGGCTTCAGTCCTGAGGCAGAAAAGTTTGGAAGCGGGGGCGGTATGCAATTCAGTATGGGTCATGATGAATTTGAAGTGGCTGTGGGTGAGCTGGAAGGAGGTGTTTAGTAGGCAGGCAGAAATGTGATTTGGGACATCAGAAAAGAAGGCTGGAGTTCTAGTTTTAGGCATCATCTGCATGGAGGCTGTAGCTGAAGCTAATATAGGCAAGGTTGGATTTATGCAGAGTGAGAAGCAAACCAAACTCAGTACTTCAGGGAAACACTAACACCTAAAAGATAGGCAGAGGAAGAGAAATCAAAGGAGACTGAGAGAGAGAAGATTCAGAGGCAAGAGGTTTCTTATAAAACAAGGAAGGAGTTTTGAAGTTGGAGGTCAACAGTATCAAATATCCCAGAGAGGTTGGGGCATAGAGGATTGGAAAGTTTTCTCTTTGTCTTGTGCTCAGAAATTATGATGAACTTCATGGTGACCTTACCAAGGGTTGAATCAAAGGTCATGAAGGGTGAGAAAGTAGTAAGAAAATGGAGAAAACAATGGCTGTTAACTATTCCTTGGTGGAAGATCCATCCATGGTCTCTAGACCTCAGCTCTGATTTCAGTCATGGAGGGGTAGATAGTCCTGTGCAGTCTTTGACTCATTTCAAGCACACAGTGTCTTGAAAACTTTAAGTTTTCCCTTCTGTCCAGGGCTTCTCCAATGCCATGAGCACCAGTGAGAGCTTGCTCAGCCCTGTACATGAAAGCTTGGAAGTATGGGGGAGTTAACACCTCTGTGGGGGAATCAACAATCCTCCACCCATGTGGATGTGAGCTAATGAATGAATGATTCTGTCTTGCATTATTCACAGTAGCCAAGATATGGAAACAACCCTAAGTGTCCATCAGCAGATGAATGGATAAAGTAAATGTATCGATAGTATTTACACACAATGGAATATTATTCAGCCATAAAAGGAGGAAATCCTGCCATTTGTGACAACGTGAATAAACCTTGAAGATATTCTGTTAAGTGAAATAAGTCCAACAGAGGAAGACAAATACTATGTGACCTCATATTTGTGTGAAATCTGAAGAAAAGCTGAACTCATAGAAACAGGGAATAGAATGGTGGTTGCCAGGAGCTGTGGGTAGGGGTAATGGGGAGAAATTGGTCAAAGGGTACAAACTTCACAGTTATAAAATGAATATATTCTGGGGATCTAATATCCAGCATGGTGACTATAGTTAATAATACTGTATTATATATTTGAAAGTTGCTAAGAAAGTAAATCTAAAATGTTCTTAAACAAAAAAAATATAATTATGTGAGGTAATGGATGTGTTAATTAACCTTATTGTGGTAATCATTTTGCAATATAAACACATATCAAATATCACCTTGTACACTTTAAACTTACAAAAAATTTTGCATGTTAATTATATCTCCATAAAGCTGGAAAAAAAGAAAAGAAAAAAGAATGCTCTTGCCTTTCCTCTTTAGACTGGACAATTCTGAGAGGCATTCTGTAAAGTTTTCAGAGGTTCCCATGGAACTGAGCTCCATTGCCCAGAGCAGTGATTTTGACAACACACGCTTGTATTGGCTTTTCTTCCTTACCAGATCCCTCACTCCTGCACACTGGGATTACCTCCCAAATAAACTGTCTGAATCTGAATCCCTAACTCAGGTTCTGTTTTGGGAGAATCTAAATTAAAAAAGAAATCTTTTAGACTAAAGATTTAAGGTGAATATATAGATATCAATAGGTACTCACTCACTACATCCCCTTTCCTTAAAGCTCCTGTTGCTTAGGTGGCCATGTTTTGTGTCACATGACCTAACTCTCCAGCAATAGCTAACTGGAGCATGAGTGAGCATGTGACTGAGCTCAGCCTATCCAAACCAAATGTCAAAGAGTCAGCAACCTATGATGTTGCTTGTTATGAAAATAAGGGAGGAGCTAATTGGATTCCCTGTTTTGGGAATCAGACTAAGAAAGATCTAGGGAATGAAGAAGTGATGAGAGCAGAAGCTGAAAGGTTGAGATGGATGAGTTGGACATGGTTGGTCCCCTGCAGCAGCATTATGAGAGAGCAAAAGCAGTGAGCTAACGAAAGAATATAAAGACAGAAAGAAGGGGAGCTTCCACAGGGCTCATAACTATGCTCCTTCTGACAACTTCAAAACTGACAACTTCAGTTTTTCTCTTGAAATACAAGGTAAAATCACTCTAGGAGAGAGGAAACGAAAAGGATGGTTCAGAAGGGGTTCCTTTATATTTGAAAGCCCCTTACAGCTGAAGGGAGAGCCAGGTGAAGCTGGGGACTCTGTTTTGTTGTTTTTATAACTCTTTTGAAACTTCTTGTTGAGGTATATAACATACATCCAAAAAGGTGCACACATGTCATATTCTACAGCTCAGTGAATTTTTGCAAACGGAATACACCCATGTAACCAGCATTGATGTCAAGAAACAGGGCATTATTAATGCCCCAGAAACTTCTCTGTGTCCTGGTTAAGTTACTAACCCTTCACTCTAAGGGTAATAACTATCCTAACTTCTAACCCTATGGATTGATTTATTCTGTTTTTGAACTTTATATCTGTGGAATCAAACAAAGTGTTCTTTATATTTGGCTTCTGTCATTCTGCATTGAATTAATAAGGTCTATGCACCTTGCTTTAGCATGTAGTTGTAGTTTGCACATTCCCATTGCTGGAAGAATTCCATGTGTAAACAACCATAATAGATTTCTCCATTCTATTATTGATGGGCATTTGAGCAAATCCCACTTTGAGGCTATAATGAATACTTTCTGCTATGAACATTCTACTATATGTCTTTGATGAACGAAAGTACATATCTGATGGTTAGATACCTAGGAATGGAATTGCTGAATCATAGTGTATGCATATATTTAGCTTTTGTAGATACAGTGATCCCTTTGTTTCCCCGGGGGATGGGTTCCAAGAACCCCTTCGGATACCAGAATCTGCGGATGGTCAAGTCCCTTACTGATAGATTTGTGGTCGGTTGAATCTGCAGATGCAGAATCCCAGATATGGAGGGCCAAATGTACTGCCAAATAGTTTTCTAAAGTGGTTGTACCAATTTACACTGTCACCTGCTGGGCATTAGAGTTCCAGCGGGACCGTGTGTTTTTATTGGCACCAATCCAGGTATTTGTGTGATTTTATCCTGTGTTCCAAAGGACTTCATGCAAGTGGGATCAGGCACTGGGCTGCATTTATCCAGAGTTTGGGGTTTATAGTCCAGGGTTGATGGGCAGAAAGTTACAGATGTTGGTACAAGAGTGGAGGAAGTTGTTGACCAGGTCTCTTGGTGACATTAGGAAGTTGGACTTAGAAAAAATGTAGGAGAAGCAGCTAGAAGTTTAGATGAGTTTGAAGGGCATGTACAGATATGTAAGAACATGAGAGAATGGAAGTGTAAAATTTTTGGTCAGAGATGAATTTTTTTCTCTGAACTTTGGAGCAATATTGGATGAAACTGAGGATGAGAGAAGCTTTGCAGTGCAGAAGCTTATAATCAAGGTCACCTTGATCACTGTGAGAATAAAGGTAGGAGAAGGGCTTCCCTGGTGGCGCTAGTGGTTGAGGGTCCGCCTGCCAATGCAGGGGACGCGGGTTCGTGCCCCGATTCGGGAAGATCCCACATGCCGCGGAGCGGCTGGGCCCATGAGACATGGCCGCTTGAGCCTGTGCATCCGGAGCCTGTGCTCCGCAACGGGAGAGGCCACAACAGTGAGAGGGCTCCTGCATACCGCAAAAAAAAAAAAAAAAAAAGAATAAAGGAAGAGAGAAGGACCAAGGATTGCAGGTGAGGTTATTTCCGGAAGATGAAAGAGAAACAGTAACAAGGAACTGAGTCCCATAACCAGCCCCTATCCTCCAATCCTTCGGGTAGTTGTTATTTTTTGTTGTTTTTTTTTTTTCCAGTACGCGGGCCTCTCACGTCTGCGGCTTCTCCCGTTGCGGAGCACAGGCTCCGGACGCGCAGGCTCAGCGGCCATGGCTCACGGGCCCAGCCACTCCGCGGCATGCGGGATCCTCCCGCACCGGGGCACAAACCCGCGTCCCCTGCATCGGCAGGCGGACTCCCAACCACTGCACCACCAGGGAAGCCCCGGGTAGTATTTTTATCTAAAAGTTCTCTTTTATATTTCTTTCTTATTTCCTTTTAACTAGTTATGTCATTCTCTGCTCCCCCACCCCCATTCCCTCAATCTCTTCTGTGTTGTCATTTTGCCAGAATTGCTCAATACTATCTTCTTTGGTGTTCCTCTTCCTTATCTCCCTCCTAATGCTAAACTTTCTGGCCTTTTGCCTTTGGGTTTCCAGGACTCAAAAAACAAAAACAAAAAAACAAGCCTTCCCTGTTACTTTTCTGTTAACATCCAAAGCCTTTGATCCATCACTAATATATAGAACTTTATTTTTTTTCCCATCTATTCTTCAGTTTGTCCCTTCTGTTGGTCCTCCAAATTATTCTAAAACAGAAGCTTTTAAAGGTTTCATCTTATGTTGTTTTTACATTTTCTTTTTTAGCAGTGGAATCTCTTTCAAACAAAATCTCATTTGAGACCCTATATATAAAGCAGGGAAATATGGAGCTGCTATTATGCTGTGAATGGCACCCTCTAGAGTTGAGCAGTATGCAAACTGCACAACTGTATGCAATGCACATCAGATGCTTCTTAAACATACCTTCCAACTCTCTTGTCCCTGTCTCTTATCCCAGCCACAGCAGTAGTGACCAGTTTCATGCAGATTTCAACTAGTCTCACACAACCATGAACTGACAGTACCCACCTCAGCCCCACCTCTCACTTCTGCCTGGAGGTCTTTGATCTTCTACAGCAGGACAACCTTGAAAAGAGCCCCTTGACATTCAGGTGCCTCACTCAGAAGTATCAGGGAGTTGATGCCCTGCCCTGTGGCTATCCTTAACTAAAGGCAGATGGAAGCTGATGGGTAAATCTCCCCCGCTTGCCCCAGGAAGATGGTCCTGATGTGCATTTCACAGGGCTTCTCAGCTGCCCCATGGGAATCAACACCCAGGTGCCTGTAGCTTGGCTAATTCCATATGGCTCCCCCTCCTTTGCTATTTTACTCTCTTATCCCTCTTTCCTGCTCCCTGAAATCACACTCCCAGATAAACTACTTAGACTTATGCATCTATCTCAGCTTTGTTTTCTGAGGAACCAACCTGGAATGCCTCCTAGTTCAGTCCCTGGAGGTTGGGGACAGCATTTCCAAGGCAGTCCCTTGTTTCTTCTTGGCTTCAAATCACTGCTCTGGAATAAGATTATGTTGAGATAGTTGGTCAGGATATCTCAAATGAAGAATTAATTGTTCATTGTTCTCAGAGCTCAGTGGGCTCTTCATATTTAAGGTACAGAAATGAAATTTTGGAAGCCAGGAATTCCAGTAGGCCATTGTCATGGTCAAATCAATAGGTATGGAAGGTAAAGTGGATTTTCAGTGGAGACATATAAAAGCTCTAGCCCCTTAGAGAATCTCTTTGTCCTAGTTGGGGGCTTTACCTTTAATAACAAATGAGGGTATGGGTTTAGCTCTCTAGGGCTTTCTATCCCCCCCAGCCTCTGAAAGTTTAAAAACACACACCGTTAGCATTTTCTCATCTCTCCTAAACTGGCGGTTGTGTCGGTTCCTTTAAAGAAGTTAAGATGGTGCCTGGGAAGACAGTAGTCTCCTCCCACACCCCCATTCCCCAGACAACCAGGATACACCTGTGTGTACTTAAGCTGTCTCTGACACACATAATTTCTTTTTCATCCCTGAGTAATCTGTCTTTTTTATCCTTTTAGCAAAGAGAATGGTGTATTTTTGTGCAGAAAAGATTGGGAGGAAAGGAAAATTAAAGAAAGCACCTGCCCTCCTCCTGAGAAATTTCCATGTAAATTCCCACAAAATAGCAACAAATAAAAGATGGCAGGGAAAAAACCACAGAAGTTTCTAGAATAAGGATATTTGTCAGGTGCTGGTTGAGGATCCAGTTCTAGTTTGAACATTTTAAAATGTTTTCTTTCCAGTTCTGGTGTTTAGGGGTTAATGATGGTGCTGAAACCCTATTGCTTTGAATAGGAGGGATTAGTTTCGTTATTTTGGGATTAAGGTCAGTCTTATCGACTGGCTGCCACATCCTGTCAGCAGTGCCCAGTCCTACAATCACTCAGCTCGGGTTCTCAAATCCTCGCTTGGGCTGCTGCCTGCTGAGCCCTACAGTTTTTCTTTTGAATATGACTAAAGGGGAAGAATATTCGGGTGTGCTTACTCTAAGGCACACAGAGGATCTACCCTGATCTTTTGCTTCCTTGAGATGACAAGGACACAGATGACAGAAGGAGAATTCCATAGGCCTCTCAGTTGGTGTGGTGGATTGATTGCCAAGATAGCCATAGAGTTCACCTCTCTCTGCATCCCTGCCCTTTGCAATATGACTTTAAGCCGTTCCCAATAAGAAGTGTATTTCCCTATCTCTTGAATCTGAACTGATCTTGTCACTTGCTTTGGCCAATAGAATGTAGTAGAAGCAATGAGCCTAGACCTCAAGAGGTTTTGCCTACTTCCACTCTTTTTCTTGGACTTTTTCTGATTTTGCCCTGAGAGCAAATCTTAGTTGACTTGTTGGAGAATGAGAGGCCACAGAGTGAAAAAGGGAGGTTCCTCAGCAGACAGTTGGCCAACTTGCCCAGCTGACTGTAGTTATGTGAGGAGCCCAACCTAGACCAGAACTGCCAGCCAAGCCCAGCCTCAAATGCCAAAATGCAGAATTGTGAGCCAAATGAATATTTATTAAGTCACCATGTTTGGGGGCAGCTTGTTTTGTAGCAATAGCTAACTGTTACAGAGGTTCACAGCCTCCACCATATTCTTTGGATCCTTTGCCTGGTTTCCCTTATTATCATTGATAGTATTGGCAACAGTGATAACAATAGGTAATATTAAGACAGAACTGTAGAGTGTACGACTCATTTGGGTCTCACAATAACATCTAGGGGATGCCTTTTATTTTGTCTCTTTTTTAAAATTTTTAAATTTTTTGGCTGTGCCATGTGGATTGTGGGATCTTAGCTCCCCAGCCAGGGATCGAACTTGTGCCCCCTGCATTGGCAGCACGGAGTCTTAACCACTGGACTGCCAGGGAAGTCCCTGGGATGCCTTTTATTTTGGATGTGAACAATGGCAAAAACAGTGCTAACACTCTTGACTTTTATTACCTTTGGGTAAAGGTCAAAGAGACTGATAGAACTTTAATGGTGAAAAATTTAGCAGACCAACTGCTACAATTCAGAATGGAGATAACTGAAGAGTTTGTTAGTAGGTTTAACAAAGTATGAAGCATTTTTGATGTGAAAATTAATTTATTTAAACTTAAGGTGAAGTCCAGGGAGTACACTGTGTATGCACATATGCAATGAGTGAATTCTCTAACCAAAAGTGGCAAGGGAGGCCTGTTTTCAGTCCTGGTGGTGCTATGTTCTCTTTCACTTTATTTGTCATCTTGTGGCACATAAGATTTACAAGGCATTTTAATGAACATGATCCCACTTGATAGTCTCAACCATCCTATAAAATAAGTAGGGCAAGCATCATTATATCTGTTTTGCTTAGACATATATAGACTAAGGCCCAGGCTAGTCTTAAGACTCCTGATTGAATTCTCTTTCCATAGCACATCCAAGCTACCCTTCAGTTTATAACTTTGTGAGAGGGAGCACATTGTCTTTTACTATAAGTTTTCATCCCTCCAACCCTTGTTTTGGGAAGGTGGGTGCTACCTGAGGGGCAGAAGCCAGATTTCACAAATGCAGAGCCATGGGTTCAGACAATAATTGGTACTGCTTTGCATGCAGCTCCTTGCTCACCACTGAGGAACGCCAGTTTCTAGACACATGCAGTAGGAATTAAGGGGCATTTTACTGAAGAAGGATGGATCCAAAGAACAGTGGCAAGAAAAGAATGCTGGCAAGTGGGTGGCAGGCAGTGCATTTCTCTATGGCAGTGTTTTGGAGGAGATGATCAGAAGCTGGCATGAATCTCATAAAAACGTGTTGTCTTAGGTAGGGCTTCCCCAGAAGGGGACCCTGGGGCAAGGATTTGGGGGCATGTAGTTTATTTGAAAAGAGATTTCAGGAAATACAAGTAGGAAGGTGGCAAAGAGGCAGAGAAGAGAAGACAGCCAATAAAGAAAGTGACAATTACCAGGCAAGATGTCATGTGAGGAAGTTGAGATTGGTTCTACTGATGAACTCTGGGAGACAATATATTGAGAACACATGCCTCAGAGCCATCCCAACCTGGGGGCAAAGAAGCTGGGGAAACCACTCATCCAGCCCTATCCATCCTTGGTCGAGGACTGCTTCCAGGGGCATTAAAACTTCAGCACTTCTGGAGAGGGTGTGGAGAAAAAAGAACCCTCCTGCACTGTTGGTGAGAATGTAAACTGGTACAGCCACTATGGAGGTTCCTTAAAAAACTAAAAGTAGAGCTACCATATGATCCAGCAATTCTACTCCTGGGCATATATCCAGAGAAAACCATAATTCAAAAAGATAGGGCTTCCCTGGTGGCGCAGTGATTGAGAGTCCCCCTGCCAATGCAGGGGACATGGGTTCGTGCCCTGGTCCGGGATGATCCCACATGCCGTGGAGTGGCTGGGCCCGTGAGCCATGGCCGCTGAGCCTGCGCGTCCGGAGCCTGTACTCTGCAACAGGAGAGGCCACAACAGTGAGAGGCCCGTGTACCACAAAAAATAAAAAATAAAAGAAAATTTAAAAAGATATATGCACCCCCATGTTCATTGCAGCACTATTTACAATAGCCAGGACATGGAAGCAACCTAAATGTCCATCGACAGATGAATGGATAAAGAAGATGTGGTACATGTAAACAATGGAATATTACTCAGCCATAAAAAAGAACTAAATAATACCATTTGCTGCAACATAAATGGACCTAGAGATTGTCACACTGAGTGAAGCAAGTCAGACAGAGAAAGACAAATATCATATGATATCGCTTATATGTGGAATCTAAAAAAATGGTATAAATGAACTTATTTACAAAACAGAAATAGAGTCACAGATGTAGAAAACAAACTTATGGTTACCAAGAGGGAAAGCGGGGGAGGGATAAATTGAGAGATTGGGACTGACATATACACACTACCATATATAAAATAGGTAACAAATAAGAGACTACTGTATAGCACAGGGAACTCTACGAAATACTTTGTAATGACCTATATAGGAAAATAATCTAAAAAAGTGTGGATATATGTATAATGATTCACTATGCTGTACAGCAGAAACTAACACAATATTGGAAATCAACTTTACTCCAATAAAAATTAATTAAAAAGAAAAAAAAAGCTTCGCACTTCTGGTGTTCCCTGCCCCAAGGCAGAGAATTGCTGGTTCTTCACTGTAAATCACCTTTTGGGAGTAGAGGTAAGTGCTCAGAGGATGTGGGCAGGGCACTAGCAACATCTGCTAGAAGGACTGTGTGTCAATTTCTCTAGTTTGCTTGTGGAAAGAGAATCGTGAACTCAAGGCAGCAACTCCCATAAACAGGATGGTCTTGAAGCTGTGCTATGGTGAGAGGCTGGAGGAGCTAAGGACTATGTGGTGGGTGGGAACATTAGCTGGTGGCGCCCTGCCTGGGAGTGAGGCTCTAGAACAGCCTGGGAGGTTTTGGCAACTCGTTCTGGAAATAACTGAGAGTACTAGAGTTAAATGACTTGTTCATGGTTTAGTTTTTCTTAATTTCCTTGTTTCCCCTACATTCTAGGAGATGTATTTGAGTTTCCAAAAGCTAGTTGGAGAGCCTGAGGTATATGACTAATGTACTTGAAGGTAAATTAATAAGTTGATGATTGGATGATGGCCACTTAGAGCAAGAATTCCCAAATCTTGGATCATGAAGTCAACACTTTTTTACTCTTCTAATAACATTTGACTTAATACTCATCCCTTGCACACTGTTTCATCCTTTGAGCCTTCTTGCTCATAGGGCCAAGGATTTCACAAGTTCCTTCTGGACAATGTAGGAAATACTTAAAACCAGTATTGATTGAGCTGTAGAGGAGGTACGCCAGTACTACGAAATGAAAAGATACAGGTAGTTTGTACGTTCCTTTTATCACTCCCAGCCTCTGCTTCCCAAGTGGGTTCGCTCTGGACATATCATTTTAGTTACTCCCAACATTGAACTTCACCTTTTCTTCCTGGATCACTCTATTTTAAAATAACACCTTCTCTCCTACCTCCTACACTCTTTACCCTCCTCACTGCTTTATATTTTTCTGGGGCAGTTACCATCTGATACACTTCATATTTTAGTTGTTGGTTTATCTGGATAGATAAAACCCCCAGCTTGAGTGTAAGTTCAATGAATCGAGGGAATTGTCCCTGCCCCTCCCACTCTCAATACTCAGAACAGGACCTGGCATAGAGGCTCAATAATCATTTCATGAGGGGCTTCCCTGGTGGCACAGTGGTTGAGAGTCTGCCTGCTAATGCAGGGGACACGGGTTCGAGCCCTGGTCTGGGAGGATCCCACATGCCGCGGAGCAACTAGGCCCGTGAGCCACGACTGCTGAGCCTGCGCGTCTGGAGCCTGTGCTCCGCAACAAGGGAGGCCGTGATAGTGAGAGGCCCGCGCACCGCAATGAAGGGTGGCCCCCGCTTGCCACAACTAGAGAAAGCCCTCGCACAGAAACAAAGACCCAACACAGCAAAAATAAAAATAAGTAAATTAATAAACTCCTACCCCCAACATCTTCTAAAAAAAAAAAAAATCATTTCATGAATGAATGAATGAAAGGTGGGTTTACCAAGACCTTCTACTAAGAAGCCCAGCACATTTGTCTTTACTGTTCTTTGTGAAGCCAAATGTCTCTCGGAGTTTCCTGACCAGCTGAATTGAGAGAAGCACAATCCTGGATTTATCTTCCAGGCCTCTCTACAGCTTTGGAGACACACACATCTGGCTTGAATCATGCCTCTGTCACTTATTAGCTTAAACAAGAGAAATCTGGTTCAAATAATCTATTCATTTCTTCTTCTGCAAAATGGGGCTAATAATGTCAAGTTTTCAGAGTTTTTAAGAGTGTTTAATGAGTCAACATTAATGAGGCACTTCACACAGCACCTGGAATGTACTAGCTGACCACAAGTATGATTTTTCTTCCCTTTCTCTCAATTTCCAGTGCCGTTATCAATGTGCTGACAAATCAGTGACACAAAGATTGGGACAAGGTGGTCAAAGCAAATGCTGGGGGAGGATGTGGAAAAAAGAAAACCGGAACTAGAAATGGAGAGGCAGACAAGAGGAAAGGACTCTGTCACTAGGACACAGGACCACCTTCACCTTCTGGTGTTCTGTTGAAGGCTCACGGATGAGAGGGATAGAAGACTTAGGCTTCGCAGTATTCCACCTTGCTCCAGTAATTATATTTCTACTGTACTTCCTGAGTTGGTGCGTTACACAGATCTGATTCATCCCTGGGGAATATGTCTTCCTTTAGCCAAATGAAGCTGACTGCATTAAAGCTGAGGGTAGACAAGCTCAATTATCAAAGGAAATATGTTTCAGAATGAATTATGTGATGGACCTTAAAGCAGGATACCCATGTCTTACTTTTCATGTATCCAGTGTGGGATTTTAATTACTCACACAGTGTGGAACCACACTCACTCACCTCACTGAGAACAGATGGAGTTTGGAAAAGAATTTTCTAACTCGGCCCATACATCGACCCCTTAGCAGCTTTGACATACACGGTATATTTATTCGTCTTCTCCATCTTTGAGCATCCTCTCTATTACCTTAATTTTAAGGAATAAATGTGTTGCTAGAGTTGGTCCTTAGAATAAATTCTCTGAGCACCTGGGTATCTCTAGAACCTGTTCTGAGGTTTGGGAACAGGGTAAAGAACTGCAAACATTCCCTGAGAATGATGAGCTTGTCGTCACTGTTTTTACTTCTTAGCTGCTCTCACCAAACCTCCAGAGTTACTGGTGAAATGATATGGCAGCCAACCAGAGCAATCAGGATACATTTGCCTGCATTGCCGTTATGGGGTAGGAGACAGAGACAGAGGAGGTGGCAGAGGTGAGAGAGATAATGGTGGTGTTGGTGAAGGTGGTGGAGGAGATGGAGGGGGGGCAACTGTGGTGGTGGCAGTGGTGATGAATGAGATGGTTGTGGCTGGGAAGGTAGCAGTGATAAAGGTGGAGGTGCTAGTTAAGACGGTTAGAGAGGTGGCAGAGGTAGTGGAAAGGTCAAGGTGGTGGTAGTCGAAGCAGTGGTCACGGTGGAGGTAGGAGGGTATAGGTTATGGTGGAGGTGATGGTGGGAGAAGTGTTGGTGGCAGAGGAAATGATGGTGGTGAAGGTGGCAATATCAAGAGCAATGAAAACTTATGTTTGCACAAAAACTTGAGCACGAACGTTCATAGCAGCATAACTCATCATAGCCCCAAAGTGAAAGCCATGCAAATGGCCATCAGTGGATGAATGGGTAAACAAAATGTGTTTTCCATACAATGGATATTATTTGGCCATAAAAAGGAATGAAGCTCTGTTAGATGCTACAATATGGATGAACGTTGAAACCATGATGCTAAATAAAAGAAGCCAGTCACAAGGATCACCATTATATTGTATAATTCCATTTACAGGAAATGTTCAGAATAGGCAAGTCTATAGACAGAACTTAAATGAGTGGTTGTCTATGGCTGAGGGAAGTAGAATGGGAGTGATTACTAATAGGTATGGGCTTTCTTTTTGGGATGATAAAAATAGTCTAAAATTAGATTGCACAACTCTGTGAATATACTAAAAATTATTGGATTATACATTTTAAATGGGTGAATTTTATGACACATCAATAAAGCTGTTAAATAAAGTGGGGGCAGCAGCGGTGGTGGTTGTGGAGGGCTAAATTTGGTGGGGATACTGGAGAGAGGAAGGAAGATGAGAGTTGATTGACACCTGATATACCTCAATCAACGTACAGCCAAGTCTGAGTACCACAGATATTTTTCCCATGGAATTTTTTTCTATGCCTTCTGGCTGAACTACATTTCCCCACAGACAACACTGAACCTACACACAAGCATTTCTGAAACAGATTATAAAAATCAAGCCAAGTTTTGGCTGTCATTGGATCGTGTCTAGAAGGGACACCTTTGCTTTTTCCATGCGGTGTCCTCAGCACACAGAACTGGCTTCTTAGGAGCAATGGGATAGTAGCCAGATTTCTTCCTCTCATGTGAGTGCAAACTCAGATGGGGGTCCATGAAGAAATTAAAACAGACATCTGGAGTCTATAATTTTTAATAATTTTAAACTAGCTACAAAATGTCAATCACATCACAAACTGACAGAGAAGACAAGGGGGAATTTAATATTACATGCTGTAATGATATTTATCTCACAGTTTATCTATATTTCATTCATTTATATTATTTTTTAAAGGTTTCTTTATCAGCTACTAAACATCTCAGCAATTTGGTGTGCATAGCTCTAGATTAAGCAACAGAGAATTGTACTGATAACAAACCACAGGGGAAATGGTGATTAATAAGAATCAGCCTTATAAAATTTACATCTCCGCACTGTTTCACAGCAAGGTTGCTTTCTCCAAAACAGAGCCTTCAAAAGCAGCAAACAAACCCTATATTACATCCATTTGACATAGTTTCAGCCAAACATATATTTTGCTGGAAATGGTTCAATGGTGAGCATGTTTAACCCATCTTTTTAAAAACAATTTTTTTTAAAAAAAGGATGATTATGATTAATAAGTCTAAATATTGACAAAAAGAAAGTGACACTATTGCAGTTTTGCTGGTATAACTTAATCTTGACAGTGTCTCAATACTGAGCATGCTTTGTTGTTGTTTTGCTGTTGTTGCTGTTGTTTTATGTATGTGTTTTCTCATCAGTATACTACTGTCATGGAAATATTTTGTGTAAGTAGGAATCTAAAAATCTATTTAGTTCTCATGCATAAATGCATAAATCACATCACTTTGAGTGCAATGCCTGTTATGTAATTCCACATTGTCTAATCATGAAATCATAAAGACAGATGACAGCCGTGAGGAACCAAAGACAGCAAATTTTGAGAGTTTCAGAGCCTGACACCCAAAGAAAGGACAGTGACAGTAGCTCTGTGGAATGTCACAGTTTTACAAGAATAATACTGTGTATTGAAAGAATCAACAGCACATTGAGCATTCCTAAATTGTTGTCATTCAGCAAACGCCACTGAGGAGAGAAAAGGAAAAAATGAAACCCAAGACATCTTACGTAGGGAGTTAGAGCCACCAAATGACCACTATATACAGCCTTTGGAAAGAAAGAGACCCAGAAAGAACAAAAGACACGTAGTATTGTTGGGCTGATGGATGACACAAGACAACATTCACAATGGGGGCGGATTGATGTGTGCATGTGTGCAGACCTACTAGGTAATACCATGAAAAAAGCATGAAGGTGCCATCTTGCCCGACAGCATTTGGAAGAGGACACAGGTGGGCACATTTAACCACTCCCCAGCATCTTTGTTGCACGTTGGTTGGCCTCATCAATTCTGGTTTTGTTGGAATCAGCCTGGAGAAAGGGGAAAGAAAACAGAATTCATTTTACCCATTCACATTCCATTCATCCTTCTGGGTCTAGTTCAAATTCCTCCCGTTGGGTGAAGGCATCTTGAGACTTCCCTGATCAGAATGAACCATGCCTCCTTTTGTGTTCTCAGAACCATTGCTTATGGCTGGACTTAGACATGATCACAGAAGCTTGATCTTAGTTCTCATGACTCTTTTCCCTACTATGGAGAGCAGAGTTATATCATTTATCTTTCTCTTCTGGAATGACACCCAGTGATTTCTATGGCAGGCATTCACATCCGTTGGATTGAGTTGAATTCTTGCCATTTGTACAGTTATTAGCAGTGTCACTTTGGGAAAATTACTTAACATTTCAGGGCCTCAGCTTTCTCATTTATAAGCTGGGGATAATAAAGAACACTGCTAATGAGCACAGTTCCACTCATTCAACTTTGACAACATCAACTATGAGGTATATCCTGTTATTAGCTCCTTTTTCCAAGTGAGGAAACTAAGCAGAGGGGATTTAGGCAATTTGTCTAATGTCACAGAACTAATAAATGAGGAAACCAGAGTCAGAAGGCCAGCACCCTGGAGTCAGCGTCCACACTGGTAGTCACTATGTTAGTCATTTTACTACTTAAGTTTGCTATGAGGATGAAATGAGTTTATACACATAGTATGCTTAGAATAATGTTTTGCAAAAATTAAGGGCTCAACATATCTTATCTTGTAATTATTGTTATTGGGTGAAAACGTGGTTTGCTTTTAAGGATGTTTAGTAATTGTTTAGCCCCATTTCTGAAGACTTACTCTTATGAGTTATAACTGGCTTGTTTTAGCAGGGGATCATTTACTATCATTTTGTGCCCTGACTGACCTCTTCACTGCTTGAGCTACCTTTTGCTCTGCGTGCATCATGAAACCCAGGTCTGCTACCTGGATATACCTTTAAACTCCAGAAAATAAACTATTCCTGACATCACTGAGAAATGTATGAGTCAGCAAGTAGAAGGGAAGACAAAAATTCTTTTCAGGCTGTTGTTTTCCTCTATTATGATTGGTAATGTTGTCTGTCCCTCTCCAGCCTGGGAAGAGGGGAAGGAAGCTGAGAGGCAGTGTAGGGAAACTGGACTGTTTTTATATCAACCAGTATTTACTCAACGGTTACTGATTTTGCATCTATGACTGTGCTTGGTGCTTTCCAGTCTCCACCAAGTTGTGTCTTCTTTATTCAGTTTAATTGTGAATTCCCAGCACACTAGAGTTATCAATATTCAAATAGAAATTTGCCAAGTTAAAATAAAAAATAATTCTAGATTATTCATAACTCTAAATTATCTGGCAATGGCTCCCTACCATCTGTTTGGATAATTAAGAGTTGACTTCAAAACAGATAAGATAGAACACTAATTTTCCTTGATTGCCTTGATCTATAGATTCATATTTTGACCTTAGGTTCCTAATTTGGGAAATGGGTATTCTCTCCAATTTTACTTGGCTCTTAAGTATTCCCCTCTTCAGCTACAGAAATAATGACTCTTTGGTACAAAGGAAAATTAGAGGCTCAGAGCAGTGTGAAATGCTCCTGAAGACTGGATTATTCTATTTTTCCAGACTTAACTTTGAGAACTGTTCAAATGAGAAAAATCATCCATTTAAAAATGGATAGCATTTCTGGAGGCAAACATTCTAGGATTTCTTACATTAAGAATGCACTGATGAGTCTTCACATGATGGTACAAGAGGATATTTTGAAGTAGAGCATGAGGTTACTCTTTGGATATCTTCAAAGGATCTGGGAGGAGCTGGAACAGACCTATCTTTAACAGCCATCTGTGATGTCCACCTGAATTATTTCTGAAGCATATCAAAATTCCAGCCCATACAGTACAAAAGTGCCATATCTTTATTATATTATATAACAGTAGTGCTTTTAGAAAAAACTCCTGAGATAATCTTATTTTAGATGTCTTCCTGGTATTTGGAGAATGTGTCTGTGTTTATTCTATTTATATGCTTTTTAGGACTTTATTTATGCAATATATCCCATTCCAACTTTCATATTTCTATGTAAAGAATCCTAAACTTGCTAATATACTCAAGATATGGTACATGATTTGCCCTTGTGAGAAACCCAGGATGACTAAGAAAAAAGCCAGTAAGAGAGGTAGAAGGAGCTATTTAGTTCACCCTTCTGAACACTCTGGAAATCTCAACTTCAGACCATGACAGGTAGATTTTAGGCCACAGCTCAGACTTCCAGAAGTGGATACTCACTATCCCACATGGCAGCCTGTTCTGACCCCAGATTTGCACTGTTCTCTTATCATCTTTCAGGTAAGGAACCAGGTCATGAAGCTGGTGAGCAGGAAAACCTTGCTGGTACTCAAGATCTTAGTTTTCAAATTCCATGTTTCCTTGTTGATGAGAGAATGTGAGCAATGCTAAAGCTTCAACTTCACTGTATTTCAATGTGTGTGTAACATCTTCCACTGACAACTTTAAGTCCAAGTTTGAACATCACTAAGTTGTTTCCTTAGCAACAGTTCCCATAAAGATCTGATATAAACTTGCCCTGTTTTAATAGTTTTCTAAGAGAATCGTAGCTTTTTAACCTTAGAAGATTGTCTGTATATAAATATCCTAAATCAGAAAACAAGGTTTTCAAATAGACAAAGTAATTTCTTGACAGTCCATAAGGATGTATTGAAAATTGGGTTGTTTTGGACTCCCAAAACTTCACTGCTATCTGAAGTGATGAGAAAGGATCATGACTGATGAAGTTGGGTGAAGATTGCTGTTGGAGTCACGAGAGAATATGGGAGAAACATCAGAAGATTCTCTTTTGTTCTACAGTGTGATTTAATCTTAAATATGCAGGAGACCTCTGCATACCATTTCCTGTTATCAGAAGTAAGAACTTGCACAAGAAGATAGAAGTCTACTAATAATTTTGTAGCTCATGTAACATGTATCATTTGGAGCAATGCTGAGTTGAAATGGGCTTTATCTCAATCATATCCACATTGTTATTTTGAGGGGAAAAAAAGGCTAGTTACTCAATGGCAACTAGACCCCTACCTTACTTCTTAAGCAATTCAGCATTCAAGGATGATATAAACTGTAATGACTATTTCCTATCCACTTGTCTGACTTTTGATTAAACCTTATAGCTGCACATGTCTTTGCTCTTATAGCAAACTTGGCCCAGAATGAAAGGTATTCTCCTAAAGAAGAGAACTAGAAATACAAAGTGGCAGAATTAAGATGTCACTTGCCTTTCCAGGAAAACAGCTTGCTTAAAGCCCAGCTCTATCAATAAAGATTTGACTCCTCTCTTTTAGTAGAACTTCTCCTTCTAGGACTCTAAGTGAGTTAGAGATACATTATCTCCCTACATCTGAGTCAATTGGGTCCTTTGATAGAAAATGACTACTCTTCATTTTTTAAAAATCATTTTCCTGTTGGAAGGTAGTTCAGCAATTATTTCTTAGTTCATTTTTCTGGGCTGTAATGGTTAGGTCCATTTCTGTTGGCTCTAGTGCTTTATGAAACCCCCAATATTGTTCTGAAAATCTATTGATTTGCTTTAAAAGCTTTAAAAGCTTTAGCGTATCAAAGGCTCTTAACAATAATAAGTATGTCATGACTTGTAAAGTAGGCAGAGCTCAAGTATTTTGTCAACTAACATTGACATCTGTGTAGCTCAATATTGATTAGCCAAAGTGTTATGCAATCAAATATTTTTAATATAAAGTGCACAGAACACAATAGGGCAAAGCGTTCCCTTTATGTCTACTCATTGCTTTCTCAAGTCAGTGGAGAATGCTTAGGTACTAAGAAACTGAGTATTTAGCCTTATAATTCAAGAGATCTCAAAAACCATCCTTCTTCCCCCTACCAAAGTGGAATGAGTTGTTGAAAAGAAACTCAGGGTTTCAGCCTCAAAACTTCAATATCTTCCAAGGAATAAACTCACACAATATAAGATTAGCCACGTAGAATCGATTATAGATGCACAATTACCATTAAACCCATAATGTGTCTATTTCTCCCTGTTTGCATTTGGACACCTTTAAGAGATTACAAGCAATATTTAGGAGTCTACTGATTGGGGAGAGGGTGGAATACAAAGACATAGAGACTGAATCAGATTTGCATAGTGTAGAATACCAGGTTTGGGTGCCCCAAATCTTTATATAAGAGCTTTCCAGTGTTTCTTTCTGTTTCTTCCTAATCTCAAGCCCAAACCTACC
Organism: Lagenorhynchus albirostris; assembly: GCF_949774975.1. NCBI lineage: Eukaryota > Metazoa > Chordata > Mammalia > Artiodactyla > Delphinidae > Lagenorhynchus > Lagenorhynchus albirostris. The sequence goes on along the minus strand of NC_083109.1, from coordinate 37,523,070 downwards.
CTTTTCCATTCTACTGTCTCCACTCTTCCTTATGCCTCTTGTTGACACTAGGGGGCTCAGTCTTAGCATGACACCTGGTGTCCTTATGTGAACGCAGCTTCATCAGATTATGTTCCCTACTTTGAGATCTGGACATGTGCACTGTTGAACTGGAAATGGAATCTGGGACTTTTTGAACTGTCATTAAAGCTCTGGCACTTATAAAATCAAAGCTCATATTCATCATCTGGCTAACCTAAAATAACTATTCTTTTGCTCATTTCCTGATTCTGTTCCTACATCATCTCCACCTGACAAGCTCCTAACCATCCTTTAAGACTCAATTCAAATTCAACCGTTTTTTTGGAGATTTTCCCATCCCCTGACCCTTGAAATCTTTCCTCATCTAACATGATTTAGCATTTGATGTGTGGCTTTCTTGGCAAATTATATTTTCATCTGAAGCTCACTGCCTTCTGCAGGCTGTGAGTTTCTTGGCAGTTGGGATGATGTCTTTCTCATCTTAATATGTCCTTTGATTCCTAGCACAATGCCTGAAGCAAAGGTTCCTCTGAGGAATATCTGCTAGATTAAATTCTACCCTGTTATTTACTTATCTGTTGCTGGATTTTTGTCTTAGAAAATTAAGGGAAAATGTCTATCTACCAACGTCTGAATCCAAAGTCACGGTTTGAGGGTCTTGTTATGCCCTTCGCATTTCCTCGGTGGTTATTTCAGAGGAAGTGATAAGCAATGGAAACTTGCTGAATGCCACATGCTCACCTTCTCCATGATCCTGTCGATCTGGCGGTTCTGTGTATCGATCTCATTGCCCATATCCAGGGCCATGTGACGGAGGTTTCCAATGATGCCGCTCACCTGCTCCAGGTTTTCATCCATTTCATTTTCTCGGGCATCATTTGTTACCCTGGGCATCAAAGAACAGTTTTTAGAAGATAGGAAAAAAACTCAAATACCAAGGACCCAAAGTTTAGGGAAAATCTGTAGACCTCTAGGTATCAATCCTATCCTTTTAAAATTTCTATTCTATACAAGAACACATGTTCGCTTTTGTACATTGGAAAATGATGTTTTAAAGTGCATTATTGAACACTTACATTTCTATTTTTAAAGAAGACATATTAAATAGATTAATTTATCTTCTTCTCTTGCTTCCACCAACACATCATTTCCTCCCTTCATATGTTTATCCCAATTTTCATTTTTTTAAGGGTAAAATCAGCTGGGAGGATTAGTTGGGAGGGTTCCAGGTCAGAGAATGGAACTAGTTAGAAACTGTATTTTTCTTTCTGAAGTGTCAGTCAAAATCTCCAAGACTCAAATTTAGAATGAAACAAAAGCTGCTGTACTAAGTCAGAGAATTTCTCCACTCATCTTCTTCCCCATTTGGGACCAACATCAATGGGAAGAGCAATGAGAATTACAGTCTTCCCCTTAATCCTGTTTGCTCCCAAGAATTCCAAAGGGAGTTACTTGTTCAAGATGATTTTTACTTGCTCAGATTTCAATGCTATGGGGGTTTTGGTGGCATTGTGAATGGTTGATTTCAAGGAAGAAAACTGTGATAAAAGATTATTGTTTCAGTTTGAATGGGGAGGAAGGAGTTGGCTCTCAAAGTGCCTTATCCAAAGTGCCTTTCCATTTTTTTCATAGTTCAGCTTGAAAGTTAAGAAGGCACTAACTCTTTATTGTAAACAGTAGGTACTTATTGCAGAATGTCTGGCTAACTAATATCTTTCTACAACAGATGGTGATGAGCTAAAATATGTTCAGAGGGGTTAAAATCCATCCCCCATGGTAAATCCCAATGCAAACTGCCCCTCTAAGGTTTTTAAAGCAGTCCAGGCCAGATAAAATTAAAGGGGAACTTCCTAGATTTCTTCTGTAGAAAAGAAGCTTATTTAAATGATCTTCAGCAGCTAAGGCATACTTTTGGTTCCAGGGTTCCCAGCCCTATTTGCACATTAGAATCACCTGAGGAGCTTTAAGAACTACTAATACCTGGATCTCATTTCTAGAAATTATGATTCAATTGGTGTGGATTAAGTCCAAGCACTGATACTTTTTAAAAATTGCTCAGGTTATTCTAATGTGCAGCCAGGATTGAGGACCCCTGGTCTGGTTTCCCTTGGAGCAATAGAAACATGAATAGAATTGTCATCTGTTATTGCTAGGTAGATATCTAGATCTTTATACACAAATGGCAGTGACATTTGAATCTGGTTTGTTGGCAGTCTCAGCTACAAAGGCCTGGGTATAGATGGCTGTACAAACAGCAACCCTAGTCATTGCTAAGTCCTAGTGTAGTAACCTGTAAAAAGTTATAGTTTTTTTTCCTTTTCTTTTTAACAACAGAAATATTTGTTCTTATTACTATTTTCTGATCCCTTGAGAGTTTAGTTCCGAGTTGGCAGTTCTGTGTGACTTGAGATTTTTTAATAGATGTTTAAGTTAGCTTTTGCTTCCAGATTTCAAAAGAAACGATTAATAAGAATTCAGGTCTGCTCATTATTCTCTATTTGTACCCCCAGATCTGTTCTCTGGCCTTCTTTGCTCTCTGCCCAGAGAGGCTGACCTCTCTACAACCTTATCACCCAGGTTCTCTTACTCTGCCCTCCAGTAGGCTTTGTCCAATGGCCAGTGAGAGACTGGAGGACAAGAGACTGAGGAGTTGGGGCATTTATTTCCCTTTCTAGTTTCCTGTTGGGTTTGACAGTGGCTGCATCTCAACCCACAGCCCCTGCCCATAGCCATAACTACAGTTGGGTTCTGGTGACAGCTCTCTCCTATCCTTTCAGGATTCTTCCTGCTATTCCTAGTTCATAAGTGCTTCGCCATTCCTTATTATTGACCCTGCCCACATCTCTGTAAATAATCTCTTTCATAAGTTCTGTTCCAATTAAACTCACAGAATGAGACACCTGTTTACTGCCACACTGATGCTGGATGTGGTCATGTGACTTGCTTTGTCCAATGTAATGTGGACAAAGGCTTGATAAGTGCTTGCTCATCAGAGCCTGCCCCTTGGGTTGCTGCCACCACCATGCAAGAAACCTCAGCTCTCCTGCTGGAGAGGCCACATAGAAAAGAATGGATGCTCCCTACCCACAGCCCCAGCCAACCACCAGACAAGCAAGGAGGGCCATCTTGGATCATCCCTCACCCGGGTGCATGTAATGAGTGAGCCCAGGAGAGGCTTTTGGAAGACCTACTCAGCCAACATAGAGGTTCAGAAGTAGAAAAATGATTTTTTTTTTTCTTGGCCTCTACACGCAGCCTGTGGGATCTTAGTTCCCCGATCAGGGATTGAAAGCAAGGAGTCCTAACCACTGGACCACCAGGGAACTCCTTAGCTGTTGTTTTAGAACCACTCAGTTTGGGGTGGTTTGTCACTCAAAAGTAGATAACTTACATAGTGCCGGTTGCACAAGGCTCACCTGCGGATGAAGCCACCACTGATGGCCATCTGCTCCCGTTCGTCCACCACACGAGCAGGCTGGCTGGCCACAACTCCATCCTGATTATTGCCCCAGGCTTTTTTGTAAGCATCGCTTGATTTAAGCCTATGCAAAAAAGAGGGTGAGTGACAAGCAAAGGGGGCAGAGCATCAAGCTCACAACAACGGTTACCTCTTCAAGCTAAGAACTGAACCAAGCGAATGAGTTTTAATTCGAGGCATTAGAGAATACCGATATATCATAATCTGGACCCATAGAGTTGGCCACCACCATGCCTCAGCTACTCAGGATTTCATTTCCAATCAAGTCAATTGCAATTGTCGAGATGGCAACCTTTGCCCGCGGGTTGTTCTTGTTTTGGTTTGTTTTTGTAGTTTAGTTGGATTTAAGACAAGGATTAAGGTAGTTAGAGGACATTCAGTTCTATTTCAATGACACGGTTATATTTTGAGACACAAAACACACAGAAAAAACATACTGGCAGACAGACACAAAACAAGACTGCCAAGTAGAGTGTGTACATCACACCACAGGAACACACTGTCATCAAGAAAAACATACTGGACCAAGTTTTTACACACCATCATGCAAAGATTCCCTGCTTAATTGTTTTCCCCCAACGCATGTGTGGAAACAAGCATTCCCACTCTGCATGGAGAACATAAAGGATTGGTGGTTGGCCAAGCGTGATGGTCTGTGAGTTGCCTCTAGAATGATTTGAATTAGATAATATATCGGTACTTCCAAACAGTTACCATACATCCAGAATCGATGTACAAACCTTTGTCCACAGAGACAAAAAGTAAAAGAAGCGTAGTGAAATGAATGCAGGAAAATAGAAGAGAGAACAAGCCATCTAGCACCAAAAAGGGAAATCCCTCTACATCTTCTTCATGCACCAGCTACAGGCATGAGTAGAAAGTGAAGCATTCTCATTTAAGCCAAACTACTCCAGAAGTTGACCATTCTCAAAAAAGGCACCAGCAGGACAGTAATAGCCTTCATGAGGATTTGAAACGCAGTTCAATAGCTTCTTTGTTGGGCTGAGGGGCAGGATGGGAGTGGTTACAGACTCCTACTTCAAACTGTCCTGGGATGTGGTGGGGGAGAGTGGTCTGGAACTGGTGTGGTCTCCGTAGGCCATATTTCACTGAGCTGCCTTGGAGAAAAACTTAAAATCCAGGCATACCTGTTGTGCCCAATAGAAACATGTGCAGCGTGTTTTGGTAGGTGTGTTGTAATTGAGCAATCAAAGATGTTTTTAGGTTCTTTGCATAGTAGAAACCACATGCTTTTTAGTCCAAGAACAGAACTTCCTTTGGTCCCATTTTTACATTTTCTATTATAAGACACCGGAATTTAACCTTTTTTTTTCTTTTAGTGTAGGACCATAGCCATTTATTAAAACTGGCTCTAATACTAATATTTGAAGATTAGGGACCAAGAAACCTTGGAGACAAATTGGAAAATTGTACAAATGGAATTTCAGCAACTCCCACAATCTAGTGTATAATACCACAGCCTTAGAGCAGTCAGAATTCACTGCTCTAAAGAGCCAGGGGCCCACTTAGTGGGATAGGATCCAAAAACTAATTTAATGGAGTTTAGAGTCTGGTTTTGTTGTTGTTGTTTTTTTTCAAATCCCCATCTCCTCCATCCTCACATTAACAGAAGTTATATGGACCTTGTGATGCTTTCTGCTATGTAAAATGTCTGGTATACCATCTTTGGCAGAGTCAAGGGGGTGGGAAAGTTTGCGTTTCTGAACGAAGGCGAATCACTGCACCCACAATGCTGCACATAGACTCACATAACTGCCGGACATCTATCATAGTCCTTCGAAACATGCCGAGACAGGGCGAAGCCCTCAGAGAGTCCAGGGCACCACCAGCCACTGCGTTGTGACACATGGTTTTTAAAGCATTATTTACACACAATACGGAACACTTCAGTCAAGCTTTGAAGCTCAGTTAGGGTCTCTTGTGCAATAAGGAATTACTGCCAACTGGTATGTGGAATTCATAGGGGTCGTCATTTCATCTGAACGTTAGAATCCATCCCAGGGAGGGAAGGGGGCCTGCCTCCACCTTTTCTCCACATACAGTTGATGGATGGGGAAAATGTACCTGTGAAATTCATCACAAAGCAGGTAGACATCTCACCTGGGGGCAAGTGGCCACTGAAAAGGATATACAGTTAAATCTTGACTAACTGGAATGCGTAGCAATGTCATTTTGGTGAATTATTGGACTTTCTTCATTAGCAGTGGGCCATGGCGGTACATTTTATTTCAAGGGTGATGGCTGAATATCTGTTAGATTCTTGAGCTACTTTCCTGCCTCAGAGTCTTAGGGCAGTGAACATGATCAAATCATTCCTTGGTTATGGTTTCTCTTGATGTGTCTGATGGCCTTTCCTCTGCAGCTCAGCTCTTACTGTTTGGTCCTATTGGATGTAGAAGTTATATAGAATGGAGACTGAGTGAAAGAATGCCAACTGCCTAGACTGACCTTAAAGAGAAACACTTTAAAATCCTTGATGGGATTTGTTCTCTCCTTGTTCATTTGTCTTTTTGTTAAAAGTGGAAAGGAGCAAAAGTATAAATATACTCAAGGGTTCCAGTTAGCTAGATTCCAGTTAATCAGACTTTACTGTAGATCATTCTTTAAAAAAAGAAAAAATAAAAGTTTAAATTTATTTGTAAATTGAGCCCCTCCCCCTCCTAAACAGGAAGTGGGATATTTTAAATCAGCCTCAAAGTTTAAAGGATGTGAATGGTCATATAATCAGCTAGAAATGACATCAATTTCTATTCTAAAAGCTAGGATCAGGAGAGCTTTTAGGAAAAAGGCTTCTGTTCAAAGGGAAGTGGGAGGGGTGAAGGGGATCGGGTAACGGGTTTAATTTTCCAAATGCATGTTGGACAATCCGCTCATGCATTTTTTTTTCACTGCTAGTCAAAGGAGACTACCTTCCAGAACCCTTATTTTCAGGTTCCTTCTGTTGCAAACCTTTATAACCACATGTCACATTTCTGCTACATTCCAAAAAAGCATTGCAGAACCTTAATAGTTGAATGTTTTGTGATGTTGTGCATGCAAAATCTACACATTTCAACATTTCGGCCAGTGTACAGGGAGGTCTTCCAAGAGGAAGAATTGGAGAGGGATGGGTCCAATTTGGCTAAGGCTTGAGCACTTCTTGTTGAAGGACTCATTGCCTCTGAGTTGGGTGCAGCTGTGGCATCTACGGGTTAACCACTGACACGATTTGGCAACTGGTGGGCAGTTGAAAGGGTGAGTTGCTGTCATACTCTCTAACTTATGAAATGCTTGTTTGGGCCAAATTAACTCTTATTTTTGCTTCTGAAAAATCAGACCTTGATACGTGTTTCTCATCTTCCCAACTTACCCACAGTCTTTTCTAAATCTGCAATTTTGGCTTTTGGGATTTAGAGAACATAAAATCCCTCTTTTATGGGATTTTATGTTCTCTAAAGCACCTCTTTCTTGAGATTAGTCTCTGTCTCGAGGTACACGTTCTGGAAAATGTTGAAACGTTCATCAATAAAAGTTGCTGACAGTGAAGCTTTCACTGTAGTATGCCTGATTTTTAATGCATCAACAGTAACTCCCACTAATATCATCTATGCTATGAGATGAATGCATTGGAGACGGTATTGATCTGTTCTGCATGCCACATACTCATCCTGCCTTTGCACCCAGCAGGAATGAGCTTGTCAAGGCTTGGAGATGGGCCTTGGGAAACCAAAGCTTCAGGCAGGCAGGCAGCACCTACTTGTTACAGGGACACACACAAAGCCCGCAGAATTTTCCTAGATCCGTCAAATTCTTTTCTGCTTCTTTCATGTCCTTATTGATTTGGTCCATCCCTTCCTCAATGCGTTCCAGTTGTTCTGATTAAACACAAGTATTTTATCCCCACAGAATGAAGCAGATGAAAAAGGACAAAGAAAAAAAAGACAAAACTTCAGACATTCACTTTGACATTAAAAAAGAAAAAAAAAAAAAAGAAAGAAAGAAAACTGGACGCCACAGATTAGAGCTGGTACCCAGTACCTACTTGTTACAAGGACATATGAAAAGGCCACAGCATTTCCCTAAATCTTTTAAATTTTTCTCAGCCTCCTTCATGTCTTGGTTGATATGGTTCATGCCTTCTTCGACACGATCGAGTTGTTCTGGTTAGGACAAAGGGATGACAGTGTGGAATGAATTTTTGGGGGGTTTCCAACAGAACATGAGAAATGTCTATGTGAAACGGAATTTGAAAAAGAAGGAGAGCTATTACAATGCATTGTCCGAGAGGATGCATTGCTGGAGTCGGCTGTTGCTCCCCTATGCAGCCAGGGGTGGAAGGAAATGAACAAAAATGATGCTCAAATAGTTTATAGTGCAGATACGATGGGATGGGGTAGGTAGGCCTGTTAGATTCTGAGGATCCAGGAAAACAACACAGCATATTCACTTACTCAGACACCAGTGAAACCAAGAGAAAGAAAACAGCATGTTAGTTTATGTTTTAGGCATTCAGATGTAATGCTACTAGAGAAAGTGTCTGCTTCAACTTTAACAGGTCTCAGTCTTCTGGTTTTTAAGCATCCTCAACCAGCTAAGGGTAGAAAATAATCCACCTTCTTCTTTGGGAAAAATAACAACTACAGTGATAACTATCACTGGATACCATACAGTTTTTCCCCCAGCAGTGTTTCTCTAGTCAAAGGCAGGCCATGGACAGCTCTTGGTTTTGAATACTCAATTAACACAAGTTCTAAGAAAAGCAACATCAGCACAGCAATGTTATAGGTAGTGGAACATTTAAATTCCTTTTATCCTATGACTTCCTTGTAATGAAAGCTTTGGAAGGCATTTCACTTCTCTGCCCCTGATTTCCCATTCTCCACAATGGGAAATGCTAGACCCCAACCCCAGGCAGAGCATGGGAAAAATGAATGCCTGGGTCTCTGGAGGAAGGTGATGGATTGGAACATAAAACAGTACCAAGTCGTCACTGCCAGGAAAGCTGACCTTAGTGTACCTAAGACATAGATCAATACCCATAAAAATGAATCATACTTCTAGGTCACCAGGGTAACATACACCAACTTGATTAATTTTTCAAAAGTTGTGTCATCAAATTGAGTAAACTATAAGTTCCATGAAGGGATTTTTAAAACAGCTTTTAAGACCATTAAGACAGCAATGGGATGTCTTGGCTGTCTATTTACAAAACCTAATTACATTTCTATCCCTCCTTTCATCTATATTTTCATGCATGCATGCCTACGCCTCTGGGAAGGAAGGCATGATTATAATAAAACTGGTAAATACATTTCCAGTCTAAGGGCATACATAATCACTTAAAAACAATTTTACATTAAATTGTCATTCCAGTCGAAATTGTCATTCCAGAAAACTAAGCTAGGTTCACTAGTGGCCCAAACTGGAGAGACTATCCATTTGGAAAATAAGAGCCTATTACGTTCTCTTTTGTGGGGCTGAGGAATAGAATTCAGCTTATTAAGAATCTGCTATCTCTGCTCTGCTTTTCAAATGACAGGGGAAAACAAAATGTTTATCCAGCATAGGCTAGCCGGAGGAAATAAGGATGCAGTGCTGGCAAACTTTTGCTGAATAAATATAGGTACAGTAATAGCTTAAGAAAAATCTCTAAAGGGGCTAAAAAACAAATGGATGACAATTCTTTACAATCCACAGAATTCTGTACTTTTCTGAAGACTTCATTCCAGTTTCCTTTAAGGAATGCAATAAATTAGTCTGTAGATCAAATTAACTATCAAATGAGGGGATTGGTTGGGGGGAAAGGAGCCCAATATCCTCAAAACAAGAACTATGTTAAGTACAGACAGAATAGGGATGCCAAATTCCAATCGAGGAATTGCTAATGGCTTCCTGGAGAGCTGGGTTGAGATGAGATTGAAGCATCTGGGTTCAGAGGGAAAACTTGCTGGACTCAACTAATGACAGATGACATATGCACAGGTTATGGCATGGGGACACACATTCAGGTGTTTGACTTTCCTAAGGAATTTCTCTTGAGTTAATATTTTCAGCTAAGATAACTTTCTGACATTTCAAGATCCCCACCCACTGTGTCTCCAGGGATTAGAAAATAACATAAATAAAAGTGAACTGGCCCACAAGTGTTGAATTTCTGAACCAGAGAATTCAAATTAAAAGATAAAAACAAACAGGTAGGTCCAAATCCCTATTTCTGAGAGCGGGGTTCGGCCATGGTTTGCCAGTTTGTTCAGCAAAGATCATAGCAAATAGGAATTCTGGAGTTCTTTCAGAAAAGTTGATTCAGAAAACTATTTTATTGCTCCAATATTGGTTGAATGTTTCGTTATACACAATTATAAGTCAAATCCTTAATTAAAAAAATATTGTGGGACTTCCCTGGGGTTCCAGTGGTTAAGACTCCACCGCTTCCACTGCAGGGGATACAGGTTCGATCCCTGCAGGGAACTAAGATCCAGCATGCCTCATGGCATGGCCATAAATAAAAAAAAATAAACAAAAATTTAAAAAATAAAAATATTTAAAAAGAAATTTAAAAATATTGTGGAACCATTTTGTCACAGATATTCTGACAATAATATTTTTTTTTTCTGTTTTTTGGTTCCCTCTTTGAATGTGAATGCTATAAAGACAGGGATTTTTGCCTGTTTTGTTCCGTGCTATGGCACATAGCAGGAGCTCACAATAATGGCAATTTTAAGAGTGTTACTGAGTTACGTTTGTGGATATGTTTGGTGTATTGGGACTTCACAGCACTTAAATGATTTCTGTGAAGATTTTCCTCAGGAAATGCTTGAAAGCAATCAATATCCTCATTCCATTCTGGCGTAGACAGCAGCATCTGAGAGGCTGATGCAATGCAGTGTCTAGGGTTGACTGCTCCTTTCCTCCCTAAACTTACTTTCTGGCTGTTTTCTGTTTACTCTTGGAGACTGGGAGGGGAATAAGATTTGGGATTGGGGAGGTATTCCAGTACATCACACTATATGTTGGGGCAAGAGATTGTTCTTTCTTTTGCTATGATATTTGGATGACTGGTTATCTGTGATGGATCCACCAATGGCAGGATGCTCAGGGATCTAAGTTTAGACATCTTTTCTACTAATATTATGTAAGTAAAGCAGCATGGGACCGTTAGAATCCTCAATCTAGTAAAAAAAGAAACAGTAGAAGAATAGCAAGAGGTCAATGCTATTGATTGATCCAATGTGTAAGCCTTCATTGAGTGTAACCAATTACAAGATGTTGCCTACATGATTTTCATTTTCCTTAGAATTGATGACCATATGGAAATTCATTTAAATAAATTTAAATAGCCACGTGACTAGGGGCTACCATATTGGGCAATGCAGCTTTAGTCATTCATAAGAGATATTGGTGAGTGGACTTTAGCAAGAGGGATGTTTTCACAAATTTTACCCTGTAGTGCCATGAACCCTTTAAGAAAGTTGGCAGGCTCTGTGGATGAGGGTTTACTTTTCCTTTACTCTGCCAGGCAGTGGTCAAAGATTTCACTGTTTAGTTTGTAGCCGTTCCCATGGGATTGTCCCAAGAGCAGCATTTTCAGCATCAAAACAAACATATAACCCAGCAAAGACCAGCAAAGGGAACAAGAGATATGGAAGTGAAAGGTTAAATCATCCCACATTAGGGCTAGGGGTTTTTCATGGGGATTTCTCTTGGAGACAAGAAAAGTCCAAGGATGTAGGACATTTCAGGGCCATCTGTCATGCTCAGTGCTCCTTGGTGTCTCCTGACACCTGGATGTAAAATAAGAATCCCATAAGGAATTTCCTAGCACAACCATTTAGCAGGACAACCTGGATTGGCTCTTTAGGCGGATGGCTGTTTCTTGAGACTTCTGTGCAGTTGCAGTCAACACTTTTGGTGTTCAGGCAAAGACAAAATTAGTAGAGCATAACTGGAGAGAAATTTTAAAGCAGTTACTGATCTAAACAACTAAACACAGCATATGCAGTGTCAAAATGCATTTACAATGGCAGTAAAGATAGTTGTTGACTCATCAGTCATTTCAAAAGTTCTAATCTCTTCTTACAGTATAAATGGAACATGTAGCATTTAAGACCAGGTAGAAGCTACCCACTTTTGAGGGTTTACAGTTGCATGCTTCTCATCAGTATCAATTATTCACCACGCATCTGGTAAAACCCAGGTTATCCTAGGAAATATGTTCAACCAAGAAGTTAGCATTTATTGCTGTTTGGCCACAATTGAAATGTCTTAGCTGAGAACATTAACTATCTTGTGGGGGCAATCTGCAATTTTACTTCGTTTCTCAGAGAATAATGTAAAGATGTTCCTGAGAATCATTTGTGTTTAAGAATAATATATTTTTGTATTATATTGGAGATTTTGGCAAATTTTGCCTGTAGATTTTCTTCATCAAAGTACAATGAAATTTGAAACTCAATATCTTATTCACTTTCTTTTTGACTTCAGATTTGTATATATTATTTTTTCATGTCAATGCTTTATAATTAGGGGAGAAAATGGTATTATCCTGAACCTTTCTCAAACTTTTTCTCCTTCAATGCTCCTTTTCTACTCCCTTCACACGCAAATTATTAACTAAAAGAGTTACTAAGATAGAACTCCTTATTACCTGAGTATATATGTATCAATTTAGCTCTGGAAATGTGGTACCACTCTTCTGTATGGGCACCTGCTGCCTAATTAAATAAATTTTTTTAAAAGCAATGATTTGCTGTGTCCTGAGTTTCAAAGTCTGGGACATTGTTATACACATCAAGCCAGCAAGTCTTATGATTTATAGCAAATTCATCTGGAGAGTTCTGAAGACTGCCACAGCTATTGTAATTCCTTCAAAATACAACTCCACTAGGCTCCATTATTTTTGTATTAATTTTGACAATTTATATTTTAAAAATGGGGGGAGAAGTGTTGGGATTGATGTTCAATTGTTTTTTTAAAAAAATTTTCTTCCGATTTTAAAAAAATTAGTTGGTGTATATTTATTGGAAAAGTTCAATACAAATAAATAATATAGAACAAAAGTCTTTATATAGCAGCCATGAGGGTGTACCCCTCAGATCTCCCTTCAAGAGGGACCCTGTAGTTAGCTGACACTTCCAGCTGTTGCACCTATGGGATCTACCACATTTACATGGAAGCCATGCCCTCCCTGGGATGCTTCTAGCCAACATCTGAGCACAATTTACTAGAGCGGATGCATCCCTGCCCGTCACAGGGCTGCTCCATTGCGTTGTCTTTGCTCCTGGGCTGCCTATCAGTCTGGCTGAGACTTTCTCAGAGCAGCACTACAGAATGAGACTCTTCCTACCCAATCCTCCTTCTGCCCCCCTCTCCTCTCACAAGTGTCAAGCCCGCATCACAGTCCAAAGGCTCTCCCTGCCTACTCCTGCTTCCTCTCCCCTTTACCCATCGCAGACATTTCCTTAAGAAGTCTCACACACTTCTAATTGATTCTTAGCAGTTGCTTCCCAGAGGACCCCAAATAATACACCTTCCTTCAGTCCCTCCCTGACCCTGCTGTAACTCTTCAGAAGTCAGTAAAAATTGATCTCATATATTGTAAAGGTTGCAGAACATTTTATGCAGAATTTCTTTCCTGGCCATATCATAATTGATTTGGTCAGTCTCCCCACTGACAGACATTTAGTTTCCAGTTTTACACCATTCCAGGTAAGGCGTGTATATTTTTCTTCATGGAGTTGTCAGTGAATATCTGCAGCATATAATTCTATGAGTGGAATATCTTGGTCAAAGATGGGTGAACATCAAAATTTGGAGATATTATCAAATTACTCTTAAACTTGGTACCGATCAACAGTGCCCATCTGTAGATTGAGAGTTTCTGTTTTCCCAACATATTGACAACATTGATTGTTATCAATTAAAAGAAGTTGTGCCAATCTGCTAAAGAGTGGCATCTCATTACTGTTGTTGGGTGAAGCATGGTTTCATTTGTCTACTTGGAAACTGATGATTTACATATTACATCCATTTTTTCTTGTACGTTGTTGTCCTTTTCTTTGATAAAATGCAAGGTCTCTCTGTATTTTAGGGAAATGCCTTATGTCTGTTATCCGTAAGGCAGTTTCCCGCCCCGTCCCCCCCTCCCCAGTTTGAGGTTTATTCTTGGAGTTTGTTTATGGTGTTCCATGTTGTAAAAATTTTATATTTTTATCTTTGACAAAAAATTTCTCGTGATTGCTAAGAGTTTTCTAATGTCTTTGTAAGATATACATAAAGAGAAAAAATTCTGCTAAATCTGATTATTATGATAAGAATTCAGAATGGAATCAGGTAACTAACTTGTGGCTAGAATTAAATAAGTCATTGCTGTATGATTCTATGTATAAATCAAAGAAAAAAAGTTTGGTATTACCCTTCTAGGTTCCACTGTAGACTAAATATGCTATATAAAATGTTGGCACTCTGATGTTCACTGCATCTAGTATTTCCGTAATAATTAAAAGAAAAAGTTCAAATATTTTAAGTGGTTCAATTTTCCACTTTACAATGATTTCCCTCAGTTTATGTCCTGTTAAAAACAGCTTCCAGTTATTCAAGGAATTCTCATAATGACTTGGAAATCAATATTGCCAGATGCTGAATTAGGATGGTCAAAAGAAATGGACAATATGGTATACTATTCTCTCATTCTATTTAGGAATTATCACATCAAATTTATGGGAAAGATTCGGGATGAGGAGGAGAATTCTCAAACTCTCCAAAATCCTATCATTAAAAATTCAAACAAATGACTTCTGCCTTCAAAATTCTATTACCCCAACACATATAACAGGGCATGTAGTACCATTTATTCAACCATGAAGATCTCAACATTTCCATACATTTACCAATCTTTTCAACAGAAAAAGGAGAAAAAAAGCAAGATAAAAACTGTAGAACTCTTACACACATATATGTGCATAACACACATCAATGACCACCTGTAGATGCACAAATCATTTTTTAATGGACTTTATTCAGATGAGGAATTGTTCTTACTGAAGAAATCTGAACTTACCTCCTTGTTCATCCAACATAACCAAAGTCCTGATACCAGCATCTTTACTCTACATTCCAATAATGGTAGCAAAGTGGAAAAAGAGTTAGAGAGAGAAAAGAGAGAAAGAGAAATCAGTAAGGGGACAATTAGCCCTAGATATGGAAAATGAAGAAGGACCAAAGGAAAAAGAGGGAGGAAATATGGCGGAGAGTATTAGGGGCTGGGGAGGAACTCAGAGAGGTGGGTCACCTGTGGACTTGCTTCATCAGTGATTCTCAGATAGAAGAGGGGGATGTAGCTCAGTCTCCATGGGGTGAGGCTCGGGATGGGGCTTGGCATGGACTTGAAATACACACACTTAATATTATAGTGTGATTTTATATCTGGAAAATAAAAATGCCTATAGTTTTTGTAACACCAACCACAGAAAGCAAATCTTTCAAAATCTTCAGGACTAAATCTTCTCTGGCACGATAGATCAGAAAGTTTCCCTAGGTGAACTGGGGAGGGATGCTCTACAGAAAAGATGTGTAAGAATCTTGGGAGTGGTGGTGAGATTTTTAGGTTTATCAAAAAAGATGACAGCTTCACAAAGGTTGAGAAACATAGCTCAAAAGGAAATTCAATCTTCCATTTCTTTCTCTATGGAGAAAAGTTCTGCAAGATTTAGAAAAGGGAATGACAGATGAGAAATAAGGGCTTTTTCTAATGAAATCTGAAATTCTGCACAATAATATGGTGTGAGAAAATAATTCATCCACAAGTTTTACTGCAGTTTTTTTGTTCACCCCTTATGCTCTAAATAAACCAAACAGCCCTGAACTATTTAGTGGAGGGGAGTGGGAGTTGGTGGGTGGGAAAAAAGTAGCAGGGATATTTGCATTGTTCATAATCATCATTTCCAGGAACTAGTTATGTAAAGACCTTCCATTTTATAGGGTGATTATTAATAGATATTAAATGGCAGTGCTTACAGTTTGGATTAATTGTATTTTCAAGAAAAGCTCATGGTGGTACCTAGAATAAATTCTAAAATATGTCTCTCATGGCCCCATTTATTTTCGACTGACTTACATTAACCTAAGAGAGAGATGTTAGTGGAGGTCAACAAAAGTGTTTTGTTCTGTTTTTTTAACAGTATTTCAACAATTTAATTCCAATAGTGCTTTCAAAAAATAAAATAAAACACCGAAAATTATTTCTGTGAGCTTTTATAAGCTCACCATTTCAGAGAACATGTGCAGTTAACTCTCCCAGACAGAAAAGCCTATTTTGCTTGTTTTAAAAAAATTGAATGAAAGATTCTTTAAGTTGTATAGTGCTTTATAATTTTCAAAACTTTCACATACATGATTTCATGTAATCATATAAGAACCCCTTTTTTACTCCTACACCTCTATGGCCCCTTCCCCCTTCCCTCTCCCCACTGGTAACAACTAGTTTGTTCTCTATATCTGTAAGTCTGCTTCTTTTCTGTTTTAGTCACGAGTTTGTTGTGTTTTTTAGATTCCACAGATAAGATATCATACAGTATTTGTCTTTGTCTGTCTGACTTATTTCATTTGACATAATACCCTCCAAGTCCATCCATGTTGCTGCAAATGGTGAAATTTCATTCTTTTTTATGGGCTGAATAGTATTCCATTGTATATATATACACCACAGCTTCTTTACCCATTCATCTCTTGATGGACACTTAGGTCATTTCCATACCTTGGCAATTGTAAATAATGCTGCTATGAACACTGGGGTGCATGTATCTTTTCAAATTAGTGGTTGAACACATTTTGATAAGTTTTAGTTGCAAAGTCAGGATGTAGTTTGGAGAGTGATGGCTCAGGATGACTTCAGGAGTCATTGACAGCACAGATTCTGGAGCTAGACTCTGCCTTGGAATCCTGGTGATTTTCTTTTCTGGCTGCAGGACCTCGGGCAAATGTCTTAATTGCTCTGTGCCTCAGTTCTCTCATTTGTAATACAGCAATCATAATAGTTCATACTTCATTGAGTTCTTATGTGAATTCAGTGAATTAATAGGCGGCACGTGTTAGAACGGTGCCTGGCCTATAGTTAGCCTTACACCAGGGTTAATAAAATAAATACCTTCACAAAATGCATCTATAGCAGGATATCTGGGCAAACTAAAATATCATCATTACAGACTACCACCAGAAGTTTCTAGACCACTGCTCAAACTTTAATATGTATATGAATTCCCTGCATAGAAAACATCTTGTTAAAATATAGATCCTGATTCAGTAGGACCGGGGTAGAGACTGAGATTTTTCATTTTGAACAAGATCGGCGATGCTGGCTGGTGCAGGGTCATACATTGAGCAGCAAGATTCTAGACCCCACAAGACATTTCAAAATCTTGTTCTTCAATGTGTTATAAATGGACATTTGTCTACACTAGACTGTATTTTAACAATTTCTATGCCCCTTTTATGCAAATTTTAACCATTGTTTATGAGAGGAAATTGTAAAATGCAGATGGCTCATTCAGGCATATGGATGTGACAATGCAAGTTCCAGTGAGGACGGAGTTATCTCAGAGAGCGTCTTCTTCTCTAAGGACCCAACTCAAGGCTATGCACGAGATTTCTGTTCTGTTCTATTTGGGATGGAGGGTGAGAAACAGGTGAGTGACTTCAGTTTGGTCAGTTCAGGTCTCATCTGTTGACCCTTTCTGCTCTACCCATTTATGTTATATAATAAATAAAATAAAGTATAATTTCCTCTTTGTTCAATTTGGTGCTAAATGTTTCAGTGCTGGAATGATTCACAGAACCACCAAGAGTTTGCCCCAATTTGAGAGAACAGAAGCAGTGAGCACAGGTCAGAGAGTCAGGAATGCTGGATTATGTTCTTAGCTCAGCCAGTTAATAGTCTTGAGATTGGGGAAGAGTCACTTGACCTTTCAGGATGCTTTCCCATATTTAAGATAAGGATAGAGATGCTAAATAAGATTGGGTAGTTGCTAGGTTGGTTCATTCACTCACTCGTTCATTAGTTCATTCATTCATTCATTCACTAAATGGTTATTGTGCTTCCACTCTGCCCCAGGCACTAAGGTAAGGGCCAGACAAATGCCTGGCTTCTAAACTGTGCTTCACAGAATGATAAACAGTTTGGTCAAGCGAACAAAGCTGGCATCTGGGAGTCAGTAATTCTGAATTCTAGACTTATCTTTACAGTTCTATTGCTCTAGAGTCATCTGTTCTGTGTCTCAGCTTTCCCAGCTGTCAGATGGGGACAGAAACAGCTCCCTCACTTCCCAAGATTTATAAAGACAAAATAAGCTACAGAACCTAAAAGCTTCTACAGGTTCAACTCCACTGGAGGCCATGATTCAAAAACTGAGATAAAGGATTTCATTTGTGTGGAATCTGTCAGTTCAGGATGAGCTGCTATGTTTGTTTTCTTAGATCCTTTTGCTTTTTGTGGAATTCTCAAAAAATTTTTAAATATTGTGGGAGTTGCTGGTGTAAGGGAAATGTTGTAAGAATTCACACTCTGGAATCAGGTAGATCTGAGTTTGAATTTCATCTCTGTCTTTTGTGGCTGTGTGTCTCAAGCAAGTTTCTTAACCACTGTGGACTTCAATTTCCTCCTTGGTAAAATGGAGAGCAAAGCAGTAGAAAAAGTGACTGCAGGGATTAAATTAGATAATAAACTCTGAGCACAGTTGCTGGCATATAGTAGGTTCTCAATAAATAGTAGAACTTATATTTGGCTCCACTTTTTGCTGACAACTTTTATCAAAACAACTGGGTGGTCCTTTGGAGGAACTAGGAGGGCAAGAGAGAAGGACAGGGATGGGACGATATCTTGGGGGAGGCAGAATATTACTTTCTCTGATTCCTTAATGAGTATTATGTTTTAATAGCTAGGAGGGAGAGGAGGCTGTTCTATTTTTGTCTTAGCTCAATTCCTGGTTCCTGTTCAAGATCCCTGGGAAAGTTGTCTAACTGTGAACAGGGGGAGTCGGAGATGTCAGTGATTTTTAAAAATATATTTATTTATTTACTTATTTTGCTGCACTGGGTCTTAGTTGTGGTGCATGGGATCTGCGTTGCAGCACGCGGGCTTGGGCTCTTCGTTGTGGCACATGGGCTTCTCTCTAGTTGCAGCACTCAGGCTCTCTAGTTGTGGTGTGTGGGCTCCAGAGTGCGTAGGCACGGTAGCTTCGGCACGTGGGCTTAGTTGCCCCATGGCATGAGGCATCTTAGTTCCCCAACCAGCGATTGAACCCACATCCCCTTCATTGGAAGGCAGATTCTTAACCACTGGACCACCAGGGAAGTCCCTGATTTTTTTTTCATTTCTTTCATTTTACTTTTTATTTCTCTATTCTTATTTTTTTTCTTGCTGATGATCTAAGACCATGTTTATGGAACATTTTAAAGTCCTTTGTCATCCTGCAATGCTTTTCCCAAAGTCCAATACACCTGAGCTAAAACTAGGCCAGTCCAGACACTCTCTTAACCGCGAGAGTTCCAAAAGATCCCTACAACTGCCTACCTGAAAACAACTGCTCAGCCTGAATTTTCCACCTTTAGTACAAAGTCTGGCATAACAAAGACATAGCTTTAGAATGCTTATTTTCTTCTTGTGGCCAACGTGTTTCAAAAGATAAGTTGGAATGAAAAGAAAAGATGCTGAAACACCCATAAAGGTTGGGGAGCCCTCAGTAACCACTGCGTGAAAGCTCTGTGTGGGGCTTTGGATCAGCCTGCCCTAGGGCAGTGTGGCTTTTCCTGGCTTTGTTCTATAGCCCAAGGCATTAACATGTAGAGCTCATTTCCTGCAGTTAGTATTAGCAGAGTTAACTTTTTTTTTTTTTTTTTTTTTTTTTTTTTTTTTGCGGTAGGCGGGCCTCTCACTGTTGTGGCCTCTCCGGTTGCGGAGCACAGGCTCCGGACGCGCAGGCTCAGCGGCCATGGCTCACGGGCCCAGCCGCTCCGCGGCATGTGGGATCTTCCCGGACCGGGGCACGAACCCGTGTTTCCTGCATCGGCAGGCGGACTCTCAACCACTGCGCCACCAGGGAAGCCCTGAGTTAACTTTTTTGTCTGGAATCAAATAGTATTCATGACTCTCCCTCTAGAATTCATTGTCCCCTCCTCTGTGCTCCTGAGGCAGGTGTGGCCTTGAATTTGGAGAGCTATTTTCATATCTGTTTTTCTACATGATGTCAATTTTGATCTTCCACCTCCAGCATCAGGCATTCCATAAATATTTGCTGAAATGCATCCATCAAAAGAGCCAGTTCCCAGCCCCAGGCTGGGAACCAAGTGCTATGTGATTTCTAATCTTTTTATGTGTGTATGGTATTCAGCTTTTCTGAACTTTCTCTACTGATCTCTGTGTAACTTTACATTGTCCTTGATACACTGATGATGGCTTCTATTGAAAACCAAGCTTCCATGCCTTCCACTCTGTTACACCGTAAAGTCCATGAGGGATGGCACAAAGTCCTATACATTCCACTGAAAGTGGGATTGTTTGCCTCAGGGAAACTTCACAAGTTGAGTAACCTTTCCTGTCTTTGAGACTGAATTTCAATAAGCATTCAGCTCAATTCAAATTATATGGCACTGATGGACTTTGGGATCATGGGCAAGATCCTAGTATTTCAATGCTCAGATTTTCCAAATGATTTCTGCCCTTGATGAATATTTAATGCTGATTCTCTTTAAAGAGAATTTCCTTCCTGATTGAAAGCAGAATATCATCTGACTGGCCAATGCCCTAGACATTAGGGATGTTTGACCATCAATATAAGATAACCCAGGAGGATGTAAGAGCAATCAATCTAGTCTAATAATGCCTTGCTCATAATTTCCTAAGGATGGAAAGTCTAATAGCCTCCTCTCATTTGTTAGAGGTAGGAGACAGCATCCATCTGTTTCACCCCCTGTTCTAAGATGCAACTTCATGCTTGATCGAGAAACACTTTAGGAAAAACAAAAATGTAATATTTGAGAATCCTACTTCAATTAATAGAGCTTTTGAGATTTTTTTTTTCCAGAATAAATTAGAGCAGACACTCCTTTTCCAAGACTGGCCAACGTTGCCTGCAATTTAAGAAGACACAGAAAAAGAGGTCTCTGTAGCCCAAAGACTCTGATGGGGGAGGGGCTAGTTGGGAAAAATGTGTTGGATGCATTCCTCCATCACTTTCTGTGCTCTAGGCAGTTTCAACATTGCACAGGTGGGCAAACTGGTGATAGATTTTGCAGTTTAGAAACTCCCTTCACATGTGCACACACACAAATGAAAATGAAATATGAGCTTGGAGGCCATGGTTGAAGGTCATAAACACGAATCAAGATAATGATGTCAGCTGACTTCTGGGCTCCCTGCCTTCCTGTCACGGTGAGAGCTCATGTGTGGATGTAACTCAGATTTGTTCCTTTTACTTGTTCTCATGACAAGATGAGGGGCAACATGTGGATTCTGAAAGCCTCACCGACACTAGTAGATTTAGAATATCTGCCTCCTTTTTGGTCCTCAAGTACTTCTGCGTGAGTCCCAGGACAGCACAAAGAAAACATTTCTCTTCGTTAAGAGAGTGAAGGTTGCTTTCCTGTGCTGCTGAGGGCCCCTTGCTGGCCCACCTCCTGTGGGGGCCAATTTGTGCTATGCTGCAGGCTCAAACTGTCATTTT
This sequence comes from Lagenorhynchus albirostris, assembly GCF_949774975.1. NCBI lineage: Eukaryota > Metazoa > Chordata > Mammalia > Artiodactyla > Delphinidae > Lagenorhynchus > Lagenorhynchus albirostris. The sequence goes on along the minus strand of NC_083109.1, from coordinate 37,501,860 downwards.
TCATGATAATAGATCTCCTTCAGTGGACCCCCTACCCTTCCCAGTGGTCCTCTGAGCTCTTGGTTGCCACCTTCTCCTCCCCCTCCTGTGGCAATTCACAGTTAGCTATATTCCATTCTTAGCTGAGAAGCTGAAGCTGCAGAAGTAAGGGAAAATGTTGGCTTCCATAGTGTAAGAGGCGGCTGCCCTTCCTTTTAGCCTTATAAACTTGACACTTTTCTCCTTTCATGTCATTGCAAAAGCAATTTACAGTAGCATGAGGCAAGTAGGCTCCTTTGATCATTCTGCTAGAAAACCCCCAAGATCTCTAAAGATGATAACCACACATGAATTTATACATTGATAAGCATTTTCAAAGCATAGATAAAACAGCATCTCACTGAATAAAAATGATTAGACTTGTTTTATTCAGTTAAGATAAATATAGCTCATCCCATTCTTTTTCCACTTCATCTCTCCCAACGGACAAGTTCAATTAATCCATTTATTCTTCCTGGTTGACTGCCGCTCTCCCAAATTGGAATAAATGAGGTTTATTGCAAATGCCCTTTTGATTCCATTATTGCTGTCTGCCCTATTTCACCCATTTAAAAATAGTCACGGATTCATTAACCATGCCTTGAAAATGGATGTTAAATCCAGAGTCAGGAATATAAAAGAGCTTCTATATTTACCTGACTAGACTTGATATTTCCCTTTATTAAAGGATTTTCCTATTATTTCATGAATTTTAGTGCCTGACTATAAATGTAACAATTTCTGAAAATTATGCATCTCTGGGTACATATTTTTTAAAGTGATATATGTAGCTAGATGTAAAACAGAAGGCCAAGATTAGATGTAATTTAGAGGCATCAAAATCAGTACAAATGAGGATTTTATGTAGATAATTCTTTCGTATATTAAAAAATCGTTCTGATTTGTTTTTGTGATTTCTTGGGAACATTTATATACTTGGAAATACCACCCTCTTCTGCTTCCGAGACTAGGAAGATAGGCTGGGCTGGAGGGAGAGTGAATACTTTGATGGCTACCTGGCAACTTAAATATAGCATCTCTCTCGTTATATGGTTTTCTGGTAGCTACATTCACACTGGAATCAATGGGACAGTGGTCTAGGGAAAGGCAAAGGGTCTAGGCAAAGAATATGTCAGCCAAAGGGATTAGTTCATCTTAAAATATAGTCACTGCTTACCTCTTCAACCAGTTGTAGCATACGACGGGTGCTTTCCAGTGACTAAGATAAAAAACATAAATATTATGAGTGCAGGATCCAGAGTTCTTGGAATATCAGAAAAACTTTCTTCACTTGGGAAACATAAAGGGTTGTTATCACATGTTCTTTGAAGTTTGTAACTGAACCACAATTTCAATCTCTTTCCTCTCAGGCTTTCTACATAATAAGATTCCCTAAAGCAATTACATTAAAGCTGATTGTCATAAAATCAAAACCAGACGAAGTTGATTTTGATATCAAAGACAAAGTAAGCTCGAAAAGGTAATTTTGCATGTGCAGGAGGCATGAAAAATTATCTCGAATACTCAGAGGACTAATTTGGCCTCCCTGGACCAGGAATATTGAATTTTAAAGGCAAATATCATTTGTCGTGAATTGAGATGAATCTAACATCGATTTTCTTATAAAGCTCCTAGAAACACAATTGGAAGTGCTTATCAGTACAAATTAAGTTGTTGCCCTAGGGTGGAAAAAAAATCAAGCGTGTTTGAAACAACTAGTCTATAGGAGAAAGCTATAATAATTATCTTCATCCTTAGATAAGAAAAAATGAATTCAGCACTGGCCCCTTGGACACAGTGTGGTCACTTTTTTCTAAGTTCCTTTTAAATTACTAGAATCCAGCAACCAGTGTGATTTCTCAAAAGCTGTGCTTTTCAATGGCAAACTTATTTTGGACAAGAGTTTGCAGGAACATGAAGCATGTTCACTTTCCTGGAAGCACTGTCAGCAGGCTGCTTTTTGAAATAGAATGGCTGTAAGCAGAGGTATGCTGGTAATGTTAACAATGGGCTCTCCAGAAAAAAGATGTGTGTGTGTGTGTGTGTGTGTGTGTGTCTGTGTGTATTATTTTAATGATATAAAGGATGACTACCATAAAATTTATAAATAATAATAAAATACACAACACCTTATTGCAAATTCTGTATAGCCAATCGATTTTCACAGAAAGCTTTTGTTGATTTTTGCTGAACTCTTGTGTCCACAGCTAAGCACGCATAAAACAAGAGCAGCTCTGGCATGAACGCTGGTTGATATTTTCATTTACGTGGGTGAATAAAAGGCAAGTGAAAGAATGAAGACATGTTTGGGAACTTTATTCATTTGTCAATGATGCAAGTGGCTTCTCTGCTGAAGAGAATCATAGTTTTCAAATACTGGAAGATTTTCTCAATTCTTTTTTGTGTTGCTTATAGTGTAATGGCTGCGGATGTTCATACTTTTAAGTTTAATCTGCATTATTAATATTTTTCCACTTTCTTAAGTCTAGAGGATCAACAAAACAATAGGTCAAGCCCTGATTTGTAGTGTTTGCAGATTCCGTCGTGTAAATACTTTTTCCCTCTCTGATTTCTAACTACACCATGGTGTCACTGAAGGTGAACTTGGGAAGGTTCACGGTAACACGCCACTAGACGGTATCCTCACACTACAGATACAACACGTGCCAAGAACTTTGAAAGCATAGATAGTAGTAAAATCATTAGGACGTGACGAGATCTGAGTATTTATTACCTTTGATTTTAATATGATCTATTCAATTGTCAGTTTATATAATTCAATTTTAATACCACCTTGCAAAGTTCTGGACAATGTAACAACCAGCTCTCAGAATTGAGCCAACTCTGGCACAACGCTGGCTGTAAGACACCCAAAGACAGTGCTTTTCTTAGAGGATCTTGACTTCTCTAGATTTCTAGGCATTGGAAGCTTGGGCTCAGTCACTGATCTGCATGCAAGTTTTATAACCAACCCATTCCTGTGTGCAGAGCCCTTAGATATATAGGAAATCAAAGTCATACTCCTCCTGTTTTTGTTTTTTTCTTCTGAGACATGAGAAGAAGCCCTTTTCCCACCTCAACCTGAATAAGACAAACTACGCAGCTCTCCATCTTTTGCTCCCTTCCCAGGTCTCCATCCCTCACCTCATCAGCCAGCTGGTCAGCCCTTCGCTGCATCTCCTCCAGCTCATTGCGCATGTCCGCGTCTTCAGCCATGGTAGGGGTGGGGGTTGGCGGGGTGCCTGGGCTGGGGTGTCAGTGATGGGTTTGGCCACGGAACCTGGAAAGTAGCAGATTTGAACATGTGAGAGCTTATATGTGTACAGGTAGGTGTGCTCAGCTAGGGGAAGGTCTCAACGGTCCATACTCTGTCTCCATGACCCATCTTCTGAGCTGGAAGCCGTACCCAGACAGGAGTCCGCAGAATGATGCTCTTTCTCCAAAAGCCACCATGAATACCTATTTGCCTACTTTACAATGGAGATGGATACCTGTCTGCCTATGAAATAATTTTTAAGACACACACCACTCAAGTTTGAAATGTCAGTAGGGAAGGATGTGGTTCCGGGTTAGAATACCTTTAACCTCCCACTTACTTATTTCTATTTTACTTTTTAACAGCTTTATTGAGGTATATTTGGCACACAATAAATCCCATGTCTTTGAAGTATACAATGAGAAGTTTTGACAGATGCATCCTCCCAGGAAACCATGACCACAATTAAGAAAATAAACATATCCATCACCCCCAGAAGTTTCCTCATGCCTTTTATAATCCTACCCACCCACCCATCCCATCTCACTGTAGCCCTGTGCCAAGACAACCGCTTATCTGCTTTCTGTCACTATAAATTAGTTTGCACTTCCTAGAATTTTATATAAATGGAAAGATACAGTATGGATTATTTTTTCTGGCTTCTTTCACTTAGCATAATCATTTTGAGATCCATTCATGTTGTAGCATGTACTAATTGTGCATTCCTTCTTGCTGTTGAGTAGCATTCCATTGTATTTAGGGGCATTTAAAAGCAAAAGACAGAAAATCTTTCATCTCTTTCAGTTGTTATCAGAGGTTGCCAAGAGGGCTTATGTGGGTGTGCATAGGAATTTTTCTAAAGAAGGATGGGCCCTTGGTCCTGAAATGTGACCTGTGCATTTTTCTGGCTGCTCTCTTGAAATCCCGTTTAGTGCAAATTACAGTTAACCAGACTAGGCTCCCTCCAGAGCCTTTCTTTCCCTACCCACCTCCTCCATTCTGGCCACCAGAATATGTACTCATGATATGATGTAGAGTTTTAAATGCTTTGCGTTTTACTTAAACACAAGTCTCCATTTTAGAAATTAGGGATCTAGGAAACAGAATTTGGAAGAAATTTATACCAAGTCATTCCTAAACTTTGAGATGAGCAGAAACAAAATTCCTATATTCCTCTGAGTGACTGGGATCTGCCCTCCAGGATAAAATGGTGGACCAGAAATGCTGAGTAGATTGTGGGTCGTAGCTTTGATATCAGAAAGACGTAGTTGTACTGCTGGTTCTGGCACTCAGTTGCTGGGTGACTCTGGACAAGTTTATCGCTGTCTCTGAGCCCCAGCTTTCTCAACAGCGTAAATAATACCAGACTCATTGGCTTGTTGACGGGCATATATTATAGAAAGTTCTGATCAACCTTGTTTGAAACGATGTGGGAGCTTAATATTCAGAAAGCTTGCTCATTCAGGATAAGCCTGTACCCTTTGCTAAGAGTGAAACAAATCCAGTGTTCGTTAATTAGCTTTCATTTACTGATGGCTGGGCAAGAGGCATGTTGCTGCAGTGCTAATCACCCACGGAAGCCTGAAAACAGGGAAACCAACCGAGTGCCTGAATCTCCAGTCTCCAAGCAGCACCTCTCAAAGGATTTCCAGGTGGAGACAAACAAGAGCGCTTTCTCACCCTGTTCTCCACCTTCATATTTTGCTGCTGGGTTCCTTGGCAGAACTTCTTCCTTCAGTCGAAGCCAGCAAGGGACCTTTCCTTTTAATAGGCCAGTTTGTTAGAAGATAGAGGTCTTTGTGCTTTCAGACCTGTAGTGCTGTTGCTGTTTCCCACTCCTCTACGTCTGTTTGCAGATGGATGTGCCCCCAGAAATTCTTAAAGCATTTCCTGTCCACAGGGCCCTGTATATTTGCTATAGACAGATACAGGGTGTGGTGTGTTTTCCTGTCTGTAGTTGTTTGTAGAATTTCCTTTGCCTGGAGTTTCCTGTGATAGGGTTTGTGTTTCCTGGACCATATTTTAAAACAAGAAATGATGCACGGGGCTTCCCTGGTGGCGCAGTGGTTGAGAGTCTGCCTCCCGATGCAGGGGACACGGGTTCGTGCCCCGGTCCAGGAAGATCCCACATGCTGCGGAGCGGCTGGGCCCGTGAGCCATGGCTGCTGAGCCTGCGCGTCCGGAGCCTGTGCTCCGCAACGGAGAGGCCACAGCAGTGAGAGGCCCGCGTACCGCAAAAAAAAAAAAAAAAAAAAAAAAAATGATGCACGGAGTACAATATAAAAGTGAATTTGCCTTTGATGGACAGAGTTTTAGGACTACAAGTCAGATTTAATCCATGTGATTAACCTGGGATGACCGTACAGCCCTCATAAAGATGCCTAATTTTCATGACCAGCTGACCAAGGTTCCTAGACTCAGCATCAGCACCGGGCCATTTGCATCAGAGACAGAGACGTCTGAGGATCTGTCGCTGTCGAGGTATGCGGTACAAAGTGGGTTGTCTACAGTTATCCCTTGATGGCAGGTGTAATTTGTAAAGCTCTCATTCTCATTCTGCATCCAAGTCTATTTGAGACCCACATTGGACACACAGCAGACGGGCTCTGGAGAAAACCCTTTCTCCCACATCAAGGGGCTTACTTATTTACATGAATTAGCCTAAGACTGCTTTCTCATGTAGAATCTGGACTCAAATATGGGGTTAGGGCTCAGGAACAGAAGGTGAGTGTGCGTATTTAGGTGTGTGCCTTTGATATACGAGGTTGGCAGAGACATGGATGGCTATTATGCTGGGGACATCGGCTGTTAGTCCAAGTGCCATAGGGCAGGAATGTCATGGAAAAAGTGTAAGCAGAGTACGCCCTGAGCTAACATCTATTTCTCTTCCTGTTTCACACTTTAATTAAAAGAACAAACCTATATACATCAATACCCATCGGCTGAATTATCATAGAAAGCTGAAACCTACATCTTCGTGTCTCCCCACACCGCTAATCATTTAAACAAGGCTTCTGTAGTACAGATCCCTCTCTTCTTGTAGACCCTGCCTGCTTTCTGGTGGAGATATGCTTTCAAATTCAACAGAAGTTTATTAAAGACTCACTATGTTCAAAAAGCCCAAAGAAGAACACAGGGACTTTATAAACCAAGTCTGACAACTCTCCTTAATTATTAATAAAATCACACTAACACTTAATGAGGGCTACTCTTCGTAGGGCGCTGTTTTCAATGTTTTCACATAATAACTAATGTAAACCTTAAATGACACGTGGTAAGCATCCTGTTAGTATCCCTACTTGGTAGATCAGGAAACAGGCTTAGAGGTAACTCTCTGCTGACACACAGATAAGTTTCAGATCATGAGTTTGGGTCATTTTCAAAAACATATTTTCAAAGCATATTTATTCTCAAAGCAAGTTGTGTGGATATTTTTTCTTTTAATTAAAAACTGGAAGTGATTTTATTTTTAGTTTCATTTATATACCAGAAAATAATGTAGTGGTCTGACAAGTACATCTCTTTTTTAATTGAAGTATAGTTGATTTACAATGTTTCAAGTGTACAGCAAAGTGATTCAGAACATATATATATATACGTATATTCTTTTCAGATTCTTTTCCATTATAGGTTATTACAAGATATTGAATATAATTCCCTGTGCTATACAGTGGGTCCTTGTTGTTTATCTACTTTATATTTAGTAACGTGTATCTGTTAATCACAAATTCCTAATTTATCCCTCCACCCCCCTTCCACCTTTGGTAACCATTAATTTTGTTCTATGTCTGTGAGTCTATTTCTGTTTTGTAAATAAGTTTATTTGTATCATTTTTTAAGACCCCACATATAAGTGATATCATAGGATATTTGTCTTTCTCTGCCTGACATTTCACTTAGTATAATAATCTCTAGGTCCATTCATGTTGCTGCAAATGGCATTATTTCATTCTTTTTTATGGCTGAGTAATATTCCACTGTGTGTGTGTGTGTGTGTGTGTGTGTGTGTGTGTGTGTGTGTGTGTGTGTATACTCACCACATCTTTATCCATTCATCTGATGATGGACATTTAGGCTGCTTTCATGTCTTGGCTATTATAAATAGTGCTGCTGTGAATGTTGAGGTGCAGGTATCTTTTTGAATTAGAGTTTCTATCTTTTCTGGATATATGCCCAGGAGTGGGATTGCTGGATCATATGGTAACTCTGTTTTTATTTTTTAAGGAACCTGACAATTACATCTCAAGTATATCCCAACTTTTGATATTATTTATCATCCCTACTTATGTTGTTAATTTCCAATTCTTTTTTTCCCTTGCATTTATTCTTACTTTATTTCTCTTTTCTTCCTAAGATGTGTTATCATATTGTTCCTTTTCTATCTTCTTGAATTGATAAAAGATTCGCTTTACATTTTTTTCTTATTTTTGGTACAGTATACTACTTACTGCTATAAATTGTCCTCTGTGTGTTACTATGGCCCTATCCTACATGTTTAGGCATATAGAATGGTCTTTGTTATTTATTTCTAAGTAGTTTTAGATTTCAGTTTTAATTTCTTCATAACTCAGGAGTTATTTGAAAATATGATTTTAAAATTTAAATAAGAAGGGTTTTTTTTGGTAATTTCTAATTTTATTTTCATTATGGTCAGTGAAGGGGACCCACATGATTCTTGCTTTTTGAAATCTGGTGAGATTTCCTTTGCACCCTAACGTATGACCAATTTCTGAGAATGTTTAATTTGTGTTTGAAAAGAAATTCTATTCCATATTTGACTCTGTCTAGCTACCTACCTACATCAAATTGAGCTGAAAAGGAAGGTGTGTTATTCAAACTCTCTGAAATCCTTACTCAACCTGATCTATTGACTTCTGTGTATTCAAATTCTCCATAGGAACTATAGTTTTATCAATTGCATCTTATATTTCAGCCCATTTTTTGTTTTTCTATTCTACAGCTAGGTTGTCATACTAATAGACCCCCAATGGCTACACATTCATGGTGGATTGTAACTTTTATCAATATTAAAGAATAGTATTGTACCTGTATACCCCATTTCATTATCTTATTTACGTTACACAATTCTGGTCAAACTCAAGGGATTGGAGTATATGTCTTAGCCTATCCCTTTCATCTTCACAAAACAAACCCAACAGCAACAACAACAAAAACAAACAAGTATCACACATCTAAACTGTGGGAGGTCTTATTTGGCTCATGACTCAGAATCTAACAGAGAGGGAAGCCACCTGTTTTCTCTGGGCTTTTGTCCTCACCTGTAGAAGGAGCCATCTCTTGGATGTGTTTGGAGGAAGGTCTCTTTCCCCAACTGTGATGGTACAAGAATGTGATCAAGGATGGGCCTAGTGCTATTACTTTCACTGGTGAAATTTCTCCTTGAGGTTAATGCAACTGTAAGACTCAAAGTGCTCATTCTTTTTTTTTTTTTTTAATTTTTATTAGAGTATAACTGATTTAAAATGTTGTGTTAGTTTCTGCTGTACAGCAAAGTGAATCAGTTATACATATACACATATCCACTCTTAAGATTCTTTTCCCTTATAGGTCATTACAGAGTACTGAGAAGAGTTCCCTGTGCTATACAGTTGGTCCTTATTAGTTATCTATTTTATATATGGTAGTATGTATACGTCAATCCCAATCTCTCAATTTATCCCTCCCCACCCCCTTTTCCCCCTGGTAACCATAAGTTTTTCTACATCTGTGACTCTATTTCTGTTTGTGACTCTATTTCTGTTTGTAAATAAGTTCATTTGTACCACTTTTTTAAGACCCAGGCTTCTTAAAGATTGCTCAGAATTACTCATTGATCAAAATCGATTAGGCAGATGGTTCCCAACCCTGGCTGCACAGTGGAATCAATCACAAAGTGTTCATTCTAAGGGAAGGGTGAGCACAGTTACTGCTGCTGAGACAAGTCCCTAAGTTTCCTCAAGTACATCAGAAGCATTATTTATTGTGAATTATCCAAATTAGGCCTAGGTTTGAAGCAGCCTTTCTCGATTAAAATAAATCAGCTGCACTTATCCAACATTCTGTGTCACATAACTCTTGTCAAAATATTAGGTGTGGACTTCCCTGGTGACACAGTGGTTAAGAATCCACCTACCAATACAGGGGACACAGGTTCGATCCCTGGTCCGGGAAGATCCCACATAACGTGGAGCAAATAAGCCTGTGCACCACAACTACTGAGGCTGCATGCCTAGAGCCCATGCTCCGCAACAAGAGAAGCCACCACAATGAAAAGCCCATGCACCGCAATGACGAGTAGCCCCCGCTCGCAACAACTAGAGAAAGCCTACGTGCAGGAAAGAAGACCCAATACGGCCACATATATGTGTGTGTGTGTATATATATATACATATGTGTGTGTGTGTGTGTGTATATATATATATATATATATATATATATATATATATATAAGGCATAGTAATAGTCATTTATTGACAACTTGCTATGTGATAGGAATCAAACCAGGAACTTTATATAAAACTTGAGGGTTTATATAGGATCCCCCAAACCTTTGCTATTCCAAGTGTGGTCCTCAGACCAGCAGAATTAGCTTCACTTGGGAGCTTGTTAGAGATGCAGAATCTTAGGCTCCACCCCAGACCTACTGAATCAGATCATCTACTGCACAAGATCACTGAGCATCAGAAGTTTGAGAAGTGCTGCCCTAAACCACATTATCTCCATGTTAAATGAAAAGAATGAAGTAGAAGTTGATAACCAACCAAGATCACAGAGCTGCAGTGGAAGAGGCTGAGAGCCCCACCTTGGGAGCCTGACTCTGCCTGTCCCTCCACCCAGCACTGCATGTTGTTACTTCACTCTGCCCCTTCTATACGACCTGCAGACTTCCAGCAGCATTTGTTTCCCAAGAAGCTGAGAGCTCCATGGGGTCATGGGTTCTAAATGTCTCACAACAGAGTCTTGTACTCGGAGGGTGGACAAACTGGCTGATTTCCATGAGATTAAGTATTTCATTCAGAAAGCAAAGGGGAGATGCTTATCAGAAAAAGCACACTGGAGACTTTCCATCTTCCTCAAATAATAGAGTCTGTGAAGGCTAAGCCTTATTATTTAAGATCATTAGAGCTCAAAAGGGAGAAAACATTGAGGATTTTGAATACTGGAGACTCTATGGATGGTCCTGATAAATTCTTCTTCTTCTTCTTCTGAAAATGATGATAATTAAAGTTCATGTCTTAATGCTAAAACTAAGGACCTGAGCAAAGAATAATTTTAGCAGGTAACAGGTAGCAAGGTTCTGTTGGCACTTCTGTGGTTAAAAATGGCCATTTCTTAACTCTGCTGTGTTCATGGTTGTGTAAGTTCTTCAAAGTGTGGACTGGACTTGGCTCCCTGTGACTCTACTTTGAACATTCTTGTGCATGAAATTCAACGTCCTCTTTTCACTACTGGTTTTAATAAATTTCTTAGTTGAATGAAAAGAGCATCTTTCAAATATGAAGAATAAGTGACTCATAAATGAACTGATTTACTACCTTACATACATTTTATGTCCATTATGTTGTTCACAGATAAGTCTCAAGTGACTTAGGGTTTCTCGGTAGTGTGGTCTGAGGTCTCCTTGCATCTAAAACATTTTAGTTGCTTATTAAAATACATATTCCCAGTCACACCACGCATGAAAATAGATCTATGAAGATGGGGCTGGAATTTGCATTTCTGACAAAACCACAAGTCCTTCTTATGTGCCCAGAATGGGAGAATCCATGTGCAGCATCACGTAAGGCCAAAGGGCTTTGCAAGTATCCAGTGGGCTGACAGTCCTATGATAAAGCCATCTAGAAATACAAGTACATGGTTGTCCAGCATTTAGGAGGCCATCTTGATCTGAGATGGCAGTCTTCTTTTCTCCCCACCATGTTCTCCTCAATATTTGATGGCATAGTATGTGCTGGGTTAAACACCATGAATGCATTCCCTATAAAAGAATTTTGCTTAAGAACCATCTCAAGTGACAAATATTTCAACCAGCTCACAGAATTGTCATTGTCTCCGTTAGTGTTTCTGAGGGATGGCACTGACCACCATTAGAGCCCAATTCTTTTCAAACTTGGCTTATTTATTTTCTAAACCACTGCAGCCCACCCCATTCCTAAATGGGACTCTATGTTTGTACATCTGGATATATAAACAGATACAGTCCTGATCTGGTTTCTTTTGATAAGGTAAGTCCAGCTTCCCCAACGAGCCCCTTCCGTGGGCTATTCTGGGATTAATGACAGCATGGCTGACAGGCAGCTTTGCCTTGGTTTTTGCTTTTTACTGACCTGGGTAGGGGTGGCCTGGCATTTCAATGCAGCCAGCTTTGGCATCTCTTAATTGCAACAGGGCAGCCAGCCACAACCAACACTGATTATGCCTAAATTTCCCCTTTTCAGAAATGCCAGTGTTTCCTTTGTCTGTTTTGCAAATGTGGCCAAATGGTTATTTAGCACTGAGGTTTGTATTATGCAGCAGTTCCTGATTGTTTACTTGGGAGCCAAGCACAGAGGACTCACTGACCAGAAGAGACGGAAAGGCAGAACTGAACCTCATCTCATTTACTCTGATCATAGTCAAAGCCAGCCAGAGTAACTTGTTCATCCATTTAACCAATATTTACTGAGCGCTATGGGTTAGTGCAGCCACATCTGGCTTGCAGCTGGAGGGGAATGGATGCCTCTAAATGGTGGCCATAGGAGCTTGAGCTGGAAGCCTTTGCTTTCAGTTCCCTCCTCCATCTTGCCTTAAGAGAGAACTGATGAAAATGTTTGTATCCCAAGGTACCTGGCTTGGTTCCTGAGGGAAGAATGATATCCATGTAAGACTTACACTTGGCCACATGAAAAACAAAATGCCCTAAATAAAATGATTCCACTCAGGAGTGCAAGAACATATAGAATCCAAGACCAGGCAGAAATACCCTCCTTCTCATCGAAACTAATTCTTTTTGTGCCCACATGACCAATCAACAGAAGGAAGCTGCTGTATGTTCCGGCTGCTGATAACTTGCTTTCAGTTGTAGATGCTGTTGTTGCTCTGCTTGGCATCCCCAGGATTTCCCTCACTTGGTTCCATGGGGTCATCCCCCAATTTCTGCATATTTTACTCTGACTCATGCATGTGACCCTCTTTGTAAAACTGCCTTAATGCTGCTTCACCTGATCCACTGAGAGCTGCAAGTCCCTGGGTCTCTCCAGGGCAGACCCATAGCTGGTGACCTGCTGGCTCAGGAGTACAGAAGCCCAGCTTTTTTTTTTTTGGCCTTAAGGTGAGACACACCATGAGATGCAGTGGGCACTCCGAAAGTTCTCTCGAGGTCATGCCAAAGCTAGGACCTCGCCTGCCATTGCTCTACTGCCTGGCTTCCTCTCCGCCTCGCTGTCCTCTTCCTCCCTCTCCCTTTCTGGTTTCTCCTGGTAGCGCCTTCTTAATAAAACACTTGCACACAAATACTTGTCTAAGCGTCGGCTTCTCAAGAACCCAAACTAAGACAACTTCCATTGGCTTGTGAGCTATACTTTATCAGGTACAGATGATTGCAAATCAGGTACTGAAAGAATTAACAAATCACTGCATTAGGAAAGGTTGGGGGAGAACAAAAATTCCCTGTGTTCCCAGCCCTGCCAAACAATATGGGAAGTCCTGGCTGGACTTCATTGGATTTGAACACTCCACATCCAAAATATCACAGAGTGGTTAGACTTGAGGGTTATTGGAGCATCATCCTCACAGAGGGAAGGGAAACTCAAGGGTGGAGTAGTTTGTTGGTGGCTGCATCATCACCTGGAACCCCCTTCTTTTAACTCAAGAGCTAGGGTTCATCTTAAGGTATCACTGAAACAGGAAATATCAGAAAACTCGGGAGGGAGGAACCCGTCTTGTCTGTGCACATTGACTGTTTTCAGAACGTATAAACAATAGCATGACTAAGGCCAATATGCCCTGTGCTCTTTTCCCACTGTTGATTTGAGGCAACCACTCTTTTTATCTACCATGATATCATCCCTCCACTAACAAGACCCAAACTCTAGTTTCTTCTGGCTTGGGTCTTTTTGGTGGGTACTGGTCTTGGCATAGAATGTTTTCTTTCCTCAATTGAAAGGAGGCATGTGAGCTGTATGTGGTTAATCAAAGAATCAGTAGTGTTTGCATTGCTAAACTAATTGAGTTTCAGCATTTTCTGTTATTTTCCTTCCTCCTGGAGACATGACGAATAGCTTAACAGGCAAATGACACTGGTTACCATGATCTCTGTTTTCCTAGGAAAGGTACTCATGGTGAAGACACCCAAGGCCAGGTCCTCCATATCACAGACCTATTATCCTTGTGAATAGTTTATCCAAAACCCTAGGCTTCCTGTGCCTTCAGAATTTAAGCAAAAATGCACACCAGGTTATTAACTTGATCTTTTTTAAAAATTGATTTTAATGGACTCACCTTTCAAACTTAGCCTTGTTCTAAGTAATAATGTCTCTAAAATCAGAAGTTTTGTATTTTCTTTAATAGACATTAAAATAGACACATGACTATTAAAATCTTAAGGAACAAACGTTTTTCATCATCCTCTTCAGCTCACTTGGAGAGCCATCAAGGGTGTGTGTGTGTCATCTTTGGGAATTCACTCACCCACTCACATTCTTGTCTGTATTTCCACATGTCTGACCCATGTAGAGGGGTCAGAGATAGGCAAGAGAAGCTTGGCAAAAAGGGGTTCTGAGTTTGAGCAAAACCAGAGCATGGATGTAGAATATTTGGGGTGTGTGTGAGTATGAGTGTGTGTCTGTGTGTGTAAGTACCTTTATCCTGGAATCAGGGAGCTCACAGAACAAGCGATATCTATCAAAATTCATACTCGTTAATTTGTGGTTAACTTGAAGTTGGGAGGAGTACAGGGTGGTCAAGAGCTTTGACATATTACAAAGGAAGGTATGAGGATGTTTAGCTGGGAGAAAAGAAAGCAGAACAAGACTTAATGGTTACCACAAGGAAGAGACATGATGACTGTCTTTGTGAACCCAGAGGCCCACCTTCCTGAAACAGCTACTACAAGTGTTTCTGTGTCCTTTATCTGTGATCTACTGGGAGGTTTGCTAATTAACATAATGGATGTTAGGGATGCTTTTTAACTGGTGAATTGAGTGTTCAAAATAGGGTAATTGGCTAGAAATGTAGGCACTAACATCCCACTTAATATGAATTGTGTGTGTGTGTGTGTGTGTGTGTGTGTGTGTGTGAGTGTGTATACTCACTCAGTCCAGACCTACTCATTGGCTTAAGGCTGAAGTTTGGTCCTTGATTCTGTTATGGTTAGGGAATTGTCTTGCCCACTGATTCTCATCTGGAGAGTTTACTAAAACTCAGCTTGCTAATGCAGTATGTGATTCCAGAACAGGGTCTGATAATTTACATTTCTAAGAAATTCTCAGGTGATAACTGTTGCTGATGGTTCACGGAACACTCTTTGGGAATCACTGTTGTGGTCTGACTATAAGGTCACCTGAATCCTCCTACTAGAATATTTTTGCAGCTTCCCTAATTAAGCCTTTTCTGCAAGGTTCTTACTGGAGTGTCAAAAAGAACAGAAAGCTGGGACATTGTACTGGTAGAACAGGTTGTCCAACTAGGATTGTGTCTTCTTTCTAATAAATATTTGCATGAAGGGAAGACTTCATCCTGAATCTTGTTTTCCTTATAACATAATATCTAGTTTCAAAGTCATGGGAGAAGAGACCCACAAGCATCACCTACTCTAACTAGTAGAAGCTGCGGCTATCTATGAAATAATTACTGAGAGTTACCAAACTGTGAGAAGACAATTTGCAGCAGACTCCAAGGAACAAAACCATCAGCACTGGGGGCAAGTTACAGGAAAGTAGAGTTTGGCTCAGTAAAGAACCTTGGAGCCATCTGTCCAAAGTCTGAGTTGGACACCTTGGATGAAGTGAGTTCCTGTTCTTGGAAATATTCAGGAGAAAGCTGGTGGCCTATGGTCAACAGATTCAGTTAAGAGAGGGGACACTGGATCAAGCAATATGTAAATTCCTTTCCAAACCTGAGGTCTCCGGCTCTATAAAGGATGTCAAAGTGGATTTATGATGTTGATGCTTCAAGGCCAGGCCCGTTGCAAGAGTGGGGTCTTTGCAGCCATGGCAATTGGGATTCACTGAGTGGCAGCACCATCGGCCTCTCCGTATTAAAGGATCCTTTGTGGGTAGAAACCAGAAACATATTTCCCAAGTGAACAAGCTCCCAGGAAGGGGCTGATTCATTTGCAAAGTCTGCTTTATGGAGGTGAGAACCAAAAATGCCAACCTAATGATTATTTCTTAAATTCATTGACAATCTCATATCCAACGACACAGGCATTCGCCCTGGGCTTTATAAGTTTCACCTCTGATGGAGATAATGTGTTTTTTGTTTTTCGGGTTTTTTTGGCCTTAGATAACAGTTCTGTTCTGTCTCTCCTTGAAGCAGCCAGCACCTTCAAAAACAATCCCGCTCCAAAACACACCCATCATGGACCAAGCTACTGGGCGGTTAAGCTAAGAAACTCGCAGAAAATTACTTGCTCTAGAAATGAATTCACTGCAGGGTTTCTTTAAGTAGCAAAGCTCCTAGCTTACATTCTAGCATTTTCCAGATCATTAAGTGTTTGACAGAGAGAGGGTGAACAAAAGATTAAAAAGTCTGGCCAAAGCACCAGGAATCTCAGCTAAAGGCAGAAGGGCTCTAAATGATGTGATTTGTAAAATGAGAATTTACTCAAATCTCCAGTTGCTTATGATAAGTAACCAGTGTATAAATTTGATTTCTTCAATTACTCAATTTGGCATTCAGTAACATTAATATGGAGTAGATTTAAAAGGCACTTTGGACTAAATCTTGTGGGTGGAGGGCCCGGGAATTTTTTTTTTTTTTTTTTTTGCATGTACTGAGACCATAGGAGGGAAGGAAGCTTCCTGTGACCAAGTGCTAAGATGTTATGCCGGATAAATCCCCACTCAATGTGAGTTTCCAATGTTCGCTTCTATCATTGTATCTGTGTTTAATCATGGACAGTTTCAATACACAATTCCAAAAAGTTAAAAACATGACTCTCATGAAATTATAGAGTGAACGTGTGTCAAAAATTTATTTAACTCATTAATGAGGGAACCAATTAGATGAAAAAGCTGGTTCACAGATAATTCGTATATAACAATGCTGGCTTGAGATTGCTAATTGGATACAGAGCTGGTTTATATCTTACAGGGCAGTAAACTGTAACTTTTCTACTAGACAGAAATCACTTAAATCTCTAGCACACAAAAATCTCCAAGTTAATGAACCGGTAACTTCACAGGGTCTGGAGCCTGATCAGAAGTTAATAGTAAGTCAAACAAAGAGAATCAAGTAATCCTTGGGTGGGTCCCTTAGACTTGTATCCACCCTTTTGCCTTATTTCTAAGTTTTGGATAATTTTTCTTAATGATAGAAATAATCGAAAGAGGTGAGTTTTGCCTTGGGCACTATGCCAGGAAATTTGTGGCAGCCACCAGATGCTTCTTTTGCTTTGGAAGGCTGAGTGCTTTCTCCTAGTGTGCTTCGTAAAGAGGATTTAAAAAAAAAAAGGTTCTCAAATCTGGGGTGGGCGGGGGAGCACATTAAAATCTCAACATCTCCTGGGGAGCTTTAAAAAAATCCAGGTGCCCAGGCAACACCCCGGAGCAATTCATTGAGAATCTCTGAGAATGGATCCAGGCAGCAGGATACATTAAAGCTGTTGGGGTGATTCTAATTGCAGCAAGATTGAGAACCAGTGAACTACTTAGAGTCAGTATATACTGTGTATGCCTAAAATAAATTTATCTTTAATTTAGGATCATACTGATATATATTATCCTGTTTTTTCTTTTATTTAATTGTATTTTGAAAATTTTAATTAATCATTAAATGTTTCTCAAATACCATTTTAAAAGACTATACTGTGCTTCAGCATATAAATGTGTTATGATTTATTGGGCTTATTTCTGAACACTTAATGCTATTTTCTTTTTCTTTTTTTTTTGCCATTATAAATTAGACTGCTATGGACATATTTATACAAAAACTTTATCTACTTCCTGGATTATTTTCTTATAATGGATTTCTGGGAGTGGATTTACAGGTCAAAAAAAAAATTGTTTTAAAGACCTTCAAGACATATTACCCAAATTGCTTCCTATAAAGTCTCATCAGTGTATACTTTTAAACGGAGGAGTTCTTCAATTTTTCATTTACATAATATTTACATATTCTAATAACAGTCAAAAATTCATTTTCTTTTAGTCTTTCTCAATGGTTATTTTTAATTTAACTTTTTGTTCTGGCTTAAATTTATGTTAGAGTGTATACAGAAACAGTTAAAACTCTAATTTCATATTTTTTCCAAACATCCTTTTTACAACATCCTTTGTGGAATAATTCATTCTTTTTCCATTAATTTATGTAAAATAAAATATGTAGGTGGGTTAACTGTGCTTTGTAATGGTTGATAGACTCATAGATACACATGCCAGTTTAAACTACTAACAAGCTATTTTGAGTGTATTCTTGCCTCAATTTTAACCATCACTATTTCTTAGAGATGTCTAGTTCTGATTTTAACTCTCACTCACTTAGAGAACTCTTAGTGTTGAAAAGCAACTCAGATCTCATCCTCCCTAAGATGGCTTTAATCTGTCTGCAAGCAGCTTGTAGCTTTGCCAATAAGAAGCCTGCCTAAATCCATCTGTTCTACTTTAAATATTCTCCCTCTGTAATATTGGTTATACCCTTGCATTATCTATGAAGAAAGACTTTTCTGCACTATATCCCAGACTGACTTATTACCAATTCTGAATTTAGTGGGATCCATTTTCATATATTTTTGTTTGCATATATTTAATATTATTTCTGTAATAATTATAGCCTCATTGTTCTATGCTTAATAGCCCTATTTACAGTCATTAAATGAAGGCTGAAGTTATCAAAGCCACATCACACAAAAGAAAAGGAGGCCAGAATTATGCTCAAGAAAACAGAAACATATTCGATGACTGCAGGACACAAATCTCTCCCTTCTATCCCTCAAGATTCCTCTATTAAATCGCAGGAAAGGTAGACTCGCCTACTCAGTTTTTTAATGAGCTGTACTTCACTAGCTTTATTACTCTTTGTTAGCTTTGCTGAGTCTGAGAAACCTTCACTGTGCATCTCTTATTTCCAGGCGTTAAACAGACCCCTAGTGACTGTGGGTTGCAAAGAGGAACAGCTGACCTTGGTGGATTTCCATAACCCTGAGAAGGCAGAGGAAGTTGTATGTGTGTTAATTGTATGCTACCGTTCCAGAAACTGAGAATAGCTTACCCTGACTCATTCACCCTCTCCCACCCAGCCTCTGTCTTGATCAGGGAGTTATTTGCTCCTCTGAAACACACACACAAGATGTTGGACAAGAATTAAAGGTGTTGTCTGTGGCCAGGGGAGCAAGTATCACTTAGAAGTGCTTCCCAGCACCAAAGAGTCCATGTGAGACCACTGAACTTTTGGAAACCTGGCAGGTTGGTAGACCCTTAGCTGGCAGATGGCTGGGCCGAGGAGTCCCACTGAGTCTCAGCAATCTTCTTACTTCAAATGAAGAAGCAGTTGGAAGCCCAGACCCCTTGCTGTGGCTGAGCTGAAGGAGGAAGTTGAGCAAACTTTCCTGAGGTCAGTGAGGTGCAGAGCAGGCTGTACCTGTTTGGGGAGAAGTTCCTGAGGCTCTGAGACTACCCAGTGCATGAGAAAAAGTTTCCAGTGACACAGGCCTGACTAGAAGGCATCTTGCCTTGGGGACACAATGTTCTCCCTTGGAGGATTCTGAATGCTGCTTTCTTCACCCACTGCAAGCCCCGAGCCTACCTATCCTACTTCTCCTCCTGCCCCCAGAGTGCTTACAAAACAGGGTGGGGCCAGTTGCTCAAAGCAAGCCCTGGCTTTGTGGGAACTTCAAGGTTGGAGCCTCCTCTTTTGGGGCTCCACAAGTTCTAGGCAGAGAGACACGTTTAGAGTTAAGAGTAAGGAGAAAAGGAGGTGGTCCTAGACTGCCTCCTCCCAGGAGCCAGCCCTAAGCCAAGAATCTGTGTGCCAGAACCTGGTTTACTGGGGGACGTGCATCAGCAGAGACAGGGAGGGAATAGAGGAAGTAGACTGAGGAAGGGGAGGAAGGCAATCAAGACAAGATCATCCCCCAGGGAGCCCTGGAGTGTAAGACGTACCTTAGAGTATGTGCTACCTCAAGGCCACGGAGCTGGGATTTTGGACTTCCACACCAGTCAATTATGGGTGAAAGCCACTGAGTAGGCCAGTGGCACAGAGACCCCCCCAGGGATTTCTGAAACTCTATTCAGGGGAGGCAGTCCTTAAGGGGTTACACACAGGCAACCCTTTGCATGGACGGAGTCGTAGGCTGTCTGTAGCAGCAAAACCTGCAGACTCTGGGCAAAAGGCTGGTGCAAGGGATCCAATGAGATCTTATGGTGGCCCCACAGTGCCTGCTATAGGAGCCTCTGGGGACACATCTTCTTGCAGCTCTGGGTGGAGCGGTACCCCAGAACCAAAGAGAAGTCATCTTGCCAAAAGCAGGTGGTAAGACATCTGTGGGCTCTGTGGGAACATGAGGCACTTCCTGCTTAGGGAACCCTGCCAGTCAGCAGGGGGAAAGCCTGGCCAGGTCACCCTGAAACCTGCCTGGACGGGACCTTTGCACCGACAACACCTTTTCTCCAGTCCCAGGGGATGCGTGACGGGTAGATCACAGAGCTTTTTGTGTCTTTAGACTGTATGTGCAGCTGTCAGACAACTTCTGTTAGTAACACAAATACACCTTTGGAGTTATTATTGAATGACACTCCAAAGGGGAATTCTTCTGCATATACAAATTATGTATTCAGTCCTTATCATTCTGAGAAGTTCAACAACACTCATCAGCTCTGCTAAATGTCCAGGACCCTTGGCTTCTCAGCCATTCATTCAAAGGCCCTAATAATAAGGGAATGATCACTGAGCACTTAGTATATGCCAAGCCCTGTTTAGATCCCGGGTAATAGTCCCAGCAACTCTGTGAGGTGGGTGCCTTTATTATCTCCATTTTACAGATAAGGAACCAAGGCACAGAGTGGTTGAGTGAATGGCCCAGTGTTCCCTAGCTGGTAAATGGCAGAGTTGAGAATTGAAGTCAGAGAGTCTGAGTCCAGAGTCTTTGCCCTTGACCACTGGGCTACAGCATGGTGGACCGACAACTCTGAGAGCTTATTGAGTAGATTCTGGATGAGAAGAAGCCAGAATTCCATCACGATTTGGCTCAAGGCCCGGTAAGTCAATTCCACTTTAAAAGTTAGATCCTGCTCTGGCTCTCATCTGCTCTTCTTATAGTTTACAGCTGAGGAAAGAGAGATAAGGTAAAGGGAAGCGCTGTGGTCAAGATCACACAGTTCTTAGTATCCTTAGCACCTCATTCTTGGTCTGTAGCCTTTCCATTCACCTTATTGTCTTATTCAGATTCCTCAGCTATTTTCTTCCTCAGAAACAATAATTAAGAACAGTGAACATTCACTAGGTCCTCAATATAATATGTACCAGGTGTTTTGCTAAGCGTTCCACATGCATTATTTTCTTTAATCCTAGTTATATGCCTATGACCTAGGAGGCTATTTTTATCTTCATTTTTTCAGACGGAGAGCCTGAGACTTAGGGAGGTTTAAATATTTTGGCCAAGGTCACACAACTAGCAGGCGACCAAAACCTAAATTCCTTTTATTGGAGAATCAGTTGCTCTAATTACTTTCAAGAAAAATTATCCAAAACTTGGAAATAAAGCAAAAGGATGATCACATCCTTTTATGTCACACTGAGGAATTGTCTAATTGGCTCATGCAATGAGTATCTAATTTTCTAGGGGAATGTGCCTTCGTTTGGCTTTCTATTTTTTCTCTTTCTCTTTTAACAGCTGTATTGAGGCATAATTGATATACAATAAATACATATATTTAAAGTGTACAGTCTGATCCACTTTAATGTCATATGTACATTGCCTGTGAAACCAGCACCATGATCAAGGTAATAAATATACCCAATCACCCCCAAAAGTTTTTACTATTTTCTCTTAATTAGAGACCAGACTACCAAATGAAATAGTACTTTATAGAAAACTGAGCAAGCGACTTTTGTCCAGTAGAGATGCAAATGATTCCTCTTTGATAGAAAAGATAACCCCAAGTGTTATAGTTTTATTGCCCTATAAGACATTAATCAGTTTCATACTTAACTGAACGAATTTATTCTAACATTCCTTTCCTGACTGTTTATATAAATCTTTGTTCCTCAAATGCTCTGTGAATGAGCTTTCCCAGACTACTGGTTCTCTCACTAATGACATAAAGGAACTTTTGACATATTCTCACTATACATTGATAGGAGAGTCATGTTTTAATTCTTTGGACATTGCACTTTGCCACTAGTGAGTTAGCATATGTGTGTCTCAGAATGTGTCAATGTATTCCTATATCCCCAGGCTCTTCCAGAGAGCAAATCAAGGCACATATTTTCTTATCCACCTAAGGATGGTAGAACTCTAGATGGTTCTAGATGGTCATGTCAGCCAAGGCAGAAAGCAAGCTTATGATCCTCACTCATTCCTATTTGGTGTGTGCTGGCGGAGTGCCCAGCAAACACAAGTGTACAGAGAATTTGTGCCTTGAATCTCTCCAGGTTCCTCTTCTTTCCATTTCCCGAGGTTTGAGATTTCTTTTTCTGTAGCTGCACAAATATCTAAAATTTCCATAAATTCACTTTCTAGGAGGCAGGTATTACAGGCGAAAGGGCTTTTCTGGGTCCACAGTTCACTAGAACCTCAAGGGGATGTGATGTGAAATGAACGATTTCATGAATAACAAAAAGGAAACACAAAAGCCACCCAGGAAAGGTTGGCCTGTTTTAATCACAAGTGCAAACATGGCTCCCTTCAAATAGATTTATGTGTTCCTTTCCAGAGGTAGCAGCAGGTTTGTTTAACATTTTCTGAGGAATCAGATCTCATGCTTATTAATCATTGCTCCCTCAGGAGCAAACCTGATGAACAGGCTTACCTACCTACTTACTTTTACTGTAATCCTCCAAAGCCCTGTGATCTCATTTGCCATAATATCACCTCTCAACCCTGCTCTGCCTCCTTTATCTGGCCAGTTTCTACTCAGCCTTCTTAATTTAGCACAAGTGGCATCTCCTGGAGGAGGCTGGTGGCTTGGTCAAGGCCCCCTCTGGACTCCTGTGTGCTCTTAGGTGTCCTGTCCTAGTATTTCTCACTTCATGCTACATTGGTCTCTTTATGTTACCTACATCTCCCACTATCCTGTTACGGGTCTTCAAAAGCTACCCTTTTAGTCCCAGTGGCTAGCACACAAAACACATCAAGTGACTGTTTTTGAGGACAAGGATCAGAGCTCACACTTTTTTTTGATGTGGACCTTTTTTTTTTTTTTTTTTGGTTTTTATTGAATTTGTTACAATATTGCTTCTGTTTTTTATGTTTTTGGGTTTTTGGCCCCAAGGCACATGAGATCCTAGCTCCCCGACCCGGGATCGAACCCGCACCCCGTGCATTGGAAGGCGAAGTCTTAACCACTCACTGGACCAGCAGGGAAGTCCCGGAGCTCACACTTCTTTGTAACAGTTTTTGTTTGACTTGATGCTGGGCTCTCAAACATGAGTAGACACTCACATACATGTTGCTTGTTTCCTGCAGTTTTTTTGGTACCAATCTTCCTTTGAGCATTGAAGGCAATATGTCCTCAGTTAATTTGGGCATTTATTGGACAGTCCAATGAACAATTTAAGAAATCACAAACATACACACACACTATCTGACATCAGAATCATAGAAGGTAGAGGGAAGTATTAGGGGAACATGTTAAGGCTTCCCTTTCCAAATGACACAGAGACAACTCTTGGCAATTGGGTGTCACTTTTGTGGGGCCTGACTAATGAGCCCAGAAAATGTAGCCCCAGTGCTGTTTACCAGGGACTCTGGTTCTAATGGAACCAGATGGAAGGCCATCAAAATCCCCCAAACATGAAATCATGAAGCTATACCTTACATAGCTTACACCCTTCTTCTCACTTAGACTCAGCTAGCTCTTTCAGAAATTCCCTGGACACCAGAACCAGCTCTATTTCAAAACAGTTTTTGTGAACTTTGGTTAAAAAATAAGTTAAAAATAATTGGATTCCTGAAGAAAATGAGTTCCCTAATTAAGAAAATATCATTTAAAAATGTAACTATAGAATCAGAAATCTTGAAAAGTTCTTGAAAGTTGAGGTCAGTTGGTTTTTTTTTGTTGTTTTTTTTTAGAAGGATGTTGGCTAAAGGAGTGCAAGTGGAATGGGGTCCAGGACTAGCAGCAGCAGCAGCCCTAGGGAACTCACTGGGAATACAGATTCATGAGCTCCACCCTAAGCCAGCTGAATTGGAGCCCCTAAGGGTGCAGCTCAGGAATTTATGTTTTGCCAAGCTCTCCAGGTGATCCTGATGGTCACTAGAGGTGCTGACTTAAAACTCTCCAGAGGATCGGCTGTCCTCCTTGGGAAGCAAATCAATCCATTCTGCAGGGTTCTCAGTAGACCGGGGCTTCTAAAAAGGTAGCTGCATTAAAATCACTAGGAGAGTTTGTTAAAACACCGATTCCTGGACTTCAACCCTGGGGATTCTAGTGGGGCTTCTGAAGTTCCATTTCTATCAAGCTGCACAGTGGTTCTGCTGGTCCATGGACCACACTTTGAGAAGCAAGGACAGACATCCAGAGAGCAATGAGCTGATCATACATGGCTACAAAAGCTGTACTCCATGTAGTCAGGACATCATGAAGCCTTGGCAATCACGAGGAGGTTTTTGTTTTTTCCCTGTAAGAAACTCAGCGGAATATTACTGGGCTCTTTGCTGTTTAAAAATAGCATAGAAGTCTTGGGAGCAGGCTCCTTTCTGTATCTTCAAAAGGCAACATCTTTGTGCAGTGTTTTCCTTTCATATCTTTTTTGATGAGGACAGTCACTTAAATATCAGTACTTAGAGGCTGCTGGGACAGGGCTCATAACACTACCCATCCCAGGGTTTCCCAGCTGAGCCCCTCACCAAGGAAAGGAATAAATGAATAAATGAATGAAGAAGTAATGACTACAACCTCCACATCTAACTGTAATGCCTGTTATCAGAGAGCCTGCATCTGAGTTCAGAACTGTCTCATTGAGCACCATAACCTCACCAGAAGAAAAGCATGGGCTATAAAATGAGATGAAAATTACCCCTGCTTATTATTTTCAATGAGAGTGAACTGGAAAAGGGGTATAACATAGAACGGGCCAACTGTGTGTCCATTCACTGGACCTCTCTGAACTTCCATCCTTTCATCTGTGAAGCAGCATTAACAGTACATACCTCAATGTTGCTGTGAACAGAGCTTGTGGACCAATGTGGTTCATGGACCAGTGGCATCAACATCACCTGGAGTCTGCTAGAAATGCAAATTCTTAAGCCCCACCCCAGGCCAACTGAATCATAATATCTGGAGCGGGGTCTCAGCAATCTGTGTTTTAACATGTCCTCCAGGGGATTCTGATACACACTGCACACTAAAGTTCGAGTAACACTGGATATGAAGACCAACAGTAGATTCTCATGATCAAGACTAGCTAAGGAGTGAGGGTGCACTGCTGCAAATGCTGGCTCTACTACTTGCTGTGTGATCTCAGGCAAGATGTTTAGCCTCTCTGTGCCTCATTTTCCTCATTTTAAAGTGGATTATTGTTGTAAGGATTAAATGAAGTAACACAGGTAAAGCAGTTAGCAAAAGGGCTGACACATAGGGCTCAACAAATGGTATTACTGCATATTTAAGTATAGATAGAAGCAAGGCCAATGTTATACCATATATATAGTATAATAATTATTTATAATTATTGCTTCTGGACCATGAGGTCATTGTTGACTTACTTTTTTATACTTTCCTTCACACTTTTTCTACAATTTATATGAATTCTTTTTTAAACATCTTTATTGGAGTATAATTGCTTTACAGTGGTGTGTTCGTTTCTGCTTTATAACAAAGTGAATCAGCTATACATATACATATATCCTCATATCTCCTCCCTCTTGCGTCTCCCCCCAACCCTCTCTATCCCACTCCTCTAGGTGGTCACAAAGCACTGAGCTGATCTCCCTGTGCTGTGTGGCTGCTTCCTACTAGCTATCTATTTTACATTTGGTAGTGTATATATGTCAGTGCCACTCTCTCGCATCGTCCCAGCTTACCCTCTCCCCCACCCCTGTCCTCAAGTCTATTCTCTACATCTGCATCTTTATTCCTGTCCTGTCCCTAGGTTCTTCATAACCATTTTTTTTTTTAGATTCCATTTATATGTGTTAGCATATGGTATTTGTTTTTCTCTTTTTGACTTCACTTTGTAAGACAGACTCTAGGTCCATCCACCTCACTACAAATAACTCAATTTCATTTCTTTTTATGGCTGAGTAATATTCCATTGTATATATGTGCCACATCTTCTTTATCCATTCATCTGTCGATGGACACTTAGGTTGCTTCCGTGTCCTGGCTATTGTAAATAGAGCTGCAATGAACATTGTGGCACATGACTCTTTTTGAATTATGCTTTTCTAAGGGTATATGCCCAGTAGTGAGATTGCTGGGTCGTACGGTAGAACCTCCATACTGTTCTCCATAGTGGCTGTATCAATTTACATTCCTACCAACAGTGCAAGAGGGTTCCCTTTTCTCCACACCCTCTCCAGCATTTATTGTTTCTAGATTTTTTGAGGATGGCCATTCTGACTGGTGTGAGGTGATACCTCATTGTAGTTTTGATTTGCATGTCTCTAATGATTAGTGATGTTGAGCATCCTTTCATGTGTTTGTTGGCAATCTGTATATCTTCTTTGGAGAAATGTCTATTTAGGTCTTCTGCCCATTTTTGGATTGGGTTGTTTGTTTTTTTGATATTGAGCTGCATGAGCTGCTTGTAAATTTTGGAGATTAATCCTCTGTCAGTTGCTTTATTTGCAAATATTTTCTCCCATTCTGAGGGTTGTCTTTTCATCTTGTTCCTTTGCTGTGCAAAAGCTTTTAAGTTTCATTAGGTCCCATTTGTTTATTTTTGTTTTTATTTCCACTTCTCTAGGAGGTGGGTCAAAAAGGATCTTGCTGTGATTTATGCCATAGAGTGTTCTGTCTATGTTTTCCTCTAAGAGTTTTATAGTGTCTGGCCTTACTGAATTGTTTTTATAACCAGAAGAAACACTATAACAATGATGTACATAAAGAAGGGAAAGTGTTAATAGCTGAGTTGGATGAGTTATTGGGTTGGCTATGGAATATCATATGGGTCCTCATGGGTCTCCCTCCATTCATGCCTTATTCTTAGAGCCAAGCATATCCTTTATTGGCTTCTGTACATACATGTGTGAGTTTGATCATTCCTATGCAATCAATCAGGAAGAAAAACCTCTTAGGCCTCATTACCCATGGGCCTGGGCTCCAGATGATTGATTGGACTGAGGTGATTTCTATACCTGATGGATCATAAGACAGACCATCTGGAACAGAGATAAGTCATCTCAGCTAAGGTCACTCTAGATCAGCTAGCCCCCAGCTGACCTAGCAACTGACCACAGATTGAGCCTAACCAAGATGAGAAACACTGCCCAGCTGAACTCAGTCCAAATTACTGACTTAGAATCATAAGCTAAATAAATGAATACTGTTGAAGCCACTAAGTTGGGGGGGGTTTACTTGTTACCCAGGATAAGCTAACTGATACACTGGGTATACGTCAAGAGTTTGCTATTACGCCATCATCCTATTCTTCCCTCAATATCCAGCAGTCAAATTTCTTTTTACTCTTTTATGTTAAGAGTTTTACAGACAGTGGGACTATCAGGATAAGTAGGCAGCAGGCAGCAAGTAGAGCGGAAATAAAGCAGGCTCGAAAGACACATCCGTAATGGAAGGTGCTGTCTTCACGTCCTTTAATAAAAGAAAATAGGCCAAGAGGAAAAAAAGAAGCCTGACTTAATATAAATTTTTCACATGGCATCTCAGGAATAACCAGCCAGTCTATTCTTAGTCTTTTCCTCTATTGAAGCTGAAATTTATTTCCACTTTAATGTCTATCTTGGTCTGAAAGGCAATACTGAAGTTATGGGCCAGGACAGGAAGAATGGAGTTGGGAAAATAGTGTTGGCATCTCATTTCTTTCAGGAGCCTGAAAACAAATCAATGTAGGGCTGGACCCAGATGTTACCATCAATCTATCTCTTTACTGCTCTGCTGATGGCCATTAATTAATGAGACCTCAGGTGCAGCATTCTGGGCAGAACCAGGGTGTCCTCTGCAGCTTCACCCATCCTTTAGGTAGTAAGAAATCTCCTTGCTTACCTGTTGAGAAATTGCCTATTCTGTTCTAACTTTTGGGTCATATTGATTTTAATTAGATGAATTTGGCCATCTTAAGTGCCTGGAAGCACCACAGTTGACACATAGTTAACTCACCGCATGCCAGGTAGTGTCTGACCTCTCTGTGTGTGATAATCTCCACAACAACCCCATTATCATTTCTCTACCTTATACATGAAGAAACTGAGGAATAGGAAGGTTAAATAGCTTCCCTCAAATCTGAGGCTGGAGCACCCACCATTAATGCTTATGTTAGATCTCAGCCAGATGACAGGACGGTGCCTAGGATATAGTAGATGTTCAATAAATACTGTGTCTGACTGACCATGTGAGCCCTAACAGAGATGTTGTACCGCGTGCTGGCAAGCGCTCCTAGAGAATGACTATTAGTGATGGGTACTGATTAATTCTCCCCTTTTATCCCTACTTTTCCCTTTATAGGGCCACTCTTAGCATATCTATTCTTTATGGATTTTGAGGGGCCTATGAAATTCTTTATGGCTTAAAAGGTGGTGATTTGGTAGGAAGTTCAGGAGACTTGTCTGGAAAGTGAGATTTCCCAGCAAGCACACTGTTTTCACTCGGGTTCTGTGTGTGCTGTGGATGACAGCTGGGGTAGTGGTGGAGATTCTGGGCATGGTGGATAGCAAAAGCACCACCCCCCTACACACATCTGCCATTGTCAAGGTGGCTTGCCTCTTTCCTTTCTTTATGTTTTAGCCAAACGTCAACATTTCTTGGGCTCAGCTGATCGTTCAGCCTTCACTGATAAGGAGAACCTTGCAAGTACAATTTGCTCCCCTCTCAATAAATTAGTCAGCTCCTTTCATCTCTTTCTTTCCACCTTCTGTCCCCACCCCACAAACACATACAAATGTGCATGGAACACACCCCCCACCACCATACCTTCTTTTGCTCTCAACCAGGAAAATTCAATGTGAGACTCTATCTTTGAAATACAACCACTCAGAATCAGCTCAGAGTCAACATGGCCCCAGTGAAACCCCTGGAGTTCTGAGTTTTCCCAGCAGGCTTCAGACAGAAATGGAGTCAACATAGTCAAGCGTAAGATGAATTCCAATGAGCTCCACTAAATAATGCCAAACTCGAGGACACTAGTTACCTGGGCTGAAGGACATACAGTTTTGAAGTCTCGGGTGTCAGTAAAGGTTTGTTTAAAATTTCAGTCATGATGTGAATTAACATACTTTATTCCCTGCCAATTTTGGAAGCAGAAAGATGATTTTATATGGGGACAAGACAGGACAAGGGAAAGGACATAGCTTATAATTTACATGTGCTCTTGAGGTTTCAAATATGGCTGCAGTGGTAAAAAAGCAAGCCACAGCACTTCATCATGAGTCTGTTTAATTATAAATTCATTTAAAAACACATATCAAGCACCTGCTGTGCGGGAATTGTCAGTGTGAGTGTGTGAAAGATGAATAAGATAGCATTCCTGTCGCCAAGAAGTTTGTAGCTGAGTTCAGGTGCAGGAATATGGATCTAGAGACATACCCAGGCCGTGGACCTGGCAATACTTTGACCAGAAAACAGTACTTATTTTTGACTCCAGAAAACAGTACTTATTTTTGACTCCCAAATGTAAATTAATGTTCATTCTCCCGAAACATAATTTAATAGCTAATCTAAGTCTTCTTCCTTCGCATTACCAAACTCCTGACATAAAAATGAAGGACAAATTGATTCTCTTAAGCGTGGAAGACAAAGCACAAGGATCTGTTTTGAATGGTCCAGATTCTTTTATACTGACCACCAGTATGAGTTATTGAAAGCGTCGTCTTCCCCACTCCTATCTCCCTAAAATCAAAGACCTACTGAATTTTCCCAAGGGCACATTCAAGAATTGAGAAAGCAAGTAAGAAGGTAAGAAAGCAAGAGAGAAGGAGACTTCCTGTGAAAAGGATACTTAATGTCGGATGGCTTTTGGGGGAGCCATATCTTTCCATACATCCCTGATCTCCTTCCCCTAACCTACCCCCCAACACCCTTCTCTTGCCTGGTATAAATTTACCCAAGATTTCACAGATGCTTTCCCTGATGGTGCTCCCCTCCCCTGACCAGGCCCCGCCCCATTTTAAACAGTCTCCCAACACTCTATAATTTTGTTTGTACCATTTAGCGTAGTGTAGCGGTTGCAAGTATGGACTCCAAAATGGGATTCTTCAGTTCACATCCTGCCTCTGCCACTTTCTGGCTGTGTGCCTTTAGGCAAGCTGCTTAACCTCACTGTGCCTCAGTTTCCTTATCTGTAAAATGGGGCTAAGAGTAGTTCCTACCTCATACGCTTTTTATGAAGACTAAACGAGTTAATATTTATGAAAATGATGAGAACAGTGCCTGGCATATAGTAAGTGCTAAATAAGTGTTCATTTAATAAATAAACATAGTGGAATGAGTTGTTTAATATGTTCCTTTCAAATATAAGTTCCAACTTATTGTTTTATGTCACTGAGGTGAATTATTGTGGCACTAGATGTCTGATGCACAAGACTGGAGTAAGGAAGGCATTACTATCCACTATTATTACTACTGTTGGTACCTAACGTTTATGGACTGTTTGCTCTGTGTCTGGCACTGTAGTCAAAACTTTACAGGCATTGTCTAATGTAATTTTTACAAGTCTTAGAAATAGATACTCTATTGATACTCATTCCTCAGATGAGGAAAAGGATGCTCAGAAGGGACTAAACAATCTGCCCAAGGTAACAGCCAGGAAGTGCTGATTCAATCCCAGGAGATTTGAGGAGCATTCCAAGTTCTGGATCATTTGAGGAGTTCGCACGATAGTGACTGGGAACTAAGGCAAAGAGATGGGGACAGTATGATGGCCATGGAAATGTGTCTTTCAGATTTTTGCCTGTAGGTGGGGTTTGAGTACCACCTCCACCCCCCCCACACACACCCCTTGAGGGTGGGCTAGACTCAGTGACACATTTCCAAAGATAAGAGTATGGAAAGGGAAAAATAGTAACTCTACAGGGGAAAGACTTGGCAAGCACTACCTTGGGCAAGTAGTATAATATCACCAGTGATGTAATATGGATTTGCTGTCCCCCCTGACATAAGGTGATGAATAGGACACTTCACTTCTGCCATATTCTTTCCCAAAACCTATAACTCGAGTCTAACGGTAAGAACAACAGCAGACAAACCCAGATTGTGGGACATTCTACAGGGTGCAGGGCACTACTCCTCGAGACGGTCAAGGTCATAAAAAACAAAGAAAGATGGAGAAACTGTCATAGATCATAGGAGACAGGGAGAAATAACAACTAAATGCAATGTGGTATCTGGACTAGATCCTGGACCAGGAAGAGAACATTAATGGAAAAGCTGGTAGGATCCAAATAATATCTGAAGTTTGATTAATAGTAATGTCAGTTTCTTAGTTGTGACAAATGTACCATGTGTTCAAATGTACAAATGTGAAAATGTAAGGTGTTAACAATGGGGGATATTGGGTGGGAGGTGTACTATCTTTGCAACTTTTCTGCAAACCTAAAATTATTCCTAAATAAAAAGTTTATTTATTTTTTATTCCTAAATTAAAAATGCCTCCAGAAATTGTGATTTGATTGGTCTAAGATATGGCCTGAGCTTCGGAATTTTTATAAGATCCATGGGGATTCTGATGTGCAGACAAGTTTAGGAAACCATTGATCCACATTCTTAAGAGCTACTGAGTTGAGTGGTAAAGCCAGTTTCTTTTAAGTAAAGTCACAAGGGGCAGCTGCTTTAAGGTGGCTCTACCCCTGAGCTACTGGTTCCATCTCTGTGATGACGGTACAGTGGTTCTTTCTGGAACAGCACTCCTTGCAAATTTACTCTCACATTTATCCTCAGAAACAGGACCTTATCTCTTTGGTGGGACACTCTAATGTACTGGTTAGATTAATCCTAATCTCCTATTATGCTGGCTAAGTGGGTATTCAGACCTACCTTTGGAGAACCAAACTAAATGGAGTCACTATTGTCAGGGACAAAATGTACATGGTCAATACAGGCATATAAAGGAAATGTAAACTAGACTTACAGGAATTTACAGCTCTTCTCAGAAATCAGAAGAGGACACTAGCCAATCCTCAAACTCCAGGTCTGTTCATGCCAGCTCTGGATTTCCTTGTTCCCCTCACTCAGCTCCCCTGATCCAAATGAGAAAGAAGACCACTGGGCAACCAGTCAGCTGAAAAAGACAAATAACTTCCCTATGATCCCATAAAAATCCCTTAGTCTGTGAGCAACTCAGAACTCATTGCTCCCAGAGTCTTAAGTTTCCCAGTTTGCATGCAGGTCAAAGCCTTGCAATAAACTCATCCTTCTGCTTTGTTTTATTCAGCGGGCAGAGTTTGGTTTTTGACACCTTCTAGCATGCAAGGAATTTATTCCTGAGGAGCTGGGTGAATGAAACAGCCATGAATCAGTTAAGTGCCTAGTGGGAGGTGACTATTTAAAGGTTTTTTGAAGAGGACCTGTGGGCAATGAGACGCTTCTCCTGTAACAGACCTCCCAGGTTAGCTCATTTAATTTCTTTACATTTGGGTTCAGTGTTTTCTGGCAGCAGGGCGCTTCACAGACTAGTCATCTCCCTCCTTCACTAGAAGCGTAGTGGCTACCATAATGGATGCTGGAGGTGCCCTGCCCAGATCCCAGTTACTCTTTGCTGGCAGGTGTACCAGTTTCCCAGATGCTGAGCTTGCTGTGGCTCACAGGTTACACCTGTCATTTCTCCTGAGCCCTGCTCTTGACTGACAGGGCCCACCTCCCCTGAGATGCCTGGCCGTTTCCAGGCTGCCCAGGGACTGACTGATACAGAGCTACCTCCTTGCCTCAAGGCAGGATGAACTGTGATGCAACCCACACTCCAGAGCTGAGGATCAGACTGCTAGTCCACAGCTGAGATGGCATCCTTGCCAGGCTCTTACCCCTGCCCCATCCTGTTCCTCTCGTGTTATTACAGGCTGACCTGAAAATCCTTTCTTACTGAATCACTTGCACTCATATTCCACTACAACCAGGGAATCAGACTTACATCAGCCCGCATCCTGTTCCAGGCGGTGACTGAGGGGACAGCAGATAGGGTCCTCCAGTGGCCTCCCACTCCAAGGATGCTCACCAGCTGGCCATCCCTGTCTAGCTGGGAGCCCCTAGTAAGTCATGTCCTCTCACTGGGTCTCAATTTCTCCATCCACAGCTACCTCCTATTGGGCTCCCTGTTTCCACTCTTGTTTCACCCCAATCCAGAGTGATGTTGGAAAAAGATAAGGCACATCACGTCAGTCCCCTTCATAGAACCCTCCAGAGGCTTCCAGTACTCCCCCACCAAAAGCCAGACCCCTCACCAGGCTGTGCAGTCCTCGCTGATCTCCCGGCCTCATTTCACACCCCATCTTCTCCAACAGCTCTGGCCACTTGCTATTGAAAACACACCATCCTTCCTGAAATACTAGCCCCCACCAAGATGGTGCCTTCTTCTCCGGAGCTTGACTGCCATCCCCTCAGAGAGGCCCGCCCTCACCCCGTCTCACATTTCCACTTCACACTATTTTAATCTCCTGTTTAGCCCCTGTTCCGTCTGATGTGGTTCTTGTCTGTCTGCCTGTTTGTTGGATGTCTGTCTCCTCCCACTAAAACGTTACCTCCACGTGAGATCTTGCCTGACTTGTTCACTCTGTTTCCCCAGTGCCTAGAGCAGCACTAGGCATGTAATAGATGCTCAGTAAATACATGGGGGCGACAGAAGGAGGGAGGGAGGGAGAGTCGATGGTGCTTTGAACTCCAACGCCACAGCACGAGGATCTGAACCCACTGATGACCTCGGAGGCCCAGGAGGCTTTGCCAGGCTGCCTATAAATCATAGAACAAAGAGACCACCCTTGCCCCACAATGGCACCCCTCTGCCAGCATGCCCCCTCGAGGTCTGTCCCAATCCCTGTCTTTCTGGCCAAGTCCTCGCTGCTCTTTCTGGTTCAGGGAAGCCCAGCTTTGGCAGGACTCAGCGTGCTGAGGGCCCTACAGTCCACACTGGCCTCTCTTGAGCAGGATGGGCTGCCCTAGATTTCTTGCTCAGCTCCATGGAAGTTCAGAGAGGCCACAGGGCATCCCCATTACCCCCAGCAGCTGCTTCACAGAGGCGTATCCGTAGCTCATGTCAAGGACCCCCAGTGCCCACAGTGATTGCTGGCTCCACAGAGCGAATGAAGTCATTTGCATCAGTCTCCAGGGTTGCTAATGGCAAACTCTGCAAGTCGACTCCTCTAGAGGCCCCTGCCTGCTCTTCCAGGGCTCTGCGGGCCTTGCCTCTTCTGGAACAATGACTGTGGATTGAGGCAATCAAGGTCAGAAAAGTGCACGCGGGCCCCAACTCAGGCTGGCAGGCAGGTCTGCAAACAACCAAATTATCCAGTTCAGAGCGAGCGCTGGCTGCTGAGAAAGGGTCATTTGGGAGGCCGCTGACTGCGATGTGGATTCAGATGTCCTCTAGGGTAGGAGCCTGTAAATGGCTGCAGGAAGCAGAACTGACCTTTACGCCAGGGTGGGGGTCAGAACTCTAAGACAGCTCTCAAGGTTCCCACATAGCTCTGTGTGTAATCTCCTCTCACTGAGTGTGGGCATTTGTGAATAGGACAGGATGTCACTCTGTGATTAGCTTATGTTCAATGGAAAAGGGTAAAGTGATTCTGCAGGTGTAATTAAGGTCCCCAATCAGTTGATTTTAAGATCATCAAAAGGGAGATTTTCTGGGGTGGGCCTGACCTAATTAGGCAGAAGCTCTTAAACCAGGGAGCTGGCCCTCCCTGAAGAAATTCTCCTGCTGGCCTCGAAGAAGTAACCTGCAATGCTGTGAGAGGGTCTGCAAGGGGGCCGTGTGGCAAAAGGACCTGAGAATGGCTCCTGGCGACCAGCGAGCCAGGAATCGGCCCTACAATGCAAGAACTGAATCTGTCAACAACCCGAATGAGCTTGGAAGAGGACCTCAGGCTCCAATGAGGATGCAGCCCAGCTGACCCCTGGACGGCAGCTGTGAGACCCTGAGCAGAGAGCCCGGCCACAGGGTGCCCAGACCCTTGACCCATGGAATGTGTGAGATGTTTTAAGCCACTAAGTTTGAGGTAATATTGTTTCACAGCAATAAATAAGGAATACACCTGGGTTCCAGAGAGGCCCCTGTGGGTTCCCGGTGCTGCCTCCCCCAAGTCAGAGGGTTTCTACCTGCTCCTGTCTCCCTCCACTCCTCTGCTTAGGGAAGGCTCACGGGTATCTCAGTGTAGTGTGGAGGCTCCACTTAGCAAGCGTTATAACAAAGTCACAACAGTGTCCTTACTTGTGAGTGAGGGGGTTGAGTTGAAGGCTTCGCAACATTTCTTACAGCTCAACATTCCATGATTCTACAGTGTAATACCACCCCTGGTGGCACAGGGGTGGCATGGCACATTGAGTGGTTCAAAAGGCCCCAGAGCTGGGATCTAAGATGGGATTCAAAACTAGGTGTGAATGACCCAAGGCACTCTAACCTTCATTCTCCATTAAAGCACTTTGGATTGTACCATTTAAATGGCCTCTTTGGACCCATGGCGTGAAATTTACACTCACTGATCTATACCAGGGCATTTTCCATCAAAGACCTCTTGTTTTGGTTCTTTCAAGTCCAACTTTAATTTGTTTTTGTCCCATGAGGGGTGGAGAGTTTCTGCCACTCACCAATACTGACTCCAGAGCAGCAGAGTTCATACTGGCACTGATGCTCTATCGATAACGTTTTTCAAAGTGATAGCAGGGTTCCCATGAAGTCCGATATAATGGCTCTAAAATGGAGCTGTGCAGCAGCATTTTGCACCCCACATGCTCCCCTTTATATTTTTTTGCCATCTGGAGGCTGAAGTTCTGTGTTGACTGCTGTGGTATACTCCCTGGGACTGCAGGAGCTGCTGACTCCTTCCCACTCCCCTGCTGGCAGGCTGGAATTAATTATTCCCTCTCTTGTTCCTCACCCCACGCCATTTTATTTTTAAAATATTAACAACGGTAAAGTGGGACTTACATTTTTGTCTGATGCTTAAAAACAAACCATTTGATCCTGTTTGCTTGGGGCTCATGGGTGAAATCAGCCTTAAAATCACAAGATGCCACAAAGAGATGATTCTCCGATTCCTTTAGTAGGAAACCGGAAGTAGCAGGACCTGCCAAAACCCCTGACAGATACTGGTTGGAGGAGCACAGATCATGGGTGGGTGTGAGTTGAAGGTGTTTAAGGATCCGGAGATTCAAAGATGTAGTGAGCTCGGAAAAAGCGGTCACAGGGCTCAGGGTAAGGGGGGCCTGGAGGATGTGAGGGACAGTCCACTATCCTTAGAGAGGGTTTGCAACACTGAAGGAACAGGAGTTAACTCACTAGAGGCAACTTGAGAACTGGGCTGGGGTTACAGTGAATGGAGCTTAGACTTGAAAATGGACCTGGATTAGAATCTTAGCTCTGTCATTTTCAAGCTGAGGGACTAAGGTAATTTTACTTACCTTAAATTACTCACTGAATCTCAGTTTTCTCAGCTGTAAAATGAAACAAATAATACCTTGTAGGTTGTTATGGGAATCAAATGAGATGATGTATGCAAAAACCTTAGCTTAATGCCTAGCAGACGGGTGCTGAATAAATGGTACCCAGTTGGAGCCCAGTGAATACATGTTGAATAAATGAAGGGCTGAAATATCAGTGTGCCAAAGCTGGAGACAGCTGTTTTGATGCTTGGGGTGTCTGGAGATGACAAGTTGCAAAATCGTAGCAGCCATTCTTGATGCTCCACCTATATCACCTTGGTACTCACCTCTCCTGTATATTCTGAGAGCCTCTATGACAAGCATCTATGACTCGGCGCCTTAGGGATTTCTCCAGTCTCAGGAGTAGGCTTAGCCTCTTACTGGGCTGGGTGCAAGGTTACACTCCTGGGAAGAGCCCTTAGCCACTGAAGGATGAGAGTTGGTACATAAATACCCTAAATTCCTTGCCCTTCAGGTGGGGTAATTCAGGCATATTGTGTACTCCCTCTGAGAGAGGTCCTAGCAGGACTGAACCCCAGCAGGTGATACCCTGCACTCTGATGTCCCCTGTATTTGCTTCTTTCCCACCCCATCTAGCTCCCCTGCTCACTGATCACTGCTTCCTAGGATTATCTCCCAAATAAAGTATGTGCACTACATCCTTCTCTCAGGGTCTGCTTCTGGGAGGACCCAACTTAAGAGAGCATTCCGATTAAAGAATTTGAAGGCTTTACATTTTTAGTTTCTTTTGTTTTTTTTGCTTTGGGGTTTCAGTAACCTGAAGCCGGTAGAGGATTGAACAAGTGGACAGCTCTTCTGCCCAGGGTGTGATCCTAGGAGTCTGCCACCTGATATCTGAAGTGATTTGAGAAAATGAACAGCCAGGTCTCAGAATGCTCTTTGAGAGTGCCTGACTAGATAGCTGGGTGAGCCGGGCGTTGTCTGCTAATCTATGGAAGAGCTAAGATGAAGGCTCTCGTGGGTCTGCTGTGAGGCCCCGATGCAGGTGCCTGGTTTGTTTCTGTGACGCAGCAGCACAGCTGAAAAGGCTTCAGGGTTTTTTCCACTGTCTCATCCCTCGGGTTCCCATTTCCAAAGCACTCTTTGGATAAAGGGTTGGCTGAGGATTGTTTCTAACATTACGGGGAGATCTTGAAATTATAGGAGAAATCAGGGTTTTCTTAAACAGGAGGGACTTCTGGAAGGACAGAGAAAAAACTTCAAATACAACTGCTTTTGCCGTGACAAGCTCAAGTGAAATTTCAGATAAAGAAACATCATCACAAAACAGTAGGAAACTGATATTTTTTTCCAGTTTGAGCCCAGAAAGTCTTACTCATCCTCAAAGTTCAGAGCAGAAAATTTTCCCTTTGACTTTCTCCTGAAGTTACCAGACATCTGGGTCTGTGACTGCTTAGGTGCCTTGGAGAGATGCAGCAAGGTGTTCCAGGTGCCCTCTTGACCCAAGGATATCCAAAACTTAAGCCCAAGGGCTCCAAATCTGGCTGAGGAAGGAATTGGAAGGCTGACAGTGGCAGGGTAATAATAACGCATGCCCAGGTTTCCTGCTTTGTGGAATGTAGTGGAAGTTATGCAGCCCCAGGATGGACAGGTAGAGCCTAGCGCCAGCCTATGGCAGACGGAGGGGCTTTCTGTGACTTACGCTCCCAAGACTGGGGGGCTGTGGTAGATATTTTTACAAAAATGGCTGTAATAATTCCCCTCTCAGTATCCATAATCTGGGGGTGCCCCTCCCACACTGATTCTGTACTTGGCCATGTGACTTACTTTGGCCAATGGGACAATAGCAAATGTGGCCTCACCAGACTTGAGAAGTGCCTACACCTGGTGGCTTGCCCTCTTGTGCTGTTTTTGAATGGTATGTGGTCTAGTCACCCCGATTGCCCCAGCCAAGAGCCAGCACCAACCGTCACTCATGAAAGTGAGGATGTCATGGACCAACAAGACTCCAGCCAATCGACCAGCTGAATAAAGAACCGCCTAGGTCACCCACAGACCCATAAGCGGTAAGAAATAGTTGTTTCAACCCGCTAAGTTTTAGGGTAAATTGTTACCTAACGAAGACCAACTGTTTCAGGGTCTCCCAGCTGTCACTGGCACCTGAATGACATGAAGACACACCCCTCCCTCCACTCCATCGACTTCACCCCACCACGCCACCACCGAGGGGGCGGGAAGAGAGCTCAAACCCTGATGAGCCACCAGTAGAAATCTCAGGATGTTTTCATATCACTTTATAGCTGTTGCAAATATCTCAGAATATCATATTCTCAGCACCACTTTGAAATTATGGTAGTTATTGGACCAAATATTATTTAATGCTTAATTTTTAAAAGATTATATATTGCTATCCACAATTTAAATATTTTTATAACTATACTTTAATATAATTGGTTTCCTATTAAATCCTTTGTATTTTATTTTATACATTAAAAAATACCACTCTGCAAAGGGATCCAAAGGCCTCCTCAGACTGCCAGGAGGGTCAGTGGGAAGAACAAAAAAGCTAACTCTATTCAGATTAAAATAAGAAAAATACCCTGAAACTTGGTTGGTCTATTTAAGGCAAGCAATCTTGTCTCCAAATACTGACATAACTTAAGAAGACTAGGAAAAGTTGTGACAAGATAACCCAGGAAACTTCTAGCTGTATCTGATTCTGGCAGGATCACAGAACCACCAAGAATGCCACAACTTTGGTAAGCAGTGGAAACAAACTCAAATGCCTACAGGTGTTGGGAAGATAATACAGATGTATGGACTGAAGCAGGTATATGAAGACAAGTAGTGTTAGGCTCTGTGGTAAATTAGAGAAGAAATACTCTGCCTTAAGGCATTCAGATTTAAGGTGTTTGCAAACTCAGCACTGGCCAAATGAA
The DNA here is from genome assembly GCF_949774975.1 of Lagenorhynchus albirostris. Classification (NCBI taxonomy): domain Eukaryota; kingdom Metazoa; phylum Chordata; class Mammalia; order Artiodactyla; family Delphinidae; genus Lagenorhynchus; species Lagenorhynchus albirostris. The sequence goes on along the minus strand of NC_083109.1, from coordinate 37,462,591 downwards.
ACAAGTTTGTGGATAGTATTAAGCCTAGGGGTCATTAGCTTGTCATCCATGGATTAGGAGCAAAACTGAACATCTGTTCAATCTTCATCCTCTGAGCTGGCTCTGCCATCAACTTAAGTAGGTAGGTGATGTTTTCCAGGGCAATCAAATTTCTTAGGCCTCAGTTTGTATATCCACAAAATGGTTACTTTTTAAAAAATCATCTTCCTTTCCAGAGCTGTCATGAAGTTAAAAAATTAGATCACATTGGAGAAACAACTTGTAAAAAAAACCCCCCAAAATATCTTTAAACAAATGCAAGTGTTTGGTAAGTGACCTGATAAAAATTGTCTGTGTACATAGGACACATAATATGGCTTATTATGTCAACCTTGAACCTGGTTCTTCCCCCAATGGAATTGTGTGGCTCCAGCACATAAGACATACTGTTCGGTGATGCTCCACACCATTGGTGTGGAGCTTGGCGTTCATTCAATTCATTGGTGTAAGCTTGGCACCTGGCCCAAGCTGGACCAATCAGAGCCTTTCCCTGAGATTTTTTAACATGGGGTACAGAAAATGGCAGTCCCTTTTCTATAGTGGATGTGCAAGGAGTACAAATTAGGTGTCCATGTTTCTGATATATAGAGGGAGGAAATGACTTTTTAACAAGAGAAAATGAAGTCAGGGTATAGAAAGAAGCACAGGGAGGAGGCAGCACGAGAGCCTTGGTGGTGCTTGACTCAACTCGACTCAACCCTGAGTTGTTCCTGAATTCCAGCAACCTCTCTGCCCTTCCCATGGTTTGACTGTTTAACATTTACTCAGATTCTTTGAGCAATCAAACATCTCCATTTTTGCCTAAATCACTTACATTTGGGTTTTTCTGTCATGTGCAAAACCCAAATAGACATAAGCAATATAGCCAATCATTTCAGGACGCTCTACCTGGCAGCTCAGAACCATGGGAATGTTCCTAAAATGCTTTTATAAATGTTGGGTTACCATTTGAGGCTGGAGACCTCTGAGGGGAACAGCAGACTGAGAGATTTCCTGAGCAGGCTGTGGGCCTGTGCTGGAAAGAAAATTTGGAAAAGATGAGGCAGAAGTGGCAAGAAAGCACAATGCAATAAAAGAGCACTGAACTGTGAGTCAGGAGCCCAGGCTGTAATGCTCACACTGTGACTTTGGTAAGCAATTTATCTCTGGGCCTAGTCATTTGTCATTTTCTAAAAAGTGCTAATTTGTATGTTCTGCCCTAGCAACCCAAATCTATAATTCTATGTAAGATGAGTGCTAAAAAGAAGGGTGATGTGAGCCATCAGGATCTTTTCCCCAAGGGCAATTGGTGCTCTGATACAGAGCAGAAAACAAAAAATTGTAGGATGAGTGGGAAAGGGTCAGGCCCCTTCTTGCACCTGTGGCAGTTTATTGAGGAGCCCAAAGCAAAAGCAATGGGAACTGTTTTATCCTGTGCACAGTAGGTACCATTTCCTCTCTGGTGTCCTTCAGAGGTTGCAGGCTCGGACTGCAGAAAGAAGGGACTATCCTGTCATCTGGTGAGATTTTATACTTTGTTAACTTTTGGGAGCAAGATTCTGGGAGCCAGAGATTGAGTCATTGTTGCAGGGGAAAAAAGATAACAAAGAGCCCTATGTCCCCCACACACAACCCCCGTCTTCATTCTGTGGACACTAGTCTTCCTCATCCTTCAAACTCATTCTGATGGACAATAGCATCCTTATAACTAGGTCAGAAGAGTGAGTGGAGACTTCTATCCAGTGCCCCAGGACAGCACTTCTCTCTCTAAATACCTAGTCACAGCCTTTGTAAAGCAGAGAAGAGGGGAAACACCTCATCCTCATCAGACCAGTTCAAGATCAATGTGAACACTTGAAGGAGCTACTAAAGATCTCTAGGATATTGGTTCTCAAACTTGAGCATGCATCAGAATCACCTGGAGGTGATGGAAACGGAAAACTCTTCCCCCATTCCCAGAGTTTCAGACAGTAGGATGGTGTGGGGCCTGAGAATTGCATTTCTAACAAACTCTTGGGTGATGCTGGTCCAAAGATCACAGTTTGAGAACCAATGTCCTAGAGTAAGGAGCCACTGATTCTGAAGGGTCAGTAATATTGCACTTGGGATCTTAAATTCAAACTCAAGTTCCCTCTTTTATTAGCTGCGTGGAAGGAGGATCCATTCTCTGCCTCTCAGACTCATTAATTCCTCCCTTGTCCCTTAAAATAGGAACCTTCACTCTTTGGGAAGATTAGTATTAGGAAGATGGTTTCCACCATCCCTTGCACCTCTTTCTTTATTTGCCCTTCTAACCCCCAGCTTAAGTGCTCTGTGAGATGGGAAATTGGCAGTAAGCAAGCATACCTCAGTCCTCCACTTGGCTTTTTCTTTTTCTTACTCATAGCAAGGTTGCATTTTCTGCTCCTCCAAGCTGCAAATCTTCTGCGCCTTGGGAGGGGTGAGTGGGGGAGTAGGGGCAGGACCTAAGGTATTCTAGCTGTGCCTGACTACACTTATCCCCATAGCTCTTCCTCCTTTGGTGGCTCTCCATGTCTAGACTTGGAGAAGGACTAGAAGTAGAACTAGTCTGATTCTGGCTGCTGGTTCTAACCATTTTCTCCCAATCAAGCTTTGACAAAAATCCTGATATTTTCGTCACTAACGTATATATCAGTTGGTTCGTGGAGGTGGAGAGAGGCAGCAATTAGCACCTTAGTAGGACCTTGACCAAACAGTATCCTCTCTGAGTCAAGTGTGGAAAATTATGTTCACCATTTAGGAGGTTGTGTAGAAATTAAATATAATACTACTAGCTACAATGGACAGTAATATAACAAGTAGAACATAGTAGGTGCTCAAAAGACAGTGTGGATTTCAAAAATCTTTCCCAGCAAGCTCTCTTGTCCTGTAAGCCTAGATTTGCAGGAATTCTCCCAAAATTGGAGGTCATTGCTGCATAGAGAATTGTTTTGGGAGCATTTGCCAACTTTGGACAGGAATCATTCTGTGAATGCAGCCTAGGATCATACATTTTGCAGTTCACATAACTTGCTCTGTTATATATATATTATATTTATTGGTTTATATGAATATAGCTAAAGGTTTTGACAATGAGGTGATGCATGTAGGAATCTTGTACCTAAAGCTGGCTGCAAGCAAGAGTCTGTGTTTGCACCTGTCTGCCTATATATTGTGTGCACATACAAAAACACACATGCAATATTTACTAAGGAACCCAACACTCCCCGACAAAAAACATTACACTCAGTACAAAATGAAGCCAACAGATGCAGCTTCAATAACGGTTCACTAAATAGCTCACAGCAGAATTATTTTTCTTAAGCTAAAGAAGGGTAAGTAATTTTGCATATCATTTCTTTTTAACTCCTCAAGGGCCCTAACACCCAATGCATTAAGCAAGAGGGGCACCAGTGTTTCATTAAAGCATAACCTGAGCTTCTTCATCTCCAAAGTTATCCTGAAAGTCACAAAGCCAAAGCAGAGATGCAATTCAAAGGCATTTTAAAAACCCTCCCACAAATAGAAAAAATCAAAGACTGCTGACACATGTTCCCATTTTATCATGCATGCTGCTCAAGCTAAAAAATAGTATGATGGCAGGACCTGTTACTTCTTTAAGCAAAATCCACATTATAAAGAGGAAAAGAAGCATATGGCCTGCAATAAGAACACTGGAAATCTGGCACGGCAAACAGCAGACAATAGAACATGATAACAACAGTTCATTCTTCTCTCCCAAGTGGAGGTAACGATACTTCACAAGCATTAGCTCAGAGTCACATAGCAACTACAGGACGTATGCATGGCAGCTATTGCTTTCTTTGTACAGATATGAAAACTGAAGCTCAGTTCAAGTTAGGTAAGTTGGTCAGGGTGATACAACTGAAGTGGCAGAGACGGGCCAAGTATGCAGCCCTCTGACTCTAAATTCTTCATTAGCATTTTAGCCCCTGATGCATAGGTGATAAATCCAGTGCCCCATGAGTTTGTCTGGATATTTAGTTTCTCCAGGTAGCTCATACCACCACATCTCACCTGACTTTTTAGTCCGCAGGACTGAGTTTTTGGATTTTGCTGACTCATGTTCTACATATCAGGAGCATACTTTCTATTAGAAGATCTCAACGGATTGTGTGCGACTCGTGGGAAAATTCATGAGGTGGTGGGGAAAAACATGGGCTTTGCAGTCAGAGACAAGAATTCCAAATGCTTTTAAGGTTGCCATGGAAATTAAATGAGATAATGTATGCCAAGGGTCTAGCTCAGCATACTATGGGCATTCAATAAGTTAGTTACTTTTTTCTTATGGTCAACAAGTGGTACCTCCATTCTCAGCTGGAGAATGTAGGGCACAGAGTAACTGACCAGTGGTTTTAAAGTTGTTTCATAAGAAGGACTGGGGGTAAAAGTGCAACATTCAATGCTCCATTGGTAATGGCTTTTTCTCAGTGATAAATGGGACTGATTTACCACATCATGCCTCAGTTTATTTTTCTCTCCTAGGCAAGAGGACACTGGATGTTTGAAAGGATAGGTTAGAAATTGATGTGTTTGGAGGACATTTTCTAGGAAGCCAAATGAACATGGAGAGCTTCTATACACCATGCCACCAATTCTAACAGAGAAGCAGCAAATATGTGGCCTCAAAGACAAGAGATGGCTGAAGCCACCAATCTACTTCCCTGGTGACTCTATGTCTCAGTGAACATGTGAAGAGGGGCATCAAAAATATTCTTTCCATATTAATGAAAAGTAAAGAATTTTGACTGTACTATTTTATATACGTTAAACAGCTTTGTTTTATGTGTGAAATTGACCTAAATAGGTCATAGGCAATGGTTCTTCATTTCTTTATATAAACCTGCTTTCAGCAATGCTTTTCATGAGACTCTTCAGATCCTTCATTAGCATTTTAGCCCCTGATGCACAGGTGATAAAACAGCAGGTCAGAAAAACAACTTATTTGCCAAAGTTTGGCAGCTAGTTGGGATGAACAAAAGTGCTTCCTTGGGACATAATTTTATTCCAACATTTAGGGTGAATCTGTATTCCCAAGTTCTGATCATAACATCTGACCAATTAAAGAAGGAATTACTTACAGTGGTAGAATTCTTTTCTCTGCAAAGGGGTAGCTGGTATCCCCACTCACCCATTCTTTTCCTGTATAGCTGGTGTGTGACAGGAACTGTTATAGGTACTGAGGATTCAAAGATGGTTAAGATATTGCCCTTGCTCTCAAAGACTTTTATATTCTGTTAAGGAAGAGAAATGCATAAGTACATAATTACAAAGCAATGTGATAAATGGGAGCTTTGCTCATTGGTAAGAAGAGGTAAATTTTGAAAAGCAAGAGCTGGGAAACTAATACATTCTTCTATCTGATCCTGAATCTGTAAACTTGTTTAATGACAGGGAGTTTTCAGAGGAGGAACGTGGATTGGCTCGGGAGGCACTGTCATCCAAAAGATGCTGCCGCTTCTCTGTCATTCTGTTCTTGCATTGCTTCATGAATTTTATAGTTGGGACTAGGTTTTCTAGCCTAGGAGATACCATGTTTCTTGAAGCTTAACCCGTTCTCCGCATGAGTGGTGGGGAATGGTCTATATAGGGAGAGACTGGGATACTGGAATATAACATGTTCTGAAAGGAAATTTTAGCAATACTGCCACATAAATAGAGGCAAATTTATACAAGGGCATATCTTAGATATTTACTAAGTTCCTTGATGGCTGAGGCTGGTTCTTAATTTACATTCTGTTTATGACAGCAACCTTTCCATGGACACTGATCACTCAGTAGAAACCTTTAGTCAATTGCATATTTGGACAGACAGCCAAGTTCTTTTCTAAGTTGGGTTAATGTCTTAGAGTCTAAAAGGGATTCTATGTGAAACATGTCTTCTAAAATAATACCTCAAAAAGGGATGCCCATCAAAATACACGGAGGGCAGAATCATTCATATTTTATTCACTGCTCTATCTTCAGTAACCAGTACTATGTTTCCCTGGCACATGACAGATGCTCAATAAATATTTGTTGAATTAATTAATTAGTGAAGAGTGCCATAAGGACAGCTGATTTATGTTTGAGGAATACAGGAATAGTCATCTTGAAACTGGAAAAAGTAGATATGTTCAGCAATTTCTCAGGCATAAATTAGGAACACTATCTTGATTTCTAGTGTTATAATGAAGTTATAATGGACTTTCCTATTAAAGTAAAAAAAAATTCACTCTACAGGACTACTGCATATTGAAATAGTTTGCCAGTGTTCTTTCTAGCAGACTTACTGGCATTTATTTCCTTCTACTTTCTGTTTATCAACGGAAAAGCTGCAGCGTGATTTACCTGTAACTAGCTGTCAGACCAACCTTAGACTAACTTCAGGGAAATTTAAGAAATATACTGTTTTGCAATTTGTCAGTCACTATTCTATGAAATTGTACAAAACATGAATAAAGGTGATCAGCAGTTTGGTCTGAGATTTTCCATGGAAGGAAATTCTGTTCAACCTGTAGGACTCTGGGCTGAATTGAGAGATTTCTCTAGAATAGGAATGAGGCAGGAGTACAGGGTGACTCTAGCCTCAGGGGGCACCTAAGAGGCTTCCACTTTCTTACATGTTGTCATCAGTAAAGGACAGAAACCACTCATTCAAGCCTGCAGGCATGAAAAGTCATCTCCTAAGTTCAAAATCTGTAACTAGGGTCATTTGGATGTAGGAAGTGATGGGGAAGCAGGGACCAGATGGTCATTTTGTCAGACCTACCATTCTAGCAGGAAAATAACATTGCTCTTCAAGTATAAAATGGACCATCTTCAAGTATAAAATGAGGTGAGTCAGCAGAAAGTGCAAACAGTCTCAATTTAAGACCTGAGAATTAGCCATCTTTGGGTAATAGGAACCAAATCAAATCAACAACAAAAAACCCCAAATAGAATAAAAGATAAGTAAGTTCTTTTAGTTTTCCCTTCACAGGGATCATAATTCAGCTTCTTTTACAAGCTAAGAGGATCAAATTTATTTTTCCATGACCACAGAAAGCAGTTCATAAACCTAGCGCAGCTGTCATTCAGTACCAATCCGGTGTGAGCATTGTTAATTCACTTTGAGTTTCACCAGAATGGTTGTTAGGCATTTAAAAGGAAGCACTAACCCTTAAACAGGATTTACCCCATCTCTTTTTGGGAATACAGATTTGTTCTTCTCATCACTACTGAAGCTAACCTCTGTGAGTCAGCAGTAAGAAAATCAGTTAGCAACTCCCCTTGTCAATGCTTTACTGTGATGGAAAGATGCTGAAATCTGCAGCAAGAATGAGTTTATAGCAACAAGGAGAACATGGCTTTTCTGGAACTTGTGAATTTAATTAGTAAATATTGTACCGCCAACTGCTAACCTCCGAACTTTATATCTCATAGGCTTTAAAGCTTCCTCCTCTCCTAGTCCCTTGTCCTTGAAGCTTTTTTGTAATGTTATTTTACCATCACCTCTCCATCCTCCAAATTTTATTAGTTTTTGAGCTGGCTACTTAAATCATGTAACTCAGATCATATGGAAATGTTACTTTTTAAGTACTTAAGAGCTCACAGACTCTTTAAAAGCTTCTGTTTCCCCTTTTCTAAGAGGCAGAGGAAAAAAGAGGAATGAGGAAATAGCAGCTAATAAATTGCTTTAAGTCAGACATAAAGACATGATCAAAAGGGGGTCTAGAAAGAAATTTTTTGTAACAGTTAATTAGGTTGAAAAAAGAATTACAAAAAGTTTAGGCAGGTTGTAGAAATAGTCTGTTCCAGACAGCAATAAATCTGAGTGAGAAGGAGGGGAGATCCCCATAGCAGTGATGACTCAGATCAGGGCTTTGAGGAAAAAGTCAGGATTTCTTAAGTCTGACCAGAAAGACTTCAGAAAGATGATGTCAAAGAAATTACTGAGGGAAAAATAGAGAGAGATTGAAGGGGGTGCTGTGGATATAATTAATCTTACAATGAGGGAGGGAGTCAGGTCAGTTACTGAAGCAGTATTAAGGCAGTGCCATCTGAGACCACCAGGTCACTGGTGTCAGACTTACTACCTAGAGTTTTCACCACTGATATCATTGACTTCTGAATGGCATATTGGAAAACATTAGTTCAATTCTGCTGTCATTCTGCAGATGAAGAAACTGAGTTCAATAGAGATTGAATGACTTATTTAAAGAAAATGACAAGCAATTGCTTCAGGGCTAGATCCAGGTCTCCTGGCTCCTGATCAGCATCCTTGCCATCATGCTCAGCTGTCCAACTGAAAGGGAAAAGATATTGCAAAAAAAAAAAAATCATATACATTCTCTGTGCCTTATTTAGCCAGTATGAAAAATGTGGGTGATGCAAGAGGTAGCAGAGTATATAGTTAAGAGCTTAGACCCTGGAGTCAGACTGATTACATTTAAATCCTGGCTCTGTTCTGTGATGTAAGGCAAGTTACTTAGGTTTTCTTTGCCTCAGTTTCCTCATCTGTAAAATGGAAATAATAATAGCACCCTGATTATAGGATTGTTATGAAGATTCAGTGAGCTAGTACTGGTAAAAACTTTTAGAATTAGTGGTTCTCTCTTCTCTCCCACAGACCTATTCTGATTAATCACTGCTTTGGGTATCTCTGTTCTAAATCAGATTTATGGCTTACTAAATGTTACCTAAATATCATATATGAAATGTTATCTAATATCATATATGACTCTGGTTTGTATCATTCACTTGGAAATCAGAAACTGCTTGGACTTTTATATTGGGTGAAGTGCTTTGAGATCCTTGTGAAGAAAATTATGTAGAAACAAGTAGCTATTATTACAGCAATGACAGTAATTCTGAAGAGTTCAGAGTGCAGACAGGGTTCTCTGGAAATTTCTCTGAAGCCTCTTTCCTCTTGTAAGAATAATTTTTTAAAACCTCTTCCTCCACTCATCATGTCCTGCTTCCTCAATGCTCTGTCATATCTCCTCCTTCCTACTTAATAACTTGGAAGGCCTTCTGCACTCAGTTTAATAACCACCAGTCTGAACTCCTAAAGCATCAAACGTCACTACCTCCAATTTTGCCCCAGGGAGTCAGCTTAGAAATCAACAAGTTACCCTAAGGATGTCTCTCCTGCCAGTGTTTTGGTGAAGAACAGATGAGAATAGTCCCTTGACACTTCACAGTGAGAACTGAAATAGCAACAAGATCTATGTCTGCAACTGCCATTTAGTCCTCCACATGAAGCCATTGACTCTTTCAGTTCAGCAGTTCTGTCAGAATTTGGAATTGTGAAGCTCTGCTGTGAGAGTAGTAACCACAAGATTAAAAATGAAATGGGTATAGTTCAGACCTCAAGCAAGCGCTGGAGTGAGGGTAATCAGCAAAAGTCAGCTAGGCTGCTAGGATGGTAGGGAAAGAAATATGATATACTGCCCACCACACCTCAGTTTTTCAAAATTTTACCATAGTATCTTTTCCTTCCTTCTTTCCTTCCTTCCTTCCTTCCTTTCTTCCTTCCTTCCTTCCTTTCTTTCTTTCCTTCTTTCTTTCTCTCTCTCTCTTTCTTTCTTCTTCCTTCCTTCCTTCCTTTCTTTCCTCCCTCCTTCCTTCCTTCCTTTTTTTTCCCCCCAGTTTTAGCCACTTGGAGCTGGTTCTATGTGTCATGCTGCCTGAAACATGAACAGAAAACCTGGCATCTTTTTTCATCTATCCAGTCAGTGTATTTGACAGTGCAGAATACTCAGAGGGCCCAAGAGAGTGTTTGCGTGTTTATCATTCAAGTGTACCTGCTGGACACCTCTCATCCCCAGACGCCTGACCCGATTTTCAATCTTCTTGGTAGGCACTCATCTTGAATAATTTGTTCTAGTCAATAACGAAAAATTGAAACCTACAATTAACTTCTGGGTAGGACTTAGAAGCCCATGTATATACTGAAGGGTGGTCTTAATAGATGACTAAATGAGGACTGGTTACTATTTTTTTAATTAATCATCCTTTATGATAACAGTTTGCTCCCCTCTATTTCTGGAAGAATGTAAATTTAATTCCACTCAGTCAATAGCAATTCCAAGATGTTAAAAAAGACATGGTTACTTTGTTATATCAGCTTCTGCTCAGAAATCAACTTTAGAGGATAAAGCACTAAGTCCTCAGTGTGGCATTCAAGGCCTTTCATAGGCGGCTCCAACTCACAGTTCCAGCATATTCCCCTTTATAAGCGTCCCACTTCACCCAAATGGATGGGCATTTTCAGGGTTTGCTGACCATACCTTGGGCTTGCCTAACTTGTAGTTCTGCCTATGCTATAACTTTTACTTAGCAGAGTCCCCTCACCTCTCTCCAACCTCCCAAACCAGCTCAGGTCCTGCTTCCTGTCTCGGATCATTCTAGTCCACTGAAATATTGTCCTTCTCAGAATTTGCATTCCTTATTTTTGGTCGCATTGACTTGGCAAGTAATTATACACTCCCTCATGATTTTTCTTCTACTGTTTTATTGCACTTTCCTTCTGGTATTATTAATTTTTATTGTTTGTTGTTTTCATTAAGAGTACTAGATGTTAGGGCTTCCCTGGTGGTGCAGTGGTTGAGAGTCTGCCTGCCGACGCAGGGGACACGGGTTCGTGCCCCAGTCCAGGAAGATCCCACATGCCGTGGAGCGGCTGGGCCCGTGAGCCATGGCCGCTGAGCCTGCGTGTCCGGAGCCTGTGTGCTCCACAACGGGAGAGGCCACAACAGTGAGAGGCCAGCGTACCGCAAAAAAAAAAAAAGAAAAAGAAAAAAAAGTACTAGGTGTTAAACTTATTGAGGTCAAAGACTATATAAGCATGAGGTTTTACATCCTCAGTGGGGTTCATTTATGTATCTGGTGCTCACTGATTGAGGAATGTCTTCCAATCAGGTTGGTCCCTGCTGACAAGGGATGACACTGCAGAAATATATTTAGCACTGAGGCTGAAAACACCAATTGCCTTACCTTTATAGAATTGTAAAGTAGTTCCATGATGTGAGAAAAATAGTTTATTCATAGTGCATCATATAAAAAGCAGAGCTATCTATTTTTATCCTTCATGTCTCCTTTGTCAACCTCTTTCTCAAATTATCTCTCATTTCTCCTAATCGTCAAAACCTACATGCTCTGTTGAAGGCTGGCTGCTATGAGAAGAGGTGCTACTGGCAGATAGATCAGTCTTCTGGTTGATAACCATCACGCTGGGGTCAACACCTAGAGTTTAGAAATGTCTTTATATAAGCGAATTCAGAGGCAGTTTGTATTGTGTTTGTGCATGTGTGATCGTGCATGTTTAACGAAGTAAAAATAAAATTGTGAATTCTTGGGAGATTTACCATGGAGAGGTTAATAAGATTACAAATTGTTTCATATTCTGAATGCCAAGGTGGTAAAGCAGAAAATGCCAATGAGCAAACAAGCAGGTACCACTGGAGGGTCTGTGTGAATGTTTCCTGGCACATCTCTGTGTCCATCTGCTCCTGCCTCTGCTCACCATATTGCCCTGGATTGTTAAAATTTAAAACTTAAAATAGGAAATCTCTTGATATTTTTCCTGAAGCTTATCAATAATGTAAATGTTAAATTCATGTTTCAGTTACATTTTTTAAAACTTTTCAGTAAGCTATTAGCTCCATAATTGTGCACATCACCACTTCCTCCCAGATTTGTACCCTTTGCCAGCTTCACTGCAGTCCTCTACCTCTGCCCCCACTACCCCAGTCTTCCACTAACAAACAAACCCAGCAGTAATTACTAATGTCCAAGCACATAATTCCGGCAGTGTTAGGCTTTTTCATTTGTCGCAACTACGCAGAGAGCTGTCTGGACATGCAGCATGAAGTCAAAGCATTTTTCAAGACTCCTACCCATTTTGTCTCCCCTCCTCCTATCACTGAAACACAGTTATTTATTTCATCTGCAGATTGCAGAGTTGTAAAATTCTTCCATGCAGTTACATACTCTTGAATAATAATTTTACATCCATTTCCAGCAACAGATCTGTATATACTTATATGGAACCACATGGTTATCCTTAAAAAACACTAGGAAATAAATAGCTGGGAATGAAAGTACCTTCTCTATGTGGACATGGCATTGGAGCACCTCTAATATATAAATGGTTGGAGTTAATGACTAACTAAACCCAATCCAAGATCTTATTTTAAGGCTTTTCAGGGGATCATGATAGCATTTCTTTAACGTGCTGTATAAACATTCTTACATATGACGCTATTACTCTTATTTAACAACTACTCAAATAGCACAGTTTTGTTCCTGGTCATTTTATGTTGATTTTATCTATATCAAACAGCTGGGAATATCCCTGTGATAATTTTTGTTCACTCACAGGCTCCAAACGTCAGAGTAGAAAATGGTTAAAGTACTTATTACTGCCTCAGCAAAATCCCGCAATGCTGTAATGGAAATTGCAGTAGATCTTTAGGTCAGAGTCCAGTTTCAGCCTAACACCATGGTCCTTTCATCTGCATCACCCTGAAGGACACAGTTAGATTCCCCTGAGGAAAGCCAGTCTTAATGTTGTCAAAATCAGAAACTATCCTGAGATAACAAATGTCCATAGGAAATACTTCCCCTCACTCTGAAACTATGGCCAAAGAGGTTAAATCTATACCCTGTAAGACCTGTAATATTTCTTAGAGATGTATTTTTATGGGCATGTGCTTGTGTCAATGCCTAATTACAAGGATGGGAGAGAGGAAGAAGGATTCATTATTAAAGTTGATTCTGCTTAGTTCAACTACCCCTACATTTTTTATCAAATAGAAACATGTAGAAAGATATATCGCTCCTATAAACAGATTGTGTTGGCATCTTCATATATACCTCATTCATGATCACCCTGGATCTGTAGACAGATCTGTTCTGTGTTTAAAAAAAAAAAAAAGAGAGAGAAAAGAAAGAAATAAACAAAACCCTTGATTTCTGACTGGAGGATAAATGCAAATTTTTAAAAATGTGTTTGTTTTTTACCTAAAAAGGGGGGGGGAGGGGAGGGGAGAGGGTAACACAGAAAATTTCCACAAGTAGACTTTTTTTTTTTTTTAGGCTATGCAGGAGCTAAGGATGGGAGCTGGTAATTGCTTCCAAAGGAGTCCTGTAGGCAGGATTTTTTTTTTCCTTTCTTTTTTTCTTTTAACCTACTACACCTGCTCTATTAGGGGGTCTCCGTGAGACCTAAGTCTCAGAGAAGCAATTTGGCCTGCAGCCCTGGAACATCTAGCCCCGGCCAGGCATCTCTGCAGCAGGTAGGTGCGCCGGGGCGGCCGGACCGCTATCCGCGGTGCTGAAAGGTCGCGGGCGCCAGCGCCGTCCCTTGGTATTGCTGTCCAGGGTGCTGAGCGCTGGCCGCCGCAGTACGGAGGCGAGCCCGAGCCCCCGCCCCCGCCAGCCTTCCGCAGAGCCCTCCCACCCAGCACTACCCGCCCGCCTCCCGCCAGCCTGCAGTTGACGTGGAGCAGGCGGCATAAATCAAGTCCGTGGGGCATGGAGGCTGCTGTGGCGGCTGCAGCTCAGCTTGCCCGGGGCGGGAACTCCCCCTTCTTTCGCCTCCCCAGCGCCCACACCCTGCCTTCTCCCTAATTCTTCCCTAGATAATAGCGCCCTAACGACAAGTCCTAATAATCGGGTCAGAACCACAGGGTTTGTTTTTCTTGATCTACAGAAAAAAAACAAAACAAAACCAAAACCCCACAGCCTAAACATCTCTTAAAACTGCATCGCAAAATGGAAGAGACAGAAGGTCCCACTACTGTTTAAAGAGAGTAAGTTATTATTCCGTACGTATTCTTGCACTTCCTCCCCATCGCTCCACCTGCACTGTTCCCATTCATCCCTTCCCCAAGCAGCTCACCTCGAAAATACTTTATAAAGCCCCAGGCGGGAGTCTAGCCAGACGCGCACACACGGAATACCGCACCCTAGGTGCACAAATTCTTGTATTTGCCCAAGCTCACTTGGTCTGCCCAGCTGTGGTCCCCTCTGGGTATGTAGCCATCTAGAGCCAGAACCACGACCTGGGGAGGGGGGCTCCTTACCTTGGCTTCTCCAGAGGGTGGTGTTCGCCCGGTCCCTGCAGGTTCCAAGTGTGGAGGAGCCGCCGAGCTGGGAGGGAAGGAAAGACAGCGCCTGACCTCCTCGAGGTTTCGTCTTCAATGCAACGTGAGCTCTGCCCTCATCAAAGATGGCCGTCCCTTTTGACGTCAGCAGCTTTTAATAGCCCTCTCCTGGAGAGGCGGGGAGGAAGTGTGTTGAGGGGAGGGCGGAGGGAGGATGGGGGCGGGCGGTGGGAGGGGAGGAGCCGCGAGGGGCCGAGCACTTGACTCAGCTCCCGGTTCGCTGTACTGCAAACCTTTGTATTTTAGTCTTTTATAAACACCAGAACGGGACGATTCTTATGACTCCTATTTAATACCCGGTCACGGGCAAACTCATTTATCTCGCGACTGGTCATCTGACATTCTGTTTTTTTGTGTGTACGTGTGTATGTACATGTATATATGTGTGTGTGTGTGTATGTATATGTGCGATATATATGCAATATATTTGCGATTATATATACAAAAATTTTCCCCTGCTGAGTTCGTCTTTGGTTGAGTCATAGAAGGGGAAGGGAAGGCAGAGGAGGAGTAGACGGCAAGGGGGTGGGGGGAGATTTCAGCTGCGATTTTGCTTTTTCTAAAAAAGATAGTCCAAAGGGGCATCCCTGTCAACTCTCACCAGCTCCATATATGGCCAAGCTACGTGAGTTGCTATTTTTATGAGTGATTTCTTCATTTTATCAAAGTAGCATCGAGGCTTAGAGTTCGCCTCAATGTGGTCAGTTGGGGAGAGAGATTAGTACACGTTATTTTAAAGTACGTCAGAGCAATTATCGCTGAGCGATTTCAAAGGAATTGGGGGAAAGGGGAGGGAGGGGTAGTTAACCCAACCAGCGTGGGTTTGCTGGAGTTCAAAGCTTTGGGTTGAGAGTTGTTTGCGGAGGCCAAAATAGGTGACGCTGTTTGGGTTTAATTTGCAATCGGAGCCTGGGGTTTTATGTTGGGTTTCTTAGGAATAGTTCACAGAGGCGCGTACACGCCTCCTAGGACTGACCAGACTTCTGGGGGTTGGGGTGGGGGTGGGGGTGGGGGTGGGATAATGTGGGGGGCTGCGGCTTCAAGGATTGCTGGGACGCTACAAAATTCTGGTGCTTCATTCAGTGCACACACCCTGGGTACCAATCAAGGCTACCTTGGGGGCCCTCTAATGCTCAAAACAGGACGTGGGCGAGAAACTACTAGTGCTGGTCATAGGAGAGATTAAAAAGAATAATCATAAAGCAATAATCCTGTCCTCCTTTGTTGTGTGCGTTAGGCGCCAAGGAAGGGGGGTCATATGCAAATGGTGGCAGCCTCTCGGATGATTCACAGGTGTTGGGGAGGCTGTCGCGGGGCACTCCGCGGGGAGGGCGAGCTGGGAGCGCGTGGGACGTGGGGGATCTCGGTGAGGAGCTGTTTGTACTTTTCTGGGAAGGATGCGATTAGAAGTCGTGCCTCTCAATGTTAAAACTTGATGGCCTCTTTTAGGCAATGGAAAATCCTTGCCTGGGGCTGGGGAAACGAACATCACCTCCCCGACCCCAACACACACCCCTGCTCTGTGGGCTGAGAGCGAGCTTAGGTTTTTAACTGCACGCGATGAAAGAGAGAGAGAGAGAGAGAGAGAGAGAGAGAGAGAGAGAGAGAGAGAGAAGGGAATGGAGAATAAATCCCAGGAAAGAAAGGAGGAAAACAGAGTTTTAATGGGGGCATTTATAGAGAGCAGAGCTGTAAGAATTTAATAAACAATGCCTTTAATTGAAATA
Organism: Lagenorhynchus albirostris; assembly: GCF_949774975.1. NCBI lineage: Eukaryota > Metazoa > Chordata > Mammalia > Artiodactyla > Delphinidae > Lagenorhynchus > Lagenorhynchus albirostris. Next base: position 37,446,693 of record NC_083109.1, on the reverse strand, counting down.
AGTAGAAGTCACTGCTTCTTTAAAGATTCCTTGACCCAAAGGGTATTTTGAAATATTAATGTTTTCAATAATAATGAATGAATAGTGTTTGGATTTTTATTAAAGCTGGATTCTTAAAACACGGCATGTTGCTGAAATTTGTTTACTTCATTAAACATTTAAGATTCATATACAATAAAGAAGAAGAAAATCTGCCTGGTCCTCCGATACTTGACAATAAACGCCTAGTTATGGTTCTCACTTTCACTACAGAGCAAGCTGGAATGGGCTGGGAGAAGTGACAGTGAATGCGGTGATGTCACTACAAAATCCTTCATAGTCAGGATTTTTTTCCCCCAAATGTGACACTTTTTCAGCATGTAAAAGTCTTGAGGGGGGAAGCCTGAAGTGGAGAGAAACGAAATATGTGTTTGGCCCTCAGTCTGAAAGTCATTCAGGCAGAAAGTTTTGTGCAGGAATAGAGGAGGTGGGGGATTTTCCAGATTAAAAAAATAATAAAACTAAAAAAGTAACTACACCCGTGATGTAGGCTCAACTGTAGGCAACAGCTCTGTGGCAGTCACAGGGGAGGACTGGCTTGGTATGCTGAATTTTCAGCTGCTGATGCCCCACATTGACATCTTAAAAAATTACACAGTAGAGGAGAGAGTCAGACTAATTCAAAGCATCACAGAAAATACCACAGGCTCTACGGGATTATGCTGTGGTGGCGGTAGCATTTCTCATTCTCCTGTGCTTATGTTAAAAAGATGCTGTTTGAGAGATTCTTCATCTTGATCTGGGAAAGGTAGCAGAGTCTAATTTAGAAAACATAAACATTGGATAAATATAAGTCTACTCAGGAAAACCAGACATCCTTAAATGTATTTTAATAGGATAATGAGATTTTTTTTTCTTTTTTTTTTTTGGCTGGGTTGGGTCTTCGTTTCTGCGTGCAGGCTTTCTCTAGTTGCAGAGAACAGGGCCCCCTCTTGGTTGCGGTGCGCGGGCCTCTCCCACTGCAGAGCATGGGCTCTAGGTATACAGGCTTCAGTAGTTGCAGCATGCTGGCTCAGTAGTTGCAGCATGCGAGCCCTAGAGCATGTGGGCTTCAGTTGTTGTGGCACACGGGCTCTAGAGCACAGGCTCAGTAGTTGTGGCGCACGGGCCCAGTTGCTCCATAACATGTGGGATCTTCCCGGACCAGGGATCGAACCTGTGTCCCCTGCACCGGCAGGCGGACTTCCAACCACTGCACCACCAGGGAAGTCCCTGATAATGAGATTTTTCCCCCCTAGTGTTTTCTCATTGCTTGATTAAAAAAAAAAAATCCATAGTCATCTTTGCCAGTAGGGAACCAGCAGATTTATGTTATTCAGGGTCTATAAAGGCCTAAGCCATACAGAGAAGAAAGGTAATGGAAAATTCACTCTGAAATGATTCAGCTCTTGTGAGTTATTTCTACAAAGATCCAACGTGTAGAGTAACGAATTCTTAGGAACTCATTTGATGAGTAATGAGAAAATTACCTGCTCTGCTGGAAGGATATTTACACTATGCTAATGTAGTCTCTGAAAGCTTTTTCTGGTACACCATTCCCCAAAGTACTCTGGTTTGCAACAACTCCAGATCTAAGATATTTAGCTTGTATCTCCCAGGTAAGGAGCGAGATGCATGGTTGACTCAATAATTACAACATCATGAAGAATAATTATAAAAGTTTTTATAAAATGTTGTAAGATCTTTCCAAAGTCAGTTTGCAAGTAGTTTAGAACTAGCCCAGCTCAGAACCCCCTTCTCCAAGGTCCTCCTTTGGGCCATGCCAGGCACCCTGTGACAATATTTTGAAACATTGTGAGGGCACAAGAATACATAATTTGACAGATCAACTGTTTTAATTCCTTGGGTTTTTTTTCCACATGGTTTGCTTGCCACTTTCTCTTTATATGTTCTTCTAGCCCTTACCTCATCCCCCAACCCATTTATAGATAGTGACCTAAGAGTACCTGGGAAAAACTTAAATTCTGTAGATCTAAACTCCTTTTTCCCTGAAGCCTCTGAGGCAGAGACGTATCCTGTAAGAGGTAAAAGCAGAACTAGGGATATTGGTTTCTGTTTCCGGCTTGCCATGTTGAGAAAAAATAAGACTGCACACCAGGATTTTAAATAACACCTCGTTCCTTACTAAGAACAGCATTGCAGGATGGAAGGAGAAGTGCTCAGCAGCCAGATGCTGGGTGCTTTCAAACTCCTGTTCCTTAATGCATCAAAATTACAGGGTTTCTTTTGTATGTGAATGCATCCCAGGACCCTCTCCAATACCGAGATATGCAGGTGGTCAAGTAGGGAGGAAGAACCCTGTGACAGTCAGGGACAGAGGGAAGGAAAAAACAGTAGTTGAAATAAGCAAACTTCTAAAAGGCTATTTGAAAGGGATCACAGTATTCCTTTAGTAAGTCTTTCAAGAATCTTATTAGCTCTCTAAGCTCTCTGTACCTCAGTCATTTCACAGGTAAAATGGGGACAGTAATTATAACCAACCCACAAAGAAATTGTGAAGTCTTGGTTAAATAAATCTCTCAATTTGATGAGACTTTTAACTTTTCCTCTAAGTAATGAAATGTAACTCTGCTTTAATATGAAGGGTTGAGTTTTTTCATTAGCTACTAATGAAATATGTATCAATGAATGGCCCTGGGCCTTGATTTCTTCATCTGTATTAGTTCATTCATTTACTCAACATTTACCTGCCGTATGCTTGGCACTGGAATATATTGGGATTTAAGTAAAACAGAGGAGGGAAATAAGGATTAAAGAGGTTAAATAACCTGACCAAGGACACAGCTAATAAATGGTACAGCTGGAATTTGAACCCCAGGGCCCAAGTTCATAAACACTGTGCTTTAGTACAGACTCTGCCAGGCTCATTGGACTTAGCCCATCTGTATCTCTCCAGAGAAACAGAACCAATAGAATATGTATATATATCTAGACACACACATTGTCTCTTCCCCATACTACCCTCCCCCTCTCCCTATACATATACATGCAAAGGGGTTTCTTCTAAGGAATTGGCTCATGTGATTATGGAGGCTGACAAGTCTCAAGACCTGCAGGGTGAATCAAGCTGGAGACCCAAGACACCAAACCAATGGTGGTATAGTTCTAGACCAGAGGCCAGCAGGCTCAACACCCATTGTTTCAGTTTGATCTGAAGGCAGGAACAAGCCAGTGTCCCAGTTTAAAGGAAGCCAGGCAAGAGGAATTCTCTCTTACTCAGGGGAGAATCAGCCTTTTTGTTCTACTCAGGGCTTTAGCTGATTGGATGAGGCCCACCACATTAGGGAGGGCAATCTGCTTCATCAGTCTATTGATTCAAGTGTTAATCTCATCCAAAGGCACTCTCATAGAAATGTTTGACCAAATATCTGGGCACCCTGAGGCTCAGGCAAGTTGACAGATAAAATTAACCATCACACTCTCCCTTTACAGCTAACCTCAACATGTTATGGCTTATGTATGACTATTTTCATTAGCAGCTTTGGGGTTCCACTTGCTAATGGGATAAGTCTATGGATCACTGACCACAAAGTGTGGTTGGGGTGAATTTCAAGAGAGGATCTAGGCTGGCAAGATGATTAGCTGGAGTAAACAGGAGATACATATTCCAAATAAAAGAGTGCCAAGTACAATCAAGAAAGGAATTTAGAGATCAATACTTAATAAGGAGCATAAATAAGAATTGGGTCAGAAGATGCACTCAAAGTATACTTGAGAGAGTCAGCCAGAAGTCAGAACAAAACATCAATGTCAACTACTGCTTTTGAGGGGATGATATGAGGTCTTAAATCAGAATTGATCCCAAGAGCCAGGAACTCTGGCAGTGAAAATCAGGTTGAGATGGGTTGATGTGAATAATTCAGGATATGGCTGGGATGGAGCAAGGCTATCTGGCACAATTCTATTAGTGTTGACCGTGAAGAGCAGTGCAGTTCTGCCAGCCAACAGGTACCAGGCTGGGCAAGGCACTCTAATATCTCAGCAGAGAGCATCTATGATCTCTTCGTCATAACCAATGGACTTCCCATCTTTTTAACCTCTGACTTCACATGACAATCTGTACCACTCATTCCATTTCTTAAAGTGCTCTGTCAGATGCTCTCACCTGTTTCTCCCTTTTTTGTTGGCTTCTTGTTTTCCATAGCAGATGGGTTGAAGCAGTAAAATTGCTGTGCCCAGCAGGTTAAGCTGGACATTTCCCTGAGCCCCACACAAACCCTCTGGGAGCTCCATATGTCCATGGATTATGTCCTGACTCTCCACCATGAAAACTTTTGTACTCTAAGTCAAAGAGAGGCATATCGAACAGCTCACGTTTGTACAAATTGTAAAGCACTGTCACACACGTGATCTCATTATATTCTCACCATTCTCTGAGGTATGTGTACAAGTAATTATTATTTTAACCCCAGTAAATACATGAGAATTCTGATTGATTTTCCGGACTCCTGAACTGACCACAGTACATCAAGAGAACCCAATGTCCTATCCCTTCCTTCACATGTTGTCTTAAAAATATCTGATCCATGCCCTTAGTTTAGCCATTATTTATATATGACTCTTCATTTTATATTCCCAATCCCACCTTCTCTAATGAGCTTCAGAAGCATCTTCTTAGCTTCTTACCGAATACTCTTACCTGAGGAATCAAGGTGTCTTAAACTCAACATATTTATGCATCAGTTGATTTCTTCCACTCTCCTCCTCTTATATTCTTTGTTTTTTTAATCTTTTCTTTGAAGGGGATCTTCAGAGGTATTTTTCTGGTCCAGCCTTACATCTGATGCATATTCCTATTAGTGGTTTACAATTATTGAGTACTTATAAGATATTAGGCATCGTGATGAGTGCTCTACATGTATGAACTCATTAAGTCCTCACAGCAACCCCATGGGAATACAATTATCAGCCCATTTCAGATGTAGAAACTGAAGCTTAGATGAATAAATGACATGGTTAGGAATTGGCCTAGCTGAGATTCACCTTGAGGCCTGTCTGGCAATACAACCATGCTCGTCACCCTTTTATTATTACTCTGGTTCACAAAGACCCTGTGCTACAGTGACTCCTAAACTTTGATAGTCAGTGTTTTGAGGAGGAGCTTGAAATTCTATCAAGCTCCCAGCTGGTGTCACTGCTGCTGATCCATGGATAACACTTTGAATATTAAGACTGATTAGTTTGGCCAAGTGGTAGTCCAACTTGTACTTGAACACCTGCAGTTATATGGGACTAGCTACCACCTCAGAAAGGCAAGCCTTTTCATGCACAGATGGCTCTACTCACTATGAAAATTTCCATTTTGCATTATATTCCTCAGAGCGGCCAAAATCTGGCTCTCTTGAGACAGCACAGCACAGACTCAAGAACCAAACTGCCTGTGTTTATATCCTGGTTCTACTCTTAACTGTGTGACTTTGGACAAGTTATTCAACTCTGTTTTCTCAGTTTCCTCATTTTTAACTTGAAGTATAATCGACCTACACAACTATGCTAGTTCCAGGCATACAACATTGTGATTCAATATTTCTATACATTACAAAATGATCATCATGACAAGTCTAGTTATCATCTGCCACCATACACAGTTATTACAATATTATTGACTATATTCCCCGTGCTGTACATTTCATCCCTGTGACTAATTTATTTTGAAATTGGAACTTTGTACCTTTTAATCTCCTTTACCCCCTCCCCTCTGACAACCTCCTGCTTGTTGTCTATCTGTGAGTCTGTTTCTATTTTGTTATGTTTGTTCATTTGTTTTGTTTTCAGATTCCACATATAAGTGAAATCATACAGTATTTGTCTTTCTCTGTCTGACTTATTTCACTTAGCATAATGCCCTCTAGATCCTGCTATGTTGGCACAAGTGACAAGATTTTATTTTTTTAATGGCTGAGTGATATTCCATTATATATGTATAAAATATGTAACATATATATGTATGCACATGTATACACACACACACACCACATCTTCTTTATTTATTAATCCATCAATGGACACACTTTGGTTGCTTCCATATCTAGGTTATAGTAAATAATGCTGCTCTGAACATAGGGGTGCATATAACTTTTTGAACTCCAAGAGTGGAATTGCTGGATCATATGGTAGTTCTATTTTTAATTTTTTGAGGAACCTCCGTACTGTTTTCCATAGTGGTTGCACCAGTTTACACTCCCAACCACAGTGCAATAGGGTTCCCTTTTCTCCACATCCTTGCCAGCACTTGTTATTTCTTGACTTTCTGATAATAGCCACTCTAACAGGTGTGAGATGATATCTCATTGTGGTTTTGATGTGTTTTCCCTGATGATTAGTGATGTTGAGCATTTTTTCATGTGTCTGTTGACCATCGGCATGTCTTCTATGAAAAAACTGTTTATTCTGCCCAGTTTGTAGTTGCATTTTTTTTTTTTTTCGGTACACGGGCCTCTCACTGTTGTGGCCTCTCCCGTTGTGGAGCGCAGGCTCCGGACGCGCAGGCTCAGCGGCCATGGCTTACAGGCCTAGCCGCTCCTCGGCATGTGGGACCTTCCCGGATGGGGGCACGAACCCGTGTCCCCTGCATTGGCAGGCAGACTCTCAACCATTACGCCACCAGGGAAGCCCTTGACTTCCTCTTATGGTCAATGATAAACAAGCTCTCTTAGGTCACCACTTTTTCCTCTCCCTATCCTTTCAATATCATGAGTTTTCTTCACATAATCACTCGGACATTAACATGAGTATGTAAGTATTGTTCACTGACAAGTTAGCACCACACAATTAATATGCTGCTTCTTTTGAATAATTTCCCACTTTCCCTGGGGAAGATTTTAAGAATTTCTGTAGAGGAGAAAAGGATGGTTGCTTACAAAGAAACATGAATCACATCAACATCAGACTTCTCATCAGTGAATCCAGACGGTAGGGTCAATAGAATAAGTCTTCACATGTTGCAAGAAAAATTAATTTTAGTCTATAAGTCTATACCAAGCCAAATGTTAATAAAGAATGAAGGGCAAAATAAAGACATTTTCAAATATACACAGAATCAGGAAGTTCACTTGTGCTTTGTCTGCAAATCAAAACAGTTTCCGAGCATTGTACACTAGCAAAACAAAAACTCACAAAGGAATCCACTAAATGCAAGAAGACTAAAAATTTAGGAAATATTAAAACTAATATAGAATTTCTTTCCTAGTATCGAAGCTAGGAAGCAAGTATAGAAATAAATCAGTGCAAATTAGATAATCTAACAAATAATGTGATTTAAAAGGTGGATGATCCTAGTATTGGTCTGACAATGGCATAGATCTCTTCTAATGGCAATAAAAAGCACCTATTTAAAAATGCCAGGAAAAACAAAGCTATGCTATAAATTTTTGTTTCAAATATTACACAATTTTGAGAAATTTTTGGTGGAGCTTAAGGAAAGGTTTTCCATTTGTTCTTTCTCTTTGATTATTTTCTTGTTATTATAGTGAAGATGTAGTGCCATAGGAATGTTTAAAAACATACTATTCTACCTGGTTCTGCAGCGAATAATATTTATATAATCATAATGCTGTAAATGCTATTTATTAATTTTCAAAGTTTATAATCAAGTTGTAGATCAAGCACAGAGTTTTAATTAAGTTTATTTAACAGAATCTACATGTTATAGAAAAGTGATGATAGAACTTTCAGAATGTGATCGTTAAAGGAGGGGCTTAGGAAGGGACAAGGTGGAGAGGTTTTATTTACTGTACAAGCTCCAATTTATCCATTTTTATATGGTAAAGGGTTAAGAGAATAGGTGTAAAGTTGATAGAAGAAAAAATAAAGTTTAATCATATTATATGATTAAACATACATTTATATACAAAATTAACCAACAGAAAACCAAAAATTGTTAGAAGTAATAAAGTTGAGGTGTTGGAATAGAGAGAAAGGGCCAATTAGATCATGTTCTAATCTTTAATAGGAGAGAGTTAATAAATATTATTTAAAGTTGATAAATCAAGAAATAGGATTATATCATTTAAAATCAAGGTTATAAACACTAAGAAGAACTTACAACTGAAATATTTAAAGATGGTTACTTCGGAGAAGGATAAACACTAAAATGCATGATTTTATTTTATTTTAAAAATTTTATTTAAAGTTGATAAATCAAGAAATAGGATTATATCATTTAAAATCAAGGTTATAAACACTAAGAAGAACTTACAACTGAAATATTTAAAGATGGTTACTTCGGAGAAGGATAAACACTAAAATGCATGATTTTATTTTATTTTAAAAATTTTATTGAAGCATAATTGACTACCCTAACACACAGACAGTATTATATTAGTTTCAGGTGTATGACATAGTGATTCAATATTTCTATACCTTACTAAATGATCACCACAATAAGTCTAGTTACCATCTGTCACCATACAAAGCTATTACAATATTATTGACTATATTCTCTATGTTGTACATTACATCCCCATGATATTTATTTTATAACTAGAAGTTTGTACCTCTTAACCCTCCTTCCACTATTTTGTCCGTCTCTCCACTCTTCTCTCCTGTGGCAATCACCAGTTTGTTCTCTATTTTTGAGTCCGCTTTTGTTTTATGTTTGTTTGCTTTCTTTGTTTTTTAGATTCCACATATAATATTTGTCTTTTTCTGTCTGACTTATTTCACTTAGCATAATACCCTCTAAGTCCATACATGTTGCCACAGATGACAAGATTTCATTCTTTTTTATGTCTGAGTTTATCCATCCATCTATCAGTGGACAGTTAGGTTGCTTCCATACCTTGTCTATTATAAAGTTGCAATGAACATTGGAGTGTATATATATATTTTGAATTAGTGTTTTTGTTTTCTTTGGATAAATACACAGAACTGGAATTGCTGGATCTGTCCCCTCAGGCAAGGACAACAAAAACACATGTAAACAAATGAGACTACATCAAACTAAAAAGCATTTGCACAGCAAAGGAAACCATCAACAAAATGAAAAGGCAACCTACTAGATGGGAGAAAATTTTTGTCAAAGGTATGTCTGATAAGGGGTTAATATCCAAAATATACGAAGAACTCATACAACTTAACATAAAGAAAACAAACAATCTGATTAAAAACTAGGCAAAGGACCTAAATAGACAATTTTCCAAAGACATACAGATGGCCAACAGACACATGAAAAGATACTCAACATCACTAATCATCAGAGCAATGCAAAGCAAAGCCACAGTGAGATATCATCTCACACCTGTCAGTGTGGCTATTATCAGAAAGTCAAGAAATGAAAAATGTTGGTGAGGATGTGGAGAAAAGGGAACCCTATTGCACTGTTCATGGGAATGTAAATTGGTGCAGCTATTATGGAAGAGTATGGAGGTTCCTCAAAAAATTAAAAATAGAACTACCATGTGATTCAGCAATTCCACTCCTGGAGACTTTTTAAAATTTTATTTATTTATATTTTTAAAAAATAATATTTATTTATTTGGCTGCATCTCGCCTTCGTTGTGGCGTGTGAAATCTTTACTAGCGATATGCAGGCTCTTAGTTGCAGCATGGGGGATCTAGTTCCCTGTCCAGGAATCAAACCCGGGCCCCTTGCATTGGGAGCATGGAGTATTAACTGCTGGACCATCAGGGAAGTCCCGACTTTTTAATTAAAAAAATTTTTTAATGTGACTGTATTACTCATCTTAAAAAGAATGGAGATATCAAATTTTTTTAAAATGCTTTTAAGCAGGCACTCCTGATTTGGGTGGGCTGCAATGTTCTACCTGAAATATCTCTCTCATAATGCCTTGGCAATTCTAAAAACTTGCTTGTTCAGTCTGTCAAAATGACATCCACTTTTAGAGTGGAAAAGAAAAAATGAACTCCCTGAAGTGTATTTTTAATCTCTTTGTTCTTCTGGGTAATGCTAAATAGAGAGTCTGAATTAACTGTGAGATGTGGGAGCTGATGTCTGGGCAGGAGTCCTGTTGGAGGTCAACATTTTAATAATAAAATAGTGATCATAGAGAGTCACTTTGGGAATCATGGAGTAGGGACCTCCAAAATCTGCTCTTCGATAAAGCAATGAGAGCATTGGCAAAATTTTTCAAAAGCTTTTTTTTTTTAACCTCTGGAAATTAACCAAAGGTTTATAACAATCTGATTTAAACAATTTATGCAAGAAAAATGATTGAATCTAGGTAAGAACAGCAAACTTTGTAGCGTTTAACTTTTCCTACTCCCATCCCCCTTTCCACAGCTCTGTAGTACCCTTGAAAACCATGAGCCTAGAAGCCAATCGAGGGAGGCATAATTGGTTTGGAGCTCCCTAGAAGCCCCACCCAGAGAGAACTGTCACTACTTGACCTGTTTGAAAGTTCCCTGGAAACTACTACTCTCGGGGCTTGTCTATATTTGACATGTATCAGAACGCAATCAATGTGAAACAGACTTTTCCTCAGGGCATTTGTCAAAAACAGTCAGCAGCAAATGTTTAACATAGCAGCTGCCTGAGGCAGTGATAACTGTTGGGGCAAACAAGGCACTGACCAAAAAACTTAAAAAGAAATGCTGAGAAATGAGATGTCCATAGGGCCTTTGAAAAGTTCCAATATATTCCTGGGAATCTAGAAGATCATTCATATGCATGGGGCTGTGAGCATGCCCGCAAAAGATCTGAGAAAGCCCTATTCTCTGAATGTTCTTGAGACTCTGCAAAAACAGGAAGCAAAGGCTAAAGCAGCCTTGTAAACTGCCTGCCAGAATGTTGAAGCACTACCCTAACACACAGACAGAGCTTCTCTGCAAGTACTGTGAGACTCAGTGGTGCAAGGCATTTAAGGAAATCTGTCCATTCATTAGCTGATCACTAAGTTAACTGAGCAGAGACTTTAGGACACACACAACAAAGAATATAGACTTTATAGAAGTAGTTTGGAAAAGCCACTAAACAAACAAATAGTGGCAGCAACAAATGATGGGGATGTGTGGGGCAGAATCTGATTTCCAGAGTTGCTACATTATACTGTTTTAAATATTCAGCTTTTAACTAAATATTGAAACATGTAAGGAAATATGACCCATAAACAGTAGAAAAATCATCAGCAGAAACTATTCCTGAGGACACTCACGCATTAGACTAACTGGATAAAATTTTAAATCAGTGATTAGAAATATGTTGAAGAACTAAACAAATTCTAAAGAACTAAAGTAAAGTATTAGGTGACTCACCAAATAGAGAATATCAATAAGAGATAATTATTATTTTTAAAAGAACCAAATAGAAATATTGGGATTTAAATGTATAATAACCAAAATGAAAAATTCACTAGAGGATCACAATAGTAGATTTGATCTGGTAGAAAAAATAACCAGCAAATTAAAGGATAGATTAAATTTAGATTAAGAAGATTATTGATTATTATTATTAAGATGATTATTTATTTACTTACTTATTTATGGCTGCATTGGGTCTTCATTGCTGCACGTGGGCTTTCTCTAGTTGCGGCCAGTGGGGACTACTCTTTGTTGTGGTGTACGGGCTTCTCATTGTGGTGGCTTCTCTTGTTGTGGAGCATGAGCTCTAGGTGTATGGGTTTCAGTAGCTGTGGCACATGGGCTCAGTAGTTGTGGCTCACGGGCTCCAGAGTGCAGGCTCAGTAGCTGTGGCGCATGGACTTAGTTGCTCTGCAGCAAGTGGGATCTTCCCGGACCAGGGCTCAAACCCGTGTCCCCTGCATTGGCAGGTGGATTCTTAACCACTGTGTCACCAGGGAAGTCCCTACTATTATTATTATTAAGATTATTCAGTCTGAGAAACAGAAAAAGAATGAAGAAAAATTAAAAGAAACTCAGAGACCTGTGGGGCACTATCAAGCATACCAAATATCCATATAGGGAGTCTAAGAAAGGGAGAAAAGGAAAAGAAAGAATATTTGAAGAAATAATGGCCCAAACTTCCCAGTTTGAGAAATAACATTAAACATCCAAGAAAATCAATGAACTCCAAGTAGGAAAACTCTGCAGAGATCCACACCTACATGCACCATGAACTATCAAAAGCAACAGACAAAGAGAGAATCTTGAAAGCAATAAGAGAGAAGTGACAGGGGATCCTCAATAAGATTAACAGCTGATTTCTCATCAGAAACCAGGGAGGCAATGGGATGACATATTCAGAGTGATGGAAAAAAAAAAGACTTTTATCCAGTAATTCTATATTCAGCAAAACTATCCTTCAGAAAAGAAGGAGAGATTAAAACATTCTTAGATTAAAACAAAAACAGCAGCTGAGAGAATTTTCTGCCAGTAGAGTGGCCTTACAAGAAATACTACAGGGAGTGCTTTGGCTGAAATGGAGAGACATTAGACAGTGACTTAAATCCACATGAAGAAAAAAGCAAAGATTATCAGTAAAGGCAGATACATGGGTAAATATAAAAGCCAGTATTTTGGGACTTCCCTGGCTGTCCAGTGGTTAAGATTCTGAGCTCTCAGTGTAGGGGGCCCGGCTTTCATCCTGATCAGGGAACCAGATCCTGCATGCCACAACTAAAAGATCCTGCATGCCGCAACTAAGACCCAGTACAGCCGAATAAATAAATATATATTATTTATAAAAAGCCAGTATTTTTTGGTTTGTTTGTAACTCTTTTCTTCTCCTACTATGAGAAGACACCTGCATAAATCAATAATTATGAGACTGTGTTGATGGGTTAATAATGTATAAAGATGAAATTTGTATGATCATAATAGCATAAACGTGGAGAGAGGGAATTGGAGGTATATCAGAAAAGTTTTTGTGTGCCATTTAAATTGTTTCAATATTAATTAATATTAACTGATATCATTAATTAATATTAATCTCAACTAGATTTTTAAAGTTAATATGATAATTGTAAATCTCAGGGAAACTATAAGAAAATACCTAGAAAAGTATAGTTAAAGAAGAAAATGAAAAGGAAATTAAAATTGTATACTGGAAAATATCACTTTAACACAAAAGAAGGTAGTTATGGAGAAATAAAGGGAAAAATCAAAAGATATAAAGAAAACAAATAGCAAAAAGCCAGACATAAATCCTACCTTATCAGTTATATTAAATGTAAATGGACAAAACACTTTAATCAAAAGGCAGAAGTTGGTCAAATGGACTTTAAAAAACATAATTGAACTATATGCTGCCATATAAACTGCCAGACCCAGTTTACAGTCGAAGACATAAACAGGTTGAAATTTAAAAAGATGGAAAAAGATAAACTATGCAAGCAACCAAAAGAAGTATGCAGTGACCATACTAATAACAGACATGATAGATTTTTTCAGATAAAAATTGCTACTAGAGACAAAGAAGGACATTTTAATCATAAAAGTGTAACAGCAAAGCCAGAATTTGACAGATTGAAGGGAGAAATAGACAATTCAACAATAATAGTTGGAGACATCAACACCCCACTTTCCATATGGATAGAAGACCTACACAGGAAATCAATAAGGATCAAAGACTTGAACAACACTAAAACACTCTAGACCTAACAGACTTCTGTAGAACATTCCACCCAACAGCCACAGAATACACATTCCTCTTGGGTTCACATCACCTTCTCCGTGCACCTATGTCCAAATCTCTCCCTGCCCTCTTTATAAGGATACATGCAGCTTGATTTCATTTAGGTTTCACCCCAGATAATTTAGGGTAATCATCTCACCTCAAGGTCTTTAACTTAATCATATCTGCAAGACCCTTTTTCGAAATAAAATAATGTTTACAGGTTCCAGGGATTAGAACCTGATATCTTTGGAGGACATTATTCAGCCTACTACAGGGAGCTTTAAAAAACATTGGCACTTTAGTACCATTTCCAAAAATCCTGATTTAATTGTGTTCAAGTGGGCCCTGGACACTGAAAATGTTTTTAAAGCTTCCCAAGTATATCCAGTGTTTCAAACTACTGCTGTGGGTAAGCCACAGATAAACTGATGAACAAGAATTACTCTGCTTATTTTCTTTTGGTCCTTTCCATCCACTCAATTCTTTTTTTTTTTTTTTTTTTTGCAGTACGCGGGCCTCTCACTGTTGTGGCCTCTCTCGTTGTGGAGCACAGGCTCCGGACACGCAGGCTCAGCAGCCATGGCTCATGGGCCTAGCCGCTCCGTAGCATGTGGGATCTTCCCAGACAGGGGCACGAACCCGTGTCCCCTACATCGGCAGGCAGTCTCTGAACCACTGCGCCACCAGGGAAGCCCCACTCAATCCTTTTTTATTCAACTCCCTTCTCCTTTCTCCTTTGAGCCTGCTGCCTCAAGTAATTTCTACCAAGAATAGATTATCTGGTAATTAATTCATATTAAATTAACTCATATTCACCATGCTAAAAAAATTTAAGTAATTTAAAAAAGAATTTAGTAAGGCCTAGTTCAGAGACATTGCATGGTGGTCAAAGAAATCTTGAAGGAAAGGAAGGACAGTTCTGGCTCAGGAGTGCTGGGATGTACCACAGAAATCACTCAAGACAGGGAGTCAAGATTTATTTTTATTTACTTAACAAACATGTATAAAATGTTATATGTTTCTGGCATCATTTTAAACACTACAGATTTAACTTCCTACAACTTCATGAAGTTTCATGAACTATCACAAAGCCCATTAAACAGATGAGTAAACTGAGATACAGAGCAGTTAAGCATTTTGTCCAAGGACAGCCAGTAATAAGTATCAGGACCTAGGTAGCCCAGATCCAGAGCACAAGTGCTCAAAAACTATCCTTTGTTCTTTTGTTCCTTCTCAGCTCTATCTTCTCATCCCTGCTCTGCTGTGTCTGTACTGTGTGACTTTTTGAAAACCTCTTAACCTCTCTGGGCTTATTTTCTCATCTTTAAAATAAAAAATTGTTTCTAAATGGAAGTGGATGTCTTGCCACACACAGTTTCAACCAATTGTTTATTGACTGATAGAGACATACTTTTGTTTTTCTGCCCCCTCTCTTCCTGTTAATCAGTGCGCAAGACTGTCACAATCTGTTTGAGTAATTGTCCCTAAAACATAAGAGTCTTAGAAAGTCCAGGCTGGAGTAAATCTCTGAAACATTCTGCCCTATTCATTTCACAGGTGAGGAAACTGAGAAAAAAGAAGAACTTTGGAGGACCAGTCTTCTAACTCCAAGGCAGTAACATTTTTCTACTATGTGATATGTGTTTTAAAGCAGCACTTCTCAACTTGTGTCCATGAATTACCTGGGGATTTGTTAAGATGCAAATTCTGATTCAGAATATCTGAGGTGGTAACTGAGACTCTGCATCTCTAACAAGCGCCTAGGTGCTGTTGATGCTGCTGGTCCACACTCTGAGTAGTGAGGTTCTAGATAGAACCTAGCACTCAGGTCATGTCACACTTGGGAAGAATTACATCTCCCTCAAATCACTAGGGTCATGCCCAGAATTATATCTTGAAACCCCATTCTTCTTATGACTGTGGCAGTGCATACAATTATGAACATAGATATTGGAAAATGACCATGTTACAGGTGATGGGGAATAGGGGACTGGCAGCTGAGCTAAGGACTTGTGCGGATCAGCAAGCTTGAAACATGCGGTGGCTTTTGTACATCAGGACTATTTTGCTTTTGAGTTACAGAAATCCAAATCATAACAATTTAGGCAAAAAAAGATAATATATTGGCTCGCATAATTTTAAAGTCTGGGGTCAGGTCTGGCTTCAAAGAAGGCTGAATTCAGGTGCTCAAACAATGTCATCAAAAATTTATCTCTTGTCATCTAAGTGCTGACTTTGCTCTCAGATAGACTCCACCATCTATAGTCAACAGCAGAAAAGAGCATGCCACTTTCCCAATAGTTCCAGAAAAATCCATGACTATTCTTTTCTTTGGCCAGGCCTGGGTCATGTGTTCCTTCCAGAACCAATCACTGTGGAAGGGTTTTGTACTCTAATTGCCTAGCCTGGATCACATACCTATTCCTAGAACCAGGATAAGTCCCATCCAGAACACATGGAGGTGAATTGTCTCAAAGAAAAATCAGAATGAGATTAAAAAAAAGAAAGAAAGAAGAAGATGGGGAATGCATGCAGAAAAAGCAAAAACGATAGATGCTCATTCCAGAGAATGGGGCCCGGTGGGCAACTGAAGGTGGTAAGAGCTTGGGTGGGAGGTCAGAGACTCAACAAGGTGCTGGGGCTTGAAGAGTAAATTTACCTACTAGAGCAAATCTGGCTACAGATGCTATTTCAGTAGTATGACCTTGTGATTCTTGCTGAAGCAGTGCTTCTCAGGTTTGGATTCAGGAGGTCTGGGGTGGAGTCCAAGAGTCCACATTTCTAACAAACTCCCAAGTGATGCTGATGCTGCTGATTCGTGGACCACATATTGGCGTGGAGCTGGGCTGAAGCATCAACGGTAATCATCTCCAGCTGTGGTGAATTCTCTGGCTTGATCGTCCTTCCCTTGAAATGGTGGCGTTTGGAAGCATCTGTACTCGCTGTCTGTATGTCCGTAGTAGCTTCTGGCCTGCTATCAGTCAGCTCTCTCAGGATAACATGAAGATGGAGGCAGCCTTTCTATTAGAACCACAGGCTTCCTCATTTGCCTACTCCAGGACTGCTTGGGTTTAAGGCATTGGACCAAAGGAGATCCCTGGCTTAGGGTTCAGGGAAGGTTAGTTGGTGCATCCATGGTCACCATTTTATTCAATAAAGGAGCCAGAGATCACTCTACTTCCTGCTGCATATTTATTGTTCTTTGGCTATAGACCAGAGAGATTTGCCAAACTCCAGATGACTGTAGCTGCATGGCTGGGCCCTGCTGAGGCCACCTTAAGTCAGCAGGACTACTCGGTTGACCCACAGCTTGACAAGCCATACCAAATGCCGTTATTATGAGCCACTGAGTTTTGGGGATGTGTGTCATATTATCGTGGCAATAGATTACTAAAAGACTATCTCGTGAACTGGGACAAATTTTTTATTGTCTGTAAGCCTCTGTTTCCTCTGTAAAATGGGGATAAACTTATTTAGAATTATTTTGAATAGTAAA
Organism: Lagenorhynchus albirostris; assembly: GCF_949774975.1. Lineage (NCBI taxonomy): Eukaryota > Metazoa > Chordata > Mammalia > Artiodactyla > Delphinidae > Lagenorhynchus > Lagenorhynchus albirostris. The sequence continues at coordinate 37,429,627 of NC_083109.1, read as the reverse complement.
TAATAAGGGAGGTAAAAAAAAAAAACCCCACAGTATTCCATTAAATGGCAGAATAACAACTAGTTTGCCCTCCTACAGCTATCTTCAAGAAGCCTATTGGAGGGCTTCCCTGGTGGCGCAGTGGTTGAGAGTCCGCCTGCCGATGAAGGGGACACGGGTTCGTGCCCTGGTCCGGGAAGATCCCACATGCCGCAGAGCGGCTGGGCCCGTGAGCCATGGCCGCTGAGCCTGTGCATCTGGAGCCTGTGCTCTGTAACAGGAGAGGCCACAACAGTGAGAGGCCCGCGTACCACAAAAAAAAAAAAAAAAAAAAAAAACAAGCCTAATGGAGAAATTTTCTATTAGAATTAAGACGAGACGGTATGAAAAAGACAAAAGAAATAAACATTTAGTGATCTCTGCTTGGTGTCAGATAATTTCCTAGACTGTTAACATATTTTATGATCTTCTGTCTTCCCTAGCAACTTATGTGGTAAGCTGTATTATTCCCTTTTTACAGATGAGGAAACTATGACTCAGAAATGTGAGCTGACTTTATCAAAGTCAAACAGCTTGTAGTGCAGGTCCTGGAATAAAAAAAGGTTTTTAAAACGTAGGTCTTTTCACTCTAATGACCTTGCTTTTTCCACTGTTAAAATCCAATTCAAACTTTACTTACATTGCAATTTTTATTAAAATATTGTATTCTGGGATCCCACTACAGAGTAAGAAAATAGATGTCTTAGCCAAATCTTTCAAATAGTTTTGGGTTTTCCATTTGACTTAATAAAATTTTCTTCTTTCTGTCTGTAATAGAATTAGTCTCTTTCTCCTTCTCTCTATAAATCGGTGTGTGTGTGTGTGTGTGTGTGTGTGTGTGTGTGTGTGTGTGTGTGTGTGTCTTTCTCTCTCCCTGCTGCCTTCAGGTCCCTGTAGTTAAAATTCTAGCAGAAGCCAAGTGACTCAGCAAGTTGGATGTGAATCTCAGTGGTTTATTCATTCCTAAAGGAAAAATATTCTCTTAGTAGCATGCCTAGAAAAGGGGGAATGAAAATTTTAAGGCTCTTATAGGAAAAGCATCTTAGATATACACAGCCTATGTGGTATTTTTTTCTTCAGCATGGCAGGAAAAGAGGTCCAAGCTCACAGCAGAGTTTAAATGGACATCTACACACCACTTATGCTCACATGCACAAGCTATTTTTTCTTTCTATATTTAATGCCTATAGGAAATCAGGTCTAGGATTGACTTTGTCAAATTTGATCCCTTGCCTCTATCTAATTCTTGATCTGCACACATATAGTTTTCTATTTTTATTCATAGAAACAAAGGACTCAGAATTCATTGTTTGCATTTTAAGCCATACGACCTGGATTTGGATGACATATTGGTCAGAACAAGCTAGATTATATTGCAGTAATAAACACCCTCATGTTCGTAATGGCTTCAACATAACAACAGTTTATTCTTCTAGCCTCTACTTGTCCAATGCAGATTAGCAGGGCCTTTCTTCATCATCCTCACTAATGAATGTCCACTTCTGTGGACTTCTGTGATTGTCAGCAAAGGGAGAAAGGGGGAATCAGCCAAGCACAGGAACTTATATGCTTCTACACATACGTCACTCCTGTTCTTATTTAACTGTGTTAACCAAGTCATGTGGCCACTCTTACTTAAGGGGGTAGGGAAGTGCAGTCCCTCCATATGCCTAGAGAAATAAAGCCAGAGGTTTTATGAACAGCTCCAATAACTAGCCCAGATGGTCAGGTAGGGTCCTTGCCACTCCTGGACCAATGAAGAAATAGGATTCTGGCCAATTCACTTTCTTCTTGGGTGGACTAACTTTTAACCTTAAAAAACAATAATGCCAGGGCTTCCCTGGTGGCACAGTGCTTAAGAATCTGCCTGCCAATGCAGGGGACACGGGTTCGAGCCCTGGTCCTGGAAGGTCCCACATGCCGCAGAGCAACTAAGCCCATGAGCCACAGCTACTGAGCCTGTGCTCTAGAGCCCTCGAGCTACAGCTACTGAAGCCCGTGCTCTGCAGCAAGAGAAGCTACCGCAATGAAAAGCCCCCGCGTGCAGCAATGAAGACCCAACGCAGCCTAAAATAAATAAATTTTTAAAAACCCAAACATAAAAAACAATAATGCCATATCTTATACAGCTTAGAGGTTAACAAGTATAAGGAATAAACACATTTCAGTGATTCAAATAAGGTAATATAGAATTTTATTCTTTAAAATGATATGTGCCTGGAGATAATACAGTTAAAAATAGGTAAGGTTCTTTTTCAGTTCTTTCTTGCTTTCACTGTTACTAGAAGGGGGTTTACATTGTTTGGCTTATATTCTCTCCCAGATGTCAAGAGATACTAAATTTCTTTCTTTGTTTTTTTAACCATTAATGTATAATGATCACTGAGCTCCAGGTAGTGAAAACTTTGTTCATGTTAGAGATATGAAATTTGGCTTTCAAGGGTGGACTCACCCTTCAAATACGTAAAACTTATTTTGAGACTGCCTATGTCTAAATTTTAGCAAAATACAGGTCCTCTTAATTTCCTAAAAAGAGTTTATCATATTTTCTATTAAATAAGGCTGAGATAACTTGATCTAGAAAGCTGGACACACTAATGTAAAAGCTGTTTTTAGAGCAGTTCTGTCCATAGAACTTTCTGTGATGCCAGAAAATGCCCCACAGCTGCATTGTCCAATAAGGAGCCACTAGCTACATTTAACACTTGATATATGGTTAGTGTGACTGAGGAACTCATTTTAAAGTTTTGTTTAATTTTAATTAGTATAAATTTAAATCTAAATAGCCACATGTGGCTAATGACTGCTGTATTGCATAGCAGAGTTCTAGAAGTTGGTCTTTCAACAAAGTTTATTATTGTTGAGTTAAAAAAAAAAAACTAAAATGCATGCTTAACTTGAAATAAAGGAATCTCACGAGTACATTCCTGGTCTGTCTACTGAAAACACGAGATTCCCATTGGAATGTTTTCTCAGTCTGGGGTATGGGCATCTTGGAATTCTAGCAACCTGCAGAATCAGTACTTTGTGAGTGGACACTGGGTTAGGCCATGCTGGGTGGTGGTGCTGGACTGTAGGGTAGGGTAGAGGGAAAGCTGGCAATTGCCCTAGAGCAGAACTATTATGTCAGTCAGTGTGGTAGCCCTAATACCCTTCCTGGCAAGACCCTCTTGAGAATATCTCCTCTTTTTTGATTTGTCCAGGATCTCCAATCCTTAATATGTGCCATCCACTATGCTAAGACCTAAGGGTACATACTACACCGGGTCCTTCCTTCAGGGAGCTCCCAGCCAACAGTGAGATATATATATATGAGGTGAATGGGGACATAGAATAATGAGTGACACAGTGGAAATATTGAAAGTGAGATTAATATTCTCTCTACTTACGTGGAATTCAGAGAAAGAAGTATTTCCAAAGATGTTTGTGGCAGAGACTGGCTCAGTACTCACCAAGCCTGTTGCTTCTTTCCAGTCTCCCAGGCTACACTACCCAGCCCTACTTTTATTTAGTCCAAGGCCATATGACAAGGTTCTGACCAAGGTATCTTGCCACATTGACATGCCTCCTATAAAACCTCTTGTTTTATTCTTCATACTCTTTCTTCTTTTACAGGAACCGTGGAAGCCAAATGCAGAGGATGGTAGCACCGTAAGATGAATTGAGCTGGATCCTTGAGAACATTGCTTGGAGGAGACACCAGGAAGGCCTCACAAATCCAACTGGACTGTTATGTGAAAAATAAACTTTTCCTGTGTAAAGCCACTATAATTGGAGGGCTATTTGTTATAGCTATTAGTGTCAATTATCTTTATATGTCCAATTGACTTCAACTTGGATATCAGATATAATCACAGATTTATAGAACTTAGAAAGTCCTCAGTCTATTTCATCTCTTTATCTCACAGAAGAAGAAATGAAGTGACTTGCTGAAGTTCACACAGTTTTTGGAAATCCCAGGACTAGAATCCAGTCTTCCAAGTCTCATCTAAGGCTGGCTCCACCAAGCCAAACCTGTCTCTATTAGTCTATACATACTTTTCAGCACACTTGTATGACTGCCAGTGAAACAGAAACACACAGGTTGAATTTTGTGGAAAATTAAAATTGTCTTTATAAGGAGAAGGACATTAAAATTTAGCCTAATGTTTTTATATTAACATATTTAGGTTGTTTACAAAGTACTGAATTTAAAACATGCTTTGATTTATTTATCAGGACAAGTTTAGGTTTGTCATCAGGACAATGCCTTATTATATTGTTTGCTTTTGTTACACTGTGCCTGGTATTTAAATTTATCTATCTCCAGGACGTGAGAGGTTGACATTCTTCTTTGGGTGCAATATATGTGTTCATCAATTTCTGAGAAAAGTAGGTTGTAACCTTGCTGTAACTTTTGGTGTCATCAGATTGAACTCTAAGTTTCTTAGTCCATGGACTAAATCCATGGTACTTATACTTTCTAGGATAAAGTGGGACAAAAAAACACAGGGTAATTTAATTGCTGTGGCAGATACTGTAGCTTGCATGATCAATAGCCCCTCTCCCCTTTCGTTATGGATACCAAATCTTGATGCATTTGTGTGGCAACCAGCCACAGCCTAGCCCAGGTGATGAATGGTGATGAATGTAAACCAGATGTGTCAGTCTTGGTCACCTTTATAAATGATTTGTCTAGAAATGGGAATGGGACTGAATTCTGGCCAATGAAATGTAACTAAAAATCTGGGGGAGGTTTCTGGGAAATATTTTCCTCTCTGCTAAGAGGGAGGTACATAAGACAGGCCTTTATTGTCTGCCTCTGCCTTCCTACATCTGGATTTAATCGTGTGAGGATGTGACTCTGGGAGCTGCAGCAACAGTGCAGGGTGGGAAACTCTAATGTGAGTTGGGGCATCTCTTTTTTCATATCCCTTTAAAACACGACCCTCAACCCTCCTGACAAGTGCACAGTTGTTTTTCTCTCAACTCACTGCAGTTGAGGAATTAAGGATTAGGCCCTTTATAAGTTCCCAAAAGGTTTATTGGTTTCCAGTCCCTGATACATTCTCTGACAAATTAGCCTAGTCACTATGTTTCCATCCCTTCTATCTGATCTGAAAAAAGGGTGATACAGATAATATTTGCTTTCAAGTTTCTTATTTATAAAATTGTAGTGATAAAAATCTACTTGCTATTGTTTTTGGAAGGACTGTATTAAATTCATTTATTCAATTCATATTTACCAAATGCTTATAGTGAGCTAGAAATTATGGTTAACACTGATGATACTGGATGAACAAAGGAATTTCTGATCTGGTAGAAAAGACAGGCAAAAAAGTAAATTGTTAAATAAGCATACCAAGAATCAGAAATTGTAAGAATTTCAATAAGCTAAACAGGATAGGATGATGGAGGAAAATGAGTGGGGCAGGAATACCACTTTCAAGAGAGTGTCCAGAGAAGACCTCCAAGAGGTGGTGAGATTTAATCTGAGAAGGATGGAATGGAGCCCACCAGGTAAAGAACAGGGAACACAGGGAAAGATTTTGCAGCAGATGAATAATAAGAATAAAAGTCTTGAGATGGGTGGATCTTGGTTATTCTAAAAGAAGTGAGAAGGTAAATGTGGCTGCAGTGTAGTGAATTATAGAGAGAATGGAAGGGACGAGGTCATGTAGGGCTTTATAGGTCATAATAAGGAATTTTTATTTGATTCTAATTGCAGTGAGAAGTCTTTGAAGGGTTTTAAGCAGGGGGGAGTCATGATTTTGTGGGATTTAAAAATTAAAACTCTAGCTTTTGTGTAAAAATGGTCTAGAGATGTTCAGAGGGAGAAAACCAGATAGGAGGCTACTCTAGTGCTATAGGTAAGCAGTAGCAGAGGCTTAGCCTGGGAGAAGAGATGGAAGCGGGACTGGGAAGAAGTGAATAGATGCAAGACAAATTTAGAAAGTTAAATCAACAAAATTTGCTGATGGATCGGGTGTGGGAGGTAAGGGAAAGGAAAAATTAAGTGGTATCTTCCAGATTTTTGATTCAAAGAACTGGATGGATGGTGGGGCTACTTTCTGAGAGGAAAAGACTAGAGAGGGGAGGATCTGGACTTGGGGTGAAAATCAACAGTCTGATGTAGATTTTTAAAAGATGACTGTGAACCATTTATATGGAGATGTCAGATTGGTAGTTGAATATGTGTCTATTTTTAAGTCTAAGCTAGTGTATCAGTTATCTATTGCTGTGTAACAAACCACACCAAAAGTCAGCAGCTTCAAAAACTATTTTGTTACCTTGTGGTTTTTTTCAGGTTGGTGAGTTACCCTGGGTTAACTGAGGGTCTTATTTGGTTTTACCTGGGTTCTCTAGCCCATCAGTAGTCGGCTGTTATTTGGCTAGGTGGCCTTGTTTCTGGGGGTTGGTTGATTGTCAGCTGGTGTAATGATCTATTCATTCTTTAGTGGGCTGCCTTGGGCTTGTTCATATGATAGAAGGAGGGTTCCAAGAGTTAGTAGAGTCTTAAGCTCATAACTGGTAAACCATCACCTTCCCAGAATTCTATTGACCAAAGAAAATGATAAGGCCAGCACAGATTCAATGAGTAAAGAAATAGATTACACCTCATGATCTAAGCTATTGTAAAGTCACATTGCAAAAGGGTATAGACACAGAGAGGTCGTTATCTGGGGTCATCAATGCAATTAACTGACTATAGTACAGGTCTTCAGCATATAGGTATTATTTAAAGCCATAGGAAAAACTGAGCTCAACTAGAGATAAAGTGTAGGTGAAGAAGAGAAGAGTCCTAAGAAGCTCCAGCATTTGGCCAATGAGGTTGGGGCCAGCAAAAAGACTAGAAGGTGAAACAGGAAATAAAAATATGTAGAGCATGCACTAATGTTTAATAAACGGAGTCTTAATATAGTTTATATTCATTTATTGTTGTGTCCTCAGTTCAGGTCCCTTAGCTAGCTCTGTGGCAGAGCTATAGACTATGGTCTTCCTGTAAAAACCATGTAGAATGTATAATTTAGTTGGAGGGACAGCCTCACGCTCACATAAAGTTAATAACAATGTAAGACAACTATACAGGTCTTTCTCAATAGCCTATCACTGAGAATCCTTCAGCAAGATAAAAGTCAACCCTTTGGCTGGTTACGTATATGTTTTTACTTTGTGAAAAATTCATCAAATCATACACTATTATTTGTGTAGTCATCCATGTGTGCATCATATGGCAATAAAAAGTTTAAGAAAAAACACTTCAACCCTCTGGGTTATTTATACCTGATAGTGATTTAGTTTGATTAAAAACACTGTCTTTTCATAAGAACTTACTTTTATTATACTAGTTTTCATATATGTGATATATTCGTATATATTTCAGGACCAAAATTTTGAAAAAGAGGCTTGAGAATAAAAAAAGTAAATTCTTTTTCCTTATAAACAATTTAATCATGATGAATTTTTTAAACTTTTAAAAATAGTTTTGAAAAAATTGTATATTAGCTTTGTCTTTTACCTCAGCTTAAATGAACTCCCAATATGTAAAAGGAATCTAGTTCTCTGCTTCAGCATGCATTGTACTTTTAACACGAGCAAAAGAAAATTCAAACAGAGGAGAAATAGCTTTTTGTTATAAATTTATGCTGACAAAAGGTAAGAAACCTCTTTTGAATAAGACAACTGAAGAAAAAAAATTGAAACAGAAAGAAAAGAACACCTTGCAGGAATTAAAAAAAAAAAAGACCAAATCAGATAGGGGCTTGCTTGGAAAACTAGATTGGGGATAGATTGGCTGGGTCAAAAGAAGGAAAACAGCTTTTAGAAAATTTGCTATAGAAATAATCATAGAATCTAAAGTTGGTTCAGATGATTTAGGAATCCTGGGGAGGAGGGGTTACAAGGCAGCTCGAGTCTCAGGAGATTTGCATCATGTTCTGTGCAAAGTTGAACCAGAAGCCATTCTCATAACCAGTGCAACCAAAAAATGATTATTAACTGTATATTCATGGCATGTGAACATGGGCAGTGACTGAACCCTCTCAGAGTTGTCTGAGTACTGAGGTATAAGGACTGTCATATTGGATGAAGAAACCGAGGCCCAGAGAGATTAAGTAATTTGCTGAAGACCATTTGAAGAGCCAAGAATAAAGTGGTATAGGGCTAGTCTGAGTTAATCACCTCAAAGTCTAAAGAGAGGAGTTAATCACCTCCAAGTCTAAAGAGAGGAGTGTGCTGTGTTTTTGGAGGTAAACCATGCAGAAGTGGACTTTGTAGAAGATTCAGTTGGTGTGGATTTTTTTTTAAATATTGGGCAAAGCCTGTGACCAGAAGTGGTGGGAATGCCAAAGCAAGTGATTTACAGTGGGTACCAATATTCCTGTAAGAGTGATTGTAGCAGTTTTAAAAAATGGTCACAAATTCTTTGATACTCCTTTCATTGAGAGTTTGAGGGTCCATGTCACCTTCCCTTGATCTGGGTGGGCCCGTGACTGCCACCTGAAGAATAGATTGGGGTTAGAAAGCAAGTATAGAAGCCAAGACACCTGTTCAAAGGCTGCTGCTGCCATACAGAATGATGGCAGCTTGGACTAGGGGGATGATTCTGGAGATGGAAAGAAGACGCTCTAAATACATTTAAGAGGTGAAATTAAATGGACTTGATGACAGAATGAATATGGGAGAGTATGGCTTGAATAATTAAACAGTGCTAATTTCTCTAGATGGGGGAAACTAGGTATAGAGCCCCAACATTTTATTTTAGCCATTTGGGATGACCATGAGATATCCTACTTTCTACTGGTGGTTGGATGTCAAGTGGGCAATTGGATCCATAAACCTGGAGCTAGGGAGATATCTGAGCTAGTTATAGAATTTCTCTTATACAAAAATTAGTTTTTTAAACTTGAATTATTCTTTTGACATAGCTTTGTTGGCCTTTCTCCAAACGTGTAATTTCAATATCCTCTTGCGCTTCCCAATCACTTCAGTTCCAGGCAATACAGCACCAGGGTCATCTTCCTCCATCTCTGTTTTTATACCTATGAAGATTTTCTTCAGCCCTCTTATTCTGTGAAGTAAAGCAAGGGCTAACCATATTCCTGAGCTTTTAACCAGAGCATCAGAAAACAAACAAACAAACAAAAAAACAAAAAAAACAAGGTCTGGAGCTTAAATGGCTCCATTGCACATTTGTAGTTTCACAGCAGTCCCTAGGAGTTTAAGAGAAATATTGGAGGTTCAAAGTCTGAGAAAAAGATGGTGCCCCTCATCAGTTTTGCCTGTAAAATTCTATAACTCAGTATGACAGATTACATCCATTTTTCAGTTTATAAAAGCCTCAAGGGATGGCTGCTTCTCCAGATCTAATAACTCCCCATGGGACTGTAGTGCTGGTTGGTCCCCTCCTCCCAAATCCACACTGTCCTGCTCTCAGAATCACCATTATTTTCCCATTAGGTCATTTCTATTCCCTCAAGCTTGTTAGCTTGACCCCATTAAGTCATAGTTTAATCATTTCCTCAGAAATCATTTCCATCATTTCTGTAATCTTTGTAATTGGTCCTTGTCATAGAAAATCAAAATGGTAACAAGAGTAAAACCGAATGCTTTCCTGTAAGATATGCCACATACCCATATGTATTGGCTACTGTTCAGGATTCCTGACCTTAGGAATCAAACTGGGAAATGTCCCATCAATAACATAATAAGTTTTATATGATAGGGCAGAAGGAGAGCACTTAGTCAGTGGCAACAATTTGTCTCTTTAGAAGACGAGAACAATATCATTAAAAGAGGGAAAAGAAATGGTTAAGATCAACGATCATTTAGATTGTTGCACTTCTAGCTCATCTTTATCCTTCAAGCCTTAACTCAAATGCCCCTTTTCTCAAAGGCCTTTTCTGCCTACTCTTTCATCTAAGGAAACCACCCCCATCTCTGGCCAATTATTCCCTTATTCATTACTGTATTTATTCCCTTCCTTGTACTCATGATAATTATTTGTAATTTTCTTGTTTCAATGTTTGTTTATATGTTTATTTGGTATTCAAGTGCTACTTTATCCCTCATTCAGAATAGGTGCTCAATTAATTAATGAAATGTCTGAACCAGGCCAAAATCACCAGCTAGTCTGGTAAGAGAACTCAATCCAATTGATTATTTGGTATCCTCTGCTAAGTACTATCCAATGGAAATACAATTCAAGTCATTTATGTAATTTAAAATATTCTAGTCACTGCATTAAAGAAGTAAAAAAAATGAAATTAATTTTATAATGTATTATATTTTACCCAGTGTATCCAATATATCATTTTAACATGTAATTAATATAAAAATTATTAATGTAAAAATTATTAATAAACTAGTTTACATTCTCATTTTTTGTAGTAAGTCTTTGAAATCTGATAAGTATTTGATACTTACAGGAAATCTTAATTCGAATGTTAGGTTTCTATAGGAACTCTTTGATTTGTATTTCAATTTTATAAAATTTATAGTTGCAAAAGAAGATTCACATACCCAAACGGTTCAAAACATGCTTAAGCATTTTCTGATAATGAATCAAGTATCAGATTTTAAATGTAAATTTAAGTAAATTAAAATGAAAGAAAATTAAAAATTCAGTTCCTAATTACAGTAGACACATTTCAAGTACTTAACAGGGGCTAGTGTCTACCATGTTGCAGCTCTAGACATCTTGTCAAACTTTTCTTGTCATGTTTTCTTATGGAAATGTGTCCTTACAATCAGATTACATTATTCCAAAAGGAAGAAGAGAAAAGAACTTGTACACATTAAGTGGAGGTGTTTGCCAGGAACTTTGGCAGGTATTTTCCAAATAACCATTCAAACAAGCCTATAAGGCTTGTTTCAACGTCCCCATTTTATCCATTGGGAAACTGAAAGCAGAGAGAGAAAGAGAACTTGTTGCAAGCACATGGCATCTTTCTCTCTCTCCAGTGGTTTCCAAATGAGAAGAGTAAGCAAATGGGCACTCACCCTCAGCTTTGTGCTGTGTCCTTCCCCATCTTTCTAGGCACTACCCTGACCATCTGAGAGCATGCCCAGCTCCTGCTCAGGTGTGAGCTGCACAGTGCAGGCTTTCTGCTTCCCAGTCCTTGCAGAGCCTGGGGAGGATTGGTCCTGTGGTAGGAGGTAGATGGGGCCCTGGGCTGAGCAGCTGAAGTTTGTCAAGTGGAGTAAATTGGAGCTTTGTTTTCCCTAGACATGGCAAGGACAAAGTTAGTGGCAGGAGCTGAGCTCTGTTAGACTAAAGAGATAAGATGACCACTCCTGAGGTCAAGCAGACCTCCCTGACTGCACATGTGCAGAAAGACACCTTGGGGGTCAAAAGGGAGGGGGTCCCACCCCATAATAAGTGTTTTAAAACCTCCCACAGTCCTCCGTGTTGGAATTCATCTTGGCAAAAAGATGTGCATACATGTTGGGGAAGGTCCTAGAACAGGTCAGTTGTGGGAAAAGAAGCAAGATAATTGGCCAAAGGTAAACAAAGACCCAGAGGAACTGCCCTATATACATGATGTAACCGCCTCTTTACTGTGCTCCTCCTCATTAGAGAGGACGCCCACACCCTTTTTCTCTGGGTGCGTATTTCTGCCTTGCTTCTGTCTTACATAAATAAACTGCTTCTCTGTGTGTTCTCTCACGTGTTATGCTGTGTCTCTAGTAATAAACTTTGTACTCGTTTTGCTCTTTTTGCCTCTTTGAGAAACTAATTTTTCAAATGGGGCAACAGCCAGGAGAATTTTGCTTCTAGCCTCTAGCCACTGGTGGACTGGCAGCTAGGATTCCTGGTTTTCCTCCAGGCTACCCAGGTTCAATTCCTGGGCAGGGAACTAAAATCTCTTTCCAAGACTGCTCGCTGCTGTCCCTCTGAAATCAGTCCCAGGTGAGGCCCTTTTGCCTAAGGAATTGAACTAACTCCCCTTGCCCCCTTGGAGGGTGCTTGAAAGTAGTACTCCCCCTTGAAGGTAAGGAGAGCACTGCCTACCTCAGAGCCAAAGACTCTCTGGAGAAGAACTGAGATCTTTCTGCATTGTTCTATGGGAAAGCTCTTTGGGGTGGGATGGCCTCTGGGGATGTAGAGACCAATTCAACTGCTAACATTTAAACTCTTCTGCATTATTTAACTTGGACAATATTCCTTATCTCCTTTGGAAAAAACAAATTGTATATTTAAAACAACTTTGAGATGCCCAGCCATCATCTGTGTTTATGTATTCACTTTCTCTAAAGAGTTCAAGGGGAAACAAAGAATTTTGATGAATTTACATGTTTGAAATTACTAGTTGCCCCTCAATATCCCTTTTCTTTTCTTCCTTAGTGATAGAACACCTTATTTTTAGCTATACACATGCTCCTCTCCTGAGAACAAAGATTATATTTCTTAGCCTTCTTTGAGGCTACCTGTGGTCATGTGACTACATTTTGGCCAATGCAGTGTAGGAGGAAGTGTGTGAGGCTAATCTGTACCTTTCTTCACTTCCTTCCTCTATTGTTCAGGCTGGATTGCAGAGTTGTTGGCTGTAATTTCAGGACCCATGTCGGACCATGAGGTGGAGGCCTTATGACATGAGGTGGGGGCCCTTGTGCTTTCTGAGAACTTCTTTTTTGCTCAGTCAATACAAGGGATTGTTACTGGGTAAACAGTAGGAGGAATTCTGGACCAAGTCGGGGCCAACTCCAGGCAGTACTTCTACAGACTTCTGCCCACATACTTATTCCAGGTACTTATGTGTGAACTCACTTTCATTTTGTTATCACACTGTTTTCTGAGTTTCCCAGTTCTTCTTCCTCCAGGAATTTCACCCTTCTCTTCTCCTGTCTAAGAACTCATTTCTCTAACTTTCTGGTTATTGGCTTGCTACTGGAGGTTGATTGCATTAATATACACAGATTTCCATGCCTCCCTTTATCCATAACTTTCACTAGTGACCTTCCACACTTATTCTGGGCGTGGGCATGATATATGTTTGATTAATGAGATAGCAGCTATCTTTTTGAAAAGTGCGTGCACGTTTTTGCTTTCTCTCTTGGATCCTTGCACCACCAAGAGTACATGCCTGAGCTAGCCTGCTGGAGGGATGGGAGAGATACATGGAACAGAGCCAAGTCATCCCAGCTGAGGCCACCCTAGACCAGCCAGCTGACAGCCAGCCTGTGGCAGGTGGTAGTGGATGCCTGAGCAAGCCCTGCCAAAATCAGTCAAGACTGGTCCAGGGTTGCAGAACTTCCTAGTGGAACCATAGGCTGATGAGAAATAACAAATGGTTGTTGTTTTATGACACTAAGTTTTGGGGTGGCTTGTTGCATAGCCATAGCACTCTTCTCTCCCCACCTGCCCCCCCCACCTTACCACAACCATCTCTGCCATTTACCATCTATGTGATTATATCAGTTAGTCATCTCAGTGTAACTAACCACCCCCCAATTTTTTTGGCTTAAAACAGCAAAAAATATTCATGATTATTCATGAGTCTATGGGTCGGCTATGGGTTCTGCTGACTTGGGTTGTGCTTGCCTGATCTTGGTGGGACTTGCTCATGCATCTGTGCTCAGCTAGAGATTAGGCTGGTTTATTATGGCAACACTGGGATGACTGGGATCTCTCTCCACATCGTCACTCATCATTCAGCAGACTGTCCTGAGTTTATTCACATACTGGTCACAGAGCTCCAGGAGTACACAAGAGTGATGAATCCTAATGTGAAAGCACTTTTCAAACCTCTGCTTACATCATGTTTGCTCTACTTCATTGGCTGAGGCAAGACACATGGTCAAGCCTAGAATGAGTGTGGAAAAAAGTTGTAGAGTGGCATGAAAAAATTGGGGCCACTAGTGCAATTGATCCACCGTAGTGTCATCACACAAATCCCTTGGTTTCTCTGAACCTCAGTTTCCTCCTTCAAAAAATGAAGATAGTAATACTAAGCTGTTAGAGTTGAATTGTATGTAGATATGTAGAAGTCCTAACCCCCAGTTCCTGTGAATGGACCTTACTTGGAAATAGAATCTTTGCAGATATAATCAAGTTAAGATGAGGTCATTAGGGTGGGCTCTAATCCTATACGACTGGTGTCTTTATAAGAAGAGGAAAACACCGTATGAAGGCAGAGAAACACAGGCATAGGCAGATATTAGCATAATAGAGCAGCAAGCCCATAAATTACAGGGATTGACAGCCACCACTCAGAGCTAGGAAGGGGTAAGGAAGAGATTTACCCATAACCTCAGAAGAAACATGGTCCTGCCAACCCCTTGATCTTGGACTTCTGGCTTCTAGAACGGTGAGACAATACATTTTAGTTGTTTTAAGCCACTCAGTTTGCAGTACTTTGTTATGGCAGCCCTAGGAAAATAATAGAGAGCCTTACTCCTCTGGCAGAGCTTTTATCTAAGTATCAGTGAGACTAGTGACTGCTGATGGATGGACTCTGGCCCTACAAATAGTTATTCTGAGATAATGCCAATCCTATTTCATATTGGGAAGAAACTCTTCAAGTAGGGATGAGGTTGCACAGCTGCTGCAGCATCAGAGCTACCGCAGATCTCTGGTTTTAGAATCCTTGATGTTTCCAAGGGAGGAAAAGGTCAGCTTCGCTTCTCTTCCTGTCAGCCTCCCTCTTGGTTTGCCATCAGCTCCCCAACACCTGCCCCCACCAGTCCTTGAGAGGCATGCCTGCAGGGCCGGGGACGTTTCCCTTTGCTAAAGAAGAAACCCTGATGTCTGACTGCTGGCCTTCCTCCTATGTAACTCTAGCTCCAGGAACGTTCCAGGAAGACAGAGGCTAAATTTAATCTCCCTTAACCTTGAGATTTCTATACTGTGTCCTCCATCCAGACTCTTTTATTATGCAGGGAACTTGGTTCTGGGCACTCTAGAAGCAGTAGTGGTTGTTTTTGTAGCCAAACAGGCAGGAAAGGTGCCTTTCTCGTGTGGAATGTCTCACATCTCCTTAGACATTTTAAGAGGCTAGGCAAGCGAAAGTGCTCCCAGAATGCACCACCAGATTTCTCCCAGAATGCTTCATGCTGCCTCCCACCCCCTAACATTGCTCATTCTGTTCTCCTTGACTAGACAGGGCTTTCTACCACCTCTACTTGTTGAAGTGGTTCTCGAACACTGAGAACTTTATGTTTTTACAACTTTACTACAGCTAAGTCTTTTTCCCCCCCACATTTTGCATTATATTGTCTTTTTATTGAATTATAATTGACTTATAATATATTAGTTTCAGATGTATTGCATAATGATTTGATAATTTTATATGTTACAAAATGATTGCAATGATAAGTCTGGTTACCATCTATCACCATACAAAATTATTACAATATTTTTGACTATATTTCCTATGTTGTACATTATATCCCCATGAAATTTATTTTATAACTAAAGTTTGTACCTCTTAATCTCCTTCACCTATTTTGCCCAACCCCCACTCCCCTCTTCTCTGGCAACCACCAGTTTGTTCTCTGTGTCTATGAGTCTGTTTCTGTTTTGTTTATTTGTTGTTTTTTAGATTCTACATATAAGTGAAATGATACAGTACTTGTCTTTTTCTGTCTTACTTATTTCACTTAGCATAATATCCTCTAGGTCCATCCATGTTGTTGCAAGTGGCAAGATTTCATTCTTTTTTATGGCTGAGTAGAATTCCATTTTATGTATATACCTACACACCACAATTTCTTTAACCACTCATCAATTGATGGACATTTAGGTTGTTTCCATTTCTTGGCTATGGTAAATAATGCTGCAGTGAACATGAGTACACATATATTTTCAAATTAGTATTTTTATTTTATTTGGAAAAATAGAAGTGGAATTGATGGATTGTATGGTAGTTCTATTTTTAATTTTTTGAGGAAGCTCAGTACTGTTTTCCATGGTGGTTGCACCAATTTACATTCCCACCAACAGTTCACGAGGGTTTCCTTTTCTCCACATCCTTGCCAATACTTGCTATTTCTTGTCTTTTTGATAATAGCCATTCTGACAAGTGTGAAGTGATATCTCACTGTGGTTTTCATTTATATTTCCTTGATGATTAGTGATGTAGAACATCTTTTCATGTGTCTGTTGGTAATCTGTATGACTTCTTTGGAAATATGTTTATTTAGGCCCTTTGCCCATTTTTCATCAGGTTTTTTTTTTTTTGAGTTGTATGAATTCTTTATATATTTTGGGTATTAATCCCTTATCAGGTATATTTTTTGCAAATATATTATCCCATTTAGTAGGTTGCATTTTTCATTTTGTTGAAAGTTTCCTTCGCTATATAAAATATTTTTAGTTTTGATATATTCCCATTTGTTTATTTTTGCTTTAGGGGACATTGTCAAAGAAATACGGTTAAGCCTGATATTGAAGAGTGTACTGCCTATGTTTCCTCTAGGAGTTCTATCATTTCAGGTCTTTCATTTAAGTATTTAATTGATTTTGAGGTTATTTTTGTATGTGGTGTGAATAAGCAGCTCAGTTTAATTCTTTTACATGTAGTTGTGCAGTTTTCCCAACACCATTTTTGAAGAGGCTGTCTTTGTGTCATTGTATATTCTTGACTCCTTTGTAATAGATTAATTGACCATATAAGCATGGCTTTATTTCTGGGTTCTATTCTGTTCTATTGTTCAATGTGTCTATTTTTGTGCCAGTACCATATTGTTTTGATTACTACAGCTTTGTAGTATAGTTTGCAATCAGGGAGAGTGATATTTCCTGTTTTATTCTTCTTCTCAAACTGCACTGGCTATTCTGGGTCTTTTGTGGTTCCATATAAATTTTAGGATAATTTGTTCTAGTTCTATGAAAAATGCCATTATTATTTTGATAGGGGTTGCAATGAATCTGTATAACGCTTTCGATAGTATGGACATTTTAACATTCCACGAGTATGGAATATCTTTACACTTATTTGTGTAGTCTTCAATTTCTTTCAACAATGTCTCAGTTTTCAGAGTACAGGTCTTTTACCTCCTTTGTCAAATTTATTCCTAGATATTTTATTTTTTTTGATGCAATTGTAAATGAGATTGCTTTCATCATTTCTTTCTGAAAGTTATTGTTAGTGTATAAAAATACAACAGATTTCTGTACACTAATTTTGTATCCTGTAATTTCACTGAATTCATTTACTTGTTCTAATAGTTTTTTTGGCAGAGTCTTTCAGGTTTTCTCTATATATTATCATGTCATCTGTAAATAGGGACAGTTTTACTTCTTCCTTTCCAATTTGGATGCCAAATTTTAAGAACTTTAAATCATGGGTCAGAATGGAGGGAGCACAGGACTTGAGATAAAAGACCTGAGTTTGAGATTCATCTTTAACACTTCCTGTGTGTCTTTGAGCAAGTCACTTAACATCTCTATACCTTAATATTAGTATCATTATTATTATTGGTGGACAGAGTAACTTCATTCTGAGAATCAGCTAAGATAATGGATCTGAATATGCTAAACTATGTAAGGGTTATACAGTTTAGAAAGAGAAAATATATTCATTCATTCATCCAACTAATAACTATTGAAAGCCTATAGATGTGCCAGGTCCTCTGCTGAATGCTGGAAATAAAGTAGTGAACAATATAGTTGAGGTCTCCACCCTCATAGATCTTACATTCAAGTGTAAGAAACAGGCAATAGACTAGCAAAAAATAGGCATAATTGCAAATAAATAGATAATTACAAATTATAATAATTTCTAGGAAGGAAGCTAATATAATGGTAAACTAGAGAATAACTGGGAAAGCCATTTGGACTGGATGTTAAGCAACAGGAACAGAGCTGACGTTGTCAGAGATTTGAAGGTTCTAATCTCTCTGCCTAAAGGAAAAACCAGGCAGGCAGAAGTGTGATGGGAAGAAAATATTTTTTTGCTCTTTTTCTATGATACATCCTGAATTTCCTGTAGATCTGTTTATCTTGCTGCCTTGCTACTCTCTACTCACTGGATCACTGGCATTCATATCTTCATGGGGAAGGCAGATGTCCTCCAGACAAATGCAGAGTCATTGAATTATAAAAAGGGCTTACTTAAGTCTAGTGAAACAAAAGTTTAGGAAGCTAGCTTTTGTTGCCAAGGAAAAAAGGAAGTTTGAAATTAAAAATTTTCCCTTACATATTAAGAGCAATTGGAGTCTGAACACAAGAGGTAGAGAGAATTTATTCTATATTTGAAGAGAGTTTCAATGAGACAGAAAGGAGTGGAAAGTTTCCCACTACTAAAAGAGAGAGGGAAACTGAAGGACAAGATACCAGATATAAATGTACTGGTTCTTTGGAGTACGTATAAAAATCTTTCAAAAGATGGTTTTAGGGGACATTGTTGTTGAGCAGCAAGCATCCATAATTGCCTATCTCATTATTGGTAGAATGAAGATTTTGTTGTGTCCATCTTTATCTCACACAGTCTTTGTTAGTAGGAAACTGAACTCACCTCCAGTTACAGGGGTGGGGCTTAATTGAAGCAAATGATGGTAATCCCCTTGACGGCAACTGTTTCCGAAACCCAGGTTTTAGCCAATCAGCACATGGCGTTCTTTTGTCCATTCTTATTTGTTTTGAGTTGGTCCAATCAGGCTGAAGGAAAAACCTTCTACTACAAGGTTACAGAGAAGTTATTCTCCTTCCCTCTCCCATTGGTGATGGAGGAAGCAGGATGCTAGTACTATTTACAGCCAACTTGTGACCAAGTGGGAAGCCAGCTTTGGAACAAGGCCAACAGTGTGGCTCTTAGAGGGAAAAAGCCGAAAGAACCCACATTCCAGTTGACATTGCTGAGGTCTTGAACCAAGCAATTCTAATACTAGACTTCCCATTTTGTAATATAATAATTTTATATCCTGTTTAATCAGTTTGACTCAGACTTTCTGTTATTTAGAGCCAAAATCATGCAAGATAAATACAATGGGAGAAATAGCCAGACTGTTCTGGAGAAGTGCCAGAATATGAAGAATAATTTCTCACTCTTATGAGTAGATCCTAGGAAATTTTAAAGATGATTAGAAGAGTCCTATGCCAACAGAAGGAGGTGAAGGCAAAATGGAAATGCACACATGGCATGATGAGGTTAATCAGCAAAAAGCTTATGACACCTGCTTTAGTCTGAGAATGCTTTATAAAAAATTCAGAATTTCCTGCATGCTCCAGGGGATAGGGGACAGAGGGACATGTAAGACAATTGAGGGAGCTGCCTTATGACTCCATCAGGGGACTCTTCCCAGTAAAGGGTGTGATGATTTTATAGTAGAGAAGAGCAAGGCAGGTCACTCAGGCTAAAGGTTGAATGGGGATCATTACAATTTCCTCAGAGGAGGAGTATCACCACCAAGACCCAAAGAGAAGGACAATTTAGCAAGGGCAGACCATGAATTACACAAGACCCATCAGCAATGAATGCAGCAAGATTAGAGTTTTACCAGGTAAGTGAGGTATATCTGAACTTGAGGTCATTGGGAATCAACAGAGAACCACATGTAGGTAAGAATGTAAGCTTCTACCTATATCCAAACACCAGATTAGAAGGGATGATCAGATTGTGAAACCAACTGAGAAAGAAGAGATATTATCTTGATAGAGCGTCTGGAATTAAAAGTGTTTAATCGTGTACCTACTAAATGAGACTAGGTTAATCTGAAAGAGACTGTGTTAACCTTCTTCTGGTAGATTGCATCATTTGCCCTAATTCTTTGCCCATCCTGTATCCATGTCCTTTATCATGGGACCTCATAACTTCTCTTTCTAATGAGGTAGAGTCTAGGGTGGAGTCTATTTCCACACTCTTGGATCTGGAGTTGGCTATGTCACTTGCTTTAGTGAATAGAATGAAGCTGAAGGGATTTGTTCCAGTTCAAAGCCTATGTCTCAGAAGGCCCGTGTGTTTCCATTTTCTTGCACTTTTGTGTCTGCCATCATCATGAAAACATGCACAGGATTAAGGGTTATGTGGAGGTGGGCTGAGTCATCCTCATTATCCCAGCTGAAGTCATTTTAGATCAGCTAACTTCCAGATATCCCCAGATGTATAAGGTTTCTCTTGACACCGTAACAAATAAGCACAGTTTTAGTGGCTTAAAAGAACACAAATTTATTGTTACAGATCTAGAGGTCAGAAGTCTCAAATGAGTCCACAGAGCTGCATTCCTTCTGGAAGCTATAGGGGAAAATCTGATTCCTTGTCTTTTCTAGCTTTTAGAAGCTGCCTATATTCTTTGACTCATGGACCCTTCTACCATCTTCAAAGCCAGCAGCATAGCATCTTTCCTGTGTGAACTCCTGCCAATCTCTTTTATAAACCCTTGTGATTATATCAAGCCCACCCAGATAATCAAAATTAATCTCTCCATCTCAAGATCCTTAATCACAGCTGCAAAGTTCCTTTTACATGGCAGGTAATATATTCACAGATTCTGGGGATTAGGACATGGACATATTTGCGTACCATTATTCTGTCTACCATAACAGATATATGAGCAAGCCCAGACCAAGATCAGCAGATATAGATGTGTGAGAAATAAATGCTCAATGTTGCGTGCCACTGAGGTTTTGAAATCATTTGTTATGTGGCATTCTTGTGCCAATTTATAACTGACACATGATAGAGATCAAACTACTCTTAGTTGCCAAGTTTGAAATTATATCCCACCATTAGTTAAAATGAAAACTACAGTGCAAAATGAGAATAAAATAGTAAAAAAAAAGTTCCTTTTCTCTTTCTTTCTTTCTTTCTTTCTTTCTTTGCAGTTTTTCATTATGGAAAAAAAAGGAGAAACTGTAGAAAAACAAAAATATAGAAAAGAATAAAAAATCACTTTTCATTACATCATTCTACAGTAATTACTATCAACATTTTTGTGCACAGCCAGACTTTTCAAATATTCAATCTTTAGAAATTCTATTATGGGACTTTCAATGGCAGGTTGACCTGACCCAGGAGAGC
This sequence comes from Lagenorhynchus albirostris, assembly GCF_949774975.1. Taxonomy (NCBI): domain Eukaryota; kingdom Metazoa; phylum Chordata; class Mammalia; order Artiodactyla; family Delphinidae; genus Lagenorhynchus; species Lagenorhynchus albirostris. The sequence continues at coordinate 37,408,670 of NC_083109.1, read as the reverse complement.
TCTCCTTCTACCTCAAATATTATACATAGAAATGCCAGAACAAACATACTAGAAAATAATAACATGAGGGAGCAAAGGTCAGAGTTAGTGCATTCTAAACTCTTGTACTGTTTAGAAGAAGGAGAAGGATGAAGATTAACTTGTGATTTCTTAAGTATACACGTTAAACATTTAAGGGTAACCACTAAAATAGTAGAAATAAAATGGGACCAATAAAGGAAGCCAGAAGGAAATGGATCCAACAAAATTCATGGAGAGGAAGAAAAAGAAGTCAAGAAAAATCTCCCAAATGGAATGCACAAAATAAGATGGCAGAGATAATTCCAAATATGTCAGTAATTATAATGATGGGAATAGATTATATAAAAACTAGAGACAATCAAATTATTTTAAAATATCCATCTATTTGTTACTTTCCAGAGATGCACTTAAGTAACACAACTCAGAAGGGTTGGAAATAAGAGATGGAAAAGGCATTTGATATGTCAGGAAAGTACTAAAAGAAGGCTGGTTTCCCACACGGCCACAGAAGACACATCAAAGTCCTGTGTAGACTGCAGTATTGTTTGTACTAGAGAAAATTTGGAAACAACATAAAGAGCTATAAAAATGGAAGGTTATATATTCACGTGATGGAATGCTATGTAACAGTTACAATGAATGAACTAGAGCCATATAAATCAACACAGATTTCAAAAATGTTGAATGGAAAAAGAAATGTAAAAACATTACATTCAGCCTGATAACGTTTATCCATATAAAAAAACAACTCTATATATCTCCCACATGTATGTGGCAAAATAGAAAAATCTGGACTGGGTGATAACACACTAAATTTATGTCAGTCAGTTTGAGGGGGGAAAAGATGGGCTAAAGAAATAGAATAAATAAGACTTTAGCTCATGTATAATATTCTAGCTATTTTAATTAAACATTCTGAAGGAGATATACAGTTGACCCTTGAACAACACGGATTTGAACTGCACTGGTCTACTTATACACAGATTTTTTTTTCTTCAGTAAATGCCACAATACTACAAGGTCTGCCATTGGCTGAATCTACAGATGCAGAACCAAGGACATGGAGGGCCAACTGTAAAATTATAATTGGATTTTCTACCAGACTGGGGTCCGTGTCCTTCACTCCTGTCATTCAAGGGTTAACAGTAATTAAGTAATGTTTGTTTCATCATTCCGTCCAATTTTCTGTACTTTTAGAAAATATCTCAAAGTACAGTTCCTGAAAACAGAGTGAGGGCTGTTTTCTCTAAGTCCTCTTTGAGTGCCAAAATTCAATTTTACTATCATATCTAATAGATAAAGAAGCGAAAGAAAAAAAAAAAGAAATCTATAGTGCTTTGGAACCTGCAGGCAAATATTAGAGCGTGGTTTACTATGGAAAAAAATCAGGCAAATGCTAAATGTCTTGAAATAATAAAATTGACACATAACTTTGGGGGCAGTATTAAACTGCCCCCCTTTTTTACGTATCTGGAAGAAAAAAGAGATCCAATTCATAATTCAGCACAGCGTTTTTTAAAATTCTTTTTTCTCTGGTTTTCATATAACCTATAGTTTTCTGGACCTTCTCATTTTCCAACTTCCTTCCTTTCTATTCCCACTTCTGTTCTATCTGAAGCCCCACTACACATGGCTCTTCTGTCTCATCATTTTCTCAATTCTTTCCTCCTGCTCCTTCTAAACTGTCTCTATCCATTTTCCATATTCAGCTGTCACAAAAACCTGGGACCTTACCCAACAAAGACAGAACTCTCCAGGGGAGAAGAAACAAAGCTGAGTAGTCAAAGAGAAAATTCTCCTTAGCAGGGGTAGAAAAGGGAATAATCGTAGGCTGAGAACTCCGTAAATTAATATAGATCGTTCCCATCACAAATGCAAACAGCTGGCTTTGAAATACAGATCAGCATACAGATTAGAATCATAACAGCAACTGGGGATGAAAAGTATGTCCGGAGGAAGAAATGGATGGTCTTGGTTCAGGTCCAGATAGCCCATTTAGATGGTAAACTCTGTGTTTTGTGCAGATAGAATCCATGTCTGCACTATTTTCTGTTGTGTCTCAGTGCCCAGTCCAGAGAAAGAACCCCGATATATTTGGTGGGTGACCTTGAGAAGAAGAGTGTCAGTTTCTTTAATTATAAAGTAGCAAATTAAACAATGTCATCCTTCCACTTTATGGAAAATTTACTAGACGCCAAGTGATCTACATTGTAAGAGAAATAACTAAGAAAAGGGAAGTGTAGTAGACAAATCATCAAGTGTAGAGGCCAGAATACTCCTCCATAATCAGAGGGGGACCTGGGTAAGCTCACTCGTTGTAGTTTCTCACCTGTCAGATAGGAAAGGTTGGGTCAAATCATCTCTGAGTTCAGTTCTTATTGTGACTTTGCAACTCCTCTCCTTAAAAAGTGGAGCTGTGGCTTGCTTTGACCAATAGTGGGGTGGAATGAAAATGTGCAAGTTTTAATTCTCGATCCCAAGATTCCTTGTGTGATTTTCCTCTCACTCTTGGAAGCCTGCCTCCACCATGTACATAAGCCCAGGCTAGGCTGCTAAAGGGTGAGAGACACATGGCCCAGTCACTCCCATCATGCCAGCCAACAGCCAGCCAACTCCAGAAACTGATCAGAATCTTACTGCAGATACATAAGTGAGCCCAACTGAGACCAGAAGAAGGATTCAGCTGACCCTAACTCAGATTGCTGGGCCAAATAAATCATTTTTTTTTTAAGCCACCAAGTTTAGGGGTGTTTGTTATGCAGCAACAGCTAACTGATATAATTTTCAAATTGAACATTCAGTGAGTCAATTACCCTTCCCTCCCTTGTACCTTCAGACAGAGGGTACATTTTCCAGGAAACTTCCCCTGACCAAGAAAGCATCCAATGCATTGTCTTGATGGTCTGTTGTCTGCTTTTGTTTGGCTGTATAACTTCCTGTATCATTGTTCTATTGGCTATTTAAAGAGCTCTAACAGACATGGTTAAAATTAGTCCACACATTATCCCTGGGACCTACTTATTTCTGCCTCAAGCTTTTTCTCATTTAGCTAAGGCCTAGCTACTCATGGCTCTTGATGTTCACTGAAGAAAACAATGCAGTAGGACATGTCTGTCTTTAGTTTCTGCACCCCTCTCCTCTGACAGCCACCATCCTTGAAGGTGGGCATCATGCTCTTGCTGTCTTTAGATACCTGGGACTATTCCCCATGAACATCTAAGCTCAATTGTGCAGTGACCCTTTAGATGAGGACTCTGTTCATTGCATTTCAAGGTAACACCTAGTTATGTAACAGATTAATTCTGATGCTGGCCCATCACAGAAATTTCAGCTCAGATTGGCTTGAGTGAAGAAGGGGAATTTATTTGTTTTTGTTACTGAAGGGTATCTGGCTTCAGGCATGGTTTTAATTAGGTTTCCGTCTTTTTCACTCCATCAGTAATCTCTCTTTTCCTCTGCCTTGCCTTAATTTACAAGCAGGCTTTCTCCACATGGTGACAAAAATGGCTGCTGGGAGCCTGGGACTCCCATGTTTTCTGCTGAATAACTGCAGCACAAAGAGAACTCTCCCTCCCCAGTAGTTTCAGCAGAAGTCTTCTGGCTGATTCTCACTGGACTCCTTGGGTCACATAGTGTGCCTGAACAGATTGCTTTCTCCAGGGGAATGGCAAATGCTAATTAGCCAAACTGATAACCTTCTAGCCCCCCAGAGAAGGGTAGAGTGGGAGGTGAGGGTGGGGCGAGCACCACTCAGTAACTTGGATTAAGAGAGAGTGGGATTTTCCCCGGAACATCAGGTGCTGTTACTAGAAGGGGGACAGATGTGGGCAGGTAAAACCAGCAGTTACCATCTGACCAATGTCTTTCAATCTCACTGTATATTATAGTCACCCGAGGGGGACTTTTAGAAAACACTTCCAGAAATACTGCTTTATTCATTCTGAGGTGTGGCCTGGGCCTCAGTATTCGTTTAAATTCTCCAGGTGGGGCTTCCCTGGTGGCGCAGTGGTTGAGAGTCCGCCTGCTGATGCAGGGGAATGGGTTGTGCCCCGGTCCAGGAAGATCCCACATGCCGTGGAGCGGCTGGGCCTGTGAGCCATGGCCGCTGAGCCAGCGCGTCCGGAGCCTGTGCTCCGCAACGGGAGAGACCACAACAGTGAGAGGCCCGCGTACTGCCAAAAAAAAAAAAAAAAATTCTGCAGGTGATTCTAATGAGTAGCCAAAGGCAGAACTGCTGCATTAGGGATATTAATAGCTAATTAAGCCTGATCCTGGGAAATGCCTTGAAGCCTGCGGGTCAGGCTAAAAGAGGGCATCTCTCAGGGCAGAGTTCCCGACACTGGAGAAAGCTAAGAATCAGTGTGGTGCAGTTGGCATGGGAGTGGACTGAGGTCGGCAGACAGGTAGCTGTAATTGCCCCCCAACTGAAGTTTATTAGCAACCACCTGCTGTGTACACAAGTTGCCAGCCCTGATGACAACTTTTTTTTTAATTTAATTACTTTACTTTTGGCTGCGTTGGGTCTTGGCTGCTGTGAGCGGGCTTTCTCTAGTTGCGGCGAGCGGGGGCTACTCTTTGTTCAGGTGCACAGGCTTCTCATTGCAGTGGCTTCTCTTGTTGTGGAGCACAGGCTCTAGGCGCACAGACTTCAGTAGTTGTGGCACATGGGTTCAGTAGTTGTGGCTTGTGGGCTCTAGAGCGCAGGCTCAGTAGTTGTGGCACACAGGCTTAGTTGCTCCGTGGCGTGTGGGATCTTCCTGGACCAGGGCTCGAACCCGTGTCCCCTGCATTGGCAGGCGGATTCTTAACCACTGCACCACCAGGGAAGCCCCTGATGACAACTTTTGAAATTAAATTTTGAGAACCGTTTTGGTCCAGAAAGCCAGAGGATCCACTCCGACACCCCCAATTACAGACTGAAAGGTTCAAGGTCAGTTACCCCATCAGAGGCCACCTCCCCCAGGGTCAGGTGTAGGGACCCTTGGGGGCCCTGGCGTCATTCATCCTGTGGAGCCCACGCCTATCCCCCTGGTCCGCATTAGAGGGGGTGGAACAGTCATTCCCATCTTTCCTGCTGCAGAATGTTTTCTCCCAGCCGGTTGGAGGAGGCAAATTCTCCTCATCTTTCTAGTGAGGAAAAGTTCTGGCCAATCACGAGAAGCCAACTGGAGACTGCAAATGTGGGGATGAGATGGCAAAATCTGTTTTTGGAGCTGCGAGCGACATACCTCTCCGTGCGCAGAGCTGCCCCAGAAAGCTTGTTGTCAGGCAGCCTCTGGCAGCTGCTCCCCGCTGGTGGGTGGAGGTTTCAGAGGCTGCTGGTTGCCTGGGTCTCTGCATCCAGAATTCCACATGTTCAGAGTCCAGGCCCTGAGCAAAACGCAATATGGGGCTTCTTCCAGAACTTTCATTTTGGGAAATTAGGGAGAGGAGAAAGCTCAGAGAGAGGCCATGGGATGCAGTAGGCAGGATAAGGGATTGGAAATCCAAGCTCCAACTCACTGATTTCTGTCCTGTCTTCCTCGACTTGGGCACATGACAGAGCCTCCCTGAACCTCAGTTTCCTCATCTGTAACATGGGGTCCTAGACGTGTCTGAGAATCCTCCAGGCTCTGCACATTCTGGGGTTAGGATAAGGGAGGGAAGGGCCACCAGCCTGCTTTGCTTTGGGGGCAACTGGTGGTTGGAGGACAATGAAATGTTTATGACCCCCTCATGTTTAAGAGCAAGAGACACCCCATTTCTCCTTGTCCTTTCCTTCCCTCCTGATCACATCACTGTCACTCTAGAAGCATAAATATTGAGGACAATGCCAGAGGTGTGTGAGGGGCGGCCAGGCCAAGGGGTTAAACACGGCTTTAATCCCTGTGTTTCAAAGGGAGACGGGCAGCGCTTATGCAGACGTGGAGGCTCGAGGCCGCTTCCGTTTTCTCTCCTCTCTCCCGCCCTGTCTCTCTCCTCCCCCTCCCTCCCTCTTCCTTCCACTGCTGTTTACTGATCCCCCAAGTCGTGATGACGTGCCAGGAACGGTGCCAAGCGCGACGGCCCCGAATTCATCGGGGGGTGGATGAAAGCTCTGCCCCGTCGGAGTCTCCTGGGGCAGAAGTGGAAATAAACAGTGACAGTACAGCCCCCCTAGGGCTCCCGCGGAAATGAGCGCGGGCTGTTCGGAAAGCCCTCGAGAGGACCCCCGAGCCAGGGGAGGCGGGCCCGGCGCCCCTCACCTCCGCCGCAGATGGCAGGGGGCCGAGGGAGGCCGGGCTGCAGCCCCGCGGGTGCCGCCGTTGAGTCAAGAGCCCGCCTCCCAGCCCGCGCGCAGGCGAATCCCCGCCGCCCAGCTCAGCGCCGCCCGCGCCGCGCCTCCACCCACCCTCCGTGCCGCGCGCCCCGCGCCAAAGCCTGCTGCTCGCGGGGGGATGCGGCTCCCCGACCTTCCGCCGCAGCCCTGAGCCGCGGCCACCGGAGGGAAGCCAAGGGGTGTGGGTGCCTGCCCTGCTGAAGGGGGGCGATTGCTGAGCTGCAGTGTTCCTTGGCCTCAGAAAACGTTGCCCGGGAAAAGGGGGGAAAACAGAACCAGTGAAATGACTCAGGATTCTTGGAGTGGCTACGACGCAGCGGTGCAGAGGACTGATTCCAGCAGCAGTGGTGGGAGCTAAGAGGCCTGGTGGGGCTCTAAGTTTCAAACAGAGGGACGGACCCTGCCCCAACCCTAGCTTGAATTTTTGTAGGAGAGTAGAAATGCACTTAAAATGTATAGCTCTAAAAATACCAAACTGCTGTATTTGGGTGAATTCGCACCAAGCAGGTGACCCAGAAAAAGAAATAAGCTCCTGAAGCCTTGAGCATCCACAGAATAATCACTCTGCTGGGCCAAGGCCAAGTGCTTCAATCCCACTGACCTTTCCAGATTACCTTTTGGGAAGAAAGGCTGGAGGATGGATGGAAATGAAGAGCAGCAAACTGGGTCATTTCTATCTGGAACTACCCAAAGCGACCATCTCTGAAAAGCCACCCTGAGCCCCAGGGGCTGCAGGGTGGTCACCAGGTCCCCCAGGAGCTCCTGCTGTCTAGAAGCTGTCCTTCCTCCATAGGCTAATGGCAGAGGAATGACACTGCCCCGGGCCTCTGGGATGAAAGAGCTGCCCCAGCCTGGATGTGCTTCCACCAAGATGGGCAGTGACTTGTTCAGCAAAGCCTATGACTTGGGATCTCAGCTCATAGAGGGTCAATGGGGAGCCCTCTTTGTTTCTCTTGTCTGTACCAGTTTGCTTCCAGATGAGCAGAAGGCTGTCCTTCCTCTATATAGCAGCCAAAGTCATGCTCCTGGAACCTTAGTCAGATTATACTGTCACCTGCTCAGACCTCTCCAGTGACTTCCCATCCCAAGTCATTACCAAGCCTAAAGACCCTCTGAAATCGGGCCCCAGTTAACGCTTACCTCCTCCCCGTCCCCTCTTTCCCCTCTATCACTCTACTCCAGCCAGAGTAAGGGATCTGGCCTTCTCCCTGTTCCACGAACACACCAGGTGCACCCCTACCAATGGCCCTTCCGGCATGCTGTCCCCTCCACCTAGAACTCTCTTTCCCCAGACATTTCTTTCATTTTACTCTGCCCAAAAGACTACCCTCCCCAAAATAGAACCCTATCCAAAATAGCTCTCTGTGCTGTCTCCATAGGCCTCCTTGCTGTTTTCATGTCTTTATTTTATGTTTACTTATCTGCTTATCATGCATCTCCCCTAGAATGTGAGTTCCCTGAGGGCAAGATCTTTGTCTGGTGGGCTCTTCTACTTCCAGTGCCTGGCACACGGTAGGTGCTCAAATAAATATTTGTGGAAAGAATGAGGTCAGAATCGGCCAAGGAATTTGCTCAACTTCACACAGTCAGTTCATGGAACAGCCAGGAGCTATGCCCTTGTCACCTCCTCCTGAGCCTAGAACTTTTCTAGTATTTCATGCTCAAGCTGGTTATTTGGAAATGATCTCAAAATGAAATCAGACTGGGCAATGGCTACTGAATAAGCTGGACACCTTCTCAAGATGCAGTTTTTAGGGTCCTCCAAAAGCCCAAGGGCCCCATTACTCTGGAAAGCAAATATTAAAAAAAGTAGGAAGTTCCAATAGACGTTGAGTGATTCGTGATGCGGTGACAGCCTTTGGTCTTTCCTGACATTTCTTCTTTAATCACCTTTGAAGTCTTGGCTGGAAGCCGAGTTTTAAAGAGTGCAGGGCCTTTGTACTGAATCTCATTCTACCCATTAAATCTGGAGTTATTTTTGGAAGAGAGAGTCCTGCCAACGGAACCCAGAATCTTAAGATCTATATTAATGCATTGGAATACAGCTAATGGTCATTTTTGGCAAAGGGGCCTTCTAAGTCGTTCAGTCTTCTTGTGGCCATTTTCATGTGCCATACCAACTAGTTCTTTTCTTAGCAATTTTTAATTTTCTCTTTTAAATTGGAATATTATAAAGGATATCCAAGAATTTCAGCAGTGCTAGTGCTTTTTAAAAATAGCATGATGCAAAGAAATAATTCCCAGAGTTGGAGACAGGAAAACTAGGTTTGCATCTTGGTTGCTCTGTATTCCAACTCTGTAACCCTCTTTGTATTCCAAGTCCTCAATTGAACAGGTAGGGTTGTACGGTCCACCTGCGGTGAAGGTCAGATGAGTTATTGTAGAATAAAGTTCTTTGTAGGTGGCACAGCACTGGGTACTTCAGTGCCCAGCATGATGCTGTTATAAAGAATATTTTTAAAAATTGAGAATCAAAGTCCATCTTTCTGGAGTTACAGTCAGGGTGGGAACTATGTACAAAATACCTTGCACTGGGGCACATTAAGAAAGGGGTTGAGAGCTAAAATGGAAAATCTGCCGGTATCAAGGTCACCGTGCCAGGGATTGGGGGGAGGATGTGATCATTGAAGAAATTTGGAGGGCTATAATGGCTGAATCATAGGGCTAGAACCAATGAGAGTTGGAGAGACCCACACAATGGATACTACTTGATCAAACTGACATGAAACAGAGTGGACGATGGAAGGATGGGGAGGGCAGGGACTAGTTCCTGTCTTCCTCCTTCTTTCATTTAGCAAATGTTCTTGAGTGCTGACCAGGGGTTAGACATAGTCTTTCCATCATCTTCAGGAAACTGCAGATAACTGATGAATAACTACATCCTTGCTGTAAGTGGTACACCCTATTGGTTCACCCTCCCCCTCCCCCACTCCTCACCCCATCCCAGCTTGGAGCAGTTGATTAGAGAACTAGGGGATTTGAACCTCCTGAATACCAAGAAAAGCACGTAATTTTCTAGAGCTGGAAGCCTGATGCAGATTTCTAGGGAGCCAGCAGAACTGGGTTTTGGGGGGCTTTGATGATGCATCCAACAAAGCCAAAATGGCAGAATCAAACCAAAGAAAATACCTAACCTTACCCTTTTAGTATCAATTTATCCAACCCTATTCTACATTTTCTACCAGTTGCCTGCCTCTGTATTGTCTGTTTTAGTCAATAAGCCACTAGGGGATGGGCAGTCTGTCTTCCTAGCACACCAAGCACCAAGTCACCATGTAAAAAAGCACATAGAAAATATTGTCTAATGACAATGTGTTTTCTCTAACATGCTAACTATAAAATAGCCTTTAAATGACCAAAGTTTTTGATCATTCATTGAATATTTATCTGGTGCCTATGAGGTTCTCCTTTGTGGGTATATCTTCATCCACCTTATTTTTACTGTTTTACTGGGTCCTTAATAGTAGCTTTTCACAATCCTATGATGATACAGATCCTGATATTGAAACCCCTGCTAATCTAGGACTTAAGAAGAGGTGGTGATTACTGTATGGAAAGAAACAGAGTAATGATAACAAATGGCAAACCCTATCTGCATTCAATTGGAGGTGGAAAGATGAAAGGAAGGTAGTGTATCAGTCAGCTATTGCTATATAACGGATCAACCCCAAACTCAATTATTTCAAATAATCTTTTTTTTTCTTACTATGTGTCACTGGTTGGATGGAGGTTGGATTATCTAGGATGGGTTCAGATGGGCTTGGTTCAGTGAGCTACTTTGGGTAGATAATAAGAGCAAAAGATGGTAAACTCAACTAAGCAAGTTCATTTTGAGTCTTTGTTGCATCACATTTGCTAACGTTTCATTGGGTGAAGCAAATCACATTGCCAAACCCATCATCAGTGAAGAAGGGAAATGGATTCTGTCTCCAGTGGGAGGAAGTGTAAAAGGTCATGGATACAGTGAGAGGTGAAGCACTAAGTATCAATAATGCATACATTAGAATCTAGTTTCTTTACACGGAATGTTCGCAGAATATGGGAATATTATTTTATTCCACCCCCTGATGTTCTAACTCATTAAAATCAGTTAATCCATGGATTAGGCTGTTCTAGCAGCAGTTGGAATTATTCCCCCGTGAAGGCCCTTTTGGCTGTTAATTCATCGGCAAGTGCCGAATCAGATGCAATACTAGACATGGAATCAAAGAGTCTTGGGTTCAAGTCCCAGTGGTACCACTTATCATCTGTGCATCTCTGAGTGATCTATTTAACCTCTCTGAGCCTCCATTTCCTCATCTATAAAATGAGAGTAAAAATTCGTTCTCTATCTCATAGGGTTGTTACAAAGATCAAAATCAAATGAGGGCTTCCCTGGTGGCGCAGTGGTTGAGAGTCCGCCTGCCGATGCAGGGGACACGGGTTTGTGCCCCGGTCCGGGAAGGTCTCACATGCCGCGGAGCGGCTGGGCCCGTGAGCCATGGCCGCTGTGCCTGTGGGTCCGGAGCCTGTGCTCCGCAACGGGAGAGGCCACAACAGTGAGAGGCCCGTGTACCGAAAAAAAAAAAAAAATCAAATGAGATCATGAGTATGAGAGTGTTCTGTAAACTGGAAATAACTTCATATGCAAGGTGGTACTAACAATGGGCAAAGCACTCGAAGCCTTCTGATGGGTCCTGTTTGTATTGGAGATTCTTACACGTCTATCTTCTTATCCAATTCCACTGATTCAGTGATTTGCATTGTTGTTATACTCCTTAGGCCTTGTTCCTGGTGCAGCCAAAATGAAGCATAAGTAGTTTGAGGTGGGGTGGGATAGTCAGTGTGGGATTATCAGGAAAGGAACATGGAACAGGTGGTGAAGACAGGGAAAAATTCAGCTTGCTTCTTGTTCTGCCAAATGACAATGTAGCCATCAGTATCATTTCTAGGGTCTCACAGCATGGAATTCTGAAGCCAAAGTCCTTTCTTGTTGTAACTTAATTTCTTCCTGGTTATTTTCCAGTGGTTTCTATGGAGGTTGGAGGATGCTATGGAAGGCAGTGCCAGCAAATACAGAATAGTGCACAGCTTTGAACGGTGTCTTGTGGTTTCCTTTGCTTGGCTTTCACTTTGGCTTTAAAATTCTTGATTTTCATGAATCCGTCTAAAAATATAAACTTATTTAACAACCTTAGCAGTCTACATTCTACATATTAATATCTGGGGTGCCATCTGTTCTATCTCTTGGAGTGAGTTGGTTCCTAGGTGTGCCGTCCAACTTCATCCGGGAGGTGGCCTGGGGAGGCCATATGGCTTCTGGCATTTTTCTGGCCACACCAGTACCTGGGCTCAGGCCCAGGAACTGGTTTGAGCTTAGGAATGAGCATCGTACCAAATGGACTAAGGTTGGATCAGTATAATCTGACTTTTCAGGCTGTATCTGAAGAGAGAAGGAAAGGCCATGGGGTATTTCTAGTGATTTCCCAGTGACAAAATTCATTACTGAGAGGGTTTCTCCCCAGTGCAATTATTTAGGCAAGACCCCTAAATACAATGGTATAATCTCAGGTTTTCTAAGAAGAAACATCCCACACCACATTCAAGATAAGTTATAGGGTTGAAGTGTGAGCTTAAGATAAAACAAACGTGCAAGTGAAACAAAAATTCAGTTAAACCAAAAATAATGAGCATGGTATGAGGAGGAGGGGCAGTGGGTGGAATCAAGATTCCTCAGTTCCAGCCTCAACTTTGTCCCTAACCACCTGTGACGTCTTGAACAAAGTCTTTCAGTGATCTGTATCTCAGTTTCCTCATCTGTGGCAGGGGTGAATTGGACCAGATGCCCTTCAAGACCCATCCAGCTTTGTCATCTGAGACTTTCATGCCTTCCCTGTCCTTATTGGTAAAATGAGGAAGTTGAACTATTTTACCTTGAAGGTGCTAACTCCTTTATCCCATGATTGTACTTTCTCATAGGAGGGAACTAGAATTGCACAGGTTTCAGTGCAAGCCCTGTTGGCCATATGTGTTCTTTGGCAAGAATCTAGGATTAGAAGACGGAAAGGAACACAGAAAGGGAAATGAACCTTTGCCCACTGGCATGAGATTGAATGTTTTCTTTTAAAGGCCCAAAATAAAAATAAAACAAAGGAGTCTGCATTTCAACATTTTTCATGTAAATAATAGACAACATCCCATTAGTGAGACTAGTCAGAGTGCATTATTTCAAAGTGTGGTTTTCATCTGACAGGTACCATTTGGAGTGCAAATGCATGTTTCTGGCAAAGCCCCCATGCCTGGTGATGTTTTCCTTAGCAAAGAGGGCTTAGAAACTGGGAGAGATACTGTGCAGGGGAGGGAGTGTGTCCAGAGATTAAACATGTCTGTGTTGCTCATCTTTCAGGACCACCAAATTAGTAACCTCAGTGACTTGATTCTTCCCATGCATGCATCTAGACAGCTCACTGCCATTGTAGGTGCCTGGGGATTAATGAGCGTCCTCCACACCTTGGCTAGCTTTTGCTTTTACTTCTGTCTGTCTCCTAAAACCTTCCATCTAGTACATCACCCTCTGTTTGGCCAGCAATGACAAGAAAGAACACACTGGCTTACTGGGCTTTGAATTCATAGCTGCTTTCTAGGCTGAGTCAATGTCAAATGGTCTGCGTATACACCAGTCTGTTTGGGGGTGGAAAGATGAAAATTGTGGTAAGTTAAACAATTTGTGGGGTGCATTTTAAAGTTCTAAGTAGATGTTACTTTTTATAAATTCCTGTGGGCCAGTGTAGCTCTAGTTTGCTGCTCTGTTAAGTGATGTCTCAGCTCACAGGGACCCAAGTGCAAGTAGTTTAGTTAGAGGGTGATGCCAAGAAGCCTGTAAAGAAGTGAGGAGGTAGGATGGAGAAAGGAAGGCAGGCAATTAGGGGCGCATTATCAAATCAGGCTCACTCTCACTGGGGAACTCTGAGAGCCCATATAGAGAATATATCTCAGAGTTATCCTGAGGGAGCAAGGAGGCTGGGGTATTTATCCATGAACTTCTGCCAGTTATTGACTGAGGGCTGCCTCAAAGGGGTATTAATTACCCAGCACTTTGGTCTGTCTTGTTCTAAGGCAGAAACACTAGAGTATGCCCTTAGGAGTAGGAATTCAGGTAGGAGAGAATTATTATGGTAAGAGCTGAAGGGATATGGCAGGGCTCCACCTGCACTTGCTACAAATAGGCACATCAGGGAGACCACATACAACAAGTAGATATATGTGGATGAAAGTATTAGAATTCCCCCACTCAAGCTTAAGTGCTAAAAGAGGCATAATGATGCAAAACTGAAATGTTCAAAAATTAGAATGACTTCAGGTAAAGCTTGATCCAGCTCTTCAATTCTTGACCAGGCATGGGGCTTTTCTCACCCTCTATTTCTCTGTGTCACTTTCTATGTGTTGGCTCCATTCTCAGTAGTTTCTACCCTCATGGTTACAAAAGAGCTAATGGTAGCTATATTTTCTAGCTTCAATATCCAGCCAAGAAGAGAAAGTCTGTTTTCCAAATAGTTTAAATAAGTTCTGTAGTTCAGTCTTTCAGGCTATGATTGCCCTGATTAGGGTCATATTCCCACCTATAAAGCAATCATTGCAGCCAGGGGACTTAAGCCTATCAAAACTCACCCCCGAGTTTTTGGAGGGTGGGGAAATCTAACTCAAAACACATGGCTGAGAAATTTAGTCTGTTGGGTCAAGAATAGGAGGTAATTAATACTGAGGCCCTTAAATCTAATAGTACAGGTGTTTGATAACCTTAAACAAAGGAGCTAAATCAATGATATTATATTTCAGCCCCCTGATGTCAGAATCCAGCTGAATGTCCAGGGAGGAGTGAAAGAGATCCACAGTGGTGTGGTAAGAGAGGGAAGCCAGGAAGGAAAAGTGATGGTGTAAAGCTTGGGTACCAACAGCCACTCCAGGGAGCTGAATTCAGACTGTATCTCTGACAACACTAATGCCGGGTAATATTTATTTAGCTGAGCCTAATAAGCAGTGTAAAGAGTCTCATCTCTCAAATTGGCACAGCAAGGGGCCACAGCAGCCAGGCTGCTGATAATTAACAGTGAAATGCCTGGCGTGCTCTCTCCTGCAACATCCAAAGGGATGCCTGGGACTGCTGAGCAAATTCATTTTCTTCTTGCTGGCTGGGATGAGGATGGAGCTTTCTGCAGAAAATTACTGAAGAGGCAGCCAGCCAAGGGCAGAACAAAATGGCTGCTGTGAAAAGGCAGGCTGGGCTGAGCAGAGCAACCCATCTCTTACCTGTGGAAGGTTACATACTCACATGCTTTGCATTTTCAGTACCCATAAGCATACCCATACAGGCAAAGGGGAGTTATATTATTTTTAGCTCACAAGTGCTGCAGCTGAAACAGTAGCTGCAGAATCAAAGAATGTTAGAATTCAAATGAACCTTGGAGACTGCAATAAACATTATACAGATGTGTGGCTTGTGAGTTCACGGTGGAGTTGACACAAGGACTCAACACCCCGTCTGTGCCACTGCAGTGTTAATAATAACAATGTCTATGATCTAAATTCTTGAGATTTAACCTAGACACAGATCTTGTTCCCCTTTTACAGCTGAATCATTCAGCGAAATTCATGCAGCAAATCAGTAGAAGATGGACGACTTCAATACATTTTTTAAAAAATTTATTTTATTGAAGTATTGTTGATTTCCAATGTTGTGTTAATTTCTACTATACAGCAAAGTGATTCAGTTATGCATATATATATACATTCTTTTTCATATTCTTTTCTATTCGGGTTTATTACAGGATATTGAATATAGTTTCCTGCGCTATACAGTAGGACCTTGTTGTTTACCCATTCTATATATAATAGTTTGCATCTGCTAATTCCAAACTCCCAGTCCATCCCTCGGTCACGCCCTCCCCCTTGGCAACCACAAGTCTGTACTCTATGTCTGTGTGGACGATTCCAATACTAATTAGCACTGTCCATGAATAATTCTGGAAGCTCTCTCTAATTAACTAATAATAGTGATGATGGGGATGATAGATAATTATTTAGCTCTCAAAATATACCAGGCACTGTGCTAAATAATTTACATGCATTACTATTTTGAATTTTAATCCTCATAATAACTCTTTGATGTGGGTGCTACTCCCACTGTATGGTGAAGGAAATTGAGGTTTACAGAGTTTATGAACTTGCCCAAGAACCCATAATTGGTAAATGGTGGAGCCAGGATCTGATCTACCTGGTCTCATTTAAGAGCCTGTACCTGTAACCACTATTAATCTTAACTTTTCCTGCCAGTATTTCAGTGACTCCCACTGCAATTTTTTTTTTTTTTTTTTTTTTTTTGCTTCTCCAGGAAGAAATTCTCTATCTGGAGAGAACTGGTATCTTTTCCTTTTACCCCTAACAAAAATGTATAAATTTATTGCACTTTGTAGAATTGCTGTTAATGATTTTGATGCATTTTTTAAAAAGATGATCACATGTGAAACACTACATTTACATATTTAAAGACAGTTTTTCTAAATGTCAGTTCAAAATATAGATGTATCAGGATTTGGAAAGGAAATAATTGTTTTTATTGCTACTCTCCTAGTACTGTGGGTGCATCAGACCCCACCGAAGGCATCCCTGCCAAATAGTCTTTCTTTCTTCTTGAGTCCCCACCCCTGATCGGCATGACTTCCCATCCTCCTTCCTCCAGTTTCTCCAGATGGCAGACATCTTTCGGCCTCCTGGCTCCTGCAACTTCTTCCTACTGAATTGGAGCCAATTCCTGAAATCTAGCTTTCTCCTCTTCAAAAGGGTGTGCATAGCTTCTACAAGGACAAGGCCATCTGACTCCACTGCCTGTTGGCTTCTCTTGTCAATGTCCTTATCTGACCTCGGTTTTTCCTCAGTTGATCCCCATGGAGAGATGACCATTGGTTTGACTTGCATCAAGTTTTCCCGTTGGTCACCATGTCATTTTAATTCTTCTTTCCTCAACTTCACTGTTAAGATCACACTCTTCTCTACTTTGGAGCTGTTTCTACCCCCACTGTAATAACATTATTATAACTTAGGGAAGACAGATTAACTCTGATACTTTAAACTTCAAGCAGTTTTGCCAATTACATCACCAGAGAGCTGGTTCACAGATGACAAAAGAATTGACCATTGATGTATAGGGTATGGGAGGAGCTGCTCTGCATGGAGGAGAAACTCACTTGCCACAAAAGAATGGATAACTGAGGCAGAGACAAGAATCACATAGGACATACATGAGTAAGGTTTGTACTTTTCTCTTTTTCTTTTTTTCTGTCTTAGTTTGTTAGACCTGAATTTGCCCCTATTTCTACCTTCAAGCAATTACTGTCTTATATGATATAGTCTAAGCTTTTCCTACATTGTCAATAAAAAAATTTGCCTTCCTCCTGTCTTCTAGAAATATGTAATCTGCCTGAATGTTTATGATATGTATAATTGAGCATTTCCCAAAAGTAAGAAGACTCAATTAATGGGGGGCTTATACTACTCATGGAGATAACCTTTAAAAAAAAGGGCGAATATTTCTTCTGCTGGATCTTTTCTTTATCTTCAATGTGAGTACTTCTTACTTTCCCTTTACATCAGTGTTTATATTTTAATTTATTATTATTATTTTCTTTTATGTTGAGCCTGATGAAAGCTATGAGTTTTCTCTCTCCAGTAAAATGTCCAAATCTCTCTCTCTCTCTCTCTCTCTCTCTCACACACACACACACACACACACACACATTTTGGCCAGAATCTCAAAGTATTCATTGCTGCTCACACTCACAGAAATCCATTCTTCCCACTGCTGTCAGACTAAGATTTCCATAAGATGAGTGAGGTCATTTTACTTTCCTGACCCCTGTCACCAGCAGATAACAGAAAGAAGCCCAAAATCTTCCATGACAATGCTCAAATTACCCTTCCTTTCCATTTATCCTCTGTTCTAGCAACATTCTGTGCATTCTTATCTCTTCATGCCTTTCAGGCTGTTCACTTGACCTGGCATAATTTCCTCTTATTCTCTACCTTGAAGAATCATATGCATTTTTCCCAATCCCACTAATAGCACCTTCTGTGAATCCCTCTATCACACCAACCAACATAGAGGACACAAACAGAATCAGGATTCATCTTTCCTTTCTTTATCTTTCAACTCCATGAAGCTTTAAACTCTTTGATAGTATTTAAGAGCATATAAATCTTAAGATTAAACAGAACCTTAAAAAACATTTTGTAATGCTTTTTTTTTGTTTGCCTCATATCATTTATCAATAATAATAAAATTTTAAAATATTTAATGTGCAACTTTTATGTGTTGGGCACTGATCCAGCCACTGGGGCATAGCATGGAACTTTCTCTATATTGAGAGAAGGAAGGCTAGAAATAAGTTTTAAAAAACAAGTACTTACAAATGTTGAGTATTGAAGGTTCATTACTTTGAGAAATGAGGTAGAGAATGACTAGAACATTAATTTGTTTAATTTGGAGGTCTAGAGAAGCATCTCTGACATTTCAGTTGAAACCTGAATGGTAAGAAAGAGCTGGCGAGGTAAAGATGGGGGGAGTAGAATGTCTGGTAGAAGGTACAGCAAGTGCAAAGGCCCTGAGGAGGGAGTTTGATAAAACGAAGACAAAAGGCCAGTGGGGGGTGTTCTTAGTTGAGGTCAGAGAGGAATAAGGAGTTTGGAATTTATTCTAAGTGACATAGGGCCTTCTAAGTCTGCAAGCTCCTTGAGAGCAGACTTATGTGGCCCAGCACAATGCTTGGCAAAAGAAATAATGCTGTAATGAAAAACTTTTTATAACAAAGTCATTTTGAGAATGTTAAGATGCTCCTTATTGTAAACTACTAGGAGAAAGTTGTTTCCTAGGCTATGCTATGTATATCCACAGTCACATTTGGCTAAGAGAAAATTTAGCTATTAAATAACAACCCTTGGATTCCAATTTTCTCCAAGGACCATGGTGGGAACTTTTATGAGCTCGCAACTGTCCAGCTTGCCCTGCAAGTTCCCATTCATTCCACTTTCTTAGATTCTATCTTATCACTAAAATGGTTTGAAGCCTCAGGAATTTTACAAGTTTCAATCTGCTCTTGGCTTTTTGCCTCTAGCATTCAATTTTCACACCTACTTTTATGCATTCAAGAATGGTACTAGACTGGCTTCCTTTCATAGGGTTTTTTTCCATTTCAACACATTTTCAAACATTACTTATTTAGAAGGTTGTATAAAACATATATGTTCAAAGAATAATTGTAAAGCAAATATTTGTGTAATCACCACCTAGGTTAAGAAATGGAATGTTACATTTTAGAAAGTGAGATTTTAGGATGGAAAGCAACCTTTAGAATTGAAATCACGTGGTTTGCACCCATGTTACAGATGAAAAGTCTAAGTCTTAGAATTGGTAAGTGGTTTTATGCAGGCCATACAGCAGTTACGGATGGTGCTAATGGAGAACCATCAACCCTAAACTAACAGGCACCACAGAGATCAGGGGCTCAGTTTCTCCGTCCAGGCTGTCTGGGCTCTAGATGAACAGTTCAGTTAGAGCTGAGGGGGGAGGAGGTGACTGTATCATGGAGGGACAATTATTCCCCTTTCCGGAAGCTTTTGATGAAGGTAACACTTATGGTCTATTCTCAGGGTGCTTTGCTAATTTCATATGTGGTTGGATTTTTAGCATGGAGTTCTTTCCCATTTTTCTTTTTCATCACTAATTTGGTTCGTGTTTACAGTCAATATTTTCTAACTATCATAAGATTTTTAGTGAGTAGTGGAATCAGAATTGGATTGGAGTTTTACCTCAGTAGCTTTTTATTCCAAAGACAGTTTTGGTTGGAGGAGTGGGGTGTTGTAATCATATCTGATCATTTCTCTAGTAGGGTTGAGATCTGGGGCTGGGTGATTCTATGTCATTAGCATTGTTTCTCTCTTTCATTCATGTCAAATAACCAATTAACACTAGTACCTTGGAAACACCAGAAGTTGGGAACAATGATCACAAAAACATCTGTATTCCTCTATGTAACTTTTTGCTCCCCGCCAGAGACTTTCTTGTACTTCATAGGCAAAAAGGAAGGAGCAACATTTTTGGATTCCTAAGAATTAATTCAAAGGTAGAAAAAAGACTTTATTCCAGGTAGAAAACATGACTGTAGTATGCAAAGAGTGGAGGTGGCCATGATTAATTGGAGATCGTTTGCCTATTTGTGATACTGTGATATCATAAGAAATATATATTTTGTCTTCATCCCAGGTTCCTGGCACAGAGCTCCTAAAACCCTTGACATTTCTGAGTAACAGGGTAAGAGGAGCCTTTGTTATTTGTAATGTCCCTTTAATCATACTTGAGTTTATGCTAATGAGGTGACACTTGGAGGATGGGGCTGGTTGCCAGAGGAACACACCATGTATTAGAGTGTTGGAACTTTCAGCCCCACCCCCCAAACTCCAGGGAGGGGAGAGGGGCTGGCGTTTAGGTTAATCACTAATGGCCAGTGATTTAATCAATTGTGCCTACCTAATGGAATTTCCATAAAAATTTTAACTGAAGGGGTTTGAAGAGATTGTTTGCTGAACATGTTGAGGTGTGGGGCGGGGGAGAGGAGGGGAGTAGCATGCCTAGAAAGGGCATGGATGCTTCAAGCCCCCTCATCAACCCCCATACCTTGCCCTATACATCTCTTCCATTATGCTGTTTCTTTGTTGTATTCTTTATAATAAATGGATAATAGTAAGTAAAGCACTTTCCTGAATTCTGTGAGACATTCTTGCAAATTGTCAAACCTGAAGAGGGGTCATGGGAACCTCTGGTTGGTGTCAGAAGTACACTGACAACCTGAGACTTTCAACTAGCCTCTGAAGTGGAGAGCAGTCTTGTGGGACTGAGCCCTTAACCTGTGGGGTCTATGCTAATTCCAGATAGTTAGTATCATAATTGAGTTAAATTGTAGGACACTTAGTTGATGTCCACTAAGAATTGGGAAATTGCTTGGTGTGGAAGAAAACACACACAACACAGTTGGTGACAGAAGTGAAAAGTAGAAGAAACTGCCTTTTGTTTTTAATTCTTTTTCTTTATGAATCTAAAGACATTTACATTCAAACATTTAAAAAATACCCTGTGAAGACAAAAAGTTATCTGTAGGAGGAAAGAAGTCTATAACCACTTCCCTCCAAGTTTGTCATCTTTGAATCTTTTCACAATAGCTAAATTAAATTAAAATTTCCACAAAGTATAGTGTTAGTGAGGAAAAAAGTTACAGAGTGATAGCATATCAGTTCAGGGTTCTGGTTGTAATGATGGTGGAAAAGGAGGTGGTGGATAGAATGGGGCAATGTGGAAGACTTTGTTACAAAGCAGACTTTCTCTTGGTGAACTAGTATGATTTACCATTTTATCTCTCCACTCTTCATTTGGGGTTTTTTCCCAAGTTGTCTTCCAGTTCACAAATTCTTCCTTCAGCTCTGTTTATTCTGCTGTTACGATCATCCTTTAATTTTTTTCTTTGGCTATTGTATCTTTAGGCTCTAGACTTTCATTTTGTTGTTCTAAAAATCTTCAAAGTTCTTTGTCAAATTTTTCAATCTTAATTTTTATCTGTTTCAATATAGCAAAAAGTTGTTGTAAACTCTGGTTCTTATATTCATATATTAGGAGACCCTGTGGTTTTCTTTATGTTATCTGAAGTTTTTGATGTTTCTTTTTAATGATCTTTTTTTTACCTGATTTTATTTTATGTAAGACCTTATATTTGAAAAAAAATATTTGTGCAGGTTTTTCAACCTATGGTGATGTTATCTTCCTCTAGAAAGGAATTTCATTTCTTTCTGTCACATGCCTGGGACACTAGCAATTTGAGGCCACCTTAATCCAATTTAGGAACTTAGATTATCTGGGCAACCCAGATGACTCAAAGCTAAACTATATATGAGAGCTGGGTAACTTTGGTTCCAAGTTCTGTCTTCCTGATACAGTGAGACTGACAAAAAACCCTTTACACAGTCTCTCAGATGCATCTTCCATATTGGCAAAAAGTGGCACCAAATAATGGTTCACTCTCTAGATTTGCACATTCCCCTGGATGTTGACTTGGTAATTCTTCACTATCTTATTTACTCTATCATACTTTCAAGCTGACTTTTATTATTAATTTTTAAAATATGCATTTCCAGGTTTTTCCAGTTGTCCTCATGATAAGGCTAATCCAAATTACATAGTCTCCCATTACTAGAGGCAGAATTCTTGAGATAGTGTGATTTATAAACTAGTCATCTACATATAAACTTTAGGGGCTGGTTATACAATGGCTAGGAGAACAATATCTGAGGTGCCACCTTTCTCAGATATTGCCCTATTACCTCCTCTTTGGTGATGACCTCATTTCCCTCTGACAGCTACTTCCTGCACTCCTCCTCCCAACTCCCTACTGAGCCATACTCATTATGCAGAAGTCCCTTAGCATTTTATAACCTGAGCTAGAAGATAAAAAGGATGTCTATCCATCATCATCCTTCCCCTTCAGTTACTGATTGATTGATTGATGAATGTACTTTGGTGAATGGCCAGGAGGGAATGAGTGAGCTTTTGCAAAATATATAACTTGGGATCCTGAAAACAAAGTCATTTTCTCTTGAAAAATTCAGGGATATGTGATATCTTCAGAATCAAATGTGTTCTTTTTTTTTTTGGTGAAGTTCAGCTAAAGATTCAACGTCTTTTCAACACATGCTTCAGATGGTTTTAAAAGTTGGCATATCAATTTGTGAGTACTTGCAAAAGAGGCTTTCATAATTTTCTTGGCTTAAAAGTCCTTAAACACATGAAGAATGGTTTTTAAAGTAAACTTTTACTGAAATGTAAAATAAATACAGGAACATGCACATATAAGTGTACAGCTTAATGGATTTTGGTAAAGTTAGCACATCCGTGCAACCAGGACCCAAAATCAGACCTAGGTCATTAGCAGCACCCCTGATGCCTCTTTCATGTCCCTTGCTGGTCACTAACTCCGCAAGGGTAACCACTATCCTGATCTCACATTATGGATTAGTTCTGCTTGTTTTTGAACTTTATACATTTAGTACATACTGTTGTGACTGTTTGGTGTTTTTATTCTTTCAATATTATGTGTGTAGGTTGCATTAATATTATTGCATGTGACTGTAAATCATTCATTCTTCTTTTTTGTTATAGTCATCCATTGCATTAATATACCATGATTTATTTTTCCATTCTGCTGTTGATGGACATGGGGATTCCACCATTTTACAAACAGTGCTATGACAAAAATTCTTGTACATTCTTATTATCTTTTAGTAAACACAGATATCAAGAAGATTCTTGATGTTTCATCTTCTAAGTTTTATCCTGTCCTTGACCTCCTAATTTTCACCAAATATAGATGAAGTTTCTGAGATGATTACCATGAACTGCTCTCTGGGTAAGTTGGGAGCACATTGTCCAGATGACTGTGATCATTTGGCTGAACCATATCACAATAATCCAGTGATTAAATTGGATGAATTTGGTAAAATGGTGGAAATACCTCATTGTTAGATCACCTCAGTTTGGTTTAAACCCTGGGTCTGTACCCTGACTTCTGAACATTGTTTCGTGTTTCCATTTGGTGATCCAAATTATATCTACTACCCATTATAGATTGTCTTAGAAGTTAATTCTGCCATGTTCAATTGAATCTTTTAAGAATGTGAGAAAACCTGTCTTTTAAAAATAAAATACAGTCCCCTATGAGAATATTATTAAAATTCTATTAGCTGATGAGATTCTGTGAGAATTCACAAAAGAAATGATGTCTGCTCATGGAATCTCCAAATTGCTTAAAATCTGCTTGGATAGAAAAACTGTCCATACATTAGAGCAAAAGATGCTTAAAAGAGGATACTATAGCCAATGTGAGTTATTGTCATATATGCCTCGAAGATAAACATATGGCTAATATGGGAATTAGAGTAGAATTACTCATTCATTCTACAAAAACCAATTGAACCTCTATTATTTGCTACTCTCTATGCTAATATAATTTACATTAAATTATATTAAATTAAATGTTAATTATATAATATGGTACTGTCATAACATGATCTACTATAATTCCAGAGAGTGATAAGAGCTTGAGAGAAAATAAATCAACATAAGTAGAAGAGTGGGGGCAGGATGTTATTTTAGATAGGGGAGGGAAGGGGGAGTCAGGAAATCACTTTGAATGAGTGACACATGCAAAGACCTGAGTGAAGTGAGGGAGTAAACATTTCCTTGATCTGGAGGAAAAATATTCTAGGAAGAGAGATTTGCAAGACCAAAGGCCATGATGGAACCAAGATTGGCATATTCAAGGAGGAGCCAAAAGGACACTGGTTGAAGTATAGTGAATATGGGAGAGAAGAAGAGGAGGTCAGGGGAGAGAGGAAAAGGAAGACAGGGGCCATGTAAGGAATTTGAGTTTTATTCCAAGGTGGATAGCATTCCACTGAATCATAAGTTGGGGTGGGGAGTGTGTGGTTTGATCTGACATACTGTTTAGAAAGATTGATTTGGCTGTTGCAAAGGGAATGGATTATAAGTATTAGGAATGGAAGCAAGGCAGTCTCCTCTGAGAAACTCATTTGATTCCCTGGGTTTGGGAAGTGGGAGATATACATGCAGTGAAGGCTACTACAGGGCAGAGTAGGAAATTGTTCCCAAGGAAAAAGGGGGTCTATATAAGTGAGCTAATTGCCAGAATTTCAGTTTGAGAAGATATCAGATGAACCCCTTTTACCCCTTTATTTTATAGATGAGAAAAATTAAGGCTCAGAGAGCCTAAGTAACTTTCCTAAGGAGAAGATGTGATAGCCACATTGAAAACATGAAGAAATTTGGAGAAAGGTAATTTCTACCACTAAGTGAAATGATTCATGAAATAAAGTAAAATTTTTGGTAAAAGTCACAAATATTTTTAACTTGAGAGTTCAATCTCTCTCTCTCTTTATTTATTTATATTTTTTGTAAAACAAAATAACCAGCTTACCATCTTGAGATAACTTTAGGAAAGCAATATTGACTCTGAACTTTTTAACAGCAAAGTCCATATGCTGGCCATATGATGGGTTCTCAATAAATAATTGCTGAATGATTACTTGATGAACCTGGGAATCAGAAGAATTCTGAAATGTGGTAGAAAAAGAAACAGCACTGGCTCTGTACTTAGCACTGTGTTAACATTGAGAAAGAACAATTAAAGTATTAGTCAGCATGTTTTAGATTATAAGTGACAGCAACTCAGTTCAAACTGATTTAAGCATTAAAGAACACTCATTAACCCATGTAATTAAATCTAGGGGTATAGACTGGGTTCAGGTATGGCTGGATCCAGGGCTCATATGGCATTGAAAGAATTCTGTCTTTGTTTCTCTCTCTTTCCATTTATTTGTTCATCTTTCCTTCATGTTGGCTTAATTTTCAGTCTGAGTTTCTTTACATGGAAGTCCTCCTACAGTTATAAGCTTATGTCTTCCAGTTTATTAACACCAACAGAAAGACTTTTCTTTTCCCAAATGGTTCTATCAAAAATCTTCAGGTGCCAGGCCAGTCAGCCCAAAGGAAGAGTGAAGAATGACTAGCAGAAGTTGGTAGAATGGATAGTGGCAGGTAAAACAACAAAGGCCTACTACCAAAGCGAAAGAAGAAAAAGGGAATCTTGCAGCCAAAGAGGTAATTTCTGCTTATGAAATCCCTCTAAAGCCTGAGGCACCTTGGGAATTCCCTGGTGGTCCAGTGGTTAGGGCTCATGCTTTCACTGCCAAGGGCCCCAGTTCAATCCCTGGTTGGAGAACTAAGATCCCACAAGCCATGTGACATGACCAAAAAAATAAATAAATAAAAAATAATAAAACCTAAGGTACCTCAACTCTAGAGCAAGAGTTGCCAGCTCAGTATTCAAAAGTCTCCTCTGCTTACAGTACTAACAGTGCAGATATTTATAGATATTTTCAAAAGCTCTACATATTCTCTTTCAGGCTTCCTGAGGCAGCTAAATTTTCCCAAGGCCCCCTGAGAAATTGAACAGACTTCTTCTTGGGTGTATAAGTGTGTTCACAGGACCAACAGCCACTGTCATGTTTCTCTCCTCCTCACAGATGCCCCAGTCATTGGTATGAAGACCCAAATGCCCATGGTTTATCTGTATCTCTTTAAAGATATTCTTTATGTTTATAAAAGGGACAATGATCCCAATGTCTGCTTTCCTCAGAAGTTCAAGTGCTAGGGCAATGGAATAGCAGACCAAATGGGATGGTGACTTCAGGCAAGTGTGTAGCTTTTACTCTGTGATGAAGACAACCAAAGAAACAAACTGCTTTCCTATACTCCACTAAAAATGTCCGCCAAACATCCTCCCAGCCAGCTGAAATATAAGTCAGCTAAGGGACTCTAAAACAATTAAATTAATTGAAAACACATTTTATAAAAGAAATTGAATAGATCGTTTGAGGTCCCAGGGCATCCACTAATGAATGTTTGCCTCAGCATTTGCAGCTTTATTTTGCCTCCCCAATTACAACATTTCTGAAATCCACTTATTTTTCCTTTGTGTACAAATTCTGAGACTGTGTGTTTCTAGTCATGGCTCCATAAGAGCAGTATTAATCATCTTCACAACTTTTGTCATATGTGCCACATCATCAAGGTTCAGTGAAGGCAAGAAAAGACACTCTAGGTATGTCAAGCAGAAGGGGATTTAATTCAGGGAGATAAGTGCTTACAAAATGGTGGGAGGAGTGGAAGTCAGAGACACCAGTGGAATTTTGTTTTCACTCTCAAAGAAAAAAAACTGTGCTTATCACATTTCCATTCTTGATGCCTCCATAACCACCTCACTCCCAGGAGGCTGTTGACTAGAAAGTGGAACCCTGAGTCTGACGCTTGCATGCACTCAAATCTCTCAAAGCTTACTAACCCACTGCCTCCACTGCAGCAAGACTACGTCTACTTTATTTCTGCCTTACAAAACTCAGGCAACTAATTGGCACAATGTAATTCATATACAGAACCCTGACAACAAGGGTGTCTTCAGAGTGTAATTTTAAGACTTCCAACCTCTTGGAAGGAAAAGACGAGGTTGAGAGAACTAATCCAAGAATATGCCACTTGCACTCACTTTACAAATTAAAGTTATTTTAAAAAGAGACCTTATATTTATACTGTAAATGAAAATCCTGGATCATTTGCCATTAAAAGAAGGTATTTGTCAAAGTAAATGCAAGAAATTATTTTGCCTTAAGTTTCCCAAAGATATTTTTTTTCTCTCTGAGGGAACAGAATAATTATAAAAGGCTCTTCTCCCAGGCTCTCCCCAAACTGCACTATTCACCCACGCTACCCCCATCTACCCATTTTGTGTGAGCCAAAAGCGAATATTTGCAATTAAATTACAGCTCATGTCTCAATAAAGCAGATGTCTGCATGAGTCATATTTAAGCTTTTTTTTTCCTGTGGGGGGTGGAGAGGACCACTCAGAACCTCTCAGCCCCAGCAGCACACAACAGTGCACTTTGGGAAATGCTTTATTGGGTTATAAGCACCTTGAAGTTGCTTTGATCTCCTTTGTCTTAAGTTCTAGGATAGACCCCCACATTAAAAGAAAAAAAATTCCAACCTGGAGTTACAAATCTAGGAAGGAAGAAAATCAGGAAAGAGAAATTCAGTGAATTTCAGGGAGTGAAACAAAGACCAACAGTGAATTTAAAGTAGTTGCCTTTGTCTGGTGGGGAGGAGGGAGGGAACCCTAGGTCACTCTTGCAAGTATAGCCACAAGCCCTGGACAAGAGTTGTCCATTTAACCCAACTCTTTTCCTGGTGCTTTGAGCCTGTCTTCCCTGTTAGCATGTAACCAAATCCATCTCTGCTATGAGACCATCACTTTCTCCTTTCTTGCCCCCACTTCACCTTGATCAGCACCCCCTTAACCTCCCATCCCCAACTCTGCTTCATTTGTCTTCAGAGCAGTCACCACTACCAGCTTCATCTTACTGTCTGCCTTTCAAAGAGCTCCATGACTGTCTGTTTTGTTCACAGCAGAGTCCACAGCATCTAAAACACTGTTACAAACACTCAATTCACATTAGTTGAACCAATAGCAAGCAGGTCAGTGAGTGGCCAGCCTGCGAGGCTCAAGCCAGACCAACCCAGAAAGAAGCCCCGACCCAGCTCAGCCTCACTTCGGACCTTCTATGTGTCATAGAATGTCATATTGATCAAAACATTTTACGATGAAATGCCCTTCAAACTCCAGACCACCTGAATCACACATAGGTCTTCATGTTGTTGTAAATTCAATATTGAGATAATGTTGGTGGTTTCCTCTTTTGTCTTAGAGGACAACAAAGAACTACCTCTTTTCATTCTCTGAGCCCCAGTTTCCTCACCTGGAAAATGGGGAGGATTTTTTTGGTGTGTGATTCTTCACTTGTTGCAGAGATCATACAAACTGATGCATTTATCTATGTATTTCATCATTTAAGAAGTAGTTTTATGAGTGCCTACCATAGGCAAGGCCTTTAAATGGCATCTTCTCAGCGTGGCCCTTTATAACCACCTTCTGTAATATTTCAGCCCTCCCCCCTCAGCATTCCTAATCCTCCTTCTCTGCTCTGTTTTTCTGACAAGTGCTTTTTATTCTCTAACTTAATATATATATATTATTTATTTATATTATTTATTATAGGTATCTATTTAATTTTTATTTTATGTCTCCCCCTTCTAGGTTTCTAGGTTTTAAGCTCC
This sequence comes from Lagenorhynchus albirostris, assembly GCF_949774975.1. Taxonomy (NCBI): domain Eukaryota; kingdom Metazoa; phylum Chordata; class Mammalia; order Artiodactyla; family Delphinidae; genus Lagenorhynchus; species Lagenorhynchus albirostris. Next base: position 37,380,534 of record NC_083109.1, on the reverse strand, counting down.
ATGAGAGGGATTTTTTGTTTGTTTGTTTGTTTTGCTATTGTTTTTCCAGGCCTGCCCCATTGTGGGCATTTAATAAATAATGTCGACTGAATAAACAAATGTTCCATGCTCAGAGTACAAGTGCTGATATAAACCAGGCTACCATATAAAACTCAAATTTATCCCTTATTAGAGAAAACTCACTGAAGAATGTGTGTTCTGTACAGATGGCTTGTACAGAAGGGCTGGAGTTGGGCTGAAGGAACAATTGGGGAGCCAGTACGTAACCCAGGCAAGAGATGACAAAGTGACTGAACTCAGGCAGCATCTGTGAATGAAGGGAAAGGGACAATTAGAAAGTATTAAGGATAAAGAATTGCAAGGTTTGGTGGGTGCTTAGATGTGAGATGTGGTGGGAAAAGTGAAATCAATGTTGAATCCCTCGTTTCTGGATTGGGCAACCTGGTGAGTGATGATGAGTTGCACTGAGATGGGGATATTGGAGAAGGAAGCGGTCGGGGTTTTTTTGTTTTTGTTTGTTTGTTTGTTTGTTTTGGCTACTCCACGTTGGAGAAAAAGTGGTTGGAGTTTTTCTGGCTTTTGTTTTGTTTTGGCCACTCTGTGTGGCATGCGAGATCTTAATTCCCCGATCAGGGATCGAACATGTGACCCTTTCAGTGGAAGCACGGAGTCTTAACCACTGGACTGTCAGGGAAGTCCTAGAAAGTGGTTGTTTGAAGGAAAAGCATGGGGAGAGAATTTGTTGTCAGGTACCTATGGGCCAACAGATGTTCACCAGGAGGTGAACCAGGGCTCTGGGTTGAGAAGAGAAATTTAGGCTGGAGCTAAAGATTTGAGGGCTATAGTTCTAGGCCCTAAGGACAGCATGCAGAGTGAGGAAGAGGAAGGGCCAAGGGGAACACCATCATTTGGGATAAACAGAGAGAAAGAAGAGCTGCAAAGAGAACTGAGAGCATCAGCAGAGTAGGAGGAAACGAGGGGAGATTTTTCAAAGAGGGAGAAGCCAACGGCATCAGATGTCAGAAAGTTATCAAGCAGCACAAAGAATGAAAAGTTTCCACTGGATTTGGCACATGGAGGGCCAGGTGACAAAATGGACATTCTGACAGGAAGCTGAAGATTCTTACTTCCCTTCTCATCCTATTTCTCCATAGACTGAGGAGCACCCCTTATGCTCAAAAATAAGCCTTTTGCCTGTTCCACTGGTGCTGACCCCAGAGTTCTGCACCATGGATGATGGAAAAGACTTCCATTTATTTAAAATCCCAAACTATTAAGATCTCCTTCAGGCTAAATAACCACAATTCCTTTACTTTACTAACAAACGTGGTGTGCTGAAAAGTTCTGGAATTGGGAGCCAGGAAACCTGGGCTGATCTAGCTTAAGATCTGTTATGGCTAAAGGGTGACCTTGAACAACACATGGAGTTTTCTTTCAAGTCAGTTTTCCTCATCTGTAAAATTATGGGGTTGGCCTAAATCAGGTCCCTGGGAACATGTATCAGGAGTAGTTGAGTGATCTTTTAGCTTTAACATTTATGAATTAATGAAATCCACAGTAGATATTTATTAAAGATTCTACAAGTATCCAATTTCTATTGCATTCCAATAATAATTTTGTTTTTGGACTCATTTCAGTTCCTCTATGTATTAGGCACCTAGAAGCCTAAACATTACACAGAGGTTTCTAGCATGGTCATGACTCAAGCAGCAGAGTATATAAGAAGATGGAACAAAATACATATTCTATACCTCTGTCACAGGCTGCTGGCTGTTGTCAAGCCGCTAGTGATTCATTTAGTATTCTGGTTGCAAAGAAGCAGAGCTAAGTCATTCACATTATTCTTATGGTTTCTTTTAAATGTAATTAATCTGGGGCTTCCCTGGTGGCGCAGTGGTTGAGAATCTGCCTGCTAATGCAGGGGACACGGGTTCGAGCCCTGGTCTGGGAGGATCCCACATGCCACGGAGCAACCAAGCCCGTGAGCCACAACTACTGAGCCTGCGCATCTGGAGCCTGTGCTCCACAACGGGAGAGGCCGTGACAGTGAGAGGCCCGCGCACCGTGATGAAGAGTGGCCTCTGCTCGCCGCAACTGGAGAAAGCCCTCGCACAGAAACGAAGACCCAACACAGCCAAAAATAAATAAATAAATTTATTAAAAAAAAATGTAATTAATCCTAATTAAGACAATATTCACCAAGGGTCCTGAAAGCAAAACACAATGATAAAACCACCTGTCTATTGATTTAATAGATTTCTTAAAGGTAGCTGAGAAAATTTTGTTATTTATGTCGTGTGTTTTCCCAGTGTTTCGCCAGCATGACTCAAATGCCAGTGAACTTCTCCCACTTTGTCTCTTAAAGAAATGGAGCCAGCGAGGACGGAAGAACCATGGTGGTGTTGAAAATGTGGTCTTTGAAGTTCATGTATGTAACTGTAGTAGATTATTGTTTAGCTTGTCTCCACTCCTTCCCCCCCATCACCCCCAACCTCCAAGGAAAGTGTGGACTTCCTTGCATAACTGATATTGGCCTTGACCATGTGTCCTGCTTAGGCCAATGGCCTATGGGTGGAAGTGACAGGGTCACTGCTGCTTGATGTCTTTCTGACATCAGACACTGTTGGCTTCTCCCTCTTTGAAATGACATCTTAGACAGAAGGAGACAGTGCATGTTTCCACTAGTGCTTCTGGAAACTTCTTCTCCATCACGAGAAGGGTGTCTCCCTGGTAGCTGCTCCATTTTCAGCCTAAGTCTCAAAATGAGATTTATGAAGCAAAATTGCCCCAGTGGACGTACAGATTCCGAGTGACCCCAGCTGACTTGTGGACCCTGACACACTATCTCCTTCAGATAATGCTTTCTTCTGTACCCAGCCACAGAAAGAGTAGAAGGTGGCTAGCAGCAAAATGATCTGACACTTAAGAAGAAAATCAGTGGCAGATGTCTGCCTTTATGCTTTCTCATCTAATCCTTACAAAAAACATGTGAGATGACTTAGTTCCTATTTTTCAGTTAGGAAAACTGAGGTTTGCAGAGGGTAACTAACTCAAATTCTAATTCCAGTTCATCTGACTTTCAAGATTGTATTATTTTTCAACTACAAAAACCAATGTCAACTCCCTTTTATGGCCTGTTAATATTTAAATAAAAATGATTTTATCATGGAAAAAACCTGGATGGAGGAAGCAGGGAACATATATTCAGCCCCTTTGATGGAAGAGTGACATAGCATATGGTTTCAAATCACTTGGAGAGGCAAGGAAACTTCCCTGAGTTTGCAAATTTGCCTTTGAGGACTCCAGGCATGGGAGGTGTGTCAGAGTCAATATATCTGCCCTGGGGTAGATTAGGACCAGGTGACTGCCGAGCTGTTCACTGTCTCCTTCTGAGCCACCTGCTGCACTCACCAAATCACTGTGCAGCCTGAAGATAGGTGAGGCAAAAGGTAACCTCGTGCCCTCTGACTTTTGCCTCTCTCTCTCGGGGCTTTTGAAACCATGTTGGCGGCAACCAGTGGCCACCAGCTTACAGGCACAAGTCATTTGGAGTAATAAAACAAGAGGTAACTCTGGCCAGAGCCAGCCATTGGATTTTCAAGGGTTTTAGTTTTCCTTCAAGGAAACATGGTTGTATAACTGAATCAATTTGCTGTACATCTGAAACTAACACAACATTGTTAATCATATATGCTCCAATATAAAATAAAAATTAAAAATGCTTAATAATAATATAGATTCAAATTTATTTCTGATAATGATAATTGACCTAAAATTGAAAATAAAATCTTAAATTTTGCTCCCCTCACCACCAAAAAAGAAAACACGTTTTCTTCAAAGGGTCAAATGGTGTATGTCAGTTACGTGTGTGGACACTAGAGCCAAGTTGCTCGAATCCCAGCTCTTCTAATTACTCGTTGTGTAACCGTTGGGATGTTATTTCCTCTCTTCAATGCCTCAGTCTCTCATCTGTAAAACAGACTCATCTATTAATTGCACGCACATGTCCTGCCATGGGCCGCAACCTTGATTCCATGTGCTGCGGATGGAGCAGTGAGTAAAACCAACCAATGTCCTTCTGTTCTCCTAGAGGAGACAGATGATAAACAGGTCTATTTGTAACACAATTTTAGAGAGTGCTAAATGCTATAAAGACAAATAAAGCAGGGTAAGGGATGGAGAGAGGAGGAAGAAATGGCCATATTACAAAGGGCAGAAGAGAGAAGGCTCTTGGAGGAGATAAAACACTGAGAAGGCCAGAATATTGTGAAGGGAGAGAGCCACACAGTATCTAAGGCAAGAGTATTCTAAGCAGAGGGAGCGGGAATAGTAAACAAAATACAGCAACTGTACCTACTTAACTGGAGTGCTGCAGGAGTGACAGGGGATAATACGTGTAAAATGAGGCCATAGAATCTACCCTGTGAAGGCAAGCCCTGCAGACATCACAGGATCTCAGAGATGAAAGAATCATAAAGTTCGGTTCCACCCTTTCCCTTATAATGCACGTGTCTCCTACAATAGTCACGAAGCTTCAGTTTAAGTGCCTGTCAAGATGGGCAGCTCCTACCTCAGCAGGCAGGGTCTGGCCTCCGTGGTTGGAGGCTTTTCTTTGTGAGGAAGCACCTTGTCCCCTGAGCTTACATCCTACATCCAACGCACAGGAATCACAGAAACCTACCTGCTGCCTCTTTCACATGCCGCCGCCTCCAACGTTTGAAATACTTTCATCTCAGCTCCATCAGTTCCTTCAACCATTCCTTATCTGTGTGGCTTCCGGATTCCTCACTGTTCCATTTGATCATTTCAAACGCACTGCACAGTACGCTCAGTCTCTGATAGATGGGGGAGGGGGTGTGTGTGTGCAGCAAATGGGGAGATCAGTGCTGGAGGCTGGAACCTTCCCACTCAAAAGCTCCTTCCTATAAGCAGAGTCCCGAGATAAAGAGGAGTATGTCTCCTCTTCTCCGTGGGTGCCTGCTCCTGCCTGGCATAACCCCAGCCTGCACCAATCTGAAATCACAGCTAGGGTGATGCTTAAGAGAATTAGTTGACTGACTAGTGCTTCCAGTTTCCTGGGGAAGAGAGAAGAGAGGGCAGGAGGTGTTGGGGGACACGGTGAGTGGTGGTGGGTTCAGGACAGATGTGATTGCCATGTTATTAATTAAACATCAGATTAAGGGGATTAGAGTAGAGCTGATGAGTCAGAAATCCTAACTTCCATTTCCTGTGAGCCAGTCAGCTGGGTCCTTCTCCCCAGCCTCAGCTCAGCTCTCACCTCTGCCAGCTGCCTCCTAAAACAAGCCATGGCTGCAAGGGTGAGAGGGTGTAGATGACTCAGCACGAGCCCATCCCAGTTGCTAGAAGATAATTCCGAGGAGAAATCTGCCTGCTGATAGATGACTGGGGCCATGTTGTCTTTAGAGCTTACCTGCTTTGGAGCGGATTCTCCTTGGCATGACTTCTGAAAGGATGGGCAGGATTCATCACTGTGGAGCACAGGCCTGAATTTTAAGCAAAGCATTCAATGGTGTTGTGAAGTTCTGTATCATCTTTTTCTGGTTAAATTATTGGACAAACATAGACATTTGGGACGGTAGGCAGAAACAGGAGATAACAGTAAACACAGTCATGTTTTGATCTGTTTTATTCCTTTGTTTCAGTTTTTATACTTAAAACAAAAATCTTAATTCTTAAATTGAATGTAGGAAGGGACAGTGCAAGTAAAATTGAGGCAGCCCCTCAGGCTGATCCAATATTAAGCGATAGTCACAGCACAAAGAGCCTCTAATCGCAACTTCACAGTGATTTATCTGCTCTCCTGGGCCGGCTTGATAAAGCAGCCGCACCACGGACGTTCAGATGATGCCACTCCAGGACTCAGTCTGCTGGAAGCTGCCAATTGGCTGAGTAACTGCTGGAAAATAATGAACCAGTTTCTCATTGGTTGATCTGTTTGACTGCCAGGCAGGGTGGGCAGGGCCAGGAATTGGATGGGGGCCGGTCCATTCCAGGGCACCAGGCGATCGGAGCTTGAAGCTGTCCAAACCGGGCAATCTCCCACTTGGGGATCCTGACACCGTCAGCCACAAGAATTTGCAGACTCATCCTACCTGACTCAAAGCTTTTGCTGTTGTGGAAAACGTGATTGCAGAATTTTACTGCCTTCTGCTGTTTGCAGACATGTTTTCGGTTTTTGGTTTTTGTTTTTAACACCGTGGAAGTGGGAAATTACTGTCCCCCGAGCCCTCTGTATCCAGCCAAAGCCCAGTGATTCGTCAGAGGCAAACTCCTGCATGGATGTTTTCTTGACTATTATCATGAAGTGCGCGATAATCTGTCTCCCCTAAACTCCTAGAACTTCAACTGTCTAGATCAGTGGGTCTCAAAGATCGTTGTGCTTGGAATTTCCTGGGCATTCACTTAAAATGCAGGTTCTTATTAAGCAGGTCTGGGGTGGGGCCTTGCATCTCTCACAAGCTTTCAGAGGATCCACACTTCTGTAGCAAGGGTCCATTTTCTTGACAACAGAATTGGGCTGTGTGTGACCTTGCACATTTCTCCTGATATATCCAAAGTTTCCCCAGGGCTTGTATGCTCTCTGCCTTTTTACCCTCCCTAGCACCTCAACCAAAGCTGTGTGAACAGATAGTGCTAACAAATATTTGTGGAATAAAGAAACTCCTATATGGGAGAAACAACATCTCTGCCTCATCAGCACAATGACTCATGCAGGAAAGGTGCTCAATAGTTATTCATTGAATGAATCAATGAATGAATGAATGATCTGCCGGTATCTAGGAGGCTGGTGAGAGAATAACAAAAAAGAGAAGACTAAATCTAAGAGATTTTTAAGCTCTGCTTGCTTGAATCAAGCAGGTGGGAAAAGCATGGAAGCAAATTCAGGAAACGTGGCATCTGGAATTAACACCCTAGCCACGTGGCATCTAACACATACGTTGCTAGGCCATTTCTGTTGTGAAGATTTTTAAACGCATTTCCACTGTCACAGTAGGCTTTTGAGTGAATCTGCTGATCTGCCCTGTTTGGGGTACTGTGGAGAGGTACACAACAAGGAGTGGGAAACGGTACCATTTACTCTGGCAAAGCTCGGTAGGAAGTAAGTCTTGGGCTGCCTGAGAAACGGTGAACCCTCAAGCAGTGATTTTGAACTGATTCTTTTCAGTGACCTTCACCTCCTTCTTTCCTTACTTCTGACCACCCACCAACACTCACTCCAACACACAGACCACTTTTTGACCTTGGCCTGGAAACCTGACCTTCCTTCTTGCCTAGTTTTATCAGCTGAGAGGTTGTATCAGTGTCCTGGCCATACACCTGGACCCTGACTGCGTAAAGAGGCCACAGCTGTTCATAGAGGGGGGTAGCCATCTCCCAACATTGGGGAAGGAGAACCATTGATGGCAGCAAGGTGAAAGCAAACTGGGCAGCCAGGAGAAACAGGGAGGCCACAGGTCAAGGCAGCAGCAGGAGTTCTACTCTTCAGACTTAGGGAGATGACTAAGTATACACTGTGGTTTTATAGCCCACAAACTTTGTCACCTGCCCTAAGTAGCTCTCTGACCAGCCTGTGGTACCCCTTTCCCTTTGCCTGTTTCAGAACATCTGCCATTAGAGCCAACCTTTGGGGTTTGGAAATAAATCAGACAATAGCTTTGGAAGGCCACTGTTAACTGTACCTTTGACATCTGGCATCTGTAGGGGTGCTGAGGGGGGAGCGGCAGGCTTCCTTGGAGTCTTCCTATGTCAGCACCAGGCAGGCAGAGCCCTGGGTATTTTCCAGCCACCTCCAGCTGGATTTGGGGGGGCACAGAGACTAGATAGTGTCACTGATTTGAACCCTGAGCTTTGCTGATCCGGAATCATCCTGGCTGTTGGACTGGCACAGGGCTCAGGGTCAAGGGAGAGTATCCAGATGTCTCCAAGCCACGTGAGCAGGTCTGCAGCCTGGAGCTGCTTTCTGGAGGGGCAGAAAGGGACGGTGAAGCCCTAGGGTCCTCAGCCCCTGCAGGTGTAGCCAGGCATGCCCTGAGCTGTACCTGTCTCACATTACTGCACCCAGCTTTCCAGCCAGCTCTGCAGTCTGGCTGGCTTTGTTTGCTGCAGTGCCGTGTCCCCTCTGGTACAGGTGGTGCGGATGCTCTGCAGGGCCCAGCAGAGGTGCACCAGGCAGCCTCCAGTGTCCCTGCATAGCTGAGAGCACCGCAGTGAGGGCTCCGGCCAGCTCTGGGCTGGCTGCCAACAGCCTCTTGCAGACTGCGTCACAGCACAGATCTCTTGCTTGCAGGCAAGGGAGGAGTATGGAAAGCTTGGGACTTGAAATGTCTCTGGTGCTGCTTCATCCCCCTTTCCACACCCCTCTGCTGTTTCACGTGGTTCCTCATTCCTTTTCCTTTCCTCCACCTTGCCCCCTCCCCCTCCCCCGCCCTTATCACGCTGACACATTTGTGTCCTTCTGACGGCTTTTCATGTCAACCTCCAAACAAAATGACTCACACCATAGTGCATCCCATCAGGACAGCGCTTTCTAGGGAGAAACAGGCTGGCTGACCTTATTACGCGTTAGGCATGTCAATGGGTTTCAGCGTGAAGTAATGAAAATTAGCAGTTTCCATCTAGAGGCCTTTCCTGCATGGAACCAGCAGGGTTCCCTTGCTACTCAAGTTCACCTTTCTGTATCTTGATTTCCCCATCTGTAAAATGAGAACAGTTACTCCTCCCTTCTCTGTTTTACCAGGCCTTTGAGTATCATGGGGAATATTAGAAGGTTTCATAAACTTTAGTGTACAGGAAGTTACCTGGGGAGCTTGTTAAAATGCAGATCCTGATTCCATAAGTCTAGGGTGAGGCCTGAGATTCTGCATTTCTAACAGACTCCTGGGCTAATGGATGCTGCCGATCTGTGTATCACTCTGAGTAGTGAGGGGCTAGTAAATAAGAGGACAATTTGAACATCATGAAGCACCAGGAAACTGTAACATTTTAATTATTCTATGTGCTTGTCCTTCTAAAAAGCACATTTGCATCTTTAAAAGAGTCTTCCCATCTTTAATTCAGATGAATGTCATTATTTTTGGCATCTTAGAGAGCTACTAGAGAGAAGATGTAAAGCTAAGAGGGACTGACTATCATTTCTGTTGTCACTGAAGCTGCTTCTTCCTTTTTTCTCCCTTTCCTCCTCTCAGAGCTGGGATTGAATATGGATTCAAATACAATTTCTTACCTAAGCAACCGATTGTCAGCAGGTGAGTAAGGGTGTTGGGTCATTCCCCAGGCCAGATGAGGGACAAAAGAGGGGTTGATTGAAAGCCATTGTTTTCTCAAGAGAAAGAGTATATATGGGCATCAAAAGGCATGCAGAGTTGGCCTTCCATATCCAAGGGTTCCACATGCTCAGACTCCACCAACTGTGGATTGGTAATACTCAGAAAAAAAAAAAAATACAGAAAGTTCCAAAAAGCAGAACTTGAATTTGCTGTGCATGGGAAATGTTATTTACATAGCATTTACATTGTATTAGATATTATAAGTAATCTAAGGATGATTTAAAGTATACGAGAGGGAGGATATGTGTTGGTTATATGCAAACGCTGTGTGCCATTTTATATAAGGGACTTGAGCAACTGTGGATTTTGGTATCCAGAGTGGGTCCTGGAACCAATCCCCTGAAGATACTGAGGGAGGACTGTATAAGAATGTTTATAGCACCACTATTTATAAAGTCAAAGCCGGAAAGAACCCAAATGTCTAATAGTAATAGAATAGAATAAATAAATTGAGCTGTATTCATACAATGGAATACTACAGAACAATAAAAAATGAATCAACTACTATAACATGTACCCTCATATATAGATCCTATAGGTGAAATTTGTTATCAAACTCAAATTTGGCTGTCCAAGAATCCAATACTGAGAGACAAGAGTTGGGCAAAGGGAAAGGTAGCTTTATTGAGGAAGCTGGCCATCCTGGGGAGAAGGTAGACTCATGTCCCAAAGAACCAACTCCCAACTCCTCAGGTTTTGCTTGGAGATTATATAGGGAAAAGGGGAAGGGGGCTACATGCTGGGGAGGGAGCAATATTCTATTTTCAGAGATAATTGTCTCAACCTTGCAATTCTAAGTAGCCATCAGGTCTTGCTTGCAGTTGGAACATTAGCTGAGCCATAAGTTTCTGGTCAGCTGGGAAGGCCCCAGCACAGTCCTGCTCAGTTTCAAAATGATGAGCAGGGCTTCCCTGGTGGCTCAGTGGTTGAGAGTCTGCCTGCCGATGCAGGGGACACGGGTTTGTGACCCGGTCTGGGAGGATCCCACATGCCGCGGAGCGGCTGGGCCCGTGAGCCATGGCTGCTGAGCCTGCGCGTCCAGAGCCTGTGCTCCACAACAGGAGAGGCCACAGCAGTGAGAGGCCCGTGTAAGGCAAAAACAAACAAACAAACAAAAAAAAAACCATAAAAAATGATGAGCAGACATAAGACATGCTGTATGATTCCATTTATATGAAGTTCAAAAACAAGCAAAACTAACTAACAGGGTTACTTCTTTATGAGGTAGCAGTGTTGACAGGGAATGGACATAAGGGAGTTTCTAGGGGCTAGAAAATGCCTTCATATTGGTCTGAGTTGAACTCTTAAGATTTGTACAAATTACTGGATGCTTATTACATCATAAAAAAGAAAATTTAAAGCTACAAAAGAGAAAGGCTAGTTCTAATTCTACCCCCACATTTCACATTTTTGGGTCCTGCTCTCCTTCTCTCCTTTATGACACATATTTTATTAAATGGAAGCCTCTATAGGCCATACTAGTCAACTTCCCTGATTTGCTCTCTGCTGGCTTCCCAGGTACCTCTGCTGGACCATGGAACAGAAGTAGAACCTGCCTTCTCATCACTTCCCCTGTGACTGCACAGAAGGCTTTAGGCTGTGTCGTTTGCTGCTCACAGGTTCTCCTCTGAGCTTGAAGCCTGCCCCTGCCTCCGGTGCTGTGTCCTCTGGTCACCAGAGCCCTTGCTCTCTCTAGGGCTCTGAGCTGCAAACCTGCCTCCCCAAGTCCAAAATCAGGTATGCAGAGCTCTTTGTACTTGGAAGTTTAATGCTTCCCTCCCACATTTGGGTTTATCCAAGAAGGGTCTGAAAATTGTGGGGCATCTGTTGTGAAAGTATCTGTTGCCACAATAATGCTGCCTAACAAGCCACTCCAAAACTCAGCATCTTCAAACAACAATCACTATTAGTTCTCAAGGTTATGGTTCAGGTGGGCGGTCCTTCTGCTTGGGGCTCTGCTGACCTCTGCTGTGCTTGCTTGTGAGTCGGTGGTCAGCTGGAGGATGACTGCTCAAGAATGGCCTCACCCGCATGCTTGTTCGTCAGCTGGCTGCTGGCTGGGGGGATGGCACGGCTGTCCCTCATCCTCCAGCAGACTAGTCTGGATATTGTCACATGGTGATAGCTAAGGGTCTGAGAGAGAAGGGTGCTCAAGGGCACTGGAGGTGAGGCTTGGAGCTGGAAAAACATTCCTTCTGCTCTATTTTACCCATCAAAACAAATCACAGACCAGCCCAGGTTCCAGGGGTGGGAAACACAATCTGCATCTAGCTTAGAGAAACTGCAAAATCACATTGCAATGAGTGTGCAAGGGGTGGAAAATCAGGGCCATTTTTTGGGTTTTTTTTGTATTCAATCTACTACATGTGGCTGGGGTATGAAAACAGAGGCATTGGAAATCAGGTCTTTTCCCTTCTGCAAAGCATCTGTGGGGTAGCAGCTGCTCTCCAGGCCTCCTGCAGCCTTTGACTCTGACCCCACAAAACCAGTCAAACCTGTTCTCCAGCCTTCTTTTATGCTTTATTCCTTTGGGGCTCAGCAGACTTTTAATCCTGCTGGTCCAATAAATGTGTGGAAACCTGAGTGAGCACATAAAAAGGAAATGTTTTAGGTCAAGTTTCCCAGAAGACCCCAGAATGGGGATTTTTGTCAAGTGATTTGTTGTGGAAAGAATCTCAGGAAAGGGGAGGGGACTAAGGTGTGGGTGTGTTCTCCCACTCTGAGACAAGGAAGCTGGGCTTGTTTGCCCCATATCTGTCAGTCATTGGCTATGGCTGCCCCTGGGTGAGGGGAGACACACATCTCCATTGCTGTGGCTTCCATCAGCCTTGGGAAATTTTCTAGAAGATGTAGTCATGAGCTCTTAATAGCAACACTCAGAGCAGCTGGGGAATGGGAATGTGATCCAGGAAAGGGGGTTCTGGGCTGGACCCCAAGAGCATTTGCTAACAGAGGCACTATTTAGAAACTGAATTCTGAACTCAAAGAAGATCTAGGGAAAATTTAGCAGAGACCTGATAACTGTGTCCCAATTTTGATGAGTTGTAATGACACATAGAGGAACCCATTCTGTACATTCTGTAGGCAGATCTAAGATCCATAATTGGACTCTCAATAGAGGCAGATTTGGGCTTAACAGAAGGGGAGAACATTGCATAATTTGAGAATTCTGAAAATGAAAAGGAAGGCCCTGGGAGTGGTGAATTTTTGAAAAAGAGATTGGGCAACATTCGGTGGGAAGATAGTATAGGATATTAGTTAGGTTCTCAAAGAAAGAAACCGAGGGCTGATGACTAAAATCCCACATCCTTGAGTTCTTGATGTTCTGGTCAGAGATTCAAGAGGGAAGAGTATAATGGGGACATTCATTCAGGGCAAATACACTTCTTCTATTAATACAGAGCTTTGGTCTCAATCCGTTATCACCCCCAGCTCTGCCTGGCTGGGCCACATGCCAGCTGAGAGGTAGATTGAAGGGAACTTCATGAAGTCAGAGTGAGCCCTGGTGAACATGCAACATCAGCTAAAAAGGAGAAGAGAAAGGTGGACGTTTAAAGAAATGTCAAAATAGACCCCAAGAAGAACGGTCACCCAAAACAACATTGCCCAGCCCTGCCTTTGAGTCTTATTGGAGGTAGACCCTCACATATTTGGGTGTTTGGCTTGGCACAGAGTCCAGTGGAATTTTCTCATGCCTCTAGTCTGGCTGCACAATAAAATCACTTGGAGACCTTTTAAAAACCTTATTGTTCGGCTTCTCTCCAGAACAATAAAATCAGAACTTCTGGGGGTGGGAGACATATCGGTAATTTTTAGTTAGAGCAGTAATCCTCAGACTTTAGCATGCACCAGAGTTATCTGGTGGGCTTGTTGAAATATAGATTTCTGAGCCCCAACCTCAGAGATTCTGATTCAGCAAATCTGGGAAAGGCCTAAAAATTTGCCTTTTTAACAAGTACCCAGGTGATGCCAACGCTGCTGGTCTGGGAACCACATTTTAAGAACCCACCGATAGAAACAGACAGAAAGAAGGAGGAAATCCTGTCTGTGATGGTTTCAGTGTAAGGCTGCCTCAAGTGAGGGCTTGATGTGGGTGACTCTTCCATGTCCTTTCTTGAATTCCCTAGTTCTGTGGCTGTTCACACTGGCCCCAAAACCTGGATATTATTTGTATTCAGCTGTGGGGTGCCATATAGTCAGACTCTCAAAATGGTTGGGCAAACATTTTCAAGATATCCTAGGTATTCAACAGTGGGTAGAAACAAACCCATGTTGGGCCAAATAGGTGTTTGAAACCTTATCTTCCCCTGAAGATACCAGGGTATTTCTTGGGAGTCATCTCACATTTGTATTGAGTTTCAGGCCCCAACGACTTCCTTTGGCTGCATCTGCTTGCTAAGAGCTCCCCGCCCCATCCCCACAAAGCTTACTTGAGGGAAAATCTTTTCTCCAATATCAATAAGTTTGGAAGATACTTAGGTGACATTGTCACATATGCCTCTTTTGAAGACTCTCTCTCACTGTCTACTAATAATTGCTAACTTCCCAAAGAAGCCAGGAGAGATTAATTTTCTGTATGAGCTGATTTATGACTGGCCACCTCTGAGAAGATAGCCTGAGTCACTCTCCTTGACTCGTGCTCACTGCAGAATATTCAGGGATAAAAATCTTCTCTTTAAACACAGAAAATGTATGGGCAAACTTCAAGTTCCTCCATCTAAATTCGCAATTAATCTAGAGACTAGATAGGAAAAGCAAATAAAGACCATTTACAGGGCAGCAAAAAGGGATGCCCCAAATATGGGTTTTCTGGCCCTGTTCCCAGGTTGTGACCATGAAGCCTTTGCTTGTCACGTTCTCTTGTTTCCCCAAATAAGGATGAGGCTGACTCTGCTCCAATTATAAGGCCTAAGTAGTTTAAAATTTAAGATATTTTTGAGAATCCATACAACAGGAGGATAACTATAATATTACTACTACTACTATCATTTATTGAGCATAAGTCACTGTTTTAATGACTGAATCCTGAATTCTTACAAGTCATTTAGTCCTCCTGATGCCCTTGGGTGATGAATTCAATTACTCCTCCACTTTTCAGGTGGGTGATCTGGGCAAAGAGAGGGAGCTGACTTGAACTCAATCACAGCTGTTAAAGGGGTGAAGCCAGGATTAGAGGCTCAGCAGGCTGACTTTAGGGCTCTTGACCTCATGATGTACTGAACAAAACAAAGCAAATCAAAAACAACCTGACACAGGGATGGACTAGTCTCAGGGAAAGTTTTTTGTTTTGTTTGTTTGTTTGTTTTACTGTCAGGTCTGTGGAGAAAGTCGGGGTGGCATATTTATGGAAGGAGGAAGTTTTGTGGGGGTCAAAAGAATTTAGGTGTCTTCAGCTTTGAAACCAGAGCAGGGGAGGTAAAGGGCTCATTAACAATTACAAGTGACCCTTGAACAACATGGATTTTAACTGTGTGGGTACACTTAAACTTGGATTTTTTTTTCACTGAATAATACTACAGTATTACAAGATCCAAGGTTGGGAATTCTCTGGCTATCCAGTGGTTAGGACTCTGCACTTTCACTGCTGAGGGCTGGGATCAATCCCTGGTCACGGAATTAAGATCCTGCGAGCCGTGTGGCCAAAAAAAAAAAAAAAGAGATCCGAGGTTGGTTGAATTCACAGATACAGAAGTGCGAATACAGAAGAAATGTGCACATAGAGGGCTGACTATAAGTTATACTTGGATTTTCAACTGCACAGAGGGTCAGTGCCCCTAACCTTGCTTGTACAAGGGTCAACTTTATAACTTGCCCAATTATTTGTTATAATATTTTTTTTTACCATCTGAACAAAGGCAATGATTTATTGGTAATGGCAATGAATGAAATATTGAAAATCTTATACACACTACTATATATAAAGTAAATAATGAATAAGGATCTACTGTATAGCACAGGGAACTCTACTCAATACTTTGTAATGGCCTATATGGGAAAATAATCTAAAAGAGTGTATATATATATATATATATATATATATATATATATATATGTATAACTGATTCACTGTGCTGTATACCTGAAATTAACACAACATTGTAAATCAATTACATATTTTTTTAATTAAATTAAAAAAAAAAAGAAGGTCTCTGGCGAGAATCAAGCAATTATCCAAGAGCTGTAGATCTGATTGCAATATGGTCTTCCAGTGTCTTTTGTACCTTAGTGGCTTTCTCCTTTTTTGCAAACTACTCATTTGAAACCATTCATGTTTGCTGCCTGGACTGGAGTTCCAGTAAAAGTAAAATATGAAATTCTAGTTGTTTCTTCTTCACTTGATTGGACTAAATAAATATAGTTATGCTATTAACATTCTGAAACTTAACATATGAAGTGGGACAATACCATCTTCTTTAATATCATCCTCTGATAGTTCCAGAGTTGGAATTGGTTCACTTCTTTCTGCCTCTTCAAAATCCATAGATAGGGGTAAATTGATAGAAATTTTTACGTATTTCGGACACTGACCATTATCTGGACCTTGAAATTTCATTGAATAAAGCTTAACAGGCTGATTGAAGACTACAGTAATAAGCAGCTGTCCATCCCAATCAGATTCCAAGAAGGTCATGTCTTTTCATAAACAGTTGTCAAATCCATGCTCCTCACTTTCATTAAGACATTCACAGCCAGATTTGTTAAAAAAAAAGCATAAAATCCATATAGCCTTTTGGAATATCTGTGTCCTCATCGCTTCCAGGGCTGTTTTCTAAGTGCTGCTTGGTTTTTTCTTCTAGTCCCACAGCATCTGCTCCTTGATACTGATCAACTATCACTTTGTTTCAAAAAAACAAAAATGTAGGTATTGCTGACATATTGTTGGTGGCAGCTGTTCCCTGACACTGATGTACACCTACTTCCAAGGAAACTGCTTGTGGATACTTATTACACATAGAGCTGAATGCTGGAGCAATCCTTAAACACGGTCCACACCCTTGCATGGTGAATTTGACCATGGTGAGTCTGGAAATCCAGGTCACTCCTGACCCGTTTCACACCCACCACTCTCAGAGAGCCTGGCAGGGCGGCCACAACACCACTGGCTTCAAAACTGAAGGAGAAGAAGGCCCTGGAGAGGAAGGGGGGAGGCTCAGGAAGACCTAGGCCTGGACAAAGGAGGTGGCGACCCTGGCGTCTTCTCCAGGGTCCCCCAGTGCCGAGTCAGGCCAGAGAGCGGAGCAGCAGAGGGGGCGGGATGGGAGGGGGAGAGGAAAGATGAGGGAAGAGAAGGCCTATAATTTTATATGATGTAATCATAGATGCATTTATACAATATATAATGTAAGATACAACTAACAACACATCATACGTATGAGATATATAATACACACTATATTGATTATAATGTGTTATACATTTAAAATTACATATAGTTTTTATATATATTTTATAACATTATTTATATATATACATATATAGTGTGTATATATATATGTATATATATAAATATATATATATTAATTTTTGGAATAGGTTTTGGGATAGTTTTATTAGGCTATTATTCACCTACCACAAAATTCAGTAAAGTCCACAAATCCAAAAAGGGAGTAAATAAAATGGGGCTGATAGAAAACTCTCCTTCTTGGGGTGTCTGCAGATGGCCCATCTGATCAGGAATTTGATTACATGGGTTGATCAACATACGTAACAGAGAACAGGCTATTGAAATGTTTTCTTTCCCAGCTTCTAGCCTACAGGCTAGGTGAGAACGATCATTTTTATTTTTCAAAAGATAAAATTTTAGTTATCAATATTTCTCAATGCCAACTATAATAATTGCATCCAATCTGTTTATTAAATCATTTCAAATTTAGGGCAATATCTCTTTTAATTTTGTGGTTTTAACGTTTTTCTTAAAAGCAAAATAAGACAGGATTTAAAAATTCCTGGGCTTGTTTTCTTTGACCACGTCTGACCACATCTGAGTCTGGTTTCTAAGTTCCTAATTGTTTTAATCAGGTTCTCATTCTCCTTAAATTGTCATTGAGCTGTTGAAGAGGGTTACAATTTCCTCCATATTTATTTGAAATTGAATGGTCAATTAAAATATACACTAACTAACCCCTAAACTGACTGGACTTCTAAGAGATTTTTCAAAATGTATTTAAGGGAAAAGTAAAATAAATGATGCTTGAATGGTTAAAAGCTCTACAATTCTTTAAAAAGCCCATTTTAATTTAGGCTGAAACCCATGCAATGTGAAAAGCGCTACAAAGAACAGAGTGGGGGCAGTGAGGGTGCTTGTGTTCTTCATCCAAGGGAAGGTAGAAATAGTAAAAGCAGAGAGGTGAAGATTAACGGAGACAAAGAAAGGGATGGTGGCTTCCGATCTGGCACCCCAGCATCTCCTTAGAATTAAATGGATGTGAGACCCATGAGGGAAGCTTGGCCCCAGCCTCTGGGAAACCAGTCTCACAAAGTACCCTGCACCCAAGAGTAACAGACAATGAGGTGTCTGTCAGAGCCACCTTCCCTCCAAGGACTATGCACATCTGAACAAGGAGCATACAGGGTCCAAACACCATGGGGGGGAGCCCCCCAAATTCTATGCTGCACACAACTTCTTGGACCCTTCTGGGAACTGGGGGGGGGGTGGGAGCAAAGACTCTTCATACTCACTGAGACTGAATCTTCCTCAACCCAAGTGAAAAGAGGACTGAGAGTCAGCTACAATTTAATTTGTTTAAATTGAAGAATAAAGTATTGTGCTTTTAAACATGAGAATTTTTGGCAGCAGAAACAAGCTGACAACTTACGTTAAAAATTTTCTCTTTGATCTCTGCATTTTCTCACCTCTGGGAAATGTGTCAGACCCAAGCTGACATGGGTAAGGCAGGTACTTTGTTGCTGGAATAAGAAGAGATGATGGAGGCAAATCCACAGTGATGGAAACTCTCCCACTTATATTTAACATGGGCCTTCTGGGTTCCATGCTTTAAGAATGGAGGCACTGTGAAAAGACAAAGGGCCCAGAACCCAGGGGTTGTTCAAAAATCACTTTACCTTGTCAGAGACAGCACCAGGGTACAGCTAAAAGAATGAGCTGGGTTCCATCCGAGCTTCACCACTACTGCTGTGTGATCTGAGGAATGTTACTTATCTTCTCTGTGTTTCAATTCCATTATTTGTATATGGGCATAATCATGGAGTATCCTATAATATTATTGAGATGATTAAATGAGCTAATATATCCATAGCATTTAGAACATTGTCTTGCCCAGGATTAGGGCTCAGTGAATGTTAGTATCATCATCATCATCTTTATCATCATTATTATTACATGGGATTATGTCAGGTGACCAGGGTACTAATTTGACTTTATTCCTTTCCTTTTGCAAAACAAAAAGGACTAAATCAAATGGACTAATATCAGCTATTTCTAAACATATTTTTAGCAGCAGAAATAACTTTTCCTAGACATAAACTTTTAAAGAAGCTAAGCATATATGTATTCATTGATATTCTTTTGATTCTAGTTGCTTAAGTCAACAAGCAAAATAAATTTATGGGCTCAAATTACAAAATAACCTAGGAAGGTCCAGCTTCAAGCATAGCTGGATACAGAGGTACAAACAAAGATATCAAGATCAGTTTGTCTGCCTCCTCTCTCCTCTGCTTTCCCTCTTTCTACTCCATTCCCAGGATCCTTGCCTCCTCATCACAGGATGACCACTGGAAGCTCTCAGAGTAACATCCTTTTAATGTCCAAACTAGTGAAGAAGAGTAAACATCTTTCCCCCAGAATTCCCTGTGAAGGTCCTGACATTCACTTTGATTGGCTGGCCTAGACCTCATGTCCAAGCCTACAGCAATCATAATGGCCAGAGGAATGTGTTGCACTGATTGGTCACTGGAGTCATATGTCCCACCCCTGAGGCTGGAAAGAAGCCCTGACCCTGAGAACAGAGGAAAGGAAAAGGTTGTTCCCACTAGGCTTGCTCTGCACCCTACCTCCTTGACAGTCCCTTCTCGAAACCCCAAGTGCTCCTAGTTTGAAACTCCTTGTACATGGGGATCTCTAGCATTCTGCACGTTTGCTAGGATGCAAATCCTATCGAAGCAATTACTACGGTCAGGGGCCAGAGTAGTGCCCTTGGGGAGGTTCCATTGATTCTTTATCAAATCATAGCCTGCAGACAGCTACCAGCACCAACGTCCCGTGTGGCATTGCTTTGTCTCTGTGTGCCCACATCAGTGCCGCCTACCACAGCCTTGTATCTAGTGGGGGCAGGAGAATCATCTGGGTTCAGTTCTACATCACATTATGAGTGATGCCTCCTCTTCTAGTTATTTACTGCAATGTAACCAACAACCTCAAAACATAGAGTCTTAAGACAATAATCATTTATTAGTGTCTCTCATGATTCTGGGGTCAGCCAGGCTCCTCTGGGCACATCTGGCTCCCAGCTCTCGGTGGTTACAGTCAGAAAGCAACTAGAGCTAGAGTCATCTTGAAGTTTTCTATGTTCACATGCATGGCATTCCGTGACCTGGGAAGATGGAATGGCTGGGGCTGGAACAGCTGGGGCTCATTGGCCATCTCTCTTCTCTCTCAGTGGCCTCTCCACCTGGTACCTTCAGCACATGGCAGCCTCAGTGTTACTTCTGTTGCACTCCTTAGGTTGAGGCAATGACAAAGCCCACCTGATTTCAAGGGGTGTGAACACAGACCCTACCCCTTAGTGGGAGAGTGTCAAAGGATGCATAACCCTCTTAAACCATCATATCTCCTGGGGATGGCAGGGGGTCAACATAAAATCGTGTTTTAGAGTTTATCATTGGTCATGCTATTCTAATTCAGTCCTGCCATTGGCAGAAATGAGGTGGGATTATTAGGACATACCAAGAAAAATGGCTTCTTAAACAACTGTGAGCCAGAAAAGAGGCTTAGACACCACATTAAGTGCAGCGGTCTGGGCATATTGACCTATTTTGGTTAGTTGGGATCCCTTCTAACCCTTGCAGAAATACTGCAATCTTCACCTTAGTGCAGTTTGAGCTTTTGCAATGGAATACAGCTAGAACCAAGAAAAACATTCTCTTTTCCACTTACTGATTAAAAGCAGTGAGCCACTCTGGAGAGACAGTGAATACAATTTGATGTTATTATGCAGAATTTGACCATTGGGGGGAAAATATAATGTTATCTTTAAGGTAGGCTCTGGTTTTAATTGCAAATTTTAGAATGGGGCTTCACATCCAGGATAAGAAGGAAAATACACAAACTGCTGACTGAATCGATGCTCAACACTCTGCTCTCTGTGTCCTCCTCGTCCTTGGGGTGATTACTAAGCATGTAAGCAAAATCAGAAGTTAGGGAGAAAGTAAGAAAGGAATGCATATACATGAGCCTCCAGAGGAAACCATTTCAGGCTGGATGATGGAATCCTGATTCTCAGTGAATTGCAAGAGTGTTTAAGAAAAGATTGCACAGGTGAAAGTGTGAAGCTATTATCAAAACATGCAAATGTTTTGTCTTCCTTTTAATTTCTGACACCAAGTCAGTCCTAACCCCTTTTATTGGACCTTAAATGCCTCAAAAATAAAGGAAGAACAAAACTTCTCATTATAGAATTGACCTCTTACTGGGAGCTAAGTTCTACTGAATAAAGAGGTCTAGATAAAATTATTAAACCAAAGCAAAGATGATCTCCAGCCTTCCGCTCCTTAATGTGTTAACATTCGGGTCTGCAAAATCCATTCTCTTCCTAGTGACTCTGGCAGTGCTAACTCTGGGATGCTATGGCCAACTCCTTTCTTCTCAAGGGCCAAGACTCTGTCCAGTTAACAGGCAAATGTTTATAAATCTGGTCATTCAATAGGTATTCAATTTGCATTTTCTGAGCACCAACCACATGCCAGGGGCTGTTCTACATACTTGTTTTACAGAAATGAATAAGCCAGTCATAATTTTGATGTATGAAACTTACAGTTTGGTACCATGTCTTTCTAGAAGAGCAGCCATGGGAGGGGGGAATTGTATACATTAATCATAACTACTGTAGAGCCAAGAGGGAGATGAAAAGAGAGTTTTCTAAGCGTTGTAGTTGAATGATGCTCCTCTTCTTTCCCCAGTCCTATACATATTCTCTAGGAAAAGTATGGAGAACCCCAGATGTAGCTGATATAATAGAAGATGTTTTCTGTAAGGCTGAGCTATTAGTTAACTTTCTCCAAGATAGAAAATCACAAATATTGGTTCAAAGTGCATGCATATCATTCCTTATCAACACAAAATTTTGTTTTGGGGAACAGAGCTGGATTTATTAACTTGTGGCTAATGCTGAAGGGAAAAGACCATGATGCTGTTGCTGGTGAAAAAAAATCAATGGGCAGGTGGAGTATGGAACCCATTCAATCAACAAATATTTATTAAGTTCCCAGAGGTCCTAGGGTTATCATGGCAAACAAGACAGAGTGACTCCTCTTGTGAATTTTGTGTTCTGGCTGGGGAGACAAATAGTAATGAGTGCAAAAAAAAAAAAATCTATAATGATAGTGAAAATGATCCAGGACCTCAGAAAAAGAATGGAGGCAAAGATGCAAGAAATGTTTAACAAAGACATAGAAGAATGAAGAAAAAGGAAATAGAGATGAACAATACAATAACTGAAATGAAAACTACACTAGAAGGAATCAATAGTGGAATAACTGAGGCAGAAGAATGGATAAGTGACCTGGAAGACAGAATGGTGGAATTCACTGCTGCAGAACAGAATAAAGAAAAAATAATGAAAAGAAATGAAGACAGCCTAAGAGACCTCTGGGACAACATTAAACGCAACAACATTCACATTATAGGGGTCTCAGAAGGAGAAGAGAGAGAGAAAGGACCCAAGAAAATATTTGAAGAGATTATAGTCTAAAACTTTCCTAACATGGGAAAGGAAATAACCACCCAAGTCCAGGAAGTGCAGAGAGTCCATACAGGATAAACCAAAGGAGAAACATGCCAAGACACATAGTAATCAAATTGGCAAAAATTAAAGACAAAGACAAATTATTGAAAGCAGCAAGGGGAAAACAACGAATAACATACAAGGGAACTCCCATAAGGTTAACAGCTGATTTCTCAGCAGAAACTCTACAAGCCAGAAGGGAGTGGCATGACATACTTAAAGTGATGAAAGGGAAGAAACTACACCAAGATTACTCTACACGGCAAGGATATCATTCAGATTCGATGGAGGAATCAAAAGCTTTACAGACAAGCAAAAGCTATGAGAATTCAGCAGCACCAAACCAGCTCTACAACAAATGCTAAAGGAACTTCTCTAAGTGGGAAACACAAGAGAAGAAAAGGACCTACAAAAACAAACCCAAAACAATTAAGAAAATGTTCATGGGAACATATATATCAATAATTACCTTAAACGTAAATGGATTAAATGCTCCAACCAAAAGACACAGGCTTGCTGAATGGATACAAAAAGAAGACCCATATAAATGCTGTCCACAAGAGCCCCACTTCAGACCTGGGGACACATACAGACTGAAAGTAAGGGGATGGAAAAAGATATTCCATGCAAATGGAAATCAAAAGAAAGCTGGAGTAGCAATATTCATATCAGATAAAATAGACTTTAAAATATAGAATGTTACAAGAGACAAGGAAGAACACTACATAATTACGAAGGGATCAATCCAAAAAGAAGATTTAACAATTATAAATGTATATGCACCCAACATAGGAGCACCCCAATACATAAGGTAACTGCTAACAGTTATAAAAGAGAAAATTGACAGTAACACAATAATAGTGGGGAACTTTAACACCTCACCTACACCAATGGACACATACACCAAACAGAAAATTAATAAGGAAGCACAAGCTTTAAATGACACAATAGATCAGATAGATTTAATTGATATTTACAGGACATTCCATCCAAAAACAGCAGATTACACTTTCTTCTGAAGTGCGCACAGAACATTCTTCAGGATAGATCACATACTGGGTAACAAATCAAGACTCAGTAAATGTAAGAAAATTGAAATCATATCAAACATCTTTTCTGACCACAATGCTATGAGATTAGAAATGAATACAGGGAAAAAAAACTTAAAAACCACAAACACATGGAAGCTAAACAATACGTTACTAAATAACCAAGAGATCACTGAAAACATCAAAGAGGAAATCAAAAAATACCTAGAGACAAATGACAATGAAAACACGACGATCCAAAACCTATGGGATGCAGCAAAAGCGGTTCTAAGAGGGAAGTTTATAGCTATAAAAGCCTACCTCAAGAAACAAGAAAAATCTCAAATAAACAATCTAACCTTGCACCTAAGGGAACTAGAGAAAGAAGAACAAACAAAACCCAAAGTTAGCAGAAGGAAAGAAATCATAAAGATCAGAGCAGAAATAAATGAAATACAAACAAAGAGAACAATAGCAAAGATCAATAAAACTAAAAGTGGTTTCTTTGAGAAGATCAACAAAATTGATAAACCATTAGTCAGACTCATCAAGAAAAAGAGGGAGAGGACTCAAATCAATAAAATTAGAAATGAAAAAGGAGAAGTTACGACAGACACCACAGAAATAAAAAGCGTCCTAAGAGACTACTACAAGCAACTCTAGGCCAATAAAATGGACAACCTGGAAGAAATGGACAAATTCTTAGAAAAGTATAACCATCCAAGACTGAACCAGGAAGAAATAAAAAATATGAACAGACCAATCACAAGTAATGAAATTGAAACTGTGATGAAAAATCTTCCAACAAACAAAAGTCCAGGACCAGATGGCGTGAATTCTATCAAACATTTAGGGAAGAGCTAACACCTATCCTTCTCAAACTCTTCCAAAAAATTGCAGAGGAAGGAACACTCCCAAACTCATTCTATGAAGCCACCATCACCCTGATACCCAAACCAGACAAAGATACTACAAAAAAAGAAAATTACAGACCAATATCACTGATGAAAACAGATGCAAAAATCCTCAACAAAATACTAGCAAACAGAATCCAACAACACATTAAAAGGATCATACACCATGATCATTATCAAGTGGGATTTATCCCAGGGATGCAAGGAATCTTCAGTATATGCAAATCAATCAATGTGATGCACCATATTAAAAAATTGAAACATAAAAATCATATGGTCATCTCAATAGGTGCAGAAAAAGCTTTTGACAAAATTCAACACCATTTATGCTAAAAACTATCCAGAAAGTGGGCATAGAGGGAACCTACCTCAACATAATAAAGGCCATATACAACAAACCCACAGCAAACATCATTCTCAATGGTGAAAAACTGAAAGCATTTTCTCTAAGATCAGGAACAAGACAAGGATATCCACTCTTACCACTATTATTCAGCATAGTTATGGAAGTCCTAGCCATGGCAATCAGAGAAGAAAAAGAAATAAAAGGAAGAAAAATTGGAAAAGAAGAAGTAAAATTGTCACTGTTTGCAGATGACATGATACTATACATAGAGAATCCTGAAGATGCCACCAGAAAACTACTACAGCAAATCAATGAATTTGGTAAACTTGCAGGATACAAAATTAACGCACAGAAATCTCTTGCATTCCAATATACTAATGATGAAAAATCTGAAAGAGAAATTAAGGAAACACTCTCATTTACCACTGTAACAAAAAGAATAAAATACCTCGGAATAAACCTACCTAGGGAGACAGAAGACCTGTATGCAGAAAACTATAAGATACTGATGAAAGAAATTAAAAATAACACCAACAGATGGAGAGATATACCATGTTTTTGGATTGGAAGAATCAATATTGTGAAAATGGCTATACTACAGATGGAGGCAAATCTACAGATTCAATGCAATCTACAGATTCAATGCGATCCCTATCAAATTACCAATGGCATTTTTTACAGAACTAGAACAAAAAAATCATAAATCTTGTATGGAGACAAAAAAGACCCCCAATAGCCAAAGCAGTCTTGAGGGAAAAAAGTGGAGCTGGAGGAAACAGACTCCCTGACTTCAGACTATACTACAAAGCTACAGTATTCAAGATGATATGGTACTGGCACAAAAACAGAAATATAGGTCAATGGAACAAATAGAAAGCCCAGAGATAAAACCACATACCTATGGTTAACTAATCTATGACAAAGGAGGCAAGGATATACAATGGAGAAAAGACAGTCTCTTCAATAACCGGTGTTGGGAAAACTGGACAGCTACATGTAAAAGAATGAAATTAGAACACTCTCTAACACCATACACAAAAATAAACTCAAAATGGATTAGAGACCTAAATGTAAGACAGGACACTATAAAACTCTTAGAGGAAAGCATAGGAAGAGCACTCTTTGACATAAATCACAGCAAGATCTTTTTTGACCCACCTCCTAGAGTAATGGAAATAAAAACAAAAATAAACAAATGGGACCTAATGAAACTTAAAGGCTTTTGCACAGCAAAGGAAACCATAAGCAAGATGAAAAGACAACCCTCAGAATGGGAGAAAATATTTGCAAACGAATCAACGGACAAAGGATTAATGTCAAGAATATATAAACAGCTCATGCAGCTCAATATTACAAAAACAAACAACCCAATCCAAAAATGGGCAGAAGACCTAAATAGACATTTCTCCAAAGAAGACATACAAATGGTCAAGAAGCACATGAAAAGCTGCTCAACATCTCTAATTATTAGAGAAATGCAAATCAAAACTACAATGAGGTGTCACCTCACACCAGTTAGAATGGGCATCATCAGAAAATCTATAAACAACAAATGCTGGAGTGGGTGTGGAGAAAAGGGAACTCTCTTGCACTGTTGGTGGGAATGTAAATTGATACAGCCACTATGGAGGTTCCTTAAAAAACTAAAAATAGAATTACCATATGATCCAGCAATCCCACTACTGGGCATATACCCAGAGAAAACCATAATTCAAAAAGACACATGCACCCCAATGTGCATTGCAGCACTATTTACAATAGGTCATGGAAGCAACCTAAATGCCCATCAACAGATGAATGGATAAAGAATTGTGGTACATATATACAATGGAATATTACTCAGCCATAAAAAGGAATGAAATTGGGTCATTTGTAGAGATGTGGATGGATCTAGAGACTGTCTAGAGTGAAGTAAGTCAGAAAGAGAAAAACAAATATCATATATTAACGCATATATGTGGAACATAGAAAAATGGTATAGATGAACTGGTTTGCAGGGCAGAAATTGAGACACAGAGGTAGAGAATAAACGTTCTCTAATGGACACCAAGGGGGGAAAGCGGCAGGGGGGTGGGGATGGTGGTGTGATGAATTGGGAGATTGGGATTGACGTGTATACACTGATGTGTATAAAATGGATGACTAATAAAAAAATATAATTAAAATAAATAAAAAAATTAAAATAAATTATACAATTTCAGAGTAAGGTGGAAGAGAATGACAGAGGTAGGTCATGTTTTAGATAAATTAATCACAGGAGGGTTTTTAAGGAGTTGATATTTAAGCTGGCCCTGACCAATGAGCAGTAATGAGGAATGCAAGGCTCTATGGGAAGATGGTTCCAGGCAGAGAAGACAGCATGGGACTAAGCAAGAGATCCAGTGGGACAGGCCAAAACAGAGTGGTACAAGGAGCAGGGTGACTGGTCATAGTACTTACCTAGTTTGTGTTGAGCCACCTGATAGGGAAAGAAATTTGGAAAGAATTTCTATTTGGAAGGAAATGATCTAGCTATTTAAACAGGATTATGTACAGCTCAGAGGCAGAGCATTGAGGAAAAATTGATACCATGAAAGCTGGGTAAATTCTTCCTATATAGGTAAAAATCAACCCTTGAGATGTAGGTAAAACTGAGCTGACTGATGAGGTCCCGCAGCTGCTGAGAAGAAATATGAAGACCTTGAAGCAGGAAGGCTCTGACAAGTTTAACTTTGGAGTCCACTGGCTTTCAGAATTGAGGGTCAGGTGACCTTATTCTATGGGGTGATGGTAGAAAGTGATTGCTTCCTTCTTTGCTTAAGCTGCCATCCTGGAAATGTACTAGAAGACTGGATTCTTTATAAGCTTTAGCCACAGCACATCAGAATAGAGTTAAATTTTTATAAAGAAGAAAAGGAAAATTACCAATCCAATGCTTTCTGTTCTGTGGTAGCCAGATGAGAATAACCCAAAGTCCTCAAGTGTCCATGGTCCCTCAGGGTCCCATGATAAGGAGAAATCCCAACATCATTTAAGTAATACCCCTACCTGCACCGTGATGCTGACAGTTCTCACTCTTGGCTCATGAGGTCACTGCAGGGCTTTGTGATTCTGCAGGAGGAAACTGTTGAGTAGACTCGGATGATGGAGACTATGAATCCATAGTAAGTCTTGCTTGCTGCTCCCCGTGTTATGTGGAATGCTTTCAGATTTCTCTTCTCTTTTGGACGCTATGGCCAAAGGGTAGAGTTGACTCTTTTTCCAATGTGTTTTTTGCCATCTTCCCTTTCAGAAATATAATGTCTTATGCTTCCTCTCTGATATTCTAGTCTATTCTCCAAAACTGTGAACTTTTCTTTGAGCACGAATTGCTTTCTGCCTCTCAGGAATGGGGACTACTTCCCACTCTTTGCTCCTATCTCTGGCTGGTACATGGTCTGGCCCAGGGTCTTCTTCCTGTACTTCCACAGACCCCTGTTCTTCTTGGACATCCTGGAAGTGGAGAGGTTCCCTCTTGACCTTCCCATGGAGTAAGGCTTCCAGTAGCATCAGTACAAGGTCAACAAAAGACATACTAACTTTTGAAGCCATAGGCCTGCCTCTTATGATTGATTCCCTTTTATCTCCTGTGTTTCTCATAGTTCTTGTCTACTCAGTCTAGAGACAAAAGTCTGCCTGTTATTGGACTCAAGTAAAATTTACTTCAGCCCCACCTTGTGGTCCTTAGTCAAACTTAAAGGAAAGTTGGTTTGGCAGATATTAAACTGGCTCACCAAATCTGTTTCCCTTTCTTCCTGGTTACACAGCTAGACCACATTTCCCAGATTCCTCTACAGTTACTTGTGGCCATGTGTCTGAATTCTATCTAGTAGAATGTGGCCCATGAAGATTTCCCATGAGCTATCTTCCACTTTATTTTTTTCCCTATCTATCAGCTAGATGGAGAGGATTCTAAGAACTAAGATGGGGACTCATGAGATGAAGGAGTCTGGGTCTCACCAACCAGGAGAATCCAGTGGACTTTATATGAATTAGAAATATATTTTTGTATTTTGGGGCTACTGAAATTATAGGGGCTGTTTTTTATAGCAGCTAACATTACTTATCCTAAGTAATACAGTTGGTCACATCCCTTTCACAAGGTACTGTCCCACCCAGACACAATACATTCTCCTAAACTCCCCCCAGATCACCAGACCGTATTTTTGGGTCTTTGGCTCACTCCCAAGAGGCATGGAGTCTAATTAAGAACACATGTATAAGAAGCTGAGGCCCCTCTTTCCCACACCAGATCCCTGATAGCTAATATTTAGTGAGCACAGACTGTTAAGAAAAGCAGATTCAATATGAAGCTAATAAAGTTTAAGCTTGGGGCCTCTCACATACATGGAGCTTTCCCAAGGCCTTGAAAAGGGCCTTAGCATGTTCACATATTTAAGTGTTTTCATAAAATCTGCAAATGCAAAATGTTTTAATTTTTTTTTTATTTGTGGGAGGGTATATTTAAATAAACTTCAGGCCCCACCAAATCTAGACACAGCCTCGAGGCTGAGTGTCTAACATATATTTTCAAATGTCATCCTCACAGCCCTGAAATAATAGGTACTATTATTTTATGGAGAAGAAATCTGATGCATGAAGATTTTAAGTCACTTGTCCCAAGTCACACAGCTCTGATTTTCTGGAACCAGAATTCAGGCACAGGCTCTAAAGCCCAAGCCTGTTGCCACCCTCATGGTGTCTCTAGCCCACCCATGGGTCACATGCATGTGGTCCAGGGAATCAAACCAGGAGGCGTGAAGCAATAGCAGCAGTGTTTAGTATATTTCTCTTGGCCCCTCTGAATGACTTCCTTTGGACTCATCCTAATTTCTTCAGTCTCGGATAAGAAGAGCTGGAGAGTTTTTCTTCAGGGCTCCCTTAAAGTGTTCATTTCATACAAGAAACACATAGGATTTAGCATCAGAAGATGTGAGTTTTAGACTAAGGAAACAATGGGATGTAATGGCACAGATTTTGCCAAGAGATTGATGTACGTAGCAGCAAGCAACTGGATCAAACGAACAACTGCGGGCTGTCAAAGGCAGTGGAACAGCTTCAGAGCTCATTACTACCTCAGCTTCCACATGGTGCAAAATAACTGGAAGACGCGGAGGATAAAGAGGCAGGCTCAGAAAGGGGGTTAAAACGCGTAACTCCAGATGAGCCTTCAGGGCCAGCAATGCCCTGAGGATTGTGGGCGCACACCCAGCTGTTACCTGTGTGGTGGTTTGATCCCCAGCTAATACGCCAGCTGGTGGAGTATTATTTCCTTGTTGACTTTTTTGCTGCCACCTGGGGAGTCTTGGTAACTGTAAACAAAGATTTAGAACACTAATAAAGTGTCGGGCGCCAATGCAGTTTACTCTGTACTAAAATCAAGTAAGCTGTGGATGAGCAGCTGGCATGGGAGATCCCAGCCACAAGGGCTGGTGGGAAGCAGGAGTCCAGGAGCAGGGAGGTGGGGTGAGAGAAAGGGATCTGACTGCTGCAGCCTGTCAGTTCAGAGCCCGACTTGGACTCAGGCACATGGAGTAGATGCTGTTGCATGGGCAGGGCCCCCAGCCCCCGGCTGCTTTCAGTGTTGGCTGCTAAGGGCTCACGGAGGCCTCCTTCCCCAAGAATTGCCCTTAACTGATGCCTAGGAGGTTATACCCCTACACCCCCCACCAGGAGAAGCCTATAGCAATGACTGACTGATGCAGGGGTACAAAAGGCCAGCCCCCTTGCCTTAAGGAGGGGACGATTGTGTCTCCAGAGCCTTTCATGGATCAGGCCAAGTTTAGATTTTGCCAGAACACACATCGTTGCTTGCCTTCTTCCCCTGTCCTGTCTTCTGTCCTCCCTTAGAGGCTTCTCCTAAGCATCCTTCCTCAATATACCCTGGGCACCTGATTTTTCCTGTCCTGGGCTCTGCTTCTGGGGAATCCGACCTAAGACACAATGAGGGTTTTAGGCCCCCAGTTGCCACAGCTAAGCCTGGCAGGAAGTGGGCAGGGCTTTGAAACAGGAAGTCCCCAGAGATGTTCATTTAGGGCACATCCTCCTGCTATGTATATACGTAGGGAATGGCAGGTAGAAATTGAAGACACATTTTGAGAAGCAAGTGTCAGCTCCCGGGAGAAACGAGTCAGCAGAGGATGGATGTCAGGGCCCTAACCTGGAAAGTACAACTGGTGCACATAGCAAGAAAATCAAAGACTATCCCAGTGCTAGAGCCTGGGTCAGCAAAGCCAGGGTAGAAAATGCTATGACTTGTAGGATCCATGGAGGTTCAGGACTCATATGTGGCTCACCAAATCCTTCATCTGTTGGTAGCAAGACCCAGCTACTTAGTAGCCTTGTGAATCTGAGCAAGTTAATTTTCTTTTCTAAACCTCAATTTCTTCATTTGTAAAATGGCATACAGCATGCACTAAAATGGTAAATATTTTATTAGATACATATCATTCTAAGCCACAGTGAGTAATGGAATTTTTGCCTGCTACGGGGCAGACCTGGATTTCTACATAGGGCCTACCTGTAGATCCAGACTTGGAAAGCAAAGGAAAACAAAGCTATGGGATAAAATGTAGGGGCTGAAATAATGGCCACATCAACTCGAAAGGCCATGACGTTGCTTGTATGGCCAGCCGTGGTCCTGCATCTTAAGGCCCAGAGCTCTGTGGTGCCATTTTTGCATCTTCAGAGCCAGTCTTAAAAGCAAGAGGGAGAGGGAGAGAAAGAGGGAGAGACAGCTGTAAGTCAAGAATCCTCCAGATTTGAATATCACTTATCTAGAACTGGACCCAAGAGGGACTGTTGGGGACAGAAAGTTGGCCAATCAATGGTTATTGACCTCAAGTCTGAAACTGCAAGAGAATTTTTCTCAAGCTTGGCAGACACTACATTCACAATGCCAGATTCCCAGTGCGTAAATCCAACTGGAAATTCCCAAAGACCAGAGCACCAGGAACTCTGAGCCACTCAAATGTTCTTTCCCTAGGATGACTCTCTACTCTCGCTATACTTCTGTACAGAGTTGTATGGTCTTTATTTTAGCAAAGGGTTCCAAGAAGCAGACCTTGAGATGAGAATTCCCATGCAACTTGATTTATTGAGGAAGTTCTCTTGGGAAAAATTGGGTGTGGAAAGCAGGACAGGGAAGGAAAGAAGCCAAGCCAAGTTCTAGCCTCAGCCTTAACCTTCAGGAGAGGTTGGTAATGTAAATTACACCTCAAATTTGGGCCTAACTCCAAGGCAAAAGAGCTGGGCTTTCCTTTTTCCACTCCAGCCAATCATTGGATAGGGACTACTTTTGAGGAACTTCTGTCTCTCAAGCCAACACAATAGCCCCAGGGA
Organism: Lagenorhynchus albirostris; assembly: GCF_949774975.1. NCBI lineage: Eukaryota > Metazoa > Chordata > Mammalia > Artiodactyla > Delphinidae > Lagenorhynchus > Lagenorhynchus albirostris. Next base: position 37,348,581 of record NC_083109.1, on the reverse strand, counting down.
GGTTCTCCATAGAACATCATAGAGATGGACAATTAGAAGTAAAACACTTAGAAGGCAAGGAAAAGCATACTGAAAAGGTCAAAGGGATCGAAGGGAATCTGAGTGGAACACCATTGGAGATGCTACACACTTACACTTATTCTTTTCTTTTCTTTTATATTTTTGCGGTATGCAGGCCTCTCACTGTTGTGGCCTCTCCCGTTGCAGAGCACAGGCTCCGAATGCGCAGGCTTAGCGGCCATGGCTTACGGGCCCAGCCGCTCCGCGGTATGTGGGATCCTCTCGGACCGGGACACGAACCCGTGTCCCCTGCATCGGCAGGCAGACTCTCAACCACTGCGCCACTGGGGAAGCCCCACACTTACACTTATTTTAAGGGAATGGAAAAATCTAGTTTCTGCAAATATGCAGTTTATTCTATTGGCTTTAGTGTTATAAAATTGGAAGGGCATAGGATTTAGCCTTAAAAGATGTGAGTTATAGTTGTTGTTCTAACTCATATAAACTTTTTGACCTTGGGTGGGTCACTTAACTTCCCAGAAACTTAGTTTCTACATCTATAAATGGGTTTATTACTTTTGAGCTTTTCAATATACATTGATATTTTCTGTTGGCTCCACAGGTTTTTGATATATGTATTTTAAAACCTTAAATAGGATGGTAGGTTTTTCATTTTGGCTTGTGATTTTGATAGTATTCTTTCTTTATAGTTCAAGGCATAGCGTTAGCCATTCAAACTAACACTGTTATGTGTTAGTTCCTTTCATTACTGTTCCTTTTATTACTATGTTATGTCTTTCTTTATGCTTTTTAGCTTGAATTAAATTATATCTGACATTAATATTGTTATATCAGCTTTCTTTTAGTTAGTAATTGTCTTTTGTGTTTTTTCTATTTTCAACATTTCTGGACAATTATGTTTTAGATGTGTCTATTGTAAATGACAGATGGTTGGATTTTTAAAAATCTGGCCTGATAATCTTGTTCCTATAGGCCACTTGAATTCCTTTATATTTATTTTGATTACTGCTATATTCATACTTAGTTATATGATCTTATTTTATGTTTTAGATTTATCATGCTCTTTATTTGCCTCTTTTTCCACTTTTTCTTCTTTCTGTTTGATAGTTTCAAAATTTTCACATATTTACTTAAGTATAAAATTTTATAACAAAGTTTAAGTTATTCAGTATCTCTACCCTCCTCCCAAATAACCCAAGAACTTAATATGCTTTAATTACACAATGAACACCTCCCTCTTCTATATTTTCCTTGACATTACTTGAATTGTATCTAGTTATGTGGGAAAATACCATTCTTTTTTAAAGAGTCAATAGTAAATTAAACTTATCAACATATTTCACCAAATTCTACACTAAGTATTGTTTCTATATTTCACTCCAACCTATCTCTCAAGATGTTTTCTCCTTCTGCCTAAAATTCTTTAGTAGTTATTTCAGTGGGGATCTGTGCGTAATAATCTCTGCAATTATTTCCATTTCATCTAGAGTGAATTTATTTCCAGTTGTTGCTGTCTTTCTTAGCATTATTTTCTCATATGTTTTGGAATTTTATTACTGAATGGAGACAGAGAGGTTGCACGCTTTTTCTCTCTCTCTTCCACCCCTTGTTTCACAGTCCTGCATATTTATATTTGATTTCTTCCACCACCTCCCAAGAACAGTAATTCCAAAACCAGGTCTTATATTGGTAGTTCAGGGCTAGCAACCTACACTGATATTGGAGTCATTACATATTCAGCAACCAAGTCAGCAGATTGTTAAGCCTAAGTCCAGGATGAAAGATTTCATTTCTTACAGCTTCCCTGCTTTATATAAATGGTAGCTCAAATAGTGGTTTTAAGAGCTTATTTCAGCATTCTTTAATGTATGAGGAAACCTCAAACTTGCTTCTGATTTCAAACAGTGAGTTTGAAGAGTGAGCCTCTTACTTCCTTTGTGAAATTTTTAGTCTTGTTACCCACAGGAACTCAGATTTCTCCATTGGCTTCTGGATCTGGAGTTCAGTGAGTCTGTAAACTCAATCCCAATTACTCCTCTGTTCAATTCCATTTCTGGCTTTCACAGATGTTTATCTTAGTTTTTAGAATGGCCATATTGTCTAAAAGTCTTCTTTTTAGATGTCATATTCTGTATTAGTCAGCTATTGCTGCATAATACAGTTACCCCTGAAAAGTGAGTGGTTTACTACAATAGTTGTTTACTCTCATTCACGTGTTTGGGCTTTGCCTGGGGTTTGGCTAATCTGGGATGGGCTTGGCTGGGCAACTCTGCTTCACTCTGCAGGAAGTGAGATGGGAGATTACAAATTTTGGCTTCTTTATCCTCTTGCTATCCAGTCTCCTGTTTGTGTCCCTTCCCCCACCCCCTGCCATATAGCCAAGTTCAGTGGTAGCCAAAGAACTAGGGTACCATTGATGAGTCCATAAATGTCACTCCCCTAGGGCACAGAACTTGTTAGAGAAGGTGAAGGGGGCAACAAAGAATACCTAGTACATATTGGAGGGAAGTCATAGGCAGTTGGTAACTCACTGGGAGACACAGGGCATGTGCAAACAGAAAACCAAGACTCATGAGTCTCAAAAAGGTGTGATTCCCCCAAGACAGATTTTTGGAAAATCACTTTTTTGGAGCTTTTGGAAATTGGCAACTCTTGGCTTAGACTGGGGGATACAGAAGCAGAGGAGTCCCAGTATCTCCAAGTGGGAAAATCCTGTTGCCTTTGAAAACTGTCTTGCACTCAAAGAAGTATGATACCCTTTGGACTTTTTATCACTTCGGTCTCATTAATCTAGTCTTTTGTACTGAAAAGAATGAAAGGAGGGCAATTTTTTCCATTCAATGGACATTGAGGTGGCAGTCAGGAAAGCTATTGTGTTCCAGCTCTGCCACTGTCAAGTTCTGTGACCTTGGACAATACATGTGGCTTCCTAAGCCTCTGGTTTCCTCCTGCGGAAAATGAGGCGGAAAATGAGGCGGTTGAATCAAATGCCTTCACATCTCTGAAAACTCAGTATCTATAGTTTATAGATGGGATGAGTGGCACTTGCAGTTTTGTTTTATTTTTATTAAAAAGTATTCAACTCTGCCCATGTTCTGGTCTCTTTACTGAATTACTCGAACTAATGAGAATCTTGTGAAAGAACTTTTTATTTTCTATCTTCCTTTCCCTAACTCTTAAATTCATTATTTTCATCTATGCCTCTCAGGCAAAGGAGAGCCAGCCCTGACAGCCACCCAAGGCAAAACATGGTTTGATAATGATAAAATGAAAAAATTAGATGCCTGTAAATTTAGATCTCCAGCACGGGTACTGATTTCCTGGCCTCGTGGACATCCCAGTAATTATCTAGAATTATGCATAATTTACCTACTTCCATTTTCTAAGAAATTGTCAGCTTTCAGGTCAGGGTTTGACAATTTATTGGTTTGTCCTGTGGAAATAAATTGGGGGCATCTGGGACTGGAGTCTTTAATGTGTGCATTTGGGGTGGTAGATGTGAAGCTGCCTCCTATTTATAGCTGAGCAAGCTTAATTGTTGCTTTTCAATCTAAATAGAAAGGCTCTGTTTACTGCTGCTTTTAATTGTAGCAAGTTGGTGAAAAACCATGCAAGGCCTCTTCAGTAAAGGCAATTCAATAAAAGCATTTTGTCAATAAATTATTATTGCCATCATGAAAACCATGCACAGCCTTCAAATATAAAGCAAGCAACAGCTCGGCTTCTCCCTTTGATGGACTCAGCATAGTGCTTTTAAATTTTCTTAATTCATTCTATTTTTCTCCTGTTTCCATAGAATATTAGAGCTGATAAGGGCATTGTGGATCTTCTTATCTCTAGTCTTCATTTTACAAAGGAAAGTCTGAATTCCCTGTGCAGGGTTGGGACATGATTGTGTCTAGAATCATTAAAAAAAAACATCTGGGAAATCAGAAAATCAACCTGCATTCTATGGGTGCCTAGTTGGAAGAGGATTGTGCTATACGCCAAACCTGTATTTGAGGAGTTCTCTCTTTTTTTTTTTTTTTTTTTGCGGTACGCGGGCCTCACTGCCGCGGCATCCCCCGCTGCGGAGCACAGGCTTCGGATGCGCAGGCTCAGCGGCCATGGCTCATGGGCCCAGCCGCTCCACGGCACGTGGGATCCTCCCGGACCGGGGCACGAACCCACGTCCCCTGCATCGGCAGGCGGACTCCCAACCACTGCGCCACCAGGGAAGCCCTCAGGGGTTCTCTTTTACAAAGCTCTTAAAAGTTTCCTACCAAGTGTGTCATTTTATCTTCTATTTCCTGGGAATTGAGCAACATTGTATAAGGATCCAACCCAGAAGGAGGTTCTCTGTGTGGGAATGTAGGGATGAGTGGAGGATTATATTTTTCAAAAATGACCATAACAATATTTCCAGGACCACATACTTTTCCAGAACTTTCCATCCTCCATCAGTTCATGTTCCCTTCTCTTGAACGTGGACAGTCTATGAAAGCCTTGATGAGTAGAATGCAACCAAAGCCATTTTGAGTGACTTTTGAGGCTAGGTCTTAAAAGGCACTATGTTTCCACTTCCTTTCAGGGTGCTTGGAACACAGCCACCATGCTGTGAGGAAGCTCAGGCTACGTGAAGGGACCCTATATAGATGTTCAACTGAGATCCCAGCTGACAGCTGGCATTGACAAGAAAGTGACTTTGAGCTGCTCCAGCTAAAGACAAATAAAATTGAATGAGCTGTTTCTCTTGGGCACTGTTGAAACTGCAGATTCTTGAAGAAAATAAATATTGTTGGTTTAAGCCACCACATTTTGACACAATATGTTACACAGCCACGGAAACTGGAATTTTTTTTCTTTTCTTTTCTTTTTCTTTTTTTTTTACATCTTTATTGGAGTATAATTGCTTTATAATGGTGTGTTAGTTTCTGCTTTATAACAAAGTGAATCAGTTATACATATACATATGTCCCCATATCTCTTCCCTCTTGCGTCTCCCTCACTCCCACCCTCCCTATCCCACCCCTTTAGGTGGTCACAAAGCACCAAGCTGATCTCCCTGTGCTATGCGGCTTCTTCCCACTAGCTATCTATTTTATGTTTTGTCCTGTATTTATGTCCATGCCACTCTCTCACTTTGTCACAGCTTACACTTCCCCCTCCCCATATCCTCAAGTCCATTATCTAGTAGGTCTGTGTCTTTATTCCCGACTTACCCCTAGGTTCTTCATGACATTTTTTTTCTTAGATTCCATATATATGTGTTAGCATATGGTATTTGTCTTTCTCTTTCTGAGTTACTACACTCTGTATGACAGACTCTAGGTCCATCCACCTCACTACAAATAACTCAATTTCGTTTCTTTTTATGATGAGTAATATTCCATTGTATATATGTGCCACATCTTCTTTATCCATTCATCCAATGATGGACACTTAGGTTGCTACCATCTCCTGGCTATTGTAAATACAGCTGCAATGAACATTTTGGTACATGATTCTTTTTGAATTATGGTTTTCTCAGGGTATATGCCCAGTAGTGGGATTGCTGGGTCATAGGGTAGTTCTATTTGTAGTGTTTTAAGGAACCTCCATACTGTTCTCCATAGTGGCTGTACCAATTCACATTCCCACCAGCAGCGCAAGAGTGTTCCCTTTCCTCCACACCCTCTCCAGCATTTATTGTTTCTAGATTTTTTATGATGGCCATTCTGACTGGTATGAGATGAAATCTCATTGTAGTTTTGATTTGCATTTCTCTAATGATTAATGATGCTGAGTATTCTTCCATGTGTTTGTTGGCAATCTGTATATATTCTTTGGAGAAATGTCTATTTAGGTCTTCTGGCCATTTTTGGATTGGGTTGTTTGTTTTATTGTTATTGAGCTGCATGAGCTGCTTGTACATTTTGGAGATTAATCTTTTGTCAGTTGTTTCATTTGCAAATATTTTCTCCCATTCTGAGGATTGTCTTTTGGTCTTGTTTATGGTTTCCTGTGCTGTGCAAAAGCTTTTAAGTTTCATTAGGTCTCATTTGTTTATTTTTGTTTTTATTTCCATTTCTCTAGGAGGTGGGTCAAAAAGGATCTTGCTGTGATTTATGTCATAGAGTGTTCTGCCTATGTTTTCCTCTAAGAGTTTGATAGTTTCTGGCCTTATATTTAGGTCTTTAATCCTTTTTTTTTTTTTTTTGCAGTACGCGGACCTCTCACTGTTGTGGCCTCTCCCATTACAGAGCACAGGCTCTGGACACGCAGGCTCAGTGACCATGGCTCACAGGCCTAGCCGCTCTGTGGCATGTGAGATCTTCCCGGACCAGGGCACGAACCCGCATCCCCTGCATCAGCAGGTGGACTCTCAACTACTGCCCCACTAGGGAAGCCCAGGTCTTTAATCCATTTTGAGCTTATTTTTGTGTATGGTGTTAGGGAGTGTTATATTCTCATACTTTTACATGTACCTGTCTAGTTTTCCCAGAACCACTTATTGAAAAGACTGTCCTTTCTCCACTGTACATTCCTGCCTACTTTATCAAAGATAAGGTGACCATATATGTGTGGGTTTATCTCTGGGCTTTATATCCTGTTCCATTGATCTATATTTCTGTTTTTGTGCCAGTACCACACTCTCTTGATTACAGTAGCTTTGTAGTATAGTCTGAAGTCAGGGAGCCTGATTCCTCCAGCTCCGTTTTTCGTTCTCAAGATTGCTTTGGCGATTTGGGGTCTTTTGTGTCTCTGTACAAATTCTGAAATATTTTGGGAAACTGCAATTTTGTGATACAAATACTATCCTCGTGCATCTCACTTCTATTTAAAGTGTATCTTTCGGAGAGCTTCAAGGTGGCAGAAGAGTAAGATGCGGAGATCACCTCCCTACCCACAAATATATCAGAAACACATCTACACGTGGAACAACTCCTACAGAACATCTACTGAATGCTGGCAGAAGAACTCAGACCTCTCAAAAGGCAAGAAACTCCCCACATACCTTGGTAGGGCAAAAGAAAAAAGAAAAAACAGAGACAAAAGAATAGGGACGGGACCTGCACATGTGGGAGGGAGCTGTGAAGGAGGAAAGGTTTCCACACACTAGGAAGCACCTACACGGGCGGAGACTGTGGGTGGCGGAGCGGGGAAGCTTTGGAGCCACAGAAGAGAGCACAGCAACAGAGGTGTAGAGGGCAAAGTGGAGAGATTCCCATACAGAGGATCGGTGCCGACCAGCACTCACTAGCCCGAGAGGCTGGTCTGCTCACCTGCTGGAACGGGCGGGGGCTGGGAGCTGAGGCTCGGGCTTCAGTCGGATCCCAGGGAGAGGACTGGGGTTGGTGGCATGAACACAGTGCAAAGGGGGCTAGTGTGCCACAACTAGCCGGGAGGGAGTCCGGGAAATGTCTGGAGCTGCCGAAGAGACAAGAGACTTTTTCTTGTCTCTTTGTTTCCTGGTGTGTGAGGAGAGGGGATTAAGAGCACTGCTTAAAGGAGCTCCAGAGACGGGCATGAGACACTAAGGCTGCTGCTGCCACCACCAAGAAGGCTGTGAGTGAGCACAGGTCACTCTCCACACCTCCCTTCCCAGGAGCCTGTGCAGCCTGCCACTGCCAGAGTCCCGTGATCCAGGGAGAACTTCCCCGGGAGAACGTATGGCACGCCTCAGGCGGGCGCAATGTCCCACTGGCCTCTGCTGCCGCAGGCTCACGCCACACACCGTGCCCCTCCCTCTCCCCGCCCTGAGTGAGCCAGAGCCCCTGAATCAGCTGCTCCTTTAACCCCGTCCTTTCTGAGCAAAGAAGAGATGCCCTCAGGTGACCTACACGCAGAGTAGGGGCCAAATCCAAAGCTAAACCCCAGGAGCTGTGCAAACAAAGAAAAGAAAGGGAACTCTCTCCCAGCAGCCTCAGGAGCAGCGGATTAAATCTCCACCATCAACTTGATGTACCCTGCATCGGTGGAATACCTGATTAGACAAAGAATCATCCCAAATTGAGGAGGTGGACTTTCAGAGCAATGATATATATATATTTTCCCCCCTTTTTTCTCTTTTTGTGAGTGTGTATGTGTATGCTTCTATGTGTGATTTGGTCTGTATAGCTTTGCTTTTACCATTAGTCCTAGGGTTCTGTCTGATTTTTGTGTTTTTTTTAACTTAAAAATTTTTTTTCTTAATAATTATTCTTAGTTTTTATTTTAATAACTTTATTTTATCTTATTCTTTCTTTCTTTTTTTTTTTCCTCCCTTTTATTCTGAGCCGTGTGGATGAAAGGCTGTTGGTGCTCCAGCCAGGTGTCAGGGCTGTGCCACTGAGGTGGGAGAGCCAAGTTCAGGACACCAGTCCAAAAGAGACCTTCTAGCTCCACATAATATCAATCAGTGAAAATCTCCCAGAGATCTCCATCTTAACACCAAGATCCAGCTCCTCTCAATGACCAGAAAGCTATAGTGCTGGACACCCTATGCCAAACAACTAGCAAGACAGGAACAAAACCCCATCCATTAGCACAGAGGCTGCCTAAAATCATAATAAGGCCACAGACACACCAAAAGACACCACCAGACATGGACCTGCCCACCAGAAAGACAAAATCCAGCCTCATCCACCAGAGCACAGGCACTAGTCCCCTCCACCAGGAAGCCTACACAACCCACCGAAACAACCTTAGCCACTGGGTACAGACACCAAAAACAATGGAACTATGAACCTGCAGCCTGTGAAAAGGAGACCCCAAATACAGTAAGTGAAGCAAAATGAGAAGACAGAGAAACACACAGCAGATGAAAGAGCAAGGCAAAAACCCACCAGACCAAACAAATGAAGAGGAAATAGGCAGTCTACCTGAAAAAAAATTCAGAATAATGATAGTAAAGATGATCCCAAATCTTGGAAGTAGAATGGAGAAAATACAAGAAACTTTTAACAAGGGCCTAGAAGAACTAAAGAGCAAACAAACAGTGATGAACAACACAATAAATGAAATGAAAAATTCTCTAGAAGGGATCAATAGCAGAATAACTGAGGCAGAAGAATGGATAAGTGACCTGGAAGATAAAATAGTGGAAATAACTACTGCAGAGCAGAATAAAGAAAAAGGAATGAAAAGAATTGAGGACAGTCTCAGAGACTTCTGGGACAACATTAAATGCACCAACATTCGAATTATAGGGGTCCCAGAAGAAGAAGAGAAAAAGAAAGGGACTGAGAAAATATTTGAAGAGATTATAGTTGAAAACTTCCCTAATATGGGAAAGGAAATAGCTAATCAAGTCCAGGAAGCACAGAGAGTCCCATACAGGATAAATCCAAGGAGAAACACGCCAAGACACATATTAATCAAACTATCAAAAATTAAACACAAAGACGAAATATTAAAAGCAGCAAGGGAAAAACAACAAATAACACAGAAGGGAATCCCCATGAGGTTAACAGCTGATCTTTCAGCAGAAACTCTGCAAGCAAGAAGGGAGTGGCATGACATATTTAAAGTGATGAAGGAGAAGAACCTACAACCAAGATTACTCTACCCAGCAAGGATCTCATTCATATTTGACAGAGAAATTAAAATCTTTACAAACAAGCAAAAGCTAAGAGAATTCAGCACCACCAAACCAACTTTACAACAAATGCTAAAGGAACTTCTCTAGGCAGGAACCACAAGAGAAGGAAAAGACCTACAGTAATAAACCCAAAACAATTAAGAAAATGGTAATAGGGACGTACATATTGATAATTACCTTAAATGTAAATGGATTAAATGCTCCAAACAAAAGACATAGATTGGCTGAAGGGATACAAAAACAAGAAGCATATATAGGCTGTCTATAAGAGACCCATTTCAGAGCAAGGGGCACATACAGACTGAAAGTGAGGGGATGGAAAAAGATATTCCATGAAAATGAAAATCAAAAGAAAGCTGGAGTAGCAATTCTCATATCAGACAAAATAGACTCTAGAACAAAGACTATTACAAGAGACAAAGAAGGACACTACACAATGATCAAGGGATCAATCCAAGAATAAGATATAACAATTGTAAATATTTATGCACCCAACATAGGAGCACCTCAATACATTAGGCAAATACTAACAGGCATAAAAGGGGAAATCGACAGTAACACGATCATAGTAGGGGACTTTAACACCCTACTTTCACCAATGGACAGATCATCCAAAATGAAAATAAATAAGGAAACACAAGCTTTAAATAATACATTAAACAAGATGGATTTAATTGATATTTATAGGACATTCCATCCAAAAACAACAGAATACACATTCTTCTCAAGTGCTCATGGAACATTCTCCAGGATAGATCATATCTTGGGTCACAAGTCAAGTCTTGGTAAATTTAAGAAACTTGAAATTGTATCAAGTATCTTTTCAGACCACAACGCTATGAGACTAGATATCAGTTGCAGGAAAAAATCTGTAAGAAATACAAACACATGGAGGCTAAACAACACACTACTTAATAATGAAGAAATCACTGAAGAAATCAAGGAGGAAATCAAAAAATACCTGGAAACAAATGACAACGAGAACAGGATGACCCAAAACCTATAGGATGCAGCAAACACAGTTCTAAGAGAGAACTTTATAGCAATACAATCCTACCTTAAGAAACAAGAAACATCTCAAATAAGCAACCTAACCTTACATCTAAAGCAATTAGAGAAAGAAGAACAAAAAAACCCCAAAGTTAGCAGAAGGAAAGATATCATAAATATCAGATCAGAAATAAATGTAAAAGAAATGAAGGAAATGATAGCAAAGATCAATAAAACTAAAAGCTGGTTCTTTGAGAAGATAAACAAAATTGATAAACCATTAGCCAGACTCATCAAGAAAAAAAGGGAGAAGACTCAAATCAATAGAATTAGAAATGAAAAAGGAGAAGTAACAACTGACACTGCAGAAATACAAAGGATCATGAGAGATTATTACAAACAACTGTATGCCAATAAAATGGACAACGTGGAAGAAATGGACAAATTCTTAGAAATGCACAACCTTCTGAGACAGAACCAGGAAGAAATAGAAAATATGAACAGACCAATCACAAGCACTGAAATTGAAACTGTGATTAAAAATCTTCCAACAAACAAAAGCCCAGGACCAGGTGGCTTCACAGGTGAATTCTATCAAACATTTAGAGAAGAGCTAACATCTATCCTTCTCAAACTCTTCCAAAATATAGCAGAGGGAAGAACACTCCCAAACTCATTCTATGAGGCCACCATCACTCTGATACCAAAACCAGACAAAGATGTCACAAAGACAGAAAACTACAGGCCAATATCACTGATGAACATAGATGTAAATCTCCTCAACAAAATACTAGCAAACAGAATCCAACAGCACATGAAAGGGATAATACACCATGATCAAGTGGGGTTTATCCCAGGAATGCAAGGATTCTTCAATATATGCAAATCAATCAATGTGATACACCATGTTAACAAATTGAAGGAGAAAAAACATATGATCATCTCAATAGATGCAGAGAATGCTTCTGACAAAATTCAACACCCATTTATAATAAAAACCCTACAGAAAGTAGGCATAGAGGGAACTTTCCTCAACATAATAAAGGCCATATATGACAACCCCACAGCCAATAACGTCCTCAATGGTGAAAAACTGAAACCATTTCTACTCAGATGAGGAACAAGACAAGGCTGACACTCTCACTACTATTATTCAACATAGTTTTGGAAGTTTTAGCCACAGTAATCAGAGAATAAAAAAAATAAAAGGAATCCAAATTGGAAAAGAAGAAGTAAAACTGTCACTGTTTGCAGATGACATGATACTATACATAGAGAATCCTAAAGATGCTACCAGAAAACTACTAGAGCTAATCAATGAATTTGGTAAGGTAGCAGGATACAAAATTAATGCACAAAAATCTCTTGCATTCCTATACAGTAACGATGAAAAATCTGAAAGTGAAATTAAGAAAATACTCCCATTTACCATTGCAACAAAAAGAATAATATATCTAGGTATAAACCTACCTAAGGAGACAAAGACCTGTAAGCAGAAAATTATAAGACACTGATGAAAGTAATTAAAGATTATACAAATCGATGGAGAGATATACCATGTTCTTGGAGTGGAAGAATCAACATTGTGAAAATGACTCTACTACACAAAGCAATCTACAGATTCAATGCAATCCCTATCAAACTACCACTGGCATTTTTCACACAAATAGAACAAAACATTTCACAATTTGTATGGAAACACAGAAGACCCTGAATAGCCAAAGCAATCTTGAGAAAGAAAAATGGAGCTGGAGGAATCAGGCTCCCTGACTTCAAACTATATTACAAAGCTACAGTAATCAAGACAGTATGGTACTGGCACAAAAACAGAAATATAGATCAATGGAACAGGATAGAAAGCCCAGAGATAAACCCACACACATATGGTCAATGTATCTTTGATAAAGGAGGCAAGAATACACAGTGGAGAAAAAACAGCCTCTTCAATAAGTGGTGCTGTGAAAACTGGACCGCTACATGTAAAAGAATGAAATTAGAACACTCCCTAACACCATACACAAAAATTAACTCAAAATGGATTAAAGATCTAAATGTAAGGCCAGAGACCATCAAACTCTTAGAGGAAAACCTAGGTAGAACACTCTATGACATAAATCACAGCAAGATCCTTTTTGACCCCCCTCCTAGAGAAATGGAAATAAAAACAAAAATAAATAAATGGGACCTAATGAAACTTAAAAGCTTTTGCACAGCAAAGGAAACCAGAAAGAAGATGAAAAGACAGTCCTGAAAATGGGAGAAAATATTTGCAAATGAATCAACTGACAAAGGTTTAATCTCCAAAATTTACAAGCAGATCATGCAGCTCAACATTAAAAAAACAAACAACCGAATCCAAAAATGGTCAGAAGACCTAAATAGACATTTCTCCAAAGAAGATATACAGATTGCCAACAAACACATGAAAGAATACTCAACATCATTAATCATTAGAGAAATGCAAATCAAAACTACAATGAGATATCATCTCACACCGGTCAGAATGGCCATCGTCAAAAAATCTAGAAACAATAAATGATGGAGAGGGTGTGGAGAAAAGGAAACCCTCTTGCACTGTTGGTGGGAATGCAAATTGATACAACCACTATGGAGAACAGTATGGAGTTTCCTTAAAAAACAAAAAATAGAACTACCATACAACCCAGCAATCCCTCTACTGGGCATATACCCTGAGGAAACCATAATTCAAAAAGAGTCATGTACCAAAATGTTCATTGCAGCTCTACTTACAATAGCCAGGACATGGAAGCAACTGAAGTGTCCATTAACAGATGAATGGGTAAAGACGATGTGGCACATATATACAATGTAATATTACTCAGCCATAAAAAGGAACGAAACTGAGTTATTTGTAGTGAGGTGGTTGGACCTAGAGACTGTCATACAGAGTGAAGTAAATCAGAAAGAGAAAAACAAATACCGTATGCTAACACATGTATATGGAATGTAAAAAAAAGGTCATGAAGAACGTAGGGGCAAGATGGGAATAAAGAGGCAGACCTACTAGAGAATGGACTTGAGGATACAGGGAGGGGGAAGGGTAAGCTGGGACAAAGTGAGAGAGTGTCATGGACATATATACAGTACCAAATGTAAAATAGATAGTTAGTGGGAAGTAGCCACATAGCACAGGGAGATCAGCTCGGTGCTTTGTGGCCACCTAGAGGGGTGAGATAGGGAGGGTGTGAGGGAGGGAGATGCAAGAGATATGTGGACATATGTATATGTATAACTGATTCAATTTGTTATAAAGCAGAAACTAACACACCATTGTAAAGCAATTATACTCCAAAAAAATGTTAAAATAAATAAATAAATAAATAAAGTGTATCTTTCCCTTTCCTTTGTAATGAGCCGTTTTCCCTTTTCTTTATTGCTTCTAGGGATGCTAATACTACTTCAAATACCACTGCTACTACATGTATTGCTACTACTGTAAAAAAATAAGATAATTGTTATAGCTCATGTTAAGTGCATATACCTACTATATAGATTTAAGCTCTAACATGTACTAAATTATTTAAGCCTCATATCAACTTATGATGGGTTGAATTGTGTCTCCCTCCCCCACATTTACATGTTGAAATCCTATCCTCCAGTTTCAGAATGTCTGTAGTTGGAGATAGGGTCTTTAAAGAGGTAAAATTAGGTCATTAGGATAAGTTCTAATCCAATATGACTGGTATCCTCATAAGAAGAGGCAATCAAGGACACAGACATGAACAGAGTAAAGACCATGTAAAGACACAGAGAGAAGATGGTCATCTTCAAACCAAGGAGGAACAACCCTGCAGACACCTTGATCTCAGATGTCTAGGCTCCATAAATTGAGAAATACATTTGTGTTGCTTAAGCCACCCACTCTGTGATACTTTGTTATGGCAGCCCTAGAAGACTCATACACCTTATGAGTAAAGTAGTATTGACTTCAAATGAGGGGTTTACAGATGAGGAAGCTGACACAGAAATAAGGTAACTTGTCCAAGGTTACACAACTTTATTCCCTTTCAGAAATAAGGAAACAAGGGCCCAAGAATTTGACTTACATAAAGCTTCACAGTTAGTTTGAAGAAAGATTCAAAATTAGAAAAGTCAAACCCTACCCTATATTTTCACCATTTAGCATCAGAGTTCTCAGAAATATGTCATTTAGTCCCCTTGGCTGAGTTAAGACAAAGTGGTCACAGCGCAGGAGTGAATGAAGTCACATTTCTGTCATGGCTGTGGATGCCAAATGAGGAGCAAGAGCATGTCTCTCTCTCCACCTCTTCATTTATTTTTCACATCCGCTCTGATGTCCAGGGCAAAGCTGCATTTAAAAGGAACATGGGTTCCTGAATAACTGTGTGGATTAGAGTCACTGTCCACCCACACTGAATGAATGCAAGAAATAAATCTTACTGGGTTAAACCAATGGATTTAGTGCGTGTTTTTTGTTATTGCTGTTGTTGTTGTTGTTTACTGCTGTTGGCCCACCCTTACACACAGAGATTATGATTGGAATTAAACTAGACAAACTATTCCACTGCAGGGCCACAGTAATTAGTTTAGGTTGGGTGCATGCCCCCATCAAAGCCAATGAGATATGAAGAGCTATTTTTTGAGTATTCTGGCAAAAGGAAGAGTCTTTCACTGGAACTATTAGAATTGGTTTCTTTCTTCCACTGCTCCCCCAACCCACCATGTTGAGCAATTCAAGCTTCAAATCTGCAGTAGCTTTTCATCGGCAGGAGACCACTATGTGGAGGAAGGGGCCAGTACTGCAGAGCGCAGAGAGAGGGGGAAGCCAGGTCCTGATGGCATTATTTGATCTGCTGGATCAAGCCTTGCCAGCTGTGGCCTCCTTCAGTTCAGTGAGACAATCAGGTCACTTCATTGTTATAGTCTGAGTTTTCTCCTCCTAGAAACATACTTAGAGTTACTGAGTGCCAGCTGCCCACACAGCACCCATTATCTCCTTTTTCCTTCCTAACAGAAACTCTCTTTTTCAGATGCCCCATCCTCGTGTAGCCCATATGACTTAGAGGAATCCCATCAGCTTCAGGAGTGAATCTGATTGTATTAAGGGTTATCTCACCCCACCCTTGTCTGTGATTGGTTGTGAAAAGTCATGTGACCCAGTTCTGGCCAATGACATGTGATGAGAGGGCTGTTGGTGTCATCTGCGGAAGTTCTGCCTTGCTTTTAAGAGCAAGCTATTCTCTCTTTCCATAATTGAATGAAGGCAGATGAATCCACCATTGTCCCTTGGACAACTTAAAAAAATGAAACCAACCATGTGAATAGCAAAGCCAAGGACTGTAGAGAACCTAAGCTCCAGATAACAATATTGAGATTCTGGATCAACCAACTCCTATCAAATTTCCTGTTAAATGAGCTTATACATCCTTTCATTGAAAAAGCTAGTTTAGAAATAATTGAAACTCATCCAGTTATTTGAATAACTGAAAGTTAATTGCTGCATAAAGCCTCCCAGTAGTTCCAAATGCTTCCAATAGATTAAATAATCCCTACCCTCTGTCCCCAAAGCAATGATAACCAAAATGTGCTTTATCCTTTCTGTCTCCTTAGGCTATAAATAGTCAAATGGTTTTCCTCTCACATAAACGCCAGGGAATAAACTCTGTGCAATCTCTTCAAACCAAAATAGTAAAAGATATTAAAATATCTTAAAGTGGTCTGTGCTCTATGACACAGACTAGGAGAGGTTATTTGACAATATCCTTTGCAGCAGGAGGGGAAACTGTTGGCATATTCCTGGCTCTTGAGTGAGTTATAGGACTGGAAAAGAGATCAGTTTTTTCTCTTCTCTTGTCCAGTATCGTTCTTTGATTATATTACTGGGATTAAAGACTGATGATGAAAATGAAATTAGCTGTTAGTCTTAGTGAGGTAATTATGTTCCTGAACTACCAGGAGAGATGGACTTTGAGGCATCTATTTATATAATGAAAGATTTCAAATGCCTAATATTTATATATAGACTTGGTTCTTATATTTGTAAAGTTTCTTCTTCAGTTACTGTTAATTTGCCTCTACTATCAACTCTGGGAGGTGACTGTGGCAGGTTTTGTCAATTTCATTTTACAAATAAATTTGAACAAGGAGAGTGACTTGATTTCTAGGTTGATTCCATTGTGTTAGAACACACTGCATATGATTTCAATTCTTTTAAATTTGTTGAGGTTTGTTTTATGACCCAGGAAATGGTCTCTCTACGTTCTGTGGGCACTTGAAAAGAACGTGTACTCTGCTATTGTTGGGGGGATGCTTCTATAGATGTTGATTAGATCCTGTTGGTTGATGGTGTGGTTGAACTCTCATGTATCTTTGCCAATTTTTGTGTCTAGTTGTTCTATCAAATATTAAAAGAGAGGTGTTGGAGTCTGAAATTATAATTGTGGATTATACTTCTTTCACTTTTATCAGGTTTGCTTCACATATTTTGCATCTCTGTTGCCTTGTGGATACACACTGAGCATTGCTATGTCTTTGTGGATTGACCCTCTCATCAGTATATAATCTCTCTCTCTGACTCTGGTAATTTTCTTTGCTCTGAATTCTACTTTGTCTGTCATTCATTAGCCACTCCTGCTTTCCTTTGATTATTGTTTGCATGATATATCTCTTTCCATCATTTTACTTTCAACTTGTGTGTACTGTTATATTTTAAGTGAGTTTCTTGTAGATGATATACATTTGGATTATGTTTTTTAATTCACTCTGCCAAGGTCTTTTAACTGGTATATTTAGATCATTTAAATTTAATGTACTTATTGATATATTAGGGACTAAGTTTGCCATTTTATTTTTCTTTTGTTTATTCTCTGTTTTCCATTTATGATTTATTTTTTGCCTTCATATGAGTTACTTAAACTTTTTTTTTAGAATTGCATTTGAATTATCTGTAGTGTTCATCAACAGTGTATCTCTTTGTGTAGTTTTTTTCTACTGGTTGCTCTAGGTATATATATAACTTATCACAGTCTACTGTTGTCATCATTTTACCCATTTGAATGAAGTGTAGACGAACTTACCTCTCTTCATGTCCATTTATCCTCCTGTTCATAATATAGTTTTCTTAAACATTTCCTCTACTTACTTTGATAACCACATCAGACAATGTTATAATTTTTTCTTCAACCATCAAATATAATTTAGAAGTCTCAAGAATAAAAGGCAATTCTATTGTCTTTACTCATAATTTTGGTTACTGTATTTCCTTATTTTTGATGTTCTAGGGTTTCTTCTTTTAGCATTTTCTTTCTTTTTAGAGAGTGTCTGCCCAACTGAAACCAGAACATCCCAGCTCAACTCAGTCCCAATTGCAAGCCTCAGATTCATGAGCTAAAGAAACAGTTATTGTTTCAAGTCACTAATTTTGGGATGGTTTATTATGCAGCACTGTTGTGGTAATAGGTGACTGATACAGAATGGATGGGAAGCCCTGTACACAACACACACACACACATACACACCCCTCCTGCAGACCCTGAAGTGTAGAGAAGACTGAGATTATTTGTAACCCTTGCACAGAGCAAGCCCAGACCAATGGCTTCTCAGTCTGTGCTTAAGGACAATCTTTTCCAGATTCAGAGAATCCCAGATAAAACAAGATTCCGAGGAATGCTGCATTCCCTTCTAAGACTTCCCTCAGCTTCCCAGGCAAGATGTAGAGAGGCCAGAGAAGCCTTCTCTCCTAGAGGTCAGGCTCTGACTCCTCATTTAATAGATCACATTCCATATCTTCCACTCTTACTGGCCCATTATGTCCCTCTCTCTCTCTTCTCCTCATGGTATTCTGTGTTGTTAAGGCTGGCTATGGGCTTTCTCTAATTTGTATAAAAAAATCAAGAATCCTCATTACACTCAAAGGAGAAATATCTCTTTACAAGTCCTACCAAGGCATCTAGGTCTGTTCTAGAACTAGGTTAGTGCCCCTTCAAGGTAGAAGATTTTAAAGACTTGAGAAAATTTAGAAAATACTTATTGCTAAATTCCAGAATCCCTGTCTCCACAAGCGGGGGTTGTCTCTCTCTAGCCATTCCCGCAAGGGTTTTCTTTTTCTTTTTTCTTAGACCAACGCTGTCCCTGGACTCAGAGGAGTCAGGATAAGGCTTTATTTAAGATTTTTCTGTTTCTAGCCTTATCTAGGTAACTAGCCAATTGTCTTGTTTGACTCCATGTGAGGGGATCCTAATCCATGCGGCGCATCAGGGGAGGGATAAAGGGAGCAGTGAGCATTTTCTGAGGGATCATTTCCTTTGGGGTACCACGCTGGGCAGTAGGGTATATCATCTGAGGTTTAGCCCCTGATGTTGCTACTATTATTATCTTCATTTTATGAACAAGGAAATGAAGATTCAGTAAGGGGAAGTATTTATCAAATGTTACTCAAGAAACAGATCAGTGTTACTTCTATAAGCCTACCAGACCTTGCTAATTACAGGAGAACATCCTCTGCCCCCACCCCGCCTTGCCCCCAACACGCTTTTTTGAAATTTAAGAAAAAGTAAAGGAGATGATGATATGGCAACTACCTAGTATCTATTACAAAGAATTGGTCAATGCTGACATTTTGTCTCATTTGTGGTAAATATTTAAAATAAAATGTTAAATAACTTGAACCCTCACTTTCAACATCATTTACTATCCCCTCTCCACTCCCACCTCCCAAAATAAATCTCTACTATAAGTTTAGTGTTTTTCCTTTCAGCCCATTTTTCATACAGTTCAAAGACCTTTCTGGGGGTAGAAAGTTTCATTCTCCCTACTGCTTCCTTACAGGGATTTTGGGAATCCCATACCTTAGAAAATGTCAGTGACCTCTGCCTGCCCTTTGTGCTTTGGCCCCCCATGGTTTGTGACGTTGCTGCACAGGGCAAGTTCAGACAGAGTGATGTTCTTGGTAGAGCTGAAGTGGTCCACCACTGCTACAGCAGACACGACTCTTTGTTCTCAAGTCATGCTGTGAATTGTTCAGTTCCATTTTGTTTCTGGAGCTGCAGGACAACTTGATATGATGCTATCTAGTGTTCCAACCAAGCCAGAAAAAGAAATGAGGCGTCACCTCAATAAAGCAAATAGACTTTAAAACAGGGAAGAAAAGATGTTATTACCAGAAGAACTTAAAACCAAAGCTTGAGGGGTTTTTTTCTTCTTTTTTTTAATCACCATTGCACTGCAGGAGTTACTGTTGGTGTCCCTATATCTCCCTACACTTACATCTTCGGTGCACAGCTACCAGGACCTGCATACCTCTGGGACCACTCTGCCCAGTCTGGGAGGCTGAAGTAACGGGGAACCCGTGTGCCCTAAGAGCAGTCCTCAACAAATGACTGCTAGGAATTGATGTATAGATATCTGAGCTCCTTCTCTCAGGTAGGATAACAAAAAGGCAGGTGTCCAACACTCCCAGAGTTTTCCAGTGGAATTCAGCTCCATCTATGAGAGTGCTGGCTGGCCGGGTTACGCACACTTCACCAGATGCTTTCCTCTGGGTCTCAAACCCTACGCCCCTACCAGTATTTCCTTCACTTTCCAAGTAACCATTGAAACCACTGGCTTTGGAATCTTTGTCTCAGGGTCTCCCAAACTCAGAAAACTCTTCTGTGGTAGATTGCAAAATGGCCATAAACTCCACCTTCCTCTACATCTTTACTATGTGATGTTACAGCTTCTCCTATCCAGCAGTGGACTGGTCTTGGGTCTTGCTTTGGCCAATAGAATGTGGTGGAAGTGATGGCATGTCAGTTCCAAGCCTAGGCTTCAAGAAAATATACAGTACTACTTTTTCTCAAATATTCATGAGCATTAATAAATGGTTGTTCTAAGTATTGGGTGATTCGTCAGATAACAGAAACTAACTGATCTAAGTCCTTATATGAGACCACCTCTTGCATGTATTTCCTTGAATGAGAGTATTGTTTACCTTAAGGAAAAGCATCTTCTCTGGCACAGAGAGTAAATGACCTTCTCAGGGTTGTCCCGCAGAATGTGAGCGCCAGTAGCCGTCAGTATCCTGGTTTATTACTTTGTTCCAGGGCCTCTGTGCTGAATCACCTTGTCTGGGTTTGCCTGCTAGCTGCTGCATTTTCTCTCCACCATGGCTGCCAGCCTGGCTGCTGGTTTTTTCCAAAGCCCTCTTTTCACAGAGCCGTGAGGTAGGAGGGCCCTGAGTTTTTATGGATTTTGCCAATGACATATGTGTCTGATAGGGATTGAAGTGCTTACAAAACTGGCCTGAAATGCAGAGCTCACCATAAACACTGTAATTGCTAGACGCTGGAAAATTTATGGAGCTTCAGAGCCAGCAGGATGCAGAGGAACAACATTGAATAGAGTAAGTCTGGCTGCTTCATCCTGGCTTTGCCTTTGGTCTATGAAGTTATTTTCAGCTCTAAGATGCCAGGATGAAAAAAAAAAAAAAAGATGCCAGGATGCCAGGATTTGAGGACTAAGTAGGGCCTCATGAAAATGCAAAGCCAAAAGGCATGGGGTTAATTGTCTAACTGAAGGAAGTTCTTATAGGCTAGAATGGTGTTTCTCTATAGGGTCCCTATACCAGCATCACCAGGGAACTTGTTAAAAAAGAAAATTCTTGGGCCCCATCCCAGACCCTCTGAATCAGAATTCCTTGGGATGGGGCCCCAGTAATCTGTTTTACCAACCCTCCAGGTGATTTGAATGCAGACTCAAGTTTGAGAATTATTGATCTAGGGGCATGTCATTCCAAATGTAGCTCACGGTGTTGGCATTGCCTGGGAGCTGGTTAGAGAAGCGGAAGCTCAGCACCATCTCCTCAGCCTTCCTGAATCAGAATCTGCATTCAACAAGACCCCCAGGTGATCTGAGTGCACATCAAAGCTGAGAAGAGCTGGGTATACATTTCTAATCTCAAACCTTGAAGTTTGTGATTCACTGGGTCTGGGGTGGGGGTCACTAATTTGCATTTCTAAGAAGCTCCCAGGTATCGCTGATGCTGCAGTTTTGGGGACCACACTTTGAGCAGCAAGACTCTAGTTTTCAGGCCAGGCTTAGAATCTGGTCATGGGAGGGTTTCAAGCCAATCCAAATTTGAGCCACTCTGGACAGACCTGCAGGCTGCACACTGCTCAGCTCCAGAAGGCACCATTCACATAGACTCTGAGGCAAGGACCTGAAACCCAAAGCTAAGTAAGATAAGAGGCAAGAGTTGGGTAAAGAGTGGGCCTTAAAGAGAGTCAGAACCGGGTTTGAATCTTAACCTTGCCTCTTACATAGTTATGTGATCTTGGGAAAACCATTTAACTCTGTGTCTCAATGTCCTCGTCTGTAAAATGGAGATGGTCATACCTGCCCCACTAGATGAGATACTTAATGGTCAGTACACAGAACAAGCCCAGCAAATATTCGTCTTTTCCTTTCAGCCAAGGGAATAGAAGTGGCAGCAGATGTGCTGTCTCCTCCTCCAGTCTCATCCTGGCCAGTGGCTTATTTGTCTGCTTCGGGCTGAAGCCCAGGTAAGTGTGATGGGCTTTTCTTTAGCGCTCCTAGGGGTCAGATGAAGGTGATACAAGAATAATGCAGGCTATTTATATTAGGAACACTTCCCATGGGTTTGTAAAAATCGATTCATAAAAATGACCAATGTAGCCAATTTCAAACCACACCTACTACCAAAGTCAAAAAAGACAGCAGCATCCCTGGTCCTGCCAAGGCTCACTGTGATGCCCCTGGAGCCTGGAATCACGCAGAGGCTTTGCGAGGGCACCTTGGTGTGTCAGGCAGGGAAATCTGCCCTCCTCAACTTAAAGGATACAGTTAAGCCATTCCTGTGTTTCTTTCTTTCTTTTCTTTTCTTTTTTTTTTTTTTTTGAGAAAAAGACACTCAGTGATGCTCTGAAACAAACATAAAGACGAAATAAAGTATATATTGGGGGCAAGGGGAAAGCCATTTGGGGTACAGAGCAGGCAGCAAGATGCTATCAAAGTTTTAAAACACAAACCAACCAGGGCAATGTTAAGAGGCCAGGTGAACCTTGACGGTGTCAGAAACTAGACATCCCTAAATTTTCTTTTTTGCACTTAGGAGAAGCAGAAGAAAGGATATGTGTTTTTTCTTCCTTTCTTTTTAAATTCAGGGCTGGTCGTATTTTTAGGAGGAGGTGGAACGGCTGCCGACTTTAGGCAGGATTACAGCCTGAGACAGCCACTAGAGGGCGTCAGAGATCCAGAAAAACTCCTGTTTCTGAGAGAAGCCCCAGGGAGGGAGCTGAAAGGTCTGTTCTGGGTGGGGTGTTTGGGCATAAGCTGATTCCTGAGAACCTTCTCAGCAGGTGTTCACCTTCCCACGAGAAGGCAGTAGCCAGCTCTGTAGGGAAGTTAGATAATTAATTGACCAATTTATTCACTGTAAATGATTTCTGCATGCAAGTCTCTGTCTGTCCTTGGTGTGAAAGTACAGATGAGGGTGTAGGACTTTTTATGAGAGTCTGTAACTGAAAAGAAGCCTAGTTGTAGGGCTCAGGGGTGGTATCAGGAACAAGCTTGGAAGCTGTGGACCGTCGTACCCCATTACTTCCATGTGCTGCCCCAGTAAACATAAAATCAAAATACAAACAGCATGTTTGTAGGCAAATAGAGTTTTGAACGAAGTTCCAGATTGCCACCTGTTAATGTGTCCCATATAGAAAATTCTAGCGCTGTCCTGATTGGGGATTTACAGTGTGCGCTGAAGCAGGGGTAAAGCTGATTCCTCTACTGTTGCTCAAAAGGCCCTTTAAGTGTTCACTAAGACAAAACACCGTAGAACTTAGAAACTCACCTTTCCTGGAGAGATCTAGAACACAGGAGGGGCTATCTCAGTAGGGGGACATGGTAGAAAATGGCCTAAAAAGGTATGATCTAGCCAGAGGAACTGCTGGTCATGGGAAGCAATGGGGCAGAATGGGCACCACTTGGTCCACCAGCCTCTGCTAGGGAAGAGATCCCTCAGCCCCGCCCTTATGCCTCTGCAGCCCCCTCCAGCAATGAAGACCCTTTGTCAGCATGACATATACTTCCTGCCCTCGCTCCCACCCCACCACGGCTGGCAGCAACTTTTTTTTTTTTTTTTTCCGGTACGCGGGCCTCTCACTGTTGTGGCCTCTCCCGTTGCGGAGCACAGGCTCCGGACGCGCAGGCTCAGCGGCCATGGCTCATGGGCCCAGCCGCTCCGCGGCATGTGGGACCTTCCCGGACCGGGGCACGAACCCGTGTCCCCTGCACTGGCAGGCGGACTCTCAACCACTGCGCCACCAGGGAAGCCCCTGGCAGCAACTTTTGTGAGTTGGGAAGGTTGCAGATCAGGAAGAGGTGTTCCTTAGAGCAGGAGTGGGGTCTCCCACTCCATGGGTGTGCTCCAGGAGGGCTGAGTCCCAGATGACTTGCAAATATGGTCTCCTTCCTGTGGAGAGCTTCTGGGAAAGGAAAGAAATTGGCTGGGCTTCAGTATATTTCCTCGGTTGTAAGAGAAAGATGGATAAAATAAATGAGATGAGACCAATTCTATCAAGTAATATAATGATGCTTCCCTTTCTAATAGAAATTTCTTTTTCAGAAGCTAAAAATTCCGTGAACCTCTAAAATCCTAGTTTACCATGGATACAAGGAAGAAGGTCCTCCTTGTCAGACTCTCTCTTGCTGTCTGGATCACTGTGGCCAGCCCCTCTGGCTCCCCTCCTTCCCAGGGGTAAAGTCAGCGACATCAATCCTCCTGTAGGTAATGCCTGCCTTTTGGCAGTCTTTGCTCCTTAGTTCCCATCACATCAAGTCCAAGAATCTTTACCCGGCTTCCAAGGACAGGCCATCTCTTCCACTTAATACCTATCTGATACTCTCATCTTGCTGGTCATCTCACCATTCAATAGAAGGATCCCTGACATGGAGCTCTCTGAGCATTTGTGTGTGCTGTTCCCCTTCCGTGGGAACCTTTCCTTGTTGCTGGCATAAAACCTGAACCCAAGCTACATTTCCTCCAAAGCGGCTTTCCTGTCTACTTCGCCTTATTGATTGCCTCTTCCTTTGAACTCTCACATGTTCCTATAGACACTGGGGGACTTGATCCAACAATGTTTTGTTTTGGTTTTTTTTCTCTCTGTTATTTTAGGAAACTTGATTGTAGGCTGACAATTAGATGGCTATGTCTTTGAGGACAGAGGTTTGAACGTAGCGTCCCAAGACCCCAACGTGATGACCCCATGCGCACATTAGAAATGCAATTAACATTTGCCCGGTTAACTCCTCTGCACCCTTCAGATCTTAGGTTCAACCTCACTTCCTAAGGGCAGCTTCCCCGTTGGATCTAAATCTCCTACTATAGTTTCCCGGAGAACTGGGACCTCATAGAATTCCCACAAAAAAACACTCCTGCACAGTGCTTCTGAAAGACAGAATCTTTAAATTTTGCTTTATTTTATTACTCAGTTCCTTCCATGAGGGCTGGGACAATGTCTGGTTTTGTTTAGTGCCTAGGGCAGTGCCCGGCACACAGCGGGGCCTCTATATTTTCTTAAAAGAATGAATGCATACTGGTGGGAGGGAGTGTGACATGGACATCTTGGGGAATGAGGAGGACAGAGCTGAGGATGCTAACCTCCTGGGAGCTGGTACCCTTGAGCTAAACAGAAGTTAACAGCAGAGACTCAGATGGGTCAAGTCAGCAAAATCATTTTGGAATCATTATTGGTAATGAGTGACATGTTTTCTCAAAGATTTTGTGAGGAACTTATAAAAGTGATGCATGTTCATCATGGAAAATACGTAAAGTTTAGACAATTATAAGGAACCCAAAAAAGTAACTCCAAGCCTACCAACCAAAGCTTTTTATAAAAATAATATTTTCTTCCAACACTGGTTTAGTGACTTTTTTTACATAGTGGAACAATTTGGAGGTGGGGTCTACGCAGAGCTCCCTGCCAGGACCAAGATCCAGGTACACACAGGTGTAACTTACTCATTAACCCACCCATGTTCGCTTCCTTCCCATCACCGCCATTTCCACAATCTCCCCTGTGTTTCCTGGAATCACTTCCCACATAAGCCATTTGCCCTGCTTCTGGGGAACCTAGTCCGAGACCATACCACCCCACTTCTTAACTATGAGTTCAGGCACTGCCCAGATTAAAGTTTCCCTCTTCTTTTTAACTAAAGTGGACACTAAAAAGTCTAAACGACCCAACATATATTTTAAGGCACAGGATAGAAATGCAAAACCATGCCAGGTTGCTGACTCTTTGTCATCAGAACTTCTGATAGGAACATTCCCAAGAGGGAATAAATTATACAGACTCTGGTCTCTTCGGAGGTGACTTTGGATTGTTCTTTATTTCTCCTCTCTTTTGTCCCCTCATTTCTTTCTTAATCTGCTTCCTCTATAGTAGAGGGTATCCTAAACCGAACTGTTTTTGCTGCCAATCCCTAATTAGGTTTCCAGATACACACACAAACCTGGATGTGATGCTAGGCTTGCTATAAAGCAAGTTCATACGCATTTTATTTGATTCATAGTTACCACTAGTTCTAAAGGCCTGATGCATGCCGACCAGTGTCTACTAGGTTCTACAAGAGATTCGGCAGGGGCTACTAAGACACTATCCTTGTAGGGAAGATAAGACACATACACAGCTGGACTCATGCAGAGCCAAGTGTGATGTGTCAACTGAGGGGCACACATAGGCTGAAATAAACAAGCAAACAAACAACTCGAGGAATTCAGAGAAAGTATTGAGTCATTCTGGATGGAATTCGAGAAAGCTTCATGGAACAGGCTAAGAACGATGGGTGGGTTGGATTTTAATGGATCAAATGGGTCAGGACAGAGAGAGAAGTAATCAAAGCTTCCCCTGTCTCAGTTCCTAGGGGACTCCTATCTGATGTCAAAAGCTAAGACTGCTGCTTCCCTTTCCTTCCCCACAATGGTTACAACCTTTGGAGTTTCCTTCTATCTCAGCTCCTCCAATACCAGTGAAGAAGCAGCATCATCTTTCTGATGTAGGCAGACTGGGCCAGACCCGAGTCCAACCAGAAAATAGGCATATCATCGGGGAATGCATTTCACTTTAGATATCAGAACCCCATCTGACAGGGGGTCTAAACAAAAGGGACACTGATTGTATCTCACGTTAAAAGAAAACCAGAGATAGGCATTGGTTGCTGCTGGTTCAGCTATTCAGCAATCTCACCAAGCCGCAGGATTTTTTCATCTTCTTCCTGCCTTCCTCAAGCTGTTGGTTTTTCAACCTCATGCTGCTCACCTCCTGGTTGCAAGTTGGCTGCTATGGACTCAGGCATCGCGACTGCCTCCGAGGCAGGAAGGAGGGAGGAGGGCGGTACCGGAAGTCTCTCTTGTGTTCAAACAGCAAAAGTTTTCTCAGGAGTCCCCTGCCAATCTCTACTTCTATGTCGTTGACTAGAACTGGCTCAGATGGCCCAGCGGTAAAACATTCTGGAAACTTGGGCATTTCACTTTTTAGATGCTGTAATTACAGAAAGCAAGGAAGGAGGGATAAGGAATGGCTGCAATGATGATGCTACAAATTCTGCCACCCCTGCGGAAAACTTCACCTGCTGTGGCCAAGACTCTCAGAGCCTTCCTTGCTCCCTCTTGGCTGGTAGCTCGTTTACCAGTCAACTATAACTGAGCCATACTATGTAACAAAGCAGCCCAAATCTCAATGGCTAATAATAAACATGCATTGTCATGCTCACAGGTTCGCTGATTTGCCAGGGTGGCTCTGTTCCATACATGTTTCACTCTTCTGTAGCCAGAGGAATGATGTGGCAGAACTCTGCACAAGAGAAGCAAGCAGAAAGTGTGCTGCCTCTGTGTGTAGGCTCAGGACTGACTCACTGCCATTTCTGTCCATGTTCCACTGGCCAAAGTAAGCCCACGTGGGACCAAAGCAAGATTTCTAGTGGAAGGAACTGCAAAGCTATTTAGGGAAGGGTATGGGTACAGTGAGGGGTGAGGAATGAGGTGATCTAATAATGTTATCTGTGTGACAGTGGTGGGGGGCCAGGATGTGAATGTGTGTCCTTGCAGGTGGCAAATGTGCTTGGAACAGGCAAGGGTCTACTGAAGGCAGTGCCTAGGCAGTGAAGTGGCCTCAGGGTGGTCATGTTAGACCAGGTGTGAGGGAAGGGATGGATACAGGGGACTAGTCCTTTAGGGAAGGCAAAGCAGGTTGTACCTTGAATCACCTTTCACGGGTGGCTTTTACTGATTGAACGTGTCCAGCAAAAAAGGATTTTGAGGCTCACCTCCTCATCAGATATCAACTCGGCATTTTCAGGAGTCTCGGTCTCAGGCAATTCGTAACCTCAATCTCCCTCCATGTCTGGGTGTTTTCATCCCCCAAGTAGGAACTGAGTCCTGCTTTCCCCAGCAGAGGCAACTGGAGATGGTCCCTTGATTTCTCAAGGAGTATTTTCCCAGATAAACCCCATTTACTATAATTCCTATAACTTGATTAAACCAAGTATTGGGACAATAAGAATAGAATAGAGATGGAGACAATTCCTCATGATGATCAAATTACCCAGATTGTTCCTTGGTGCCATTACATTAACCAGAGTCAGAGTGTCTTTGACAGGAGGAATGCACTGGTTTAAATTTAATTAAACTCTGACATGTGCTCCTAAGAGAGAAATCACAATACAGGCAAACTGTATTTAAGGACATAGGTATGCCTTTGAAAAAAAAAGTATATACATCCTTAACTCTGACAATAGGATTCATTCATTGATCCAATAAACATTTTCAGTTGTCTCTCCTTTCTCTGAAACCTACTTTGACAGAAAGAGCCATATATGAACTCATTTGAGAAGGCAATGGATCTTCTAAGAGAAGTATATAATATCACATTTTTGCATGTTTATTTAGTGGAATTTTTTAGAACTTGTCATCTGCCAGACTCTATTCATAAATTGTCTATCTTATATTTCACACATATTAGCTTATTTAATTTTTATTATAAATGTGATAGGTAGGTCCTATTATTGTCCCCATTTTACAGATGGAAACTCTGAAGCACACTGAGGTTAAACAACTTCCTCAAGGTTAAGTAACTTGAAAAAGGTGTGGACTCCCAAAAGACTAATGGAAAAAGGAGATGGAACACCTGACAGATGATACAATATTTCTAATGAAGCCACATAAAATCTGAATAACCATAATCATTTTGGGGGGAACCAACTAGCCTCCTCATTGCCAAGCGTTTTGATTTGACATACAAAAGATTTTTCCTGCCCAGCACGCTTCTCTCTCTCCCTAGTGACAGCAACCTGATTTTCCCTGGGAACCACGCTCCCTCATTGAGTCCATGTGGTTTGAGTGGGCAGATCCAACGCTCCATCTCCAAGTTTGGAAAGTCAATCAGGCCTGGGGATTATTTAAGAAATGATCAAGTGACCCAAGCAGAGGACAATGACCATCAGCCCTAGGACTTATGCTGGGTCTTTTAGGAAAGAAGCATCCTCTCTGGTAGGGATGTGAAGAACAGGACATGAGGTTGGGATAGCTGGCAGCCATCTTGCCACTGTTGGAGAAACTCTGAGATTGAAAGTAGTACAGTGGGCACTGATGTTGAGAGACTGAGATACATCAATTCCTAAGGATATTATTTGAGCCCCTGGGTTCAGCCATGCCTGAGCTTCTCATTACAGAGCCTGCAGACTTTTTAGTTCCTTAAGCCCACAGAGAACCTTCATTGTCAAAGCCAGTTTGAATCAAGTATCTGTCATTTGTGACAAAGAGCCCTGTCTGAAAGTGAACAAGGTCACTTTCCAAGCCCATTCTTCTGCTCTGGGGGCCTCCATTCTTTCTGTCCAGAAGACCCTGGAGAGTTAGGTTGCTTTTCTTTCTTTGATGGCCTACAAACATCCTCTCACTCTTACATGAAGCTTCCCTTCTTCTCTAGCCATTGCTTCCTTATTGACACCAGTAACAAGAACACAGGTACTTTTTACTTAAAGGCTTCAGATTAATCCTTATGAAGAAAAAACAGGTCACCTCTAAAGGTAGCATGAAAAAGTTATAAAGGTGAAAAAAACCTCAGGCTTTGACAAGTCCTTGTCTCTGATGGAGTGTTTTGCTGTTCAGTATAGTAGCTGTGAGCCGCATGTATCTGCGGAGCACAGAAACTGCAGCCATGATGAGTGAGAAACTGAATTTTTAATTTTATTTAATTTTAATCTAAAATTAAAAACTTATACTTGATTCAGTTACTGAAGAACTTTTTTTAAATGTATGCTTGGAACCACCAGAGTACATGAATTTTTCTTAGCAACTGTATGTTTTATAAAATCTGAATACAAATCAAGTATTTCCAATAAAAATTTAGTATCTGAATTGAGACATGGAGAAAGTGTAAAACACATGTAAGATTTCAAAGATTAGGTTTGAAAAAGAGCAAAATTATTTTATTTTTATATTGATTACATGTTGAAATGATAATATTTTTGATATACTGAGTTTAAAATATTCTTAATATTAATTTCACCAGTTTTTGTTTTTCTTCAAAATCCACTCTTCTAGCTACTTTCAGATATGCAATACAGCATTATTGACTATAGTCACCATGCTGTACATTATATCCCCATGACTTATTTCATAATTAGAAATTTGTACCTTTTTAGACCCCCTTCACTTACTTCGCCCACCACCTTTTATTTTTTTGAACATGGCTCATGTTCTATTTCTATTGGATGGTGCTGGTCTATAGTTTCTGTCTAAATAGTGATTTGAAGACCCAACTTGTACTCTGTAGGGTGGAGCTTATCAAACCTCTGAACCTGAAAGCTTTCAGGATGTGAGCTTTTACGCTGAAAAAACATTGAAGAAATGTGTCAACAACCCCTCTGATGTTAGTTTTCCTTATAAAAGTCTGGAACAATCTAATTAAGCAGTTTTGATTAGTATTCATGTTATTATTTGATCAGTGAACAATCCTTTGGTTTGTTTTCTTGGTCTATGTGATGCTCTTCTAGTTGAAGGGTAAAAAACATGAATTTCTGAAAATCTTATTTTGAAAAGAAAAAGGGATTTCTCCGGCAGTCCAGTGGAACTCCGCGCTTCCACTGTAGGGGGCGTGGGTTCTATCCTTAGTCGGGGAACTAAAATCCCACATGCTGTGTGGCAAGGCCAAAAGTAATAATAATCAAAAATAATATGACTACCTAGAGGGGTGGGATAGGGAGGGTGGGAGGGAGGGAGACGCAAGAGGGAAGAGATATGGGAACATATGTATATGTATAACTGATTCACTTTGTTATAAAGCAGAAACACACACCATTGTAAAGCAATTATACTCCAATAAAGATGTAAAAAAAATAATAATCAATCAATCAATAAAATAAAAAGGGAAATATCCTATTTAATGCAAAATAGGAGATATTGTAGATTGTTTCCAGAAATCTTTTCATATTGCATATTTTTGTTGCTGTCTTGTCAATGTTTTCATTTATATATGTCTGATATTTTTATTGAAATAATCTGCCCACCCTGGGAAGCTTCATTTTTGCTTCATTTCTCCCACTTTCCAGAAATCATGACTCTAGAGTCCTTCTTCCCGCTCAGAAGCTGGAAGATACAGTTACAGCAGAAAGTAAAGAGGGCTCAAGTCTCAAGGGACCTGCCAACTGGGGGGCTCTGGTCCCACTGGGCCCCCTTCCCCATGGTAGGGACTTCTTCAGAATTTCCTTTTAAGCATTCAAAGGTCCTCTGGCACAAACAGGTAACAAAACAAAAATATATGACCCTCATTCTGGAAAGCTGAAAATTGTAGGGTTTTTAAAGGACTTCATTGTAAGTCTAGCATACACCCTGCAAAGCATTTGCCAGCTTGCTTTCAGCTCCATTCTCCACACTCCCCTGTCCTCTTCTGCACTGCAGAGGGCTCATCCTGCAAACTACATTTCTCGGACTTCCCAGCCAATTGGCTTCTGGCTGGATTTGGCCTGTGGGAAATGTGGCCAGGAGACAGGAGATAGAAAGCAAAGGGAAAACAGGGAGAAGCCAGGGAGTTATCAGCTAGACCTCTCTTTCTTTCTTAAGATGCATCATCTTTGGTAGTGACTTTGTGTCCTGTT
Organism: Lagenorhynchus albirostris; assembly: GCF_949774975.1. Lineage (NCBI taxonomy): Eukaryota > Metazoa > Chordata > Mammalia > Artiodactyla > Delphinidae > Lagenorhynchus > Lagenorhynchus albirostris. The sequence goes on along the minus strand of NC_083109.1, from coordinate 37,316,900 downwards.
TTCCAGCTTTTGTCAAATAGCCCTTAATTCTATGACATTATATGGAAAAAGTTAAAGTGCACACTAATGATTATACATTTATATATAATATTTTTAATAGATTATAAAAATATATGTTAAAATATGATTAGGATTGGTGGAGTGTGTCAGGGAATGCAATTGGCGTTATGGCTAAAGGGGACCTGAGGTTCAACTGTAATGAATATTGTACTTTTTTACAAAACAGAACGAAAGGCCACAAACACAAAGAGTTAATAGCTATTAATCCTGGATGGTGGAAAAGGAAAGAAAAAAGAAAAGTCACACTTCTAGTTATTTTGTGGGAGAAGAAATTACTTTACCATAATATATTTTTTTCTTTTCTTACTTAAGTTTTTCCAGGAATTATTTAAGTATAACTGTATTAGTTTTTTATTGCTGCTGCAACAAATTACCACAAACTTAGTGGCTTATAACAGCACACATTTATCATCTTATAGTTTTGGACATCAGAAGTCTGATACAGGACTCACTGGGCCGAAATCAAGGTGTCAGCAGGGCAGTGATCATTTCTGGAGGCTCTAAGAGAGAATCTATTTCTTGTCTTTTCCAGCTTCTAGAACCAGCCACATTCCTTGGCTTGTGACCTCTTCCTCCATTTTCAAAGATAGCAAGATTACATGCCTTTGGCCATTCTTCTGTAGTCATATTTCCTTCCGAATACAACAGAGAAAGATTCTGTGATTTTAAGGACCCTTGTAATTAGGTTGAGCCTACCTAGCTAATCCAGAATAACTCTACATCTCAAGATCCTTCACTTCATCACATCTGCAAAGACCATTTTGCCATGTAAGGAAACATATTCACAGGTTCCAAGGATTAAGATGTGGACATTTTGGGGGAAGGGTCCATTATTCTAGCTACCATGATAATGTGCAGAGGGAAGACATCCTTCATTTGTAAACTAAAGGCTTTTAAAAGCCCCTCGTCCATCTGGCATGCCATCTTTCTGAGAAGACAAAGTTTTTATTCAGGTTCAAGTCCACAGCAGTGAGGGTGTTCACCTTCTGTTTATGCATAGCTGAGCAGGAAACTTGCTGTACATTCTTACAATAGAAGACAATGAGAAATTCACAAGTTCATTAAGATGGCTTTCATAAGGATAGCGGGCAGATCTCAAACTAAAATTATGACAGAGAGCTGTTCTGTAGATCCCCCTCAATGAAAAGACAAGCATCATTTGGTCTAATTGTTGCTTAGCTATAGCCAAACGTTGGGACTGTAATGACAAAACAGTTCAATGAGATATTACATTTTGCTCTGGTTGCAGTGGTTCTGCTGAAAACAGGTTCTGGTTCTGCTGAACCAGGATTTTGCTGAACTGGTTAGTCGTCTAGAAACTGGGGCTTGGAACTAATTATTAGGAAGTGCTAATGTTCTCTGACCTATGATGAATAAGCCTTCCTTCCTGAGTAGATTAACTTCTCTTTAAGGAAAGAGCTAATGAAATTTAGAACCTCCCAAAGAGATCATAAGTAGACATTTGATTAAGCAAACAAGTTAAAGCAAGAACTTGGTAGATAATCATGAAAACGGTCCTTGCCAAGTTCTTTCGCATTTCATTGAGCAATTGCATTCCTCCAGCAAACAAAGGACTAGCATGTTAGATGTTCAAGAACTTGATGGTTATGCAATTGACCATCAGAAATGTTCAAGCTGCCCTTCCAGTTGATCGGGGTAACTGCTTTTTCCCATCATCCTTGAAGCATTTGTATGGCTTTTGTCCGCTTCATTTCTGGAAAACTATTTTAGCAGGTAGAAATTTTTCCAAAATTTAAGATGCAAGAGAGGGGACATTTTTCTGATTTTATAACTCAAGTCAAATGTAGTCCATCAAGGTTAGCAAAAAGTCTAAGAGTAGTTATTATTTTTCCTCGGTTCATCTCTGTTATGTATTAGTGGAAACCAGGAAAAATGGGGGTCTGGCTTCTGGGCTGCCAAGATATATATCACCCATCCCAAATTGGGCCAGTAAACTGTGGGCAGCTGTGTTGTCAGCACCTGCCTTCTCTAGACCTAGCTGGGTACCGTGAACTTCACAGCTGCCCCCAAGGATACAGTGCTTTGTGTTTTAAACTGATTCCCATGAAGCCTCTCCTTTCTGGGTATTTCCACTTTTGAGGTACAGCATGGAAATTGAGACTTCTATCCTCCCTGGGCTTGAGAAATCCAACCCTGCCCCTGGCCTGGCTTCTCGGCCTGTGAGGGGGAAGGCAAAGTCACTTTTTCCTTCAATCATGAGTATTTATTGAATCTTGTCTTAGTGTAGGTCCCCTCTCTTGTAGCAGACCCTTAGACAAGAATTCAAGTGTAAGTAGTTTACGTGGGAGGCGGTCCCAGGAAACACTAGCAGGGAGGTGTGGAGGTGACACAGGAAGGATAGGCAGCCTAATGGAGCAAGTTACCACCATGGGCGACCAGAGCTCAAGCCCAGGGGGAAACTCTGGGAGCTGATGGACAAGACTCAGAGTTGACTTATGGAGGGAAAGGGATTTGGGTTATATATCCACCTGCCTCTAAGCATCACTGGTGGAAGGCTGCCAGCGGTTAACTGCCCAGACTGTCCAGTCTACTGAGTCTGAGTCCAGGGTGGCTTCCTGCTGTTTGGGAGGACACCGTCTGGTGAGAGATGAAGATACAGGCAGTTGGTAGTAGAGCGAGCTCACATTGCAGTGGTACCACCTGAGGGGCGGTAATTCAAAGGCTTGTTATTCCAGCTATGAGGAAGTCACTGAAGTAAGTGCCGTACAAAAGCTTAGTTACTTCAGTCAATACATGAGGCAGAGTATCTGTGTGTTGCTGACTGTATGCTTAGAATGATGCTGTAGGGGAAGCAATAGAAACAGGAAGTATGATGTCCCACTGATTTGAGGGGCTTACTGAATAGGGAAGATAACCTTGCTTCTACCATGCAACACGGGCAAATGGACAAAATATAAATAGTGCATTGGCATTAGGGGAGGATTGGAATTCTTGGGAAAGGCTTCATGGAGAAAGTAGAAAATAAAGGAAGGATAGTGTTTGTAGAAACAAAGCCAAAGCCTGTATCATCTGAGGACCAATGAGACAGATGGCATGGAGATGGAGTTAGCCTAGCATGTTGATACGTGGTGAACAAGCCCATGGGACCGAGGTTGATGGAACATATTCAAGTGAGTGGGTATCTCTATGCTTGACAGGGTAGGGCAGGGCCAACACTGAGACGTCTGAAGGCAAAACAAAAAAGTCTTGGCTTGTTATTGTCCTAAAGATGTCAGTCATTGCCTTGAGCCTACAATCCCTCTTGAAAAAGCCCACCCATGTCCACGGTACTGTTGAAGAAGTGGCTGTGTTGGGGCAGGTGACCCGGCTTCTGAGGCAACATCTGATTGTCATGGAGCAGACACCTGCCCCAGGTGGGCTAATCAGATTCTGGTGTTTTGAATTTTTCCCCTGGCATTTGGACCTAGGGCACTAAGAGACTAAATTATTTTGTTCTCTGTAGAGACAGGGCAAGGCTTCTGTTCCCTTAGTAAGCTGCAGCCATGTGCCAACACAGCACATTAGAGTAAAGCATCATAGAAAATATTAACTGCAGCAAAAAAGATGAGTACAAGTGCTAGGAGAATCAGAGAAGAGAGACTATGTGGCCCCAACACATTTAAGGTGACTTTCTAATTCCCCCAAGGCCACGGTGTACCTCTGGAATTTAAGTCTTTTGTAAACTTTCCATCTAAGTTAATGTGAATGGGTTTCTCCTCCTTGGAAATCGAGAACCGTTAACTAAAACAAGATGGTAACCACTAACTTGCATATTTCCAGTGCTTTGATTCTCTTTCCTCTGGGTTGAAGTCATTTGGTGATCCCCAGAAGAAAGCCTTGAGATGAGAATCATGTTCAAATGGTTTATTCAGGAAGGGCTTCAGGGAGACCTTAAAGGAATGGGGGAAACTTGATGGGGAAGGGAAGGAAGCCAAGCTGGTGGTGAATTCACATCCATCGATGGGGTCTGCAGAGGGCGCTGCAGCGGAAGTCCCGCCTCAGGGCTCCTCCTTCTTCCCTACTGAAACGAGCCCGGCTTCCCCTCTCCCTTTACTGCCCTGCACTGTCGCGGGCAGGCAGAGGTAGATTAGGCAAGATCATGGCCCTCCACTCGTGTACAGTCCAGTTGAGGGAGACAAACTTGCAAACACGTATAGGCGACTAGAAAAATAGCTGCTGGTGGTGGAGAATAAGAAAATCTACATCCAAAGGAAGTTCTCTGCAAACAGTGAATGATTTAACATGGATGGGCCGTGCTCCCCCTCAAACATATTAGAATCACTCAGCAACATAAGCATGGTTGATTTCCTCCCAGGTACTATTTTTAAAAATCGCTTCCAGAAAACAGAAGTTCCTGGGAAATGACTGTTGAAGGAAAGTGGTTATAACCTGGCTGGAACCCAGTTTATACTCCGCAGCCTTGACCCGAGAAAGAGAGTAGTAAATATCAAACCCAACGGCTTGGTAATATTCCATTGTACATATGCACCACATCTCCTTTATCCATTCACCTGTCGATGGACACTTAGGTTGCTTCCATGTCCTGGCTATTTTAAATAGACCTGCAATGAACATTGTGGTATATGTATCTTTTTGAATTATGGTTTTCTCAGAGTATATGCCCAGTAGTGGGATTGCTGGGTCATATGGTAGTTCTATTTTTAGTTTTTTATATATATACTACCAAGAGTAAAATAGCTAGCTAGTGGGAAGCAGCTGCATAGCACAGGGAGGTCAGCTCCGTGCTTTGTGACCTCCTAGAGGGGTGAGCTAGGGAGGGTGGGAGGGAGACGCAAGAGGGAGTGGATATGGGGATATATATGTACATATAGCTGATTCACTTTGTTATACAGCAGAAACAAACACAACATTGTAAAACAATTATACTCCAATAAAGATGTTAAAAAAAAAGCAACTTGGTAAGATTGTTGTATGTTTTTCTTTTCCCCCGAAGGTATGTTTACTCTTTCAGTGACTAGGATCTTAACTGTTTAAAGTATGTTTGGTCCCGGGGTCGAGCTGCCAGGAAAACAGTGGGTATTTGCTTGTGATAATGGTTTTTTGTTTTTTGTGTTTTTTTTCCCAGTATGGTCTCTATTTAGTGCAGGGTTGGTGAAAGTGTGGACCAGTATCCACAAGGCTTTCAGGAACCTTAAACTGATAAAGCACAAAGCTTTCTCTTTATTATGAGCAAATGATGTACCATATGATATCATTTCATATTTTATACATATAAGCAAGTGCTACATACTAGTAAGTGACTATATGAGGAATTAACTATTACTAAAATTTAGTATTCATACTTTTTTTTTTTTCTTTTGGCTGTTCCTCGCGGCATGCAGTATCTTAGTTCCCTGACCAGGGATTGAACCCATACCCCCTGCATTGGGATTGCAGAGTCTTAACCACTGGACCACCAGGGAAGTCCCTCATATGTTTTAAATAACACGATATTGGAGTTTAATAAGAACAGTTAAGTCAGGGTTCCAATGGAAGTTGGTTTCCGCTGAATTTTTCACAGCACTGGAAAACGTGCACTGCTGCTGTGCACAGGTGGGGAGTACAAACTTCCACAAGGCTTGGTGGAAACACTGATCAGTGCACCATAGTTGGCGAATTTTCTTATGTGGAAAAATGCTGTTTTAGTATGGGTTTCCCCAGTAGACTCTGAGATAAGGACGTGAATGCAAGTAGTTTATCTGGGGGACGATCCCAGGAACCACTGGAAGGCAAGTGGAGAAGGAGACAAGGAAGGAAAGAAAACCAATCAAAGGGTGTGCAAATGAGCAGAATTCCTGATGTGGACAGCTGGGACTCAGGCCTCTGGGGACTCTCGGGAGACTTTGCATAACATGCTTCAGTGTTGCCCCACCTGAGAGGTGAGGTTTGGGGTATTTATCCGACATTTTCCATTGGATGACTGTTGAGGGCTGCTTCTGGAGGCATTGATTCACAGACACCTCCAGCCTGCATGCTGGATCATGCACCTGCAACCAGAGAAAGCCCTCCAGGAGAGTGGCAAGAGGTTTATAAGAGGCTGTCAGTGAGGAGAAGAGTTGGAAGAGAGGACAAGCAAGAACTGGGCAGGACACAGATGCTCTGACAGCGTCTACCTGGGATGCAAATGTCCATGAACAGTATTGGGGGCCCATCGGTGTCTAACCACTTGACTTTAGAACACACGTGTGTTGCATTCAATGCACTATATAAGCCCCAATTGCTAAGTCGTCAGGGAGAACCTTATGTTAAGAATGCAATCTTAAATTTGAATCCCAGAGGATAGGAAGAAGCCAGCCATGTGAAGAGGGGAGAGTGGTCCTGAAGTCTTCTGCATCAGTTTTCCCATTTAAATTCTGAGTCTAAACAAGGAAATTTAAATCCTTGATTGCTTGAAGAGTGATTCTTAGCAATCACATTCTCATTCAGAATAAAATTATTTTTAGCCCTCCTGCAGGATAAACTTTCAGATTTTCTATTTGCTACCATTTCAACATCATGTTTCTCTCCTCTAGTCAATTTCTCTTTGTCCACCCATTAGTCCACTGTCCTAATCCCACTCTTTTTGCCGCATCTACTGCAAGAATGAAGACCATTCTCAGAATCAGACTGTCGACATTCCAGAAAATGTCGACATCACTCTGAAGGGATGCACAATTATTGAGAAGGGCCCAGAGGCACCCTGTGGAGGGACTTCAATCATATTAATGTAGAACTCAGTCTCCTTGGAAAGAAAAAAATGAGGCTCCGGGTTGACAAAGGATAGGGAAATAGAAAGGAACTGGCAATGGTGCACACTATCTGTAGTCGTGTACAGAACATGGTCAAGGGTGTCACACTGGGCTTCCATTTACAAGATGAAGTCTCCTTATGCTCACATCCCCATCAACGTCATTATTTAGGAGAATGGTTCTCTTGTTGAAGTCTGAAATTTGGGGAATGTGAAAAATACATCCACAGGGTTCAAATGAGGCCAGGCATTGCTTGTTTAGTATCTCAAGCCTAGAAAGATGAGTTCATTTTTGAAGGAAATGACATTGAACTTGTATCAAATTCAGCTGCTTTGATTCAGCAAGCCACAATACTTAAAAACAAGGATATCAGAAAACTTTCGGATGCTATCTCTCTTTCTGAAAAAGGAACAGTTCAGCAGGCTGATGAATAAGATCTACATTGTCCAGCTACAGAAGCAGCAAGATGCCAGATGATACTTTGGACTCATCTGTGACATTTTAAAGATGCAATAAAAGCTCTTGATTGGGGGAAAAATCCTAATCCTATTTTCACCAGCTGCTGCTTTGAGAGTTCCCATCTTCCATCCTAGATTTTTCTAATCTAGTTCCTTAGAAAAAAAGACATCTCATTGGAGAAACAAAAATTTTCAGCCCCTTCTAAAGACAGTGGGGATGACAATCCGGATACCTGGGGCTGGACTTCTCAAATTTTTTGAGTTATCAACTTCCCCACTTTGTCCTGCCTCTCAGCTGAAAGGTAATTCCATATCTCTCAGACACTAGTCCTGAAGTTTGTCTTAGGATCTCAATATTCTGTAAGTAATTGTGTGGCATTGAGAAGGACTTAAATGAGTTTATGATTTTTTTCTTGCTATGGAGTCACTGTCAAAATTGTCTGAGTCACACTTCTCTTCTTTGCAATGTAATACACTCCCAAGGGACACGGGGCTTCATCTTGAGCACGTGCAGTAAGTAGTGCTAGAAAGAAGTCTAAAAACTAAAAAAAAAAAAAAAACATGAAGCCATTTCAGATCTCACTCTTAACAGATTTCATGAAATCTTATCAATGGAAACAGCATCACTCATCAACATGCAATGGCAGGGTTCCCTTAAATCATACTCCTCCATTGATGGCATGGCCCTTTTGGGGTGCCTCTGATACTTCTAACTTTTGAAAGAATCGTTTTCTCCCATATGTATTTGGAGTTCTTGTCTTGTTTTCACATGATTGTATTCTATCTTCCAGAGATTTCTCACAATTTTTGTTCCTCTGATGGAAAACCTTATATTTTTCTGCACTATGATGGATTATTTTTCTTTCATCAAGTTTTCTTTCATTGCATGGGCTGTATGATGGAAGTAGACACCTGTACTCAGTTTATAATTTGATACAATTTTAAATAGCCCTTTATATATGACCTATCTGTTTTTATATCCGGCAACACAAAGTTAGCTCTCAATTAAGGCTGAATGAATTAAATATTTAAATCATTGCCTTGTAAGAAGGTCCAACTTAATCATCCATACGCAAATTTTAAGTATGTGTGTTAAAGGAATTCTAGGTATCTGGTTTTCTGACCTTGTATCTTAAATCTTTTATCAACTTAGTTGAATTTGTTTATGTAGTGCTGAGTAGCAAGGAAGAAAAAGTACAGTAAGTCCCCTACATATGAATGAGTTCCATTCTGAGAGTGCTTTCATAAGTCCAATTTGTTCGTAAGTTCAGCAAAGTTAGCCTAGGTACCCAACTAACACTATCGGCTATAAAGTACTGTACTGTAATAGGTTTATAATACTTTTCACACAAATAATGCATAAAAAACAAACACAAAATAGGTTTACAATACTTTTAACACAAATAATACATAAAAAACAAACACACACAAAAAAACATTTTTAATCTTACAATACAGTACCTTGAAAAGTACAGTACAACAGCTGGCATACAGGGGCTGGCATCAAGTGAACAGGCAAGAAGAGTTACTGACTGGAGGAGGGAGAGGAGGTGGGAGATGGTAGAGCTGAAGGATCGTCAGCAATAGGAGATGGAGGGCAAGCTACAATGTCACCCATGCCTGACATTAGTGCCACAGATTCTGGTTCCTTGCTGGATTCAATTCTATCTACCCTCTTGAAGAAACGATCCAGTGATGTCTGGGTAGTAGCTCCTTTTTTTCCTTGTCATAGATGACACGGTAGCACTGGATTGCATTTCCTGCATTATGAATCTCTTCAGTTATTCAGTTACTATAAGAATGAGTGACATCTACCATCTTTTCACCTCTCTCCACTCTCAATTATTTTCACTTTTGTTTCCATCGTTATCGCTTAGTGCTTCTTAGCAGTACCAGCTACATCACCGCTGGTTTTATGCTTGCTTCCGCACATCCTGGGCTTAAAATAAAGATACTGTACTACTGTACTTTATACAGTACTGTACAGTAAAGTACACGAAAGCACAACCACTTGTAGAGGATGCACATATGTGACAATGTACACCAGACACGTGTACTAACTTACGTGCTTGGATATATGAACTCATGTTCACATCTTTGGAAGTTCCCAACTTGAAGGTTCCTATGTAGGGGACTTATTGTAATATATAAACATATCATCCCATGACAACAACAGAAAAATAAAACCGTCTAAAGCTATAAACCAATATTTTAATCTGCATATAAATCCTCCTTAAAACTTGTCCTCCAGTGTTTTGTTTTTCAGCCTTTTAAAAAAGTACTTCTAGTGACAGCAAACTCATTATCCCCTCACGAAGCAATCCAAACCAGTTTCAGAACGTTCTAATCATTAAAGGAAAAAAAAGTCTTCAGCAGCCAAATGATAGACAGGTGTAATCACTGTGCTAAAAAATTTGGATAGTTTTCAGTGTCAGTCACCTTGATTGGGAGAACTCTGTAAACCACATTAACAATCCCAGTCGACAAACAAATTGATATTGAACTGCTACATACCTTGGCATTTGTAAGTCCTCATCCCCTATCCAACATTTGTTTATTCAGCAAATGTGTACCCATTTGGGTAACTGTCTTGTTAATATACTATGAATGACTATGATTCAGTAAGTACATTGTTCAGAATAGATTTATTCTACTTTCAACTTGCAGCTCAGATAAATCACCATGACCCAAAGTATTTTTCTAGTTCTTCCACAGTGGTCATGTTGCCCTAAAAGGGTCTTCAAGCCATTTGCTCTCCATGAGTGACATAGCATATGTCCCTATTACCTGACTTCAATTATAGTGTTGGAATCTTACCCAGGTCTTATATGATGATCCCTTTGGAGCAGGATCCAAAATATATCCTTATTTGTCTTGTTCAATCTCATATCAAAGGAGATCATCAAGGTAAGTCTTGAGATATTGTCTTATCAACAATTTGGCTGGCATGATCAATATCCAAGTTTAATCCCCAAGTGGCACATGGAGGGGTAAGGAATATTCTAAGCCTCCTTGACATTCCTGACATTGATTGCTACCACTGTCTTCACTCCAGTCCTCTCCATGTCTAATCTGGATGACTGCCATAGCTTATTGTGTCCTCAGCCTTGCCGTATCTCCCATCCCTTCCCACTGCAGCCAGAGTGCTCCTCTTAAATGCACACTGATCATGTCAACTCTGTTGCTTAATTGCCTTGTTACCTTCTCCATAAAACTCAGACTCATTATGGAATACAAAGCCTGTGCCAACTTCTCCCACCTCATCTCTTGTCTCGATCTTTCTATCTTCCAACAATGTGGGATTATCATTGATCCTGGATAGTGGATGCTCCCTGCTGACTCTCCTCCTCCCCGTCTTTGGCTGCACCCCTACTTCAGAGTGAAGCCCTACTGCGTAGCCTCCAGGAAGCTTGTTTTCCTGACTCTTTCTCCCACAGCAGGATAGGTTTTTGTTCTGTCCAACCAGTTCTGTTGCAGACTGAGCTTATCTCAAATGCTAGACCTAATCACTCTGTATTGTCATTGTTTTCTAGTCTATATCCTCCCCAAACATGGAGGTCTTGGTGACAAGAGGCTGGGTCTTTTGTATCTATAACATCAGGATGTAACAGGTAGTTGTCTCCTACTGCAAATTTGTGATGAATGACAGTGATCCAACTCAGAAGTGAATAAAAATTTGGAAAACATAATCGTGCTGCTGAGGACCATTTTAGGGAATATTTCTTTGAGTGAACTCTGAAGTAGCTGAGTAATGACTGCTTTTAATGGAAGCACTAAAATATGAATAATGGTAATCTGATGGGTTTTCCCTGGTTTATGTTTTTGCCTTAATTTTTATATTTTCAGAATTCTCTATAGGGAGCCATATAGGTTACATTTATAATCAAGAATGAAGGCTAAAAAACAGTATATATTACTATTATTATTTAATTTTATTTAAGTATAGTTGATTTACAATGTTGTGTTAATTTCTGCTGTACAGCAAAGTGAATCAGTTATACATATATATTCTTTTTCATATTCTTTTCCATTATGGTTTATCACAAGATATTGAATATAGTTCCCTGTGCTATACAGTAGGACCTTGTTGTTTATCCAAAAAAAACAGTATATATTACTTTGTATTTGTATTATATCTTTATGGCAAATGTATGCAGAGCAAAAGAACTGGAATAAAAAGTCCTCAAGAGGGTAACTGGTTTTCTCTAGGGCTGGAATAATGGATGACATTTTTTCTTTTTCTCCTAATTTGCAGGTTTTTTTTCCTGTATGATTATGTATTCCTTTTATAAGAAAAAAAATATTAAAAATAAATATAAAAATTAAATAAATGACATGATGATTGATAATATGAGCAAATAATCAAACTACCGCTTATCAAGAGATCACTGAATTTAACAAATCATACTTATTGTCAAGGCATTTAGCTATTATTTAGAGAACCCATGGAAAATAATATAAATATTGCAGTCTTTTAAAATGGAGGAAAATATGACTCTGGAAACCATAACTGGAAAATTTGTTTTAGACCTTTTGGAAGTTAAGCATGTCATTGGTTTGGGAGCAGAACCTCAGTCCAGTTATGAATTATAGAGGTAGTTTTTAATGGAACATAACTATCCATTTCTGTTGCCAAATCTATTATCCTTTAGTGCACAATACACCAGAGATTAAAATCCCACACATTCAGCAAAATACTTACTGTGAAGCAGTGTAAATAGATTTAGTCATAATTTATACAGGTGCATATTTATAGGTAGAACATAAATGTTTGAAAAAATGGCAATGAGAGAAAGGAAGAACCAACATTATTTTAGAATATTATTTCTTTTGAGTTTCTTCTTTAAATCCGTATGCTTTGCATTTATTATGTGTTAAAACTAAACACTCCTCCAATATTTATAAACCAGTTTAGCTTTCCCTCACTTGATGTGGTAAGAGCTGAGTAAATCAGTTACATGTGGTTATTTATTAAAAAGAAGATTAGATACAGTTTTTGTCATCACTATTTCATTTTTGTGAGCAAAGTAATGTTAAGTTCTTAGAGGTTCTTTTATATCATCAATTATCACGAGATGAAAATATGATTTACTAACTTGCTGATTAATAATTTTCATGTATAAGTAAATGTCAGTGTCGATACTTCTAAAGGTAGCTTGTATCATTCAATCCTGGCCTGAAAATTAAATCCTGAAAGCTACACAAATGCAAACATTTAGACAGAGAAGGCCAGTAATGCTTAACTGAAAGATGGAAACATATATGTATTTAGCATTTTACAGTGTGATAGACAGTAAGTAGAGCAATTGCCTACAATATATTATCCCATTGAGTCCTCACCACAAACCTACAGATAAGTCTATTAGTCAGGGTAGTCAACAGTCTGTAATCTCAGCTGTTTATAAACCACCATATCCACTGATAGGCAGCTCTGGGCCCTGTTCCATCTCTCCTTGGCTGACAGCGTAGCCAGCAGCAGAGAGAGAGAAAGAGACCTGGGGAGTCTCAAACCTGCAACTCAAAGCTAGAGCCTGGAAATGGCAAACATCACTTCTGTTCCCAACTCATTGTTCACAGCTAATCACCTGGAACCACCCAAACACAAGGGGGCAGGGCAGGGAGTGCAACCCCACAGTGTATTCAGAAGTGGAGGGAACAGGCAATATTTGGTGAATAGTACTAATCACTACTATAGTAACTGCGTGCCCCTATTTTACACACAAAGAAACAGGGGGAAGTCAAACAACTTGTCAAGTCACATAGCCAGTAAGTGAAAGAGTTAAGAAGTTATTAAAGAACCAAGCATGAAGTGAACAGTATTTTTATGGCAAATTCTGAGCCTACCAATTCTATATCACATAGAAAGACACAGGAATATTAGAGAGTGAACAGGGATTAGCAGATTTCCCTTGCTTTCACTTTTGTGAACTTGAAATCCTTTGGCTATATTTCCAGCTGCCTACCTCAAAAGCTAGAGATCAAAAATATTGCCTTTCCATTACCAGAGCTGAGTTCCTTATGAAATGTTATGGCCCTTGGAGTTCATCAGATAACTTATTGAAGATAAAGAGAAATGTGACTTGCAATCCCTTGGAAGATGTTAGCAATGTGAAGCCAAATAACCTTCAGGAAGAGGCAGTACTGTCAATCCAACCTGCCTCAGTTGTGTGAATTCTTCATGAAGATGAATTATAGACAGGGCTGGTGCATGCACAACTGCAGGGGGCACTGCTCACATAGTATTCTATGTTGATGCTGCCTCCTGGACTTATGAAATGCATTGGTCAAAGAAAATCTTTCCTTCTAGGAGACAAATGTCATACTTTTCCTCCATTTCAGCTCCTCTCCTCAGTAGTATTTCACTACTTATGAGTAGCTGTTGGGAGACAATACATTATCAGCGAATTCTTGAGGAGTCTACAAAGTTTGAGCTTCCACTGAGGGTTCAGCCAATGGAAACTCTTCCTATCATTTTCCTTTTAGCATTTGACATCTTGTGATCTACAACCCTTGCTTGTAGGTACTAAAGAATCTCTACTTCCCTATATTCCAGCACCAAATAAACAGCAAATTTACATTGCTTCTACATAACACCCAGAGATGGTCTCTGCCTTGCTGTACATTAATGCCCTGGGGTGTTTTCAAAAAATCCCCTTGGGACTTCCCTGGGATTCCAGTGGTTAGGACTTCACCTTCTAATGTAGGGGGTATGAGTTCAATCCCTGGTCAGGGAGCTAAGATCCCACAAGCCTTGGGGCCAGAAAACCAAAACACAAAACAGAAGCCGTGATCCACCAGAGGGCAGACAGCAGAAGCAAGAACTACAAACCTGCAGCCTGTGGAACAAAAAAAACATTCACAGAAAGATAGACAAGATGAAAAGGCAGAGGGCTACATACCAGATGAAGGAACAAGATAAAACCCCAGAAAAACAACTAAATGAAGTGGAGATAGGCAACCTTCCAGAAAAAGAATTCAGAATAATGAGAGTGAAGATGATCCAGGACCTCAGAAGAAGAATGGAGGCAAAGATCGAGAAGATGCAAGAAATGTTTAACAAAGACATAGAAGAATTAAGAACAAACAAACGGAGATGAACAATACAATAACTGAAATGAAAACTACACTAGAAGGAATCAATAGCAGAATAGCTGAGGTAGAAGAACAGATAAGTGACCTGGAAGACAGAATGGTGGAATTCACTGCTGCAGAACAGAAGAAAGAAGAAAGATTAAAAAGAAATGAAGACAGCCTAAGAGACCTCTGGGACAATGTTAAAAGCAACAACATTCACATTATAGGGGTGAGAAGAGAGACAGAAAGGACCCGAGAAAATATTTGAAGAGATTAGAGTCAAAAACTTCCCTAACATGGGAAAGGAAATAGCCATACAAGTCCAGGAAGTGCAGAGAGTCCCATACAGGATAAACCCAAGGAGAAACATGCCAAGACATATAGTAATCAAACTGGCAAAAAATAAAACAAAGAAAAATTATTGAAAGCAGCAAGGGAAAAATGACAAATAACATACAGGGGAACTCCCATAAGGTTAACAGCTGATTTCTCAGCAGAAATTCTACAAGCCAGAAGGGGGTGGCAACATATATTTAAAGTGATAAAAGGGAAGAACCTACAACCAAGATTACTGTACCCTGCAAGGATCTCATTCAGATTCAATGGAGAAATCAAAAGCTTTAGAGACAAGCAAAACCTAACAGAATTCAGCATCACCAAATCAGCTCTACAACAAATGCTAAAGGAACTTCTCTAAGTGGGAAAGACAAGAGAAGAAAAGGACCCACATAAACAAACCTAAAACGATTAAGAAAATGTTCATAGGAACATACATATTGATAATTACCTTAAGTGTGAATGGATTAAATGCTCCAACCAAAAGACACAGGCTTGCTGAATGGATACAAAAACAAGACCCATATATATACTGTCTAAAAGAGACCCACTTAAGACCTAGGGACACATACAGACTGAAAGTAAGGGGTTGGAAAAAGATATTCCATTCAAATGGAAATCAAAAGAAAGCTGGAGTAGCAATACTCGTATCAGATAAAATAGACTTTAAAATAAAGACTGTTACTAGAGATAAGGAGGGACACTACATAATGATCAAAGGATAAATCCAAGAAGAAGATATAACAATTATAAATATATATGCACCCAACATAGGAGCACTTCAGTACATAAGGCAACTGCTAACAGCTAAAAAAGAGGAAATCGACAGTAACACAATAATAGTGGGGGACTTTAACACCTCACTTAGACCAATGGACAGATCATCCAAAATGAAAAGAAATATGGAAATGGAAGCTTTAAATGACACAATAGACCAGATAGATTTAATTGATATTTAAAGGACATTCCATCCAAAAACAGCAGATTACACTTTCTTCTCCAGTGCACACAGAACATTCTCCAGGATACATCACATCTTGGGTCACAAATCAAGCCTCAGTAAATTTAAGAAAATTGAAATCATATCAAGCATCTTATCTGACCACAAAAATATGAGATTAGAAATGAATTACAGGGAAAAAGATGTAAAAAACACAAACACATGGAGGCTAAACAATACATTACTAAAAAACCAAGAGATCACTGAAGAAATAAAAGAGGAAATCAAAATATACCAGAGACAAATGACAATGAAAACACAACGATCTAAAACCTATGGGATGCAGCAAAAGCAGTTCTAAGAGGGAAGTTTATAGCTATACAACCTACCTCAAGAAACAAGAAAAATCTCAAATAAGCAATCTAACATTACACCTAAAGGAATTAGAGAAAGAAGAACAAACAAAACCCAAAGTTAGCAGAAGGAAAGAAATCATAAAATCAGAGCAGAAATAAATGAAATACGAACAAAGAAAACAATAGCAAAGATCAATAAAACTAAAAGCTGGTTCTTTGAGAAGATAAACAAAATTGATAAACTATTAGCCAGATTCATCAAGAAAAAGAGGCAGAAGACTAAAATCAATAAAATTAGAAATGAAAAAGGAGAAGTTACAACAGACACTGCAGAAATATAAAGCATCCTAAGAGACTACAGCAAGCAACCCTATGCCAATAAAATGGACAACCTGGAAGAAATGGACAAATTCCTAGAAAGGTATAAGCTTCCAAGACTGAACCAGGAAGAAATAGAAAATATGAACAGACCAATCACAAGTAATGAAATTGAAACTGTGATGAAAAATCTTCCAACAAACAAAAGTCCAGGACCAGATGGCTTCACAGGTGAATTCTATCAAACATTTAGAGAAGAGCTAACACCCATCCTTCTCAAACTCTTCCAAAAAATTGCAGATGAAGGAACACTCCCAAACTCATTCTATGAGGCCACCATCCCCCGATACCAAAACCAGAAAAAGATACTACAAAAAAAGAAAATTACAGGCCAATATCACTGATGAATATAGATGCAAAAATCCTCAACAAAATACTAGCAAACAGAATCCAACAACACATTAAAAGTATCATACACCATGATCAAGTGGGATTTATCTCAGGGATGCAAGGATTCTTCAATATACACAAATAAGTCAATGTGATTCACCGTATTAACAAATTGAGGAATAAAAACCGTATGATCATCTCAATAGGTGCAGAAAAATCTTTTGACAAAATTCAACACCCATTTATGATAAAAACTATCCAGAAAGTGGGCATAGAGGGAATCTACCTCAACACAGTAAAGGCCATATATGACAAACCCACAGCCAACATCATTCTCAATGGTGAAAAACTGAAAGCATTTCCTCTAAGATCAGGCACAAGACAAGGATGTCCACTCTCACCACTATTATTCAACATAGTTTTGGAAGTCCTAGCCACAGAAACCAGAGAAGAAAAAGAAATAAAAGGAATACAAATTGGAAAAGAAGAAGTAAAACTGTCACTCTTTGCAGATGACATGATATGATACATAGAGAATCCTAAAGATGCCACCAGAAAACTTCTAGAGCTAATCAACGAATCTGGTAAAGTAGCAGGATACAAAATTAATGCACAGAAATCTCCTGCATTCCTATACACGAATGATGAAAAATCTGAAAGAGAAATTAAGGATACACTCCCATTTACCACTGCAATAAAAAGAATGAAATACTTAGGAATAAACCTACCTAGGGAGACCAAAGTCCTGTATGCAGAAAACTATAAGACACTGATGAGAGAAATTAAAGATGATACCAACAGATGGAGAGATATACCATGTTCTTGGAATCAGAGAATCAATTTTGTGAAAATGACTATACTACCCAAAGCAATCTACAGGTTCAATGCAATCCCTATCAAATTACCAATGGCATTTTTTACAGAACTAGAACAAAAAATCTTAAATCTTGTAAGGAGACACAAAAGACCCCAATAGCCAAAGCAGTCTTGAGGGAAAAAAGTGGAGCTGGAGGAAACAGACTCCCTGACTTCAGACTATACTACAAAGCTACAGTAATCAAGACAATATGGTACTGGCACAAAAACAGAAACATAGATCAATGGAACAAGATAGAAAGCCCAGAGATAAAACCACACACCTATGGTTAATTAATCTATGACAAAGGAGGCAAGGATATACAATGGAGAAAAGACAGTCTCTTCAATAAATGGTGCTGGGAAAACTGGACAGCTACATGCAAAAGAATGAAATTAGAACACTCCCTAACACCATACACAATAATAAACTCATAATGTATTAGAGACCTAAATGTAAGACTGGACACTATAGAACTCTTAGAGGAAAACATAGGAAGAGCACTCTTTGACATAAATCACGGCAAGCTCTGTTTTGATCCACCTCCTAGAGTAATGGAAATAAAAACAAAAATAAACAAATGGGACCTAATGAAACTTAAAAGCTTTTGCACAGCAAAGGGAACCATAAAAAAGACGAAAAGACAACCCTCAGAATGGGAGAAAATATTTGCAAATGAATCAACGGACAAAGGATTAATCTCCAAAATATATAAACAGCTCATGCAGCTCAATATTAAAGAAACAAACAACCCAACCCAAAAATGGGCAGAAGACCTAAATAGACATTTATCCAAAGAAGACATACAGTTGGCCAAGAAGCACATGTAAAGCTGCTCAACATCACTAATTATTAGAGAAATGCAAATCAAAACTACAATGAGGTGTCACCTCACACCAGTTAGAATGGGCATCATCAGAAATTCTACAAACAACAAATGCTGGAGTGGGTGTGGAGAAAAAGGAACCCTCTTGCACTTTTGGTGGGAATGTAAATTGATATAGCCACTATGGAGAACAGTATGGAGGTTCCTTAAAAAAACTAAAAATAGAATTACCATATGATCCAGCAATCCCACTACTGGGCACATACCCAGAGAAAACCATAATTCAAAAAGACACATGCA
This sequence comes from Lagenorhynchus albirostris, assembly GCF_949774975.1. Classification (NCBI taxonomy): domain Eukaryota; kingdom Metazoa; phylum Chordata; class Mammalia; order Artiodactyla; family Delphinidae; genus Lagenorhynchus; species Lagenorhynchus albirostris. The sequence continues at coordinate 37,298,258 of NC_083109.1, read as the reverse complement.
CCCTAATGTTCATTGCAGCACTATTTACAATAGCCAGGTCATGGAAGCAACCTAAATGTCCATTGACAGACGAAGAGATAAAGGAGATGTGGTACATATATACAATGGAATATTACTCAGCCATAAAAAGGAACAAAATTGGGTCATTTGTAGAGATGTGGATGGATCTAGAGACTGTCATACAGAGTGAAGTAAATCAGAAAGAGAAAAACTAATATCGTATATTAATTCATATATGTGGAACCTAGAAAAATGGTACATATGAACCGGTTTGCAGGGTGGAAATTGAGACACAGATGTAGAGAACAAACATATGGACACCAAGGGGGGAAAGCAGTGGGGGAGTGACGGTGGTGGTGTGATGAATTGGGCAATTATGATTAACATGTATACACTGATGTGTATAAAATTGATGATTAATAAGAACCTGGTATATATATATATATATATATATATATATATATATATATACACAGAAGCAGTATTCTAAAAAATTCAATGAAGACTTAAAAAAACAGTCCATATCAAAATAATCTAAAAATAAAGTAACATAAAATTAAAAAAAAAATCCCCTTGCACATTTCCCACTGTTAGGATCTGATTTAATTAACCTGGGGTAGGGACTGTCTGAGAATATTTTACAAAGCTCCTCAGATGGTTCTAATAGTAGCCTAGGTTGAGAACCACAGACCTAGGAAATAGTTCAAAAGTGTCCCAAGACAAGGTTATTACTGAAAAGTTCAATTTATTAGATTAGGAAAATGGGAAAACTGTAACATTGCTCTATCAAAAAGAACAAAAAAAGATAAATTGTAATAGAGCATTTGATTCCTCAACCTACCAAATTTGGTTTCTGGCCCACAATTTTACCAAGGTCTACAAGTACTGCCACATTGCCAAATCCATCCTATCACTGGTTCTCAATATTGTACACAGGAATACTCTGGAAATCTTTTAAAATCTAGACACCCACCCATACGCCAGCCCAATTAAATCAGAATCTTTTTGGGTGGACACCAAAAAATCCAATAAATAAAAAAATTCGTTTTTTTAGACATTCGCCAGTTGATTCCAAAATGCCACCAAGGTTAAGAATGATTGTATTACTTTCTTTTCAGTCACTATTGTACTAAACTTCTCAGCAACTCTTGACACCAGCTTCTTCCTCCTCCTTGGGAAACTATTATCTTGGCTTCTGTGACTCCACATTCCCATTTTCCTCTTTCTTCCAACTTCTCTAACCATTCCCCCCACCTCATTCTTATGTGTCAGCTTCTCTTCTAGATTTCTACATTATGAAAATCTTCAGACTTCAGCTCTTGAGGCAGAGTCATCATCCTGGTCTAGTTGATATAATTTATTCCTATGATTCTAAATACCATCATTAAGCCAAAATCTCCCCAGTTTAAATCTGTAACCCAGATTAATTTTTTTCAGCTTATTTATCCTCTTGGATGTTTTACAGGCATCTTTAACTAAACGTTTTCAAAAGTGGACTCTTGACCTCGGATGTGTTCCTCTTTAATACCTTCCTTAATTTCACTATAAAATGTGATCTCCCCATTTTTACAGGCCAGAAATCTGGGAGGTGTTCTCAATTCTGCTCTCCTCAAACCCCACCCACAAATCCAGACCTTTATCACATCTCATCAAGTGTACCTCCAAATATACTTCAAATACACCTTCTCCTCTATGTGTACACAATTAAATTAGTCATTTCTTTTTGCATCATACATGGTCCTAAAACTTAGTGTCTTAAAACAATGATGAACTGTTAATATCTCATATAGATTTTTTAAACAAATTTATTGGAATATAATTGCTTTACAATGTTGTGTTAGTTTCTGCTGTATAACAAAGTGAATCAGCTATATTGTATACATATATCCCCATAGCCCAGCCCTCTTTTGCCTCCCTCCTACCCTCCCTATCCCACCCCTCTAGGTGGACACAAAGACCGAGCTGATCTCCCTGTGCTATGCAGCTGCTTCACACTAGCTATCTATTTTACATTTGGTGGTATATATATGTCAATACTACTCTCTCACTTTATCCCAGCTTATCCTTCCCCCTGCCTGTGTCCTCAAGTCTATTCCTTACATCTGCGTCTTTATTACTGTCCTGCCCCTAGGTTAATCAGAACCAATTTCTTTTTTTTTTGGATTCCATATATATGTTAGCATACAGTATTTGTTTTTTTCTTTCTGACTTACTTCACTCAGTATGACAGACTCTAGGTCCATCCACTTCACTACAAATTATTCAGTTTCGTTTCTTTTTATGGCTGAGTAATATTCCATTGTATATATGTGCCACATCATCTTTATCCTTTCATCTGTCGATGGACACTTAGGTTGCTTCCATGTCCTGGCTATTGTAAATAGTGTTGCAATGAAAAATGTGGTACATGTCTCATTTTGAATTATGGTTTTCTCAGGGTATATGCCCAGTAGTGGGATTGCTGAGTCATATGGTAGTTCTATTTTTAGTTTTTTTAAGGAACCTCCATACTGTTCTCTACAGTGGCTGTATCAATTTACATTCCCACCAACGGTGCAGGAGGGTTCCCTTTTCTCCACACCCTCTCCAGGACTTATCGTTTGTAGATTTTTTTGATGATGACCATTCTGACCGGTGTGGGGTGATACCTCATTGTAGTTTTGATTTGCATTTCTCTAATGGTTAGTGATGTTAAGCATCCTTTCATGTGTTTGTTAGCAATCTGTATATCTTCTTTGGAGAAATATCTATTTAGGTCTTCTGCCCATTTTTGGATTGGGTTGTTTGTGTTTTTTGATAATGAGCTGCATGAGCTGCTTGTATATTTTCGAGATTAATCCTTTGTCAGTTGCTTCATTTGCAAATATTTTCTCCTATTCTGAGGGTTGTCTTTTCATCTTGTTTATGGTTTCCTTTGCTGTACAAAATCTTTGAAGTTTCATTAGGTCCCATTTGTTTATTTTCATTTCTCTAGGAGGTGGGTCAAAAGGATCTTGCTTTGATTTATGTCATAGAGTGTTCTTCCTATGTTTTCCTCTAAGAGTTTTATAGTGTCTGGCCTTACATTTAGGTCTTTAATCCATTTCAAATTTATTTTATTTTGTCAGCTGTACATCCCATCTTACCCTCTGAAAAGAAAAACTCTTGTAAGGTCATTTGCAAAGAGCTTTTTGAGACTACTTCCTTCTTGTTTATTTACCAGTCATTCAGAAGAAGTGAAGGGATTGTGATTTTTATACATCTTGGGGTCTGGAGTGGAGTTGAGACTCAACTAGGAGAGCAATGGGGTAAGGGAGCCCCTCTATGGGTGGGCACTGATTAGAAGCTTCACACAACTAGCTATGTTTTGAGTGGCAAAACGGAAAGCTAATATAGTTCAGTAAAAAGAAACAAAGAAACACTCTAAAGAACAGATGCAGCAACTCAGGGGTATAAGAGTCAGGGATGAATTAGCACAAGAGCAAACTTCTCTTTACATGTGACTAGGCACTAAAAGAGCACATGCATAATTTTTAATCTGTATAATGACTAATTTTTAAATAATTTAAGTTTAGATGATGTTATATTTTCAACATAGCAGGAAAATCCCTGGAGGGGTTGGTAAAGCAATCATATGGATTTGTGGAAGTGATGGTCTTCTATTTGATTCTGTTGATTCCTCCACCATCCTAGGAATTTCCTTGACTTTGGTAACACGACAGTTCCTGGTACTTCTCAACATCCTTTGCAGGGCTTTCCTTTTAGTATTAGGACTCTTGATGTAATAGGGAAGAATAAATCTGACTCTATATTAGATCTGTTTCTTTTACTTTAACCTTTGTATTCCACTGCTTTTGCTACAAGTTAAGAATGTTGCCTATAGCCTAAAATATAAAGGAGAGCCCATTCTCAAGGCTCTGACCTTTAAGGCTGTAACACTTTTCTGTCCAAGTAGAGATTAAAAAGTTGCAGAACAGAAAGTAACATTTGTCTTGTTGGAGGTTTACAGGGACATCATGACCTTACCTATGTGGACAGCTGCAAGAATAAAGGATTCCTACACCAAGAAGTTTGCAAAAGGCAATCATGCTCGTCTCTCGCCTTGCCTTTAAAAATGCCTTGCTGAAACCCTTTGGGAAGTTTGGGGGTTTCTGGGGCATGAGCCACCTCCTCTCCTCTCACGGACCTGCAGTGAACCTTTCTCTGCTCCAGACTCCAATCTTTAATATTGTTTGGCCTCACTGTGTGTCAGGGCACAGGAACATGCATTCAGTAACATTAACACAAACCAATTTAATAAAAAGAGAATGTGACAGGTCCTAAAACTTAGAATTTCAAGGGGTAGACTGAGCAAGCCTGGATCTGAGACGCAAGAACAGTTCTCTCTCCCTCTGCTGTGCTTGCTGGCACTCTCCTCTGGCTCTTTGCTCTCTCAGCTCTGCTTTCGTTTGTGTGAACTCCAACTGTAACAGGGAAGAGCCAACTCTGACTACATGTTGGATCTGTTTCTTTTACTTTAACCTTTGCTTCCTGGTTGCTTTTGTTCACTAAAAGATACTGCCTGTACATAATGGCCTGCCTCAGGGAGCCCTGCCCCTCAGTCTGAATGTTAAACCAAAGTGCCTTTGTTCAGGGAAACATCTGGACCCTGTCCACCTGTAGATGGCTACAAAAAAGAAGAAATTAACACATCCCCTCCCTGAGGCTGGCCATTCCAGGGGATATTGGTAAAACTTATGGCCTTTTTACTTTACTTCCTCATCTCCTCCCCCTCTCTGTGCTATAAAAGAAACTGGCATCCAAACCCTGATAAGATGGTTATTTAGAGACATTAGTCTGCCATCTTCTCAGTCTGCCGGCTTTCCAAATAAAGTCATATTCCTTGCCTCAACACCTCGTCTCCAATTCATTGGCCTGTCGTGTGGTGAGCAGAGCGAGCTTGGACTTGGTAACACAACCTCAGCTGGAATGTCCCCACAAGGTAGCGAAACTGTCCACCAGCAGCTCCAGGCTTACATCCTGCTGGAATCCCAAGTAAAAAGTGAATCTCTTTTCCAGTTGGTCCGGTAAAAACCCTACTTGATCTCTCAATGAAACTGGCTTTGGCCTCTTCCCCTGCCAAAATTTCTATTTAAGGTTCTAGTCACACTGCCTTTTTTCAGTCTTTGCTGAATTGGGTCTTTCCTGCAAAATGCTGTTCTTTCTACCAGACTCTTTCCTTCCGTAAGGGCCAACTTAATTTCTTCCTCATCCTTCAGATCTCACATAAAATACTGTTTCATCAGTGTGATTTTTCTGATTCCAGAGCACATACTGTAAATTTACATATTGTGTAAGGAAAGTGTTAACCTTGCAGCTATACTGGGTAGCACTGTGCTTACCTCCTGGGATGTCTAGAAGTCTGGTCAAGGGAAGGTTGAAATATACTAACTCCAACTTCATAATGTTCTGTTTAAAGTTCAAAACTCCCCTAGAGGCAACATGTATTAGTTTGTCTACACTTTTTAGGGATGTGTAGATTGATAGTTTGTACCTGATTTAACAGGTTACACAGCCTGGGTTTTTATATAGCCAGTGGTATAAAAAAGCCCTCAATAAATGTGTGCCTGGGCTCACCGTTATCTTGTTAGTGTATAATCTGAAGATGAAGTGTGCCCTGTCCTGAGCAACTAGGACAGGACATAGAGAGTTATGCCTAGAAGTCTTAGACCAAAATATGATAGCCTGTGCACTCTGTCCTGCCATATCCTTTGCTTATATGAGAAACTTCCTTAAGTATATCCTGTGGAATTGTGTGAGTCTTGTGATAATCTCCAATTATCCAAACTTGTGTAATTGTCACTTATGTATTTTGTGATTATTCTATTAAAATATGTCTCTCCTACAAACTGAAAGCTCCAGGAAGGCAGGGGTCATGCCTCATTTTGCATTTCATCTTCTCCTGACATGCCGTAGTGCTTGATACATGGTAAATTAAGATCCAACCAGGGAAGCAGAAACCATTCTGCATTCTCACAGAAGGGAAGTTAATGCAAAGATTTGGTGGCACAGGTGATAGAAGAGGCCGAGGAGTCAACCAGGACACTGTGAGGTGGCCCAGATATTTACAAAAAAAAAGGAAGCTGGTACCATCCCTAGGCTAGAGGGACAGAAGGAGGAGGTGGTTCCACCAGAGCTCAGAGGCCAGGGTCACACAGTGGAAGTTGGAACCAGGGCAGGATATTCAGGTGGGAACTGGAGCTATGGGGGAGACAGACACAGCTACTGCCTGGGATGCAGCCTGAGGCAAAGAGGGAAAAGGAGAACTAGCCTGGCTTCTCTTCTCCTTCCTTTCCACTCCTTTCTCTTACCAGTGTCTGCCATTGTCCCAATACAGCTGGAAGTCAGATGACACCGAAACAATCTGTCTAGGTCACGCTCCGGGGTGGAGGGGGGGGCACCACAGGGGAAGAGAAAGGAACAGCTCCAGGATTATCATTATCAGTGCTCAATAAATATACACTGAATGAATGAATAAAACCAAACTGTGTGCAGAACAAGCATTGCTGGTTGATTCAAAATTCTAGTGCTACCAGCCTTGAGGGGTCTAAATTTATAACAAAAATGCATGGGTGACATAGACCAGAGGTCCCTACCCAGGGGAGAATCTGGAGAGACACAGTCAGTCGGCCTGGCTGTTGTCACTTAGTGATGAGTCTGTTGCTGATCAATCCTCCTCCTGGCTGACTCTTTCTTTAGCTGTGCAACTGATCTCGGAGACACAGCAGTGAGCAGTTCTGAAGACAGATCTTAGTTCCCTGCCCAGGAATTGAACCTGGGTAGCCTGGATGAAAACCAGGAATTCTAGCCGCCAGACCACCAGGGGCTAGAGGCTAGGAGCAAAGTGGCCCTGGCTCTTTCTCCCGTTTGAAAGGAAGAATGTGTCAAGGAGGCAAAAACTGTAAAAACAGGCACAAAGTTTATTATGAGATGCAGCACAACATATGGGAGAGCACACAGAGAAGCATTTTATTTAAGACAGAAGCGAGGCAGAAATACACACCCAGAGATAAAGGGTGTGGGCATCCTCCCTAATGAGGAGGAGTGCAGTAAAGAGGTGATTTAAATCTCTTATATAGGACAGTCCTTCTGGGTCTTTGTTTACGTTTGGTCAATTATCTCATTTCTTTTTTCGCACCTGACTGGTCCTAGAACCCTCCCCAAGATGCATGTGCAACTTTTTGCTAACATGGATCCCACCATAGAGGGCTGTGGGTGCATGGACACACTGATTATTAGGTGGGGTCCCCTTCCTTTTTGACCCCCAAGTAGCCTTCCTACGCATGTGCAGACAGGGAAGTCTTCCTTGATCTCAGGAGCGGACACCTTATCTCTTTACTTTAGCAGAGCTCAGCTTCTGCCACTAGCTTTGTCCTTGGAGTGTCTGGGTGAGAACAAAGCTTCAATTTCACTCCACTTGACAAACACCAGCTGTCCGGCCCAGGGGCCCATCTGTCTCCTACCTCACAATATATTATAGCTTTAGCTTGGGATGAATTACTGATAAATATTTTTCAGTAATCCTTTGCCTATTGGTCATTTCATTTGTTCTGTGTTGATTTCAGTATTTACTTTTTATGAGGTGAGGGAATACTTACTTTACTTCCAACTCTCTTAGGAGGAGACCACACTGGAGCCTGCGTGTCCCAATAACAAAGAGCATAATAATCTCCCAAATGTAAAGAAATACATGGATATTTCAAATCATCTTGTAAAAAACTAAACCTATGGAAATTAAATCATCTTTTGTGTATTACTTCTTCTTCAAAGTCTTACTATTTGCTGAAGATAAAAAGGAAAGGCCATTATTCTAAATTCTGAATAAAACACATACACCACACAATACTCAACTATTTATCTAGGATAAAAAAATCTCCAGTGACTCCCAGAATGTTAACAGAATATTCAGTTATTCCTTATTGCCCAGATAAAATTCATGATATAGTAACAATTACCTAAGGACCCAAGAATGTTGGCATGAGTTCATTTGATCTGCACAAATACCCAATCTACCTTCATTTGTAAATTTCCCCCAGGATCCATTGTTAAATAAACACAATTTCAGGAAAAAATATACCCTCTACAAATATTGGAAAATAATAATGCAGTACAGTTGACTATTTACTTCAAATTTATGCCTGTTTGTAGAAGCCATCTGAATTCTCCCTTCTCTCTTTTCATACTACCTTCCTTAAAAACAGACTATAGGCTGAGTGGTTCTCTTGGGCACCTTCATGCTACAGAGTGAATTTGCTAAGTTGTGAATTTAATAAAAATTGCTAAGCTAACTGCACTGGTGCTGATTCATTTGTACCAATTAGACATGACCTTATCCTGAGCATGAGGTTGAACATGTCTCTCCTGTTTAAAATTTTCAGTGATTGATAATGCTCAATTCACGCTTGAAGAAACAGATGCTGCCAGTGGGATTTGTGAATTGCTTTCTCTTTTTAAGTAGCTGCTGAATTGGTTCTCATTGCTGTTCTTTCTTGTTCTTTGTAATTAAGAATAATTTAGACAAGTTTGGAAGTTTGTAAAAGTTACATTCTTTTTAAGAAGAAAGCATGTTATACAAAATGAACCTCAAGGCATTACCACCTAAAACTTTGCACACAAAACATGTCATTTGTACCAGATGCTACAGTGCTACACATTTCCATTAACAGCCGGAGTAGCCACTGCTCAGCTGCTGAGGTTGGTGGTTGCTTTGGGCTCAGAGTTACCTTCTCCTCTGGAGGATTGCCCTTGGCTGACTGGAGTCACCTTGTCAGTGAGCAAGGTGAAAAACTTGAAGTTTCTAACAGCCAACCTCCTTCCTTCTGAGCAGGGCAACCTCTGTGCTACAATTCATCTTCCAGAGCCGATTCCCCATGGAATCAGGCTGGGGCTAACTTTCTCTTTCTTAGGTCCTCCTCCTGCTTTATTCTGCTTCCATCATCCCTTACAAGTTTCTCCTGGGAACACTCCTTCAAAAAAATACTTACACAAGAGTCTCCATCTCCCTATTTCTAGGGAGCTCACCCTAAGACACTATTTTCATTACCTAACTATTTAGACTCTATAAGAAATTGGTTAGGCTCTGCAGACCAAAAAAAAAAAAAAAAAATTAAACATTTGTTTCACTATCCACCAGAATGACTATGACTAAGGATTAGTAACTTTCCATAGCAAATGCATACTGTTCATCTTTCTCTGATGATCAAAAGCTACATAAAATGTTTACAGGTTTAAATCACTTCAACTGACAGTCTGAAAGTGAATCCTTTATACTCTTCTGATTGTCTAGGTCTGGGTCCTCATCCCTGTGCCTCCTTTTGGCTTACTTTGCAGCCCGAGACTGAAAGAAGTTTAAAAACAAATCACTTATGGAGCACGGACTATGCAAAGGCACAAAACTAGAAACCTTATAGATGTTATTCCATTTGATTTTCACGGCAGTTTATTAAGGGGCATATTATTACCCCTACTTTATAGATGATGAAATTGAGACTCAGAGACAGTTTGTAACTTGATCCATAGATGTGCAGCTGGTAAATGGCAGAGTGAGGATTCAAATCTACTGACTACAAAACCACACTTTTAACCCGCTCACCCAAGTGTTCATGTAAAGATCAGTATAGAGGAGGGTATAGAGAAGAGTATTTCCTTCTCAAGTTCAGCTCCTGTATATACATTCTTATAGCACACACCGTTGGTGCCCATCCAGAGCCCTGGGGTTCCTTTTCCCATAAGGCGCACCCACCCATGCAGCAAGCTGCTGAATGCTTTCCAGCCAGTAGTTCCCAACGTGACCCAATTCACTGAATTGCCCTTGAGCACTGGAATAGCCTTACTGGTACCCTCTCTAGCCTGTAGTCTGTAACTGATTGACCTGGGAATCCAGAAGCCCAGAGCCTTTGCCTGGTGCTCCACAGCTCCCCACAGGTTGGATGGAAGCTGGGGTTTCACCAGAAAGCTCCCCTGTGCTTGGCTTCTTTTCCCTTCCCTGGCCTGCTTCCCTCACCTGGTCTCCCTGGGACCATTTCCTTAACACATCACTTGCACCTGACTTCTTGGCTCAGCGTCTCCTTCTGAGAGAATCTTAACTAAGTCAATATATATAAGGGAATAAAAGAGGCAAATACTAATAAAATCACTTTGGTATGCTGGACTTCTGGGTTGACTTGTATTTTTTGTCTTCTGTTGTTTGTTTTTTATTGTAAATTAATATTCAATGTAAAAAATAAAACAGATGAGCAAAATAAGATAACAGTCAATTCATAATTCTAAAATCCAGAAAAATTACTATTTATGTGTGTTGCATATCTACAAGTCTGAAATTACTATTCATACTATTTATAATATTTTTTAACTTAACATTTTTAAGTTTGACAGACTGTCTTTTTATGCCAGTAAAATGCCCTCTACAAAATATTTTTTATTCTTATATAGGATTCTGTACAATAATTTTGTGGGAGGGAGCCAAGCTCCCAGGTGATGTTGATGCTTTTGATTGATGGACCACTCTTTGAATAGCACTAATGGCCTTATGGGGCATCAAAGAACTTTGGCTTTGCTCTGTTTGAGTTTAGAGTTAAACCCAAAATAAAGTTAGTCACTTGAATGTCTCCTCACACAATTCTCATTCAAGCATGTTGTTGAGTCATTCAAATGAATATAAACACTTGATATATATGAGAGAGAATAGGATTTGACATTAACACTTTCTCTCAGTTTATGTTTGCAGATGGTTGAGGGTGATCACAGAACAGCACTATCTATGAAACTGGCATTGAGAATGTGTTGTATTCACCAGGTGATAGCAGAGAATTGTAGACTCTGAAAATCTCCCATTGCAGACTCATTTTCCTTGCTCCCGAATGAAACCATGGATAGTCATCTTCCCTCACATTCAAGAAATAAAGAGTCCTCTAGTTACTTAAGGAAACAAAATGTCTTGTCCTCAGGAGCTAGCTTGAAGGAGCTTCCACTGGCCAAATCAGGAACAATTTGAGCACCAAAATAAATAATGGTAGTAAATGATTGTAACCCATTAAGCGAAAAAGAAAACCGTGAGTCCATACTGATTACATAACCAATACACAAATTAATGGTGAAGAAGAGAAAGCTCTGACCAACAATACAAAACCAACTAAGAAATGTAGAAAGAATGATGAGATTAGAACATAATTTTATGGCAACCATCACTGTAATAATTTTTTCAGGCAAAAGTCATCCATGAGTGTTAAAATTAGAGGGTGAAAGTCATGGGAGTAACAGGAAATTTACGTAGTTTCAAAGGATGTATCCATGAGATTTTTATTAAGTACAAAAGGAAAAAGAGTAACTTTACAGAGGAGAAACCAAGTACATACCACTTTTAATCAAGGGATGAAAGGTGACAAAGTTTACATCCCATAGCAACATCATGTGCCTCCTGATATGATGTACTGAAAAGGGCACACCATCATGTCAGTGGTCTTCCTGCCTAAGATGCATCACCTGAATCTATTCTTGAGGAAATGTAAGACAAATCAGACCCAATTAACAACCATTTTACAAAATAACTAGCCTGTCTTCTAATATACCAATGCCATAAAAAAACAAAATCTAATCCATATCACTTATGATGTGTGAGAACAAAACTGCTTTCTTAATGGATTAAAAACGACTTCTCCTCCCTAATATCAAATTGTTTTCATCCATTTCCACTAAAATGATATCTTTAACAAACATAATGGTGTAAATCTTGTAAATTCTTTGACGATGACACTATGCTTATAACAAAAAATGCCATTTATTCTACTACATTCTTGAGGGAAATTGGGAGATTTATGCAGAATAACATGCAATTCATTGCAAAATAAAACACACCTTCTCTAGACAGCTCAGAATATTTATAGCTGTTAAAGCAAAAACAAATATTTGGTTACTTGTGGATTGTTTTGGCTTTAATGGAAATATCTACTTTCTCCAACATTTGGTCCCTGGGCCTCAAAATGTTTATCCCAAGAAGCAACTGCTGTGATTTAGGTCTTGAAGGCAGCTTTCAATGCTTGCGCTTTCTCTGTGATGTGCTTCTGAAAGGGCATCATGAAGTCATCAAAATCTACCTCGTAGGAGAACCGCTCCCGGCGCAGTTCTCTCTTCCTGATCAGCTCTGCTGTGGTGGCTTTGGGACTCCAGATCTTAAATAAACAACCACATCCAGAGCAAGTGTGAATATGATGGCCAATAAACATGCCAATATCCAGACAATCTTCAAGATGGTTAATTTAAAACTATCAAATTTATTTCTAAATCTCTTTTATCTCTTACACAACATTTTTGGTTATGTGGGCATCGCTGTTTCTGATGGTGACTATTTGGACAACTGAAATGCTCTTCAGTTACCTCTCTGATGACCCTTAGGCCAGCTGCTGATCATTTTTAGGATGTCAAAACCAGGAAGCAATGGAGTTAATAGATAGTTTGGGTCTACTGCCTTTATGTCTCATGGGGAAGTCAAAATTATTTTCACAGTAGAGGGCAGAAGGAGCTGGTGGTCTCTTATTCAGCATGGCTTGATGCACATTGTCAAGACCACTCTTATTCTCCAAAGACATCTTCACCTTTTTAATTGTAGATGTTTAAGGAAGCCACTGAATAAATCCAGTCTTGATTAGTATGAAACTCCCAAGTGAGATGGTGATAGTGTGTAAAAAGAGGAAGGGTTGGGCTCTAAGGTGTACCCAGAGAAAGTATCTATAGAACTCGGTGACTACATGGCTATAAGGAATGGCACTAACTGAAGAAGATTTCAATTGTTCAAGGAAAATTAAAATGTTAATACAGAAAAGAGTAATACCAGATATTGGAAGCTATACAAGTTGGACTTACTTAGTCAGAAGTAGTAGGACCTAGAAAAAGGACACCTCCAAATAATAACTAGAAAAGATAAGGACATTTGGGTGCTCTGCATAAAAAGTATTTGAAAAATGACATCATGAGTTTATACCATGTTATGATCTTTCTAAAGTACTTACCCTCTGTGGAATAAATGTGATATCCACTTTCTTGGTATAACCACTGGTAATCAATGAATTGAGGTAAGCCACATTATCCTTATGCACCTTCTTTTTCTCCACTATGGTTGGTACAGTATACATTGATGAAAGTGGCTCCTGGAAACAAGACCAAAAAAAAACCTGTCAATTGCAAAAACCTATATTATACTTCCTAACATTATTTGCTGTTCCGCATCTTACTCTGAAGCCAGAAAAAACTAAAAATGCTACTATACAAATTATAATTTGAAATGAAATAGAATATTATTATAATTTTGAGTGAGGAGAGATCATTCGTTTGCCTCGTTTAACTTTATTTAATTAGTATTAGTGACAGATCACAAAAGTTTTTCAGATATCCATCCTTGACCTGTGGACATTATTAATCAGAAGGGTGTATTCCTACCAAAATGATAATGGTGCATGTATCAGGAGCTTTAGCTGATCAATCCTCCTTCACCTCTGGCCATCCTTACTCTCTTCCTCTATGCTTACTACTCTCTATTGTCTGCCTATCATCCCTTCAACTCTATCTACTTCCTACCACCTACATTTCTCTAACCCTTTCTAATTTGATAGCATTAAAGCTTTTCCTTCCTGAATTTCATCCCCTATCCTATGTCAGCCAAGGATCTCTAGGGATCCATCTGCTTCCCTAAAAGAAGCTTTCAGTCTAGAAATGTACTTAAAGCTTCCTGCTAATGAATGACAAATTCTTGGTGTCTCAGAAATCCCCATAAAAAACAACCTCGATCTTCTGCTGCTAATTTAGAGGCACCCAAACCATTCCAGATTACCAGGGACAATTTGACACCTTTAAAACCTTCTAGAGTTATTTTGCAGGATATCCAAGTTACATATCCCTGGGTTCATAGTAATCATTAAAATTCTTTGGGAGTGGGGTGGTAAGGTGGGTAGTGAAAGATTATGAAACCAAAATGAAGGAAAATCACGTTTTACTTCATTTCTCATAAGGGTTACTCTTCTTCCCCTTTTGGGGCCATCCCATCAAATCTGTATAATTCAGGTCTGAGTGTATACATATCCAATACCAGTTATTTTTTCCAACATTCTAATGGTATTTAGTTGAACCAACTGGTTTTTGTGTGGGTTCTGTTTGCAATGAGTACTTTTTAGGCTTTTCAGTAACAGGAACTTTCTTGCTAGATATTTCTTTAATACTATTGCATAATGGTGCTGAAAACATGGACTGCGTATTATTTGCCCATGTCCTGTAACAATATGTAAATGGTGCCGCAGCCCCACCAGTTACTAATGGGAGGTCAACTGCTTTTCATACCTCTTCTTTCTTAATCTCAGGGCCTTCAGTCTTCACTTTAAGCAGTGGCTTGCCTTTTGTTTTTTGAGTTTCTGCTGGTTTTGGCAAGTTATCCAGCTTTTCCTTAATCAAACCAATTATTCTATAGTCAGCATAAGCCTTTGCAACATCCATGGCACTATGCCCTGCACAAAGCATAAATTCAGAGTTTCATTAAACAGATTAATAATAAACCATGTAGCAAAATCTCAGCACATCAGCTCTAAGCATGCAGTACCAAGGGTGATTACTGCAGTGAATGGTATGTATAAAGTCACAGAGCTGGATCAGATACTCTCTAAGGTGGCACCAGCTCTACAATCTCATCATTTAGAGTGCCATTTACCAGCAAAACCATTTATTCTTGTTAATTATTTTGAGCATGTTTCTTAAAAAGTTGATAGGAGATAGTGGTAGATTACATTTTGAATATCTGAGTGCTGGTTCTCTCCCCGCAGTGCACACATTCCTTTGTGTGTGACAATTTTACATTGTCCTCCCCTTCCCATGATGGAAGGAGGTGTATTCAAAAAGGCCTGGGAAACTGGAGGTCTCAAGTGCTCTATGCAGATTGCTGGGTATTATGACACCTGTAATGTCCTCAGGCAGGCCTAACAATATTACCTGTGACTCAGAGGCAGCCTGAAGCAGTCAGAGATACTAAAGTTCCTTCAGATCCAAAGGAAGCAATGGGTTCCACTCTAAGAAAATAACACCTCCACGTATTTACATGGGATATTTATGACATAGGTAGGCTTCCCATTTACTTCCTAGAAAGAGCCTCAATTCAGGAATGATTTGTCCAACTTTAGAAGGAATCCAAAGTCTACAGAGGCTTCAAACTATGCCGATTATTAGGAATTGACTGTTAAGACAAAGTGATGACTCATGATGTGATCTGCAGACTGGTGTCAGTCTACAAACTAATGGTTACACAGCCACAGTGAAATAAATACAGGGATTAAGAGTAAATGTTTTTTTACATTTAGAAATTTTTATAGCAATTTTATGTCATTTGAATCCAATGATAAAAAAAAAGTTTGGACTTGTATTTTATGGGCTTTTTCCTCTTCATTTTTCTAAATCATTTTCATTGTATTTTGCAAAAGTCTCCATCCACAATGGATCACCAACATAAAGAACTGGTTCTTTCACACCAATGATTTGAGAAGCACTGTGTATACGATAAAGTTCCATAACATTTACTCAGGTTTGTTTTTGCAGCAGTGACTCAAGGGAAAATGTGGTCCTACAAGAATAGATTTAAACGGGTTTGGAATCTAACATAAATCCTCCTTTTCTAACCCTAATCACCCATAATGAGAACACATGCCTTTTCTATTCTCCAGCTGGAATTTAGCACCAATATCAAGTAGGTATTTTACAGTATCCAGTCTACAGCTCTCAATGGCTCTACTTAAGGGAGTTGAGTTGTTGATTGAAAGGGCATCTACCACGGCTCCAGATTTAACAAGAAGCTCAACAATATCCTGTTGGCCGGCATGGCATGCAAAATGAAGCGGAGTCCACAGAAAATTATCTGTTGCATTGACGTTAGCCCTGTAAAATGAGGTAGATGCATGAGCTAAAAATATGGGTTATTCCAAGCACTAGAGGATAAAAATGCTAAGGAAGATATCATAGTTTTATCAGGTTTTTCAACTGAAAACCAAGGAAGGTTTGGGTCAAGTTAAATTCTGTGCCATAATTTTTCTTGACCTGTGTCCTTCATTTTATAACAGTCTTAACTTTGTGTATATATACATTTGTTTAGTTTAAAAGGTGCTTAGACCCTAAGGGTTACAATTTTAACCCTTAGATCCTTAGGTTACAATTGTAACCTAAGGGCTACAATTTTGCATCATTAAAATCAGGGAAAAACTGGATCCGATGAAAGATCAAAGCTAACAGGAAACAGAAAAGTTATATTATTTCATTTTGTATCTACTTTCTCTGTATGTTATGAATTTTTAAATGCACCTTCATTATTAAAATTTTAAGCATTATAATGTATCAAAATTTTGTATCAAAAAATGATACAAATGAACTTATTTACAAAACAGAAACAGACTCATAGACTTCCAAAACAAACTTGTGGTTGCCAAAGGGGAAAGGTGAGGGGGTGGGATAAATTGGGAGTTTGTGATTAACATATACACACTACTATATTTAAAATAAATAATGAACAAGAACCTACTGTATAGCACAGGGAACTCTACTCAATATTCTGTAATAATCTATATATGAAAAGAATCTGAAAAAGAATGGATATGTATATGTATAACTGAATCACTTTGCTATACACCTGAAACTAGAGCAACATTTTAAATCAACTATACTCCAATATTAAATGAAAAAAGAAAATTAATTCTTTTGATTTTATTGAAAGCAATATATCATCCAGAAACTATGAAAAGATAAAATCAAATTTTAGTCCTATTTAAAAATTCTCTGCCCAACACTTCACATTGTCATTAGTTGCTTTATACTCCCTCTCTATAATAAACACATTTAAATCCTTCTTTGAAGTTAAACATTATAGTAATAATAACAATAATACCTTTTATCAAGTCTGCAATTACTGGGCTACTAAGTGCTTTACATATTTTAACTCATTTAATCTTCAACAAATCCTGTGAGCTGAGTTCCATTAGAACCCCATTATAAAAATGAGAAAACTGAGGCACAAAAAGGTTAAGAAAGTTACCCCAGGTTATTCAGCAATGGTAAAAAGAAGGACTTAAGCCTGAGAAATTGCTTTAGATTTAAAAGTTAAACTAAATGTCATGCTTTGTTATTTTAAAGATATTTACAAATGAACCAAGGAAAGGGGAATGAAATGGTGCTTAGTCATTATGGCTACCAACAAATTGCTTGAATTTGTTGGGATCCCCTCCAAAAAAAAAGAAAGAAAGAAAGAAAAAAGAGACAGATTTAAAAATGACTCCATGTAAAGTAAGTACGTTCTAGAGATCTGCTCTACAATATTATAATCACTATAGTGATTATAGTTAGCAATATTGTACCCTACACTTAAAATTTAAGAGGGTAGATCTCATGCTGTCTGTTCTTACCACAATAAAAAGATTGTTTTTAATTTAAAATAAAATAAAAAGCAACTCCACATCATGTAGGTAAAGCTCTGAGACCAAATTAAATTGTCTTGGGAGGCCAGGGATACCTAATCAGAAGGCTCTGTTTTCCCTCAGAGAGAAAACTTCTTGGCCTTCACTTTGTGCATAGCTGTTATTGGCAAACGGTCTTTGTGTACACACACTCCTATGTTCCGTTAGCCTGGTTCCCAGTATAGGATCTATTTGTGATCTGGACTTCAGGAATGAAGCCCTTTCTTGCACTACTTAAATTCTGGAGCTGAATGTGTCTTAGCCTTCCTTGAAATGTGAAGGCTCCCAAAAATCTAAATTTCACTCAACCAAAAGTCATACCCTTTTTCAAGAAGAAACTTGACCGCATCTATGTTTCCACTGGCACATGCAGTCATTAGGGGTGTCTTGTAATAATTATCCTTCATATCCACAGGTATTCCTGATTCAAACGCCTTTTTCAGAGATGCCAGGTCTCCCGCCTTGGTGATAAAATTAATGTTTGAAAAGACCTTCCCTGGATCGTCAATGTACCAAGCAGAGTCATCCTGAATGGGATGTTCGGGTGGATGATCTCGGTTAAAGCGATTGCAATCAGTTACATGTTTGTAGGTTTCAATCATGTAACAAGGCAGCCCACCTTCGCTCTGGCGTGGAAACACGTGGTCAGGGATGATGCAGATTGGGAAGGGTAAAACAAACTTGCCTTTTTTGGCTTTTTTGGCCATCCCTTTTTTAATTTTCTTAGGTCCATAGGATCCCAGGACATAAGACTTGCTTAAGTATTTGGTTCCTTTAAAGAAATCGTTAATGTTGACCCCTCCGCCCCGGACTTTTTCGTGAAGTTGAGCTATGGTAGCTATCTGTTCTGAGCTCATAAAATCTTGCCTCTCCTCCAGCGCCAGCACAAAGTCTTCCTTGGTGACTGTCCCATCGCCCCTGTCCACAAACGAAAGGGCTTCCCGAAGGAAAGTCTCATGTTCTATGGACCAATCGTGAAGTTTCAGGTACAATTGTGGATTCGGATTTTGGGCTCCTGGCCGGGCCAGTTTATTAGCGATTTGCTCCGCCCGCCGTATTTCTTTGGTGGCTGCTTTAAAGCCGCCTTCCTTAGCCAAGGCCCTGGGCGTTTTATGCTCCAAATTCTTCCATTTCAGATCACATCCTAAAACAGGAAGCATCATGATTATAATGGTGCCAAGGCATCTGCATGACTCCACAAATGACATGCATCCCACAGTTTTTAAATTTTCTAGTGATTAATCAAAAGTTGCTCCCCAAATTACTTGTATATAGAGGTAAGCACATTTAGCTCTTATAACTACAAAATTAAGCTATGATTTTTTTTTTCCGTGAGCTTTACTTTGGTGAATTCTGAGGGAGATATGTTTCCTATTGATAGTATCTTTTCCCAAAGGATTAGGACATTAATCCCTATAGATATTTGAAACAAATATCATATTGGGATACTTGCTAAGGAGGCTTCCTGACTAGCGGGAAAGAGTAAGGGTGACATTTGAATTTGGAAGGAAGCTGGATTCAAACAGCTTAAATAGGACCTTAGGAACTCAGGATGCTAACTGACACCTGCTTCTTTTGAACGATTATGACTAAATCTGTGTAAAATCTTAAACTATGCTTTAACTGTATTCTACATGAAGTTAGTGTAATTTATATTGACCTGCTGTTTTGCAGTAAGGTCATGTGAACAGCCTAACAGAAGAAAAAGTAATTTGTTCATCAAACGTGAAAGAATAAGAACTGTGCAATTAGGCATTAAAATTCGTTTTCCTTTTTGGACCCTTACTTAAAATGATGGGACCAACATTATATGTAAGCATTCTCCAAAGAAATAAACTTTTCTGAATGCATCAAGGAGTCTACTTAATGCTGTCAAGAAGGCTGTGTTGTCTGTAATAAATGTCTGGAGACACTAAAAACCCATTATAAGTCAGACTATGAAGATGCTCTTTCTAGTGTTTTGAATCTAGAAGGCTCTTCTGTTGCTTTGCAAGCATCACATAATCAAAAAAGATTCTCTAACCTCAGTATCTCTAGCATCCAAAATGTAAAGGTCGCCGAATGCAAAAATAAAACCCGTCCCTCCAACACTTTATAGTTTTATTCCTTATCAAAAAGAAAATTAATTACCAGTGTTTTTCAACATTAGCACTTCCTATGGCATTGTCAAAAATTAAAATTTTATGTGAAGGCTGATAATTTTACTAGTGATAGAAAAACTCAAAAAGAGCATTGGAGCAATAAAGATTCTAAAATTTTTATATTGGACAGTTTGAAGAATAGTGATTTATTGGGAAAGGGACCTGAGACTGGTCTCAACAGTATAATTCCACAGCATAATAATTACATAGTATAATTCCATAGTCATCTTGAGTATGCTGTTTTTATTTAGCTTTTTCGCTTATTCAGGGTGTCTGGGGGTTTATCTACCATCTCCCAATCCACTCCTATATTCAGCCCAGCACTAAGGATCAAAGGGTTTTAAAGCGGCTTTATCTTGCCTTCTTCTACTCCCAGTTTCCTCCCTGTTAGAAATTTTGTGTGGATAAAAGACGCCAACATCCCAGCTTAAAGATATGAAGGCATTTTCTTCTCTCTTTGATTTTGTCTCCTCTTTTATCATTAGTAAATAAAGATTCATTCATTCCCTTTGTGATTTATGTGCCTCTGTGGCTGAGATACTCAACTTTGAGCTGACTGCTGGCAAAAGGCCCAAGAGAAGGAGAACCCTGAACAGGGGCTTCAGGAGAACTATTCCAAACTCCCCTCCTCTCCCCTGGATCTGGCCTCACACTGCCTACAAGGAGTTGTAAATTACTCTAGGGACAAGATCAGGGACAAAAGAGGAGCATACTGAGGAAGGTAGTTTAATGTGGGAAAGGAATCCAGCCCTCACATTTAAGAATAAAAGAGGCTACACTCAGGGAGTTTACTCAAAAATGAGCATTTCGTGACCAATGGTTTCTTGCTGCTCTGATTGCCTTAGATAAGCAATTGCCTGGTATGGAAATAGGTCACCCACATAGGATCTGGTGGTTGTACTTCCAAACATGCTACAGAACTCAGAACATTTTCAGACATTTATTTCAGAAACACAGCCTAGTCTTGTGAGCCAGCCAGGAGGATGAAACTTTTCTGCATCACCAGGCAAGGCCTTTGGCAGGCTCTGGCTCTTTACTTCTCAATTTGCTTTCTCTGATTTTATCCCAGGAGTACATAAATGGTAGAGTATATATTGGGCGATGTTTGTCCCAATAAGAAAGGAATCAGCATGTTAAAGTTGAAGAAGCTTGTCTCAATCTGGGCAGATCTTTAGTTTCTAGAAATACACAATGTTAAAAATGAAGTGTCAGAATAATCTGCTGATGGTAACAGCTTTGAAAATAAGACTGATGAGACAGTTGATGACAGCAAAAATTGCAGTTGATATATTTTCCTTTATCTGCTTTGTATTTTAGGGGAATGGGGAAAGAATGTGAGCTTTGTATAACGTGAAAAAAGTCAAAGTGGACCAGTTATTACACCATTAGTTATGCAGGCACGTTAGTCTTATTTATAACGTTAGTGGTTACAGTATAGGTTCTCTCAGATCCCAGTGACTTCAAAATTTCTGTTCCTCTGTAGAAGACAGGAAAATAAAAGCACTTTCTCTGCTCTATTATAAAGTTGTTGAACTTTAAGTTTCTGCCCATTTCTCATAAACTGGAAAAAAAAAAAACCACTACCGTAACATTCAGCAGAATGCAGCTCCCTCTCTAACAAAGAGTTAATAACTTTGAATGTACATTTAATTAGCATGTAATTAACACCAAATAGATCCAAATCTTTAAACTTAATTGGCTAATATTACTATTTTAAGGAATACATTAAGCTATACAAAACATAGTTTATATTCCTAAGTTAATAATTATTTGAAAGCTACAGAAAAATCTAAAATAATAAATATTACTTATATTCCAAATGTTCCATGAAATTTTTCATTTTATTTCATGTGTTTCTCCCCAAAATATTTCCTCTATAATTTAAAATTACCCAGAAATGTTATCTATGCACTTGACATGATAGTACCTTTTTAAAAATAAAATAATTAAGAATGCAAACTAAAAGACATGGTGTCTAGTGTTTGTCTTTTTTTAGATTGATATTTACATTTTTAAATAGGAATTTAATAACTATAAGCATCTTAATAATTGGTTGACTCATAAACAATTCTTTTTAGATTTTTAATAATAACCTAAAAATACTTGAGAAATGAATTTTTATCACCTTCAAGGCCAGATTCATGATTTAACAGAAGGTAAATAAGAAAAAAAGTTTAATTTTCTTTCTACATATATGTGTGAGATAAGCAACTGACATTTGACAGGCTGAAATTCTCTGCTCATCTACAGTGAGGGAAAATTATAAATTCTTTAGGCATGAAATTGGTAGACCATTTTACCTCGCTGAGATATATATTTACAGCAATCTGCAAAACCACCCATAGCAGCATAATGAAGTGGTGTGTTGCCATTCATTGCAATCAGCCCCATGTCTCCGTCGTAGGCAAAGAGAAGCTTCAATATCTGCAAAATAAATAGTGGATATTGTAGAGGAATAGGAATGTACATTTACTGAATGAAAACTGGGACCTAGACCTGTGCTATCCAGAGTGTCAATTTGAATTAAATTAAAATGAATTAAATAGAAAACAAATTTTAAAAATTCAGTTCCTTACTTCCACTAGCCACAGTTCAAGTACTCAAAAACCACAAGTGTAGTGTATTGTACCACATTGTACAGCACAGATACAGAACAATTCCATCACTGCCAGAAGTTCTATCAAACAACATTGATCTAGAGTATAGAAAACTCTATACTCAGCTGGGGAACTACTGTTTTGAAGTAAATTTAGGCAATTTTAGAAAGCATCAGACTATGGCAAGCATCATCAGGGGAGCAAATTCTTTACCAAACAGATGTGACTTCTACTGTGATATATACTTTTATTGCAGGGAAGAGATGCTATGACAAAAGTAAAGATAATTATGTTAAAACTCAGAAAAACTCAGTAAAGAAATTTTAGATATAATTCAGAATTTAAAAAAATAGGATAGCATCGATTTCTATTTTGTTTCTGCAATATCACTGTACCTATGAGATATCCTTTGCTGATATATCCAGATAATAAGAATACTTAGAGTTAAAAATTTAGATGAGTCATTAGATGCCTCAAACATCAGGGAGATGAGTATATTGGCATTGTTCTCCCCACTGTGAAAATTCTAATGTGTAATGGAGTCATAAAATGGAGTAATCCCAGTTGGCAAAACCTTTAAGCTGTCATAATTAAAAATATAGAAAAACATTATTAGCAATATTAAAAGAATAAGTTAGCAAGCAGATAAAACTGAATAAAGAGCTAAAATATATTTTGAAGGTTAATATTTGGTTTAAAATATAGTTTTAGAATTATTTCAGAAAATCAAGATGATAACTCAGAAAAAATTCTATCAGTGTAACCTACATGATATTTTAAGATGTTGAGAAAAAGAAGAGAATATTTTTAGCAACAAAATTTAAAGCAAAGAGTAGATTATTACATCAAAAAAGCCTCCTTTGGCAGCAAAGTGTGCGGCGTGATGTCTGTCATTGTCAAATGCATTCACGTCACCTCCTCTTTCCAATATCCCTCGAACTAGTTCTACCACTCCTTCTCTTGATGCTTCCATTAAAGCCGTGCGACCTGTCGACTGGACGTGAAACAGATCAGATGCTGTTTATCCCTGTCATATTAAATAACATATTCCGTATAAATATGGTCTAAATCCATTTGGCCTTAGAGTCACACTGACACGTTCAGTTCTGTACACTTTTATTGGTTTCACGTAACAAATAGGAAAAATGAAGCCAGTAAAATGGGTCAGTGTCCAAAATGTAGAATTCTAAAATCAGAGTCAAGGTCACACCAAAAGTCCCTGTAAGAACATCATGCTGAAAAATGCAGTTTCTTGTAAAGAAAGTAGAGCATTAAGGGAGAAAAGAGGGTAAAACACATGCTAAAATTAGGCTATAGGTGTTTTCCAATGAGAAGAAAATCTATTTTTATTGTTGGGAAATGACAATTAAAAGATAAGAAAACTGAATAAAATTAGCCAAATGAGGAGAGGGAGCAAAATGATTAAGGGGAACAGCAGAACTACATATTTTCTTTTGAAGAAGATAAATTTTTATTAGGCATCAGTAATATCTTTTCTATTTCCTGTAATGATCTTTTAACATTATACATAATAAATACCAATTTTCCAAACATAATTAGGAAATAGATTGTAGAATCATGGCCATGCCATATAAAGATGATGAAAGTATATCATCTTAAAGTATTTTGAACAGAAATGAACAGTCTAAACTAACAGGATAATTTTATCATATTCAAATGAAAAAATACACTAATAGAGATTATTAGTGTATTGAAATTTTTTTCTATAATTGAAAAAAGGAATATTTATAATCACAGGAATAGTCATACTGAGTTGACAGCATTTGGATTGGCTCCTTTTTCCAAAAATGTCAGGCACACATCTTTAACATCATGTGCTTCTTCACAAGCTCTGAGGAATATTGGCTTTCCTTCATAGGTACAATTGTTGACATCTGCACCATGTTCCAAGGCAATCAGTGCACAGCGATAATGCCTCTTAGTAGGTAAAATGCAGTAAAACAAAATACCTGTAGAAAAATAGAATCCCCAAAGAATACTTAATTAGTAGTCTCTCTATATTTGGATCACATAGGAAGGAACAAACAATAATTTACAAATTCATAATTAGCTAGCTGAAGGTGATAGAGCAAAGATGTTCATGCCTTGGTTTTCCCTCTGAAATCAACTGAAACACCAAGACAGAGATACCAGAAAAGAAACCCAACCTCATATAAGAGCCAGAAAACAATCATAACCAAAATGTGATAAGACTTTGTTTGGGAAGAATTTGAGTGCTGGGATGTGAGCTCCGGTTGACCCTGGGTATTTGGCATCCTGCAGTCTATACCCCAGTGTCCCTTCTTGGAATATACAGGGGTGTGTGTGCCAGAGGACTATTGGTGGATCCCTGGATCCCCTCTGAAACTGCAGAGTGGCAAAGGAGATGGTACATAATGATGAAATGTGCAGACCAGCCATGTTTATAGGAAGCAGGCTGTCTGTACAGTAGCAGTGAGAAGAAAAACTAGATGGCAAGGGGCTCTGACATTTTGGCAAATCATTTTGTTTACTGAAGAGAGAAAAATGCTAAATCTTCATACCCAGCACCTGTGACATACAGACCCTCAACATAACCCATGTCAAAAATGTACTACCGACCTGGGGTATTGTTTATATTCCCCTGGTAAGAAAGTCAGGTAAACAGCAGTCAAACTTCAGACTGACTTTGTAATGACTTGACTCTAAAAAGAGGCTTCATTCAAAGAGGAACAATAATCAACAAGAAACCAGCATGTGCCCTATGAAAAAATATACTGAAAGAAAGGTAAGGAAAGAAACTTGATGACAAACATAGGCAAAAATTATATACTCAAAAACTATACGACATGAAAATTATTGACTGACCCATTTCCATGACAACAAAGAAATCAAATACATTTTTTTCTGAAACAAAAGTGCAAAGCTAGACTGAACCTATAATAAATACTTCTAGGACAATAAAAGATAAATAGAAGGAAAAGTTGAATTTGAGCAAGCAAAGCTTAAAAAAAGAAATGGTAGAGAAAAATATTGTAAAACCACTAAGGAAATGAAAGTGGTTCATGTTGGAAGCAGGAAAAAGGAGAGCAGACATCGCCAAAACCATGGTCAGGGACATGGAAGAAAAACTTGAAAGAACTTGAAAGAAAAATGTAACTGAAATGATGCAAGAGTTTAAATGTTCTAGAGAGGCAAAGAATATTTAACATGTATGTAATTGGTATTCAAAAATAAAAGAACAAATGGAACAGAAAGAAATGGAGAGATATAATAGAAGAAAACTCTCTTGAAGGAAAAACCTAGATCTGACAGAGTATACTGAGTCTCAGGAAAAATTGATTAAGAACAATCCATAAGATGGTGCCTAGGTAAAGCTAGGTAAGAAAGTGTCCTGTGAGCATCCAGTTAAAAATTCAAGTCATTTCTAAAGAGAAAAAGTCAAGCTGGCTGCAAGACTTTGGTACAGCAACATTCAGTGCTAGAAAATAACCAAAAGAGCTTTACAATGTCACTTGGAATAGAAAACAGGGAATTTTTAATACTCAGTCAAGGTATTGTTCATATATAAAAGTGATGGACAATAAGTTTAAAGATGCAAGAAATCAAAAGATATAAGCCCAAAGGAGTGAGCTAAACTACTTGATGACAAAAATGAGTCTAACAGGGGATCAACAGAGAATATGTGACTAAAAGACCCTTGATAGATGTTGAATCCCTTCAACCATTGAACCAAAGTTCAATCACCTTAGGAATTCTAGATACAGAAAATAATATTGTAATTCACAGTAATGTAGAAATAATAATGTAATTTAACAAAACTTGGAGGGAAGAGAGGGAAGGAGAGACAGTGTAATCATTTGATTTTCTTTATCTTTTACTGCTGGAGTTTGAGATATTATTTAAAACAGATAAAGAGATAGATGCTTATTATTTAAAGGTATGAAAAGAATCACTGAAAGAACTAAAATGATTTTAATGTACTAAAATTAGGTACTGGAAGGGAGGTAAAGGAGGTGAGAGGAAGGGTTCTTGTACCAATCTCATCTTTCATAGAGAAATATTAATGAATACTGTTTAAAGTGCTAATTCAATAAACAGAGTATTAAGTATATGTAACGCTGTCCAGTTAGCCATTAAAAGAACTAAAAACATACCATTAATTTTAGAAAATGTGAGAAGGAAAATATATACACACAGCAAAACAAAACACAGAACACATGGACCATAGAGGAAAATATTTTTATACATATTTGTGTATTTATATAAATTAAATATATTATGTTTTCATAATATAAAATAAGTGACAGTTCTGATGCCAAACCTATGGAGCATCTAGATAAATGTAAATTGGATAAACTCTACCATTAAAATAAAAATACAATGTATGTGAAAATAGAAACCAAAATATATCTCTTATAAACATGCATCTAAAATAGAGTTACTCAAACAGTTAAAAATAGAAAGATGGTCAAGGACATGGTTGAAAATATAAAATCAAAGACAGAGAAGTCATAGTAGGTAAGAGTGAACCAAAACAGCAATAAACAATAACAACAGCAAAATCTAGAAAATAGTGCCAGTTGAGGTTGAATTCATTACAAAGACCTTAAGGAACTTATGAAATGGCTACTTTATAATGATGGCATGTGCAACACACAGTGAAAGTCTATCCATGCTGACTATTTAAGCCACAAAGGACACAAATCAACATTCCAAGATCGAAGCAAAAACAAAAGAGAAAAACATGTATACACAATAGAACTAGCATATTGAATTGAGGACTGGGGATGCATTCCTATAAATGGGAGAACCAATGGAATGGGTGTTACAAGGAACTATTCCAGCTTTACCCTTAAAGAAAATAATTCCAGACACTGTAACTAATTTCCTAAGACAACAAATAATTTTTTGGCTTAGAGTGTTACCTTCTCCATATTCTGCAAAATTGTTCAAATAGAAAGTACAGGTTAGACCTAGAGTACATCCCTCATCCTTCTAAAGCTCCATTATTTTAACCATTTAAATGTTTGCTCATCCTTTTGAAACAATGTGCAGTGAGTCAAATGTCAATCACCGGAAAATAGGATGTTAAGGGCAGAGAGACTACAGTGGAATAAACCAAGGAGTTTGGCCAGTGGCAGCCCTTGAGCTGAGGGATGTGCAAGGTAAGCTAGGTTCACTGATGGGAAGACAAGGCCCTCTGTGCAGTAGGCATACCATGAACCACAATCAAGGCTGGAGGGAGCAGTACTAACAAGGTCACGTGTGAAACAAGATTTTGTATTTATTTCAAGTTTCATTTTATATATATATATATATATATATATTTATTTTTTTTTTTTTGCAGTACACGGGCCTCTCACTGTTGTGGCCTCTCCCTTTGCGGAGCACAGGCTCCTGACGCGCAGGCTCAGCGGCCATGGCTCACAGGCCCAGCCACTCCGCGGCATGTGGGATCTTCCCGGACAGGGGCACAAACCTGTGTCCCCTGCATCGGCAGGCGGACTCCCAACCACTGCGCCACCAGGGAAGCCCCTCATTTTATATTTTTAATTCTTTCTATTTGATTTGTCAGGTTGTTTTTATCATACTTTGGTCTTCCAGAACCTTGGTAGGTTTAATATTAATTTGAATGAGTATAGATAACCTCATGGCTGTTGCATTTGCTACAGATACTCATTTGACCTCGTTTCCAATTTTACCTTGATTGCTTACATTTTATAATTTTAGTTTTTTATGCTATAAAATGTCTCAGACTGCTTTCTTTGTGATTTGTATCTCTGTTTCAAACTCAAGAAGGTAAACTTTTCTTTGTTACCGTTCTTCTGAATGTACTGAAGTTTCCATGAAACTCCAGGTATACAAGATGCCAATTAAAAAACTATCTCATGGTCAAATAAATATGGAAAATGTCACTGGTTTTGGTCGGTATGACAAATGTAAAATAAACATGTCTAAATTTGTTTTATCCAATGTTTCTCTAATAAATTTGGCAGCGGAATGAACCAATTTTGCATGTAGCACTTATCAATATCCCACTGATTCAGTGGCCCGTGACACACACTTTGGGAAATGATATTCTATAGAGCGTTGAGAGGTTTTTTTTCAGAATAAAACATTTTAAAACACATTTGACTCCTGAGTGCATCTGAAGTGTATTTTGTTACATGGTGCCATTAAGTAATTAAATAACTCTTCCTTTTCTTTGTCCTCTCCTCTTGTTATAAGCAAGTCACTTTTCAAATACCATGTCCACAGAGAGTTAAAAAGCAGACTCTGCTCCTGTCAGAAAACATTAATTAACATTATAAAATGGGACTCATTTCTCTAATGTGGGACTGATGTTAATGGCTTTGTACTTGAAGCAACTCTTTGGAACAACTGATTAAATCTACCAATTTATATTAAGCCTGGAGGTAATTTTCTTAGTGATTTTCATGAGGCTGTGTCACCTCCTGTCAGAACCTTGAGTTATTTGGACAAGAAGCTCCCAGATCGTGGTCTTGAAATGGGATTTGGGAGGGGAGGAGTGAGAAAGTGGGGCTATCTCACCTGAATAATCATGGAAATGCCATATCTCAAATTTTAAGCCATATTTTCAAATACATTTTTAAATGACACTAGAAAGTTGGAGTTTATGTCAGAATCCACCTTTGTCCCTCAAATTCCTAAATGCAACTACTTTCTACATTAGATTGCTCTTGAGAGCAAAACCTATATCTAGTATTACTCGAGGTTCTAAAATGTAAAAAAGAAGAGATGCTCTCCTTCATCTTTAGCTCTAAATGAGACTTTATATTTTACAATGGGTGATTGTGATTATGGAAATATTAACATGTGTCATGTTGAAAGTTCTCCATGTTAAAAAAAAAAGCAGATTGACTAATTCTAATATTATTTTTCAATGAGAAAATTCTCAGAACTGGCTTCCCTAAGAAATACCTGCATCATTTTCAAATCATGGGGAGATAGTGTCCTTTGGTATAAGAGTGAGAATCTAGACTTTCACTACCATGTACCATAAATAACTCATTTCTAAAGCTGGAAAGCAAAAAATGCATTTTATTGATTTCTGGCTACAAAGTGAATTGCTGGATAAAATGCTGGGAGTTCTTACCTTTTCCTTCATTATCGACAATAGTCATATCGGCCTCTGCCTTGGCTAATATTTCCATTGACAATTCGTGGCCCAGTTCTGCAGCCCTCATAGTCGGAGTACAGCCCATTTTATCTTGCACATCAGGGTGAGCACCGAGGCTCAGGAGAAAGCTGACCATATCGATGTCATTGGAAACTGAGGCTAAGTGCAGAGCACTGTTTCCATTGACGGGGTCTGTGAAATTGATGAGTTCAGGGTATCCGAGCCTAGTCAGCTTCTCTATCTGCTTCTTGTCTTTGTTCCGAACACACTGGAGAACTTTGTAGATCTGCAGGTTCTCAAGTCTTTTATCTGCTAAAGCCATATTTGACCAGCTTCTTGAAAATGCCTTTGTGGACCAAAACAAAAATTACAGCAACAAAAATCAAAGCAAAAACATATAACTCAAAGTTAATTTTGTCTTCTTTACTTTGACTAAATAATAATAATAAATGTATATATATATATATATATTTTTTTTTTTGCGGTACGCGGGCCTCTCACTGTTGTGGCCTCTCCTGTTGCGGAGCACAGGCTCCGGACGCGCAGGCTCAGCGGCCATGGCTCACGGGCCTAGCCGCTCCACGGCATGTGGGATCTTCCCAGACCAGGGCATGAACCCGTGTCCCCTGCATTGGCAGGCAGACTCTCAACCACTGCACCACCAGGGAAGCCCGATAATAATATTTTAAGCCTTCCCTAAGAAGAGATGCTGTTTCTTATGAAACGTTATTACCATAATTTATTGCAACTAATTCATGAAAGCAGAAATTACATATAAATACAAAAATATTCAGCTAGCATAACGTTAAAATATTTCAAAACAAATCTTCCATCATAATTAACACTAGACTTGCTATGCAGTTTTCTTATTATTCCATTTAATCTTCCCTCCTTGACACAGCTTTACCATTTACCCATGAAGAAGGTGAAGCTAATTAAATTGCCAAGCTCCCCACTATAATGATCTGTACCAGCATGTTCCTCACAATGTAGAGACCACACAGATTTCAGTAGCTTAAACATGTTATAAAGAATGTGTAGAATTTTGAGGTGCTTATAAACAGGAATCTATTGAGCCCTGGGAAATACCAAAGATGTGATGGATGATTCCTGTGCCATCTTAATGTGGGAACTATGTAGGTAAATGGTTCAGAGATAACTGTAAATTTTCATAAATAATCCCACTATGTTGCAATGAGCATTCTAATACGTAATTTTATCTCATTGTTTATTCAGTTCAGAAAAACAATATTTTGAGTCAAGTAGTAGACCATGTTAGGTACGCCCAGCTCGTGTTTCTTCACGTTTTCTGGGAACAGAACTTCATTAACATATTGGAAATCCATTCCAGAGAGTACAGAGGTGCTATCCTAGGCCAAATCATTGCCATTGCCTTGTAATTTGTCTCACTGCTTCCACAAAAACCCTCTACAGCCCATTCTCTATTCAGTCCCCAGAAAAATCTTTGTAAAATGTAGGTTAGATAAGATCAGACCAGCTTCCACCCCCAACATTTTAGTATTACTATTTTTAAACATAAAGAAAGTTGAACACCCATATATCCCCACCACTGAGATTCTACCATTCATGCTTTTTTTTTCCATTCATGCTTTATTTGCATTATCACACATCTATCCATCCCTCTATCTTTCCATCAATCTATCTTATTTTTTGATCCATTTCAAAGTAAATTGCAGACATATTCCAGCATACATATCCTTAACTGTAGTTCAATATTTGTCTACAGTTCTTTTTCTCTTCCTGGTCTTCTGAACATATAATATAATATACAAGAATTATGTGTACTATTTCTGTATATAGCCATTGATAAATGCATACAACTTTGTAAACTAAACCCCTATCAAGATACAGAGCATTACCTTCACACCTGAAAGTTCTTTCCAAACTATCTTTTAAAAGTATTTCAGTAGCTTTCCATTGTAATTAGAAAAAATCCAAACCCCTCAGGGTGATCTCTTAAGGACACTTTCTCTGCCCCTCTGACCTCACTTCACTCCAGTCTCCCTCGATTTAGTGATCTCCAGCCACACACACTGGCCTTCTTTCTGGTTATGGTTCATTCCTGACTCTGGAACTTCTTGTTCCCTCTGCCTGGAGTGCTCTTTGCTCAGAATTTCTGTTGGTTGGCATTCTCACAACTCAAATTGCAGTCACCATGTTACATCATCCCTTTGTTTTATTTTTTTCACGATGAAGTGAAACATTCTATATATAAAATTTCTAGAAATCTGTAAATACAGATATATTCGATTTATGTATTGTGTGTCTCCCTCACTAGTATATGGTCTTCATGGAATAGAAGCTTTATATTTTAATTACTATTATCTCTCCATCACCCAGAACCTGACTCCTATGTGGCATTCAATAAATATTTGCTCAATAAATGATGACTGAAAGTTAAAAGATTGAGGAATGGAAGAAATCAAAGAAAACACCTAAGTTTCTGTCTTGAGCAACCTGTGTCTGAAATGGTGAGCCCAGGATGGGATCCAGATTTGTCAGGGAGTGAGCTAAGCTTTGAGCATGCAGAGTGAGAATTCACAAGGCAATGGTGTACATTATTCAGGGAAAGATCTGAGCCTGGTGGGTGGGGAGTTACGAGGTTTTTGGCAGTTTCAGTAAGCCCCAGACTGGGTGAGGACTGTTTATTCTTTGTGCCTCCTCCTTTGCTGCGGAGCATCAGCCATCACGTGGCTCCTGGCTTCAATGTTCTGTTTGCTGTAGCCCCTCTCTTCCCTTCTAATCTGTTTACAATGGGTGATGGACTGGGAACTGGATAAGGCAACTTGTTAGAACCATGTGTGTAAAATAGGCTCCCAGTAAGTCCTGAGCTGCCTCAGAACTTATCCAGTTGGCCTTTGCAGCTTGGCTTGGTGACATTCATTTTAGCTGGAGATTATGGTTTGTTGTATTATTATTAGCCTTATTCTGGTTAGATGCTGGGTTGTCTTACCGCATACATACATCATATACAGAATAGGATAAGATGCACCCCAAAAGCTTATTGCTTATACTGAGTTGATGCAAACTCATTTGTGAGGACAGACTTCCTAATCAGAGGCTTCAATGTTGCCTCTGAGAGCACCCACCCCTACAAAGAACCAGCAACATATGGCATTGTCCCATTCAGCTACAAGGATGAATTCAGTAGCCCATAGGTCAGTTTTACAGCTTGTGTTCCTCTTGGCTAACGCTTCGAGTTGCTGAGGAGAGAGCAAGGCCTTGTGCAGTGTCCTTCACGACCAACTGCCAAGACTGACCCCGTTGGAGGAAATGACAGAAGTTCTGCCCTCCAGTCCTGGGTTCCTTGTAAACTGTACGGCCTCTCTGATGCTCAGGAGGGTCACCACATATACACACATCTCAGTATGCATGCGTAGCCCTGGGGCACCTTGGCATACCCCACGTAACCATCCATGAGCACAATCTCAAAAGATAGTGGAATAGAACAGGATTCCTTGAATTGAAGTTCATGTTTGGAGTCTGGATACTCTGAAATTATATGAAAATCTACAGGGTGTGTGTGTCCAGATGCATTTTTCCATTGTAGGGAGAGATCCATAGAGCTCATTAACTTTTCAAAGGAGCCTGTGAGGCAATGGTGGTTGGTCAGAAAGAGGAAAGGTACAGCGGAAAGAGTGCAGGATTGGAAGTGGGGAGATCTGTTGCCACCCATTGTTTTCCCTCCTCTGCATCATTATTTATACAAAGGAGTTAGATAAACCTGGACAGATCATCTACCTAGTTCATGCCTCAGTCTCTTCACCTGTGAAATGGGGATAAGAAGAGTGCACCCTTCATGGGGCTGTGTGAAGCAGAAATGAGTTCAGCTTTGTAAAGTATTTAGACAAGTCTCTCAACACAGGCTCGCCATGAATAAATCAAACATCTATGGGTTTCAGCTCATCCATAAGCCAAGCTTTAGATGTCGGGGATTCTTTACTGTTCCGTTCAATTTTAAGGCTCAGAAAAATCGGGAAGGGAAGGTGGGTAAAATGTCACTTCAAGGGAAAGTCCAGGTGGCCGGGACCATGGTGCCAAGCTCACCTCTTAGTCGCCAGGACGATCAGAGCCGAGGACGTCCGGGCACAGACGCGCCTGAGGGGGCCGGTTCTGGTTCTCTGCCGCCTGGCGCGGGTCCCAGCCACGACCTCGGGCTCCCAGAGCCCGGCTTGGGCGCCCGGACGTGAATGGTGTCCCCTTGGGCAGAGCAGGCGAGCAGGCGCGCGGGGCAGCAGGAAAGGTGGTGTGTGTGTCCATGGGCCGCGGATCCGCCGAGGGCGATCGAGCGGCCAGGTGAGCGCAGGGGGCGGGGAGGGAGCCGGCGACGCCCGCCGATTGTGAGTTTTGGCCACGCCAGCAAGGCCCCGCTGCCAGGGCAACGGCCCAGGTGCTCAGCTGGTGGGGCGGGGCGAGGCCCGTCTCCGCCCACCGTCCGCCACCCACCGCCCCTCCCGCCAGGTGGCCTGGTCTCGGCCCGGTCGCCGGCCGGGCTAGGATGCTGGAGGAGGGCTCAGCACTCTCAGAACGGATGGCAGGGCCGCTGCGCCCATTGCTGGGGTCTCCAGGAGTCCTCCCTTCCTTCATCCTCTTCTCCTACCTCCTGCCCTCATTCAAAAAATAACTTGATCAAAAAGGTAAACCTCATATAGTGTTAATTAATTAAGTAAGCAGTAAGGTTAAATGAAAATACAATAAAATGCAAAGTAAATCTACTTGTCAGAGACAACTGCAGTAGATTCTTGTAAACTTTATTTCTCATAGATCCCAGAAATTTTCTTTGCATACTCTAGGATGTATATATACTTGAAAAGATTTATACACAAATGGGACCAAATATATCATGGAGATAGCTTTATTTCAGGGCCTACAAAGATGCCCTAACATCCCTATCCCCAAACACATGCACACTTTTTTGGAGGCAAATTCTGAAAGCTTTTATCTGTTTATGTGAGTATAAAATATGTATGCTTTTAAAAATAATATGTAATAGCTTCTAATTAAAAGCAGTAGTTCCTTACCCCATCTGTCCTATATTTTACACTTCATTTAAAAATATGTTTAAGGACTATTCCATGAACACAAAAGAGTAAACTATATAACACTTGGAAAGTATGAAGAAACAAAGCGTACCATGGCTAAGGAAAAAGAAGTCTGCCTCTACAGCCTGGGTTTTCTTCCCTATACTGCATCTTTCCTTTCCTGCGCTCAGAGATAACCACTATTGTGAATTTTGTACTTATCATCCCCCTGCCTTTTAAAAATGTGTTGCTTTATATGAAATCTTCCCCAAATAATATGTATTTAGTATTGCATGTTTTCAGAGTTTATAAAAATGGTATAGAACTGTGTGTTATTGTTTTGATGACTTTTTTATTTCAACATCTTATTTTCGAAATGTGTATTTGTTGATATACTTAATTATAGCTCCTTTATCTTAACAGTTGTAAACTATTCCATTGTACCACCATTCTATTTCCCTTTTAAATCAATTCTACTATTGATGGGCATTTAGGCTGTCTCCAATATTTGTTATTAAAAACTATGTTGTTTGGACTTCCTTGGTGGCACAGTGATTAAGAATCTGCCCGTCAAATGCAGGGCTCACGGTTTTGATCCCTGGTCCAGGAAGATCCCACATGCCACAGAGCAACTAAGCTCGCGAGCCACAAGTACTGAAGCCCGTGCGCGGAGGGTCTGTGCTCCACAACAAGAGAAGCCACCGCAATGAGAAGTACACACACTGCTACGAAGAGTAGCCCCCACTCGCCGCAACAGGCAGCAACAAAGACCCAACACAGCCAAAAATAAATAAAATTAAAAAACAATGCTGTTATTATCATGTTTGTACATGTCTTTAGATTCACAAGTTCAAGAGCTTCTCTAAGGTATAAACCTAGGAGTGAAATTTCTGGGTCATAGGTTATTTATGATGTCAGGGTAAAGTCAACTTGTTTTCCAAGTATGTATAGCAATTTAGACTCCCGTTAGCAGTATGTGTCTTAGCCAAAACTTGGTTTTGTCACACTTTAAAAATTTTGCCAATCTATTTCCTGATTTTATTTTGTATGCTCCGATTACTAATTGTTAGTCTAAAAGCTTGATTGCATGTAGATATTTGAATGTAACATTATCGGAAAGCTACACTGTTCACCCTCAAGTACTCACCACACAACTCAGATTATTTTAATAGATTCAGGGCAACACTTCTTGAACTACTGCTTTTCAGTGTAGGGAAAGCCTCACATTTGGGTTTAGCTTGTTGACCTAGTGGGGTTTGGCAAAGAAGAGGAAGTCACTCAGGTTACTTGGGTCTCAGTTTGTAATACTAGAATAAAATAAACTACCCTTACAAGCCATAAAGGAACTAGGTGTAACAATGAATAATCTTGGGAATTTCCTGGCAGTTCAGTAGTTAGGACTCTTTCACAGCCAAGGGCGTGGGTTCAATCCCTGGCCAGGGAACTAAGATCCCGCAACCTGTGAGGCATGGCCAAACATTTAAAAAAAAAAAAAAAAAAAAAAAGATCTCATCTTTGCTCTGGTGGACAAATGTGATTGATTCTTGGGGAATGCTTCTATAGATGAATAGTTCAAACTCTGTATTAGAGGTCATCAATGGATTTTTACAGTGATAGTCTTCCTCATTCTGGAGACAAAGTTGATGTTGATGGCAGCATTCTTTAACTCTGGAGAAGGTTCCTAAAGTTATTTGAGGATCTGGTAGATTTGGGAAGAAACACACCTAGAAGACCAAGGGAATAGATTGATTATGTATAAACTATGCTTGAATTTATCAGAACTATTGGTACAAATACTTTGAGTAGAAGTTGGTAAACATTTGTTAGTTGATTGAGACCTTGGAGATAGACAAAGCAGTCTGACTCACACTCCTAACATGTTTTAGGGAAAATTTTCCCCTGAAAGGGTAATGTCTGAGTTTCATAAAAATTCTCTTTGATTTTATGAGTAGGTAGCTGAAAAGTAGTTGGCAATAGAAAATCATGCGTGATTTTAACCATTTTGTAGCTTTGGGAGGCTAGTTACACTGAGCAACAACATAAATACCATCTTCCTCTAATGAGGGGACAGGCGTAACAAGGGTAAAATTTTATAAATCCCACAGATTAGTAAATAGACACAACCTTTCCCCTGTTTCACGAGAGGTCTTAAAAACAGAAAAGTTCTTAACTTGAACTTTATTTCTTGCCTTTAGCATTTGGCAGTAGAGTTGTCAGAACTTGGGCAACATAAAGAAAAAAATGGGAGGAAAGGGCATTAATAGTCCTACTGCTTAAAATAAAGCTAATGGAGACATGACAGAAAAGTTTATAGAGTTTTTACTGTTGGGGAGGAAGAGATTTTCCTCCACCCTTTTGGGTTCTCCTGGTTGGCCTAAAAATTAAATTGACTGAGACTAATTATCAGGAGAAAATCAAACAAAATTTAATAACATGTATACCGGAGAGAGACCCAGGAGAACTTAATAACTTGTCAAGAAGGCAGGAGCCCTCACCTTAAATGCCATCTTCAGCTGAAGACAAAAGAGGTGTTGGGGGTAGTGGCTTGGAACTTCACAGGGGAGGAAGGCAGTTCACATGGAGATGAAAAAGCAAATATTTGGTAAACAAATGTTTACCAAAACACTGGGCCATGCAAAGAGAGTGGACACATAGTGGACTCTGATCTCTAGGCCTTGTTGAGTTTCCCTCGCTACACCCAGCCCATATTCCCTGGTGATAGCTCTATTCCAAGAACAGGCCCTTCATTGAAATTCTTCAGGTAGCGAAGCGGGAGGTCAAAAGAAAGATGTCCTGACTCTTTCGGGCCTTGATTGTTTTCAGCTCAAAATAATCTGCATGACAGAAAGACATTTTGGGGTGGCAAAATTTACTCCCCCATACCCCACAGAGTTAACAGAAGCTGGTAACTAATAGACATTCCTTAGCTTGTCTTACAAAACAACAGATAAGGGAACAACTTGTTAAAAACTCTTTGCTTAATTAAGCTCTCTGTGGTTACTTTCTTTCTTTTTTTCTCTTTAATTGCATACTTTCCCAGTTTCACACCACCCAGGTGTTTTACTGGAGCTTGGATCTTGCCCAGTGCGAGCTGGGGCTAGTCAGGATCCCTAAAACTGGCCCTGGGCAGGTGTCTGATGATGGCTTATTGACATCAGACGGTGGGAAATCTCCACCCTCTGACCATGCCAAATGCCTTCATTTTGAATATACAGAAACAGGTAACCCAGACCAATTACCTCACCTTTTTCTCTACTTCCAAGCACCTTTCCCTATGCCTAAGACCACCCTACTTATCTCATAAATATCCCAAACCCCTGGGCTTTGAGGAGACGGATCTGAGACTAGCTCTCCGGTCTCCTCGTTTGGCTGCCTTGTGAATAAACTCTTTCTCGGTCACAAACCTCCATGTCTCAGCCTTTGGCTTGCTGTGCATCTAGCAAAGAGACCTGGTTTGGTAACACACCTACATTCCCAGTACAAACTAGGAGACAGACTGATGCATGGGCTAAATACTCTACCAAAAATCTAACTTGTGCTCCCATCTATAGCTCATATTAAATAAAATTTTATCTCTAAATTACAACTATGCAAAGGGATTATATATTTAGCACTTCTTACACAGTCTCAGGCTTTCTGCAAAATGCTTGGTAAATAAAAGTGATTCTACTGAATTACATCACACATCTTTATTAAAACTGTCATTAAAATCCAATCATATTGCATTAGCTACCAGAGTGCTTAAATTCTTATTTACTGCCCTGAAAAGCAGGCCATAGAGTAGTTGTTCCATAGCAGCAACTATATTAATTAAATTAAGTGTGAAATTAATTGAAATATGAATGAATTAGTAACCTGTATGGCATGCTAGAGGGTGATGGTACATTTAATTGGAAATAAAATTCATTGAATCATTGTGGATTTTTTCATAATGAAAAGACCACCCCCCCACCCAGATGGAGAATGGTGACCTCATGCTGACCACAAGCACGTAGATCCCAGACTGGTTGGAACCAGAAGGTTGATGATTAAGGTTCCTGAACATCACACTGTTACCTCACCACCAACCAATCAGAAGAAGGTCCATGAACTGCCACCTTTACCCCAAATGTTGCCTTTAAAAACCTTTCCCTGAAAGCTACTGGGGAGTTTGGATCTTTTGATCATGAACTGCCCATTCTCCTTTCTTGGGACCCTGCAAATAAACACTGTACTTTCCTTCACCACAATCTGGTGTCAGTAGATTGGCCTTGCTGTGAGGCAGACAAATGGACTCAACTTTGGCCTGGTAATGCTTCCATTAAGGACTTAGATTGACTCATTTATATCATAGCAGTTAGAAAACAATCCCTGAATTGAAGGAATGTTGAGCAAGTCTTCCTTTAGAATACAAGCAGTTTGTGGATAAATGTGTTTAAATATATCAGAGTCTGCACTTTTCTCTGGGTTAAAGTCTAAGATCATGTAAGGAAATGATAGTGAATCTGAAATAAACACCTCAGAAATTCTCTTGATCCAGGGTGAAAAAAGAAGAACAAAGGGTATTACTTACCCCTCAGTTCTATAAGGGTTAAGTGGTAACCCACTAACAGTTGCCCACCAACAGTGCACGCTGGGAGGAATTCAGGATGAAAAACAGGACGAGTCACTCTGTGCTTTGGACAAGCAGTCCTCTTAGATAGTTCAATGTATATCTCAGGAAGAATTATGATGAACTCAGATTCTTGCATCTTCCCATACATAGAAAAGCACTAAAATCATTAACTCAAGATATCTTTTCTTTGTGATTAGCAGTAATCTTTCACCAAGATGTATGCTTGACTGCACGTATTCCCTAGTCACAAATCATATATAAATTGGCTTTTCCCCTGCTTCTTCTGAGCAGTTTCTTCAGGACTGAGTGTCTGTCT
This sequence comes from Lagenorhynchus albirostris, assembly GCF_949774975.1. Classification (NCBI taxonomy): domain Eukaryota; kingdom Metazoa; phylum Chordata; class Mammalia; order Artiodactyla; family Delphinidae; genus Lagenorhynchus; species Lagenorhynchus albirostris. The sequence goes on along the minus strand of NC_083109.1, from coordinate 37,258,959 downwards.
CCTAGGCTATAGTCCTCAGTAAGACCCTGAGTAAAACTTAAACTCACAACTCTTATGTTGTGCATTTTACTTTGACATCAGCATATTTTCATTATTTGTAGGCTACTGTTATATTATTTAGATCCTATTGTTGGAGGGAAAGAAAACTTTCCTCTAACTTTCTAAGTTCTTCTAGCTGGTCTAAGAATTAAATTGACATGATATAGATTAACAGGAGAATATCAAATTTAATTTAATACATAGAGGAATCGCACATACATGAGAGGGTCAGAGACCCCACATATATCAGAGGGTCAGAAACAGAAGCATAAAATGGTCTATATACCATCCAGAGGTAAGGAATGGGATAGGGGTCTGGGGCTTCTAAGGACAGAAGGTTGTTTCACAGGATGATAAGAAGAAGAGCAGATGTTTGGTAATTAGACGTTTGCCCTGCCATATAGATGGGGCCACTTAGGTAAAATGTATCTGTAATGAATCTTTCCTAGGAAAAATACCCTGCTTAAATTCTTCTAGGTGGTTAAAAGAGGGGTAGTAGTTTCTCTTAAACCCTCAGGATCTTGATTCCTTTTAGCTCAAAATAATCCTCATGCAAAAGTGACACATTTTAGGGGAGGTTCATTCTGAACCCCTACATCATGAATTTGGTTATTTTTAAATTTACTGTATCAGTCTAATTTTTATAATATATTAAATTTCTTGTATAATTGTATTTTTATCGTTTGTCTTATATTTCTAGTAATTTTTGCTTTATGTATTTAGCTGCCATACTGTTTGTGCATATAAATTTATGACATAAGTGATTCCTAACTTTTGCCTTTTATTGTTAAATAGTGTCTCTCCTTTTCTTAGGTAGTGTTCATAACCTTTCTTTCCTCCTGGTCCAGTAATCATTTCTTTTTGTTTGCTATACCTCAATCTCTTATTTTTAAACTTTCATTATAAATTTATTTTGTTTATTCTGCTATGACCTCTTTTTTCTTTATTTTTCTGGTTTGCTCAAATTCCTCCTTGCTAACTTGGGAAATCTGATGAACTTTTCTATCCCATTAATAATCACCTTCCATTTTCAGGCACTAATAATCTATTTTTTTTTTTTATTTTATAAAAATAACTTTTCTCCACCTATCTCCAGATGCTCTGTTCTCCCAATGTTTTCCCCAATCTAAAAAGAACACTTTCACTTCCCCATTCTACTTTTCCACCCCTAGATGACATCTTGGGCATGATCTTATATCCCTCCAACCTTCTTGGAGGGATCTTACATCCCTCCAAGCCCAATGGCAACTCTTGTGTTTGGCCAAGATAATTTAGAATTTCTAATTCCAGACAATTATTATACTATACTGGAAGTATGAATATTCTATGTCAATGCATATAACACAATCCTAAGAAATCAATCTTTTTTTTCATGGAAAGGCCAGTTTCATGTTGTGGTTATGAGTTTGGGCACTGGAGTCAGATTATCTGAGCTTGTGTCTCAGCTCCCCTGGCTGCTAACTATGTGTGATATTGTGATTTATAGTATGAAATATCTTTGGTCTTCATCCCCATTTCTGGCACAGAGCTCCTGAAACTCTTGGAATTCCTAAGAGATGAGAGCAACAAAGATGTCTTTTGTTATATTTATGAGGTGACTTTTGGACCCCACCTAAGGATGGTTGCTGGTTTCCAGGAGGACCAACCTTGTGATTAGCAGGTTGGAAATTCTAGTCCCAACCTCCTACCTCCAGGGAGGGAAGAGGGGTTGGAGGGTGAATCAATCACCAATGGCCAATTAGTTAATCAATTATGACTATGTAATAAAGCCTCCGTAAAACCCCCAAAAGATGGGATTTAGAGAGCTTCCAAGTTGAACCAGAAAATTTCCATGTGCCATTGTGCAGGGCCCCAAACTCCACAAAAACAAAAACTCCTTTGTCAGGACCTTGGGACTTAACCCTATGTATTTCTTCATCTGGCTATTGATAAATGTCCTTTAATATCATTTGTAATAAACCAGTAGTCTAGTGAGCAGACAGTTTTCCTGAGTCTTTTGAGCCATTCTAGCAAATTAATCAAACCCAAGGAAGGGATTATGGGAACCTCCAATGTATAGCAGGTTGGTTAGAAGGCCAGATGACAAACTGGACTTGCTATTGGCATCTGAAGTGGAGGGCAATCTTTTGGGAATGAGCCCTCTACCCTGATGCTAACTTGAGTAGATAGTGTCAGAATTGAGTTGAATTGTAGGACACCCAGCTGGATTCTGAGAACTGCTTGGTGGTGTGGGAAAATCAACGCCCCGCCACACACACACAATGGAGTCAGAACCTTTACCGTGTAAGCTTGGTCAAGTTAAATTTCTTTTTTGTGCCTCAGTGAAAAGAATAATAGCATTGTGGTGGTTTAAAGTGTCCACACATTCTTTGACCCTCCCTTCAAAATAGTAGAGCTTACTTCCCTTCCCCTTTCATGGATCCAGGATTTGGTCTTACTTCTAATGACTAGAATAAAGTGACTGTGACAGCGTGTGACATCAGATAAGGTCATAAAAGACATTGTGGTTTCTGAATCTCTCCTCTTCAGAATGTTCACTCTAGAGCAAGTCAGCTGCTATGTTACAAGGATACTCGGGCAGTCCCGGGGCAAGGCCCATGTGGCAAAGACTTGAGGCCTCCAGCCAACAGCCTTGTGAGTAAGTCATCTAGAAAGTGGATCCTTCAGTTCCAGTCAAAACTTCAGATGTCTGAAGCCCTGGCAGCAGATATCAGGCTTTTTCCTGTGTCAAGATCATCCCCCAGCCTAGGTGACCAATGGCCAGGCTTAATGGAGACTTTGCCATAACATGCTTGATGTGTTCCTCTCCCACCCGCCAAAATGCCACAGGAAGTATAAACAAGAGATAGTGGAGAGAAAAATGTACTAAAGTTGGCAGAGTTTGGGCAAATCAGAGTTTGGTGCCTGAATATTTCCTACATTCAAGCAGGTCAGACAGGGTGGACAGAGGCCTGAACATAAAACTTTTGAAGTTGTATGCCGAACCATATGAATGATACCTGCTTCTTATTTGGGCATTTCTAAAGGCAAGAGGATCCTTGACGGATCTGAGCCAACAGGACATGGTGGGATAAAAATGTAAGCAAAATCATCCACCCTCCCTTCATTCCCTAAGCTCTCAGAGGACAGCAAGTAAGACCCCACAAGTTTCTCTATTTCCAAAGGAGAGATCTCTGAGGTTAGCTGAGGAGCAGTTGTGAGCCAGCCTGGCGGTAGAGCAATGGAACAGTGGGACACACCTCCTAAAGGGAGTGTGCATAAATTGTGGGCTCTGAAGAGAAACACAATTGAGATATGGCAAAAAAGTAGGGGTGTGTCTAGAAAAATATGTCCACCAGCTATGTTGAAACCATCACATCAATAATTATTAAAAAGTCAAATTCTCCCGACCTGCCCAGCAGCTGATAATCCCAATGGAAGACAGTTTTTTCCACCAGGGAACCATCAGTCACCATCACTTATCCAAGCAGCTTTTCTTTCCTCCCTTTCCTCTCTTCTTCCCATCAGCACACCCCAGTGATGGACAATGTGCCAATACTGATAATACTTGGATTTCTGACTACTTATGACTGCTATCATAACAGGATTAGGTAGAAAATTCCAGATTAGACTAGATTATTGAATAAGAAAACATTTAATTTATCCATCACCAAGCAAGAATGAGGGCTTTGCCAAGAATATGATTGGTTATGGAAAGGGTTACCATGTGTAGTGGTTTGGTTTACACCTTGTGTTCAGGCTTCATTGTTAGGAGATGCTGCAACTATATTCTGGCCATGAGGGAGCAAGCTTTAGGACAAAAGCCAACTAGCTAAGTCTAGCAGAGCAAATTCCAAAAACTTGGAGCTTTAATAAACTTGAACTAACTTGGACTTGCCCTACTTCTGACTTCAAACTAAGTGAGAAAATAATTTTCTGTATTTTTAAGCTATTTTGAGATGACAAAAACATGCTAACATAGCATCCTGACAGCAACCTTTTGATATTCAAATTTCATCAATATTTGACACATTTATCAAATAAATCTTGATGTCTATCCTTCTATGCAATGTAAATATAGTCTGAATATCCATCCAGAAATTATAGCTGGTCTCAACATATAAATATTGTATGACCTATATTTATTAATAGTTATTCTTTCTCAACTTTCTTCTACAGTTCCATGTATAGGCAGAGTAAATCTACATTGTTATGTTGATTAGACAAAACATCAGGAAGTTACTGTTAATTGTACCTTTATTTCACTTATGGAAAAAAACCAAACCTTTCTCTCCTATTTAACATTCCCTAGATAAGCAGTTGAAGTAAACTAGTATGATTCTAAAGTAATTTGTGCACTAGATAGATCAGAGTATAGGTATGTATCTCCAAGATATATAGGCACAATTGTTCTAGAAATTAGATCTTCATTAAATAAAAAAGTTAAATGATTAACTTCAAGCTGATTAGATATTTTTATTAATTGCATCCTTAGCCAATGCTTCTTTTCACAGCTGCAACAATTAAAATATAATACATATTCAAATCAGTAATTGAATTAGTTACACCCTCAGCTCAGTGAAGACTTTTGAATAAATAGAATTCACGTACCATATTTTCATGCTTCATAACACTTGCTGTATCTTAATTTAATGACTGCCATGTCTTGTACTATAAGAAGATTTTATTTTGAGTTTATTTTACACTATTCACAGGCTCATATACATGGGTTACAGGCTGTATCTAGATATGACCACGAACTGGGAGTTTGTTAACTATACTTGAGATGAGAAATTCTCCAGAGACACAGTCTGATTGGTTTTGCATACTTTCATATTTTCTACCTGCCCAGCTTTGCAAGGAAGATCCATGATGTTGTTTTCCTTTCATATGACCAAGCAGTAAAATGATTACTGCATTGAGAATTTTTGTTTTCCTGTGCTAAGTTCTTAAAATAACTCATGTTCAAAACAGTGAAGGAAGACTTTTTATAAAACAGTTTGGAAAGAAAACTTACTGCTTTTTATCTTGCTATTCTCAATAGTTTAATGATTTTAGAGTGCCCTTGAGACAATTTAGGAAGATTATTTAGGAAATAAAGCACAAATAATAAATTCATATTGTGTTAAACTGTGAACATTTTTTTTCTCGAATTCCCTTTGAAATGTCCTTGTGCATCTACGATACAGAAAGAATCCAATAGAGTAATATAATGGGGCCATATGAATTTGTGTTCTAGTTCCTGTCAATTGCATCTTTGTTTGAATCACATTTAGAAGAGATCCAGCCATGATACAAAACCAAAACAGCAGATAAAGGGTGATGATAGACAATAATAAGATTTAGATCTCGGTCTTCATTTTGCCCTGGGCAATTAGAAGAATGAATATGGGTAACGGAGGTGGATATTGAACCCAAATTCATTTAACTTTCATTGGCATCACAGCAATTCATTCTTCATTCACTTTTTTTCCAGGGAGTTTTGAATAATTGAACAATTTTAAACATAATTTCTACTGAAAGGGATATTTCTACTGAAAGGGATATTTTACTGACTCATTTAACAAGTCATTAGCAAGCACATACTTGTTATATGCCACTGTTCTAGATGTTGTGATTGCTCTTGCTAATAGTTCACAGCTGCCCCTTCTCCTGAGACTGCCCTGAGCCAGTGGATCCCATATACCAGGAGATTCCTGGGAGGTTATAATCCACCACTCACCCATCAAACGGGCGTAGACGTGAACAACTCTGTGGTGCTCTTCACACTCCAGAGCTGCTCCTGTGATCAGGCTGAGACTAGATTTCAGCTGCATTCTCATGCTTTGCGTCCTTCCCTGGCACTCTTCTCCTTTCCTCAGTCTCTTACAAGTGTCCTCTGAGAGCACTCCCTCAATAAATTACTTGAACGAGAATCCCTGGCTAATGCTCTGTTTCTAGGAAACCTGAAGTAAGACATAAGGCATCAGTCAAATTGCTAAGTACTCCTAGGTCAATGATACCATAGGAAGACAAGTATTATTATTATTGTTATTATTATTTATGTATTCAGTTAACTAACTTCATTTATCATATAACTAATGTGTCATGGGTATATCATCAATCCTATAGGTACATTGAGAAAAGCAAGCAATAGAATCTCTTCCATGATAGAATGATATCAGAGAAAGAAATCATCTTTACAGTTTTCTGAAAATAGATTTTATTTTTCAAAGGCAAGAATTGTTAGCAAAAATCTTGAAATGTTTGCTGTATGGTTAATTGTTAGTAACTTGGACTGAGAGAGAAAGCTAACCTGAATTGATAGGAAGGAAAGATAAGTATTATTAAATGCCTCCAGTTTGAAGGCTTTTTACCAGAATATTCACTTCATCTTTGAAAAGCATCATGTTAGTAGTTTTACATGCTAATACAGTAATTTACACATTGATTTTTATAAAATTATTAGTGTGAAATTGGGGGAAAAGAAAATGACTAGTAAATATACAGAAAAGTGTTAATTTGGGGAAGACATATGTAAATAAATACCCTTTTAACTAACTTCAAAGGACTCTCAGTATTATTTTTTAAATTGCATTTTGTTTAATTTGTTTCATTAACTATTGTTTGCTAAAAGGACATTGCAAGCAGAGAGAATATATTATGACTATAAGTGCTGTGTTGAATTTGATCTGTAACTGTATTTATGTATAAAAATGTCAGACCTCAGCACCTTCATTCTGAATCATGCTTTATACTATTCATAAGTGACTAATTCTGTAATACATTGTTCATAAAATTAAATGGTATATTTGGACATGAGAGAAATTCAGAATTATCTAATGTAGAGCTAAAAGAGTGAGATGCTAGAGAAATCTAGTCCATTTTCTACATTACTCAGTTGAGGAAATTGCAAGTTAGAAAGATAAAGTGAGTTATTGAAAGTCATGGAGGTAATTGGTGTTCATATCTAAAACCAGAAGGCAGAACAGGGTGTAGTAAACATATTCACTATAAGGTATAACTGTTGTAATTGTTGCTATTATTGGAAAAAAAGAATGAAAAATACAATAGAAATGAAATGAAGAATTAATAATTATCAATATAATTCTTTCACATAATTATATTATAATCACATATAATAATTCACGTAATTCAGGGAAAAGTCAACACTGTAGTTTCCTCCTAAATTAAATGGATATTTAATATGAGTTTTTCATTGCATAGAAATTAAAACAAAACTCTATTTATATTAACTAGTTGCTTCCTCTTATTTAAAAGATTTAATTCACTCAGTTAAGTAGTATCTATGGACCTGCCTCTGTTTCCTGTAAACTATGCTCTTGAAGTCACTTCTTATTGGAGAGCTGGCAGCTTTGGGGGACAGAATTTGGCAGTGTTGTATGGAATATTATTTGGGTTGAGTTTATTGAATAGAGTAGCACTTCTCAAACTGTCAGAGTACGTAAGAATCATCTGGAGACCTTGTGAAAAAGGCAGATTTTATAATGCAAGGCCACAAAATGAAATTAACAATTCAATCTATAATAGCATCAGAAAGAATAATACATTTGGGAAAAATTTAACCAAAAAAGTGCAAGGTTTGTAACTGAAAAGTACAAAGCATTGTCAACAGAAATTAAAAACCTAAATAAATGATAAGAAAGCCCATGTTCATGGATTGGAAGATTTAACATCATTAAGACAGCAGCACTCCACAAACTGATTTAGAGGTTCAACACGATCCTTATCAAAATCCCAGCCACGTTTTTCCCAGAAATTGACTACTCATCCGTAAATGCATATGGAAATGCAAGGGACATGGATCAGCCAAAATAATACTGAAAAAGAACAGAGTTGGAGAACTGTTTCAAAACTTACTGCAAAGCTACAGTAAATGAAAGAGTATGGTACTGGCATAAGGATAGACAAATAGATAAACAGAATAAAACTGAAAGTCCAGAAATAAACCAATACATTTATGGTCAAATGATTTTTAACAAGGTTGCCACGACAATTCAAGGGGAGACAGAATAGTCTTTTCAATAAATGATACTGGGACAGCTGGATATCTATATACAAAAGAATGTCTTCTACCTCACATCTTACACATAAAGTTAATTCAAAATGGATCAAAGAACTAAATATAAGAGGTAAAACTACAAAACTTTTAGCAAAAGTTTTACCTGTCACAGGAGCCCAGGAAAGAGTCTATGAGTATCAGCCCTCTGAAATGCGCAGCTTAGAACAGGGGAAGGAGAGAAACGGAGTTGTGGGAAAATAGACCCAAGACTGACATGAGACCATAAGGGAAGTGTAAATTTGTAATTTATCATCATACGTGCCAAGGAATAACAAAAATAACAAAACCAGGAAAGCCTGGTTGAAAAGCTATTACCCTTTTTGCTTCCCAACATGCCTGAACATTAGAATCACCACGAAGGTTTCTAAAATCCTCTGCCAGGCTGCACCTCAGACTAATTACATCAGAAACTCTAAGGGTGAGACTGAAGCATCAGTGATTTTTTTTTTTTAATTAGGAGATTTCAATATACAGCCAAGGTTAAGAACTATTACTTTACGAAAAGGGATTGGACAGGTAATGTTTTATGTAGATTACTATTAGAAATTATAATAGAGAGCTTCACTTTTCTACTTTTTTAAAATATTTATTTATTTTATTATTTTAATTTTGTCTGTGCTGGGTCTTTTATTTTGAATTTTATTTAATTTATTTTTTTTTACGCATGTTCTTATTAGTTATCTATTTTATACATATTAGTGTATACATGTCAATCCCAAACTCCCAATTCATCTCACAACCACCAGCACCCCACCACTTTCCCCCCTTGGTGTCCTTATGTTTGTTCTCTACATCTGTGTCTCTATTTCTGCCCTGCAAACAGGTACCTCTGTAGAATTTTTCTAGGTTCCACATATATGAGTTAATATACAATATTTGTTTTTCTCTTTCTGACTTACTTCACTCTGTATGACAGTCTCTAGATCCATCCACGTCTCTACAAATGACCAAATTTCATTCCGTTTTATGGCTGAGTAATATTCCATTGTATATATGTACCATATCTTCTTTATCCATTCGTCTGTTGATGGGCATTTAGGTTGCTTCCATGACCTGGCTATTGTAAATAGTGTTGCAATGAACATTGGGGTGCATGTGTCTTTTTGAATTATGGTATTCTCTGGGTATGTGCCCAGTAGTGGGATTGCTGGATCATATGGTAATTCTATTTTTAGTTTTTTAAGGAACCTCCATACTATTCTTCATAGTGGCTGTATCAATTTACATTCCCATCAACAGTGCAAGAGGATTCCCTTTTCTCCACACCCTCTCCAGCATTTGTTGTTTGTAGATTTTCTGATAATGTCCACTCTAACTGGTGTGAGGGGACACCTCATTGTAGTTTTGATTTGCATTTCTCTAATAATTAGTGATGTTGAGCAGCTTTTCATGTGCTTCTTGGCCAACTGTATGTCTTCTTTGAAGAAATGTCTATTTAGGTCTTCTGTCTATTTTCGGATTGAGTTGTTTGTTTGTTAAATATTGAGCTGCATGAGCTGTTTATATATTTTGGAGATTAATCCTTTGTCCGTTGATTCATTTGTAAATATTTTCTCCCATTCTGAGGGTTGTCTTTTCGTCTTGTTCATAGTTTCCTTTGCTTTGCAAAAGCTTTTAAGTTTCATTAGGTCCCATTTGTTTATTTTTGTTTTTATTTCCATTACTCTAGGAGGTGGATCAAAAAATATCTTGCTGTGATTTATGTCAAAGAGTGTTCTTCCTATGTTTTCCTCTAAGAGTTTTATAGTGTCCAGTCTTACATTTAGGTCTCTAGTCCAGTTTGAGTTTATTTTTGTGTATGGTGTTAGGGAGTGTTCTATTTTTATTCTTTTGCATGTAGCTGTCCAGTTTTCCCAGCACCACTTATTGAAGAGACTGTCTTTTCTCCGTTGTATATCCGTTGACCACAGGTTCATGGGTTTATCTCTGGGCTTTCTATCCTGTTCCATTGAACAATAGTTCTGTTTTTGTGTGAGTACCATACTGTCTTTATTAATGTAGCTTCGTAGTATAGTCTGGAGTCAGGAAGTCTGGTTCCTCCAGCTCTGTTTTTTACCCTCAAGAGTGCTTTAAGTATTCAGGGTCTTCTGTATCTGCATACAAATTTTAATATTTTTTTGTTCTAGTTCTGTAAAAAATGCCATTGGTAATTTAATAGGGATTGCATTGAATCTGTAGATTGCTTTGGGTACTACAGTCATTATCACAATATTGATTCTTCCAATCCAAGAACATGATATATCTCTCCATCTGTTTGCATCATTTTTAATTTCTTTCATCAGTGTCTTATAATTTTCTGCATACACGTCTTTTGTCTCCCTAGGTAGGTTTATTCCTAGGTATTTTATTATTTTTGTTGCAATGGTAAATGGGAGTGGTTCCTTAATTTCTCTTTCAAATTTTTCATCATTAGTGTATAGGAATGTAAGAGATTTCTTTGCATTAATTTTGTATCCTGCAACTTTACCAAATTCATTGATTAGCTCTAGTAGTTTTCTAGTGGCATCTTTAGGATTCTCTATGTACAGTATAATGTCATCTGCAAACAGTGACAGTTTACTTCTTCTTTTCCAATTTGTATCCCTTTTATTTCTTTTTCTTCTCTGATTTCCATGACTAGGACTTCCAAAACTATGTTGAGTAAGAGTGGCGAGAGTGGACATCCTTGTATTGTTCCTGATCTTAGAGGAAATACTTTCAGTTTTTCACCATTGAAAATGATGTTTGCTGTGGGTTTGTCATATAACGCCTTTATTATGTTGAGGTAGGTTCCCGCTATGCCCACTTTCTGGATACTTTTTTCGTAAATGGGTGTTGAATTTTGTCAAAAGCTTTTCCTGAATCTATTAAGATGATCATATGGTTTTTCTTCTTCAATTTGTTAATATGGTGAATCACATTGATTGATTTGCGTATATTGAAGAATCCTTGCATCCCTGGGAATAATCCCACTTGATCATGGCGTATGATACTTTTTTTTTTTAACATCTTTATTGGAGTATAATTGCTTTACAATGGTATGTTAGTTTCAGCTTCACAACAAAATGAATCAGTTATATATATACATATATTCCCATATCTCTTCCCGCTTGCGTCTCCCTCCCTCCCACCCTGCCTATCCCACCCCTCCAGGCGGTCACAAAGCACCGAGCTGATCTCTCTGTGCTATGCGGCTGCTTCCCACTAGCTAACTACCTTACTTTTGGTAGTGTATATATGTCCATGCCTCTTTATCGCTTTGTCACCGTTTACCCTTCCCCCTCCCCATAGCCTCAAGCCCATTCTCTAGTAGGTCTGTGTCTTTATTCCTGTTTCACCCCTAGGTTTTTCATGACATTTTTTTTTAAATTCCATATATATGTGTTAGCATACGGTATTTGTCTCTCTCTTTCTGACTTACTTCACTCTATATGACAGACTCTAGGTCTATCCACCTCATTACAAATAGCTCAATTTCGTCTCTTTTTATGGCTGAGTAATATTCCATTGTATACATGTGCCACATCTTCTTTATCCATTCATCCGATGATGGACACTTAGGTTGTTTCCATCTCTGGGCTATTGTAAATAGAGCTGCAATGAACATTTTGGTACATGACTCTTTTTGAATTATGGTGTTCTCAGGGTATATGCCCAGTAGTGGGATTGCTGGGTCATATGGTAGTTCTATTTGTAGTTTTTTAAGGAACCTCCATACTGTTCTCCACAGTGGCTGTATCAATTTACATTCCCACCAACAGTGTAAGAGGGTTCCCTTTTCTCCACACCCTCTCCAGCATTTATTGTTTCTAGATTTTTTGATGATGGCCATTCTGACTGGTGTGAGATGATATCTCATTGTAGTTTTGATTTGCATTTCTCTAATGATTAGTGATGTTGAGCATTCTTTCATGTGTTTGTTGGCACTCTGTATATCTTCTTTGGAGAAATGTCTATTTAGGTCTTCTGCCCATTTTTGGATTGGGTTGTTTGTTTTTTTGTTATTAAGCTGCATGAGCTGCTTATAAATTTTGGAGATTAATCCTTTGTCCGTTGCTTCATTTGCAAATATTTTCTCCCATTCTGAGGGTTGTCTTTTGGTCTTCTTTATGGTTTCCTTTGTTGTGCAAAAGCTTTTAAGTTTCATTAGGTCCCATTTGTTTACTTTTGTTTTTATTTCCATTTCTCTAGGAGGTGGGTCAAAAAGGACCTTGCTGTGATTTATGTCATAGAGTGTTCTGCCTATGTTTTCCTCTAAGAGTTTGATAGTTTCTGGCCTTACATTTAGGTCTTTAATCCATTTTGAGCTTATTTTTGTGTATGGTGTTAGGGAGTGATCTAATCTCATACTTTTACATGTAGCTGTCCAGTTTTCCCAGCACCACTTATTGAATAGGCTGTCCTTTCTCCACTGTACATTTCTGCCTCCTTTGTCAAAGATAAGGTGACCATATGTGCGTGGGTTTATCTCTGGGCTTTCTATCCTGTTCCATTGATCTATCTTTCTGTTTTTGTGCCAGTACCATACCGTCTTGATAACTGTAGCTTTGTAGTATAGTCTGAAGTCTGGGAGCCTGATTCCTCCAGTTCCTTCTTTCGTTCTCAAGATTGCTTTGGCTATTCGGGGTCTTTTGTGTTTCCATACAAATTGTGAAATTTTTTGTTCTAGTTCTGTGAAAAATGCCAGTGGTAGTTTGATAGGGATTGCATTGAATCTATAGATTGCTTTGGGTAGTAGAGTCATTTTCACAATGTTGATTCTTCCAATCCAAGAACATGGTATATCTCTCCATCTATTTGTATCCTCTTTAATTTCTTTCATCAGTGTCTTATAATTTTCTGCATACAGATCTTTTGTCTCCTTAGGTAGGTTTATTCCTAGATATTTTATTCTTTTTGTTGCAATGGTAAATGGGAGTGTTTTCTTGATTTCACTTTCAGATTTTTCATCATTAGTATATAGGAATGCCAGAGATTTCTGTGCATTAATTTTGTATCCTGCCACTTTACCAAATTCATTGATTAGCTCTAGTAGTTTTCTGGTAGCATCTTTAGGGTTCTCTATGTATAGGATCATGTCATCTGCAAACAGTGATAGCTTTACTTCTTCTTTTCCGATTTGGATTCCTTTTATTTCCTTTTCTTCTCTGATTGCTGTGGCTAAAACTTCCAAAACTATGTTGAATAAGAGTGGTGAGAGTGGGCAACCTTGTCTTGTTCCTGATCTTAGTGGAAATGCTTTCAGTTTTTCACCATTGAGGATGATGTTTGCTGTGGGCTTGTCATATATGGCCTTTATTATGTTGAGGAAAGTTCCCTCTATGCCTACTTTCTGCAGGGTTTTTATCATAAATGGGTGTTGAATTTTGTCAAAAGCTTTCTCTGCATCTATTGAGATGATCATATGGTTTTTCTCCTTCAGTTTGTTAATATGGTTTATCACATTGATAGATTTGCGTATATTGAAGAATCCTTGCATTCCTGGAATAAACCCCACTTGATCATGGTGTATGATCCTTTTAATGTGCTGTTGGATTCTGTTTGCTAGTATTTTGTTGAGGATTTTTGCATCTATGTTCATCAGTGATATTGGCCTGTAGTTTTCTTTCTTTGTGACATCCTTGTCTGGTTTTGGTATCAAGGTGATGGTGGCCTCGTAGAAGGAGTTTGGGAGTTTTCCTCCCTCTGCTATATTTTGGAAGAATTTGAGAAGGATAGGTGTTAGCTCTTCTCTAAATGTTTGATAGAATTCGCCTGTGAAGCCATCTGGTCCTGGGCTTTTCTTTGTTGGAAGATTTTTAATCACAGTTTCAATTTCAGTGCTTGTGATTGGTCTGTTCATATTTTCTATTTCTTCCTGGTTCTGTCTCAGAAGGTTGTGCATTTCTAAGAATTTGTCCATTTCTTCCAGATTGTCCATTTTATTGGCATAGAGTTGCTTGTAGTAATCTCTCATGATCTCTTTTATTTCTGCAGTGTCAGTTGTTACCTCTCCTTTTTCATTTCTAATTCTATTGATTTGAGTCTTCTCCCTCTTTTTCTTGATGAGTCTGGCTAGTGGTTTATCTATTTTGTTTATCTTCTCAAAGAACCAGCTTTTAGTTTTATTGATCTTTGCTATTGTTTCCTTCATTTCTTTTTCATTTATTTCTGATCTGATTTTTATGATTTCTTTCCTTCTGCTAGCTTTGGGGTTTTTTTGTTCTTCTTTCTCCAATTGCTTGAGGTGCAAGGTTAGGTTGTTTATTCGAGATGTTTCCTGCTTCTTAAGGTGGGCTTGTATTGCTATAAACTTCCCCCTTAGAACTGCTTTTGCTGCATCCCACAGGTTTTGGGTCGTTGTGTCTCCATTGTCATTTGTTTCTAGGTATTTTTTGATTTCCTCTTTGATTTCTTCAGTGATCACTTCATTATTAAGTAGTGTATTGTTTAGCCTCCATGTGTTTGTATTTTTTACAGATCTTTTCCTGTAATTGATATCTAGTCTCATGGCGTTGTGGTCAGAAAAGATACTTGATACAATTTCAATTTTCTTAAATTTACCAAGGCTTGATTTGTGGCCCAAGATATGATCTATCCTGGAGAATGTTCCATGAGCACTTGAGAAAAATGTGTATTCTGTTGTTTTTGGATGGAATGTCCTATAAATATCAATTAACTCCATCTCGTTTAATGTATCATTTAAAGCTTGTGTTTCCTTATTTATTTTCATTTTGGATGATCTGTCCATTGGTGAAAGTGGGGTGTTAAAGTCCCCTACTATGAATGTGTTACTGTCGATTTCCCCTTTTATGGTTGTCAGTATTTGCCTTATGTATTGAGGTGCTCCTATGTTGGGTGCATAAATATTTACAATTGTTATATCTTCCTCTTGGATCAATCCCTTGATCATTATGTAGTGTCCTTCTTTGTCTCTTCTAATAGTCTTTGTTTTAAAGTCTATTTTGTCTGATATGAGAATTGCTACTCCAGCTTTCTTTTGGTTTCCATTTGCATGAAATACCTTTTTCCATCCCCTTACTTTCAGTCTGTATGTGTCTCTAGGTCTGAAGTGGGTCTCTTGTAGACAGCAAATATATGGGTCTTGTTTTTGTATCCATTCAGCCAATCTGTGTCTTTTGGTGGGAGCATTTAGTCCATTTACATTTAAGGTAATTATCGATATGTGTGTTCCTATTCCCATTTTCTTAATTGTTTTGGGTTCGTTATTGTAGGTCCTTTCCTTCTTTTGTGTTTCTTGCCTAGAGAAGTTCCTTTAGCAGTTGTTGTAGAGCTGGTTTGGTGGTGCTGAACTCTCTCAGCTTTTGCTTGTCTGTAAAGGTTTTAATTTCTCCATCAAATCTGAATGAGATCCTTGCTGGGTAGAGTAATCTTGGTTGCAGGTTTTTCTCCTTCATCACTTGCAATATGTCCTGCCACTCCCTTCTGGCTTGCAGAGTTTCTGCTGAAAGATCAGCTGTTAACCTTATGGGGATTCCCTTGTGTGTTATTTGTTGTTTTTCCCTTGCTGCTTTTAATATGTTTTCTCTGTATTTAATTTTTGACAGTTTGATTAATATGTGTCTTGGCGTATTTCTCCTTGGATTTTTCCTGTATGGGACTCTCTGTGCTTCCTGGACTTGATTAACTATTTCCTTTCCCATATTAGGGAAGTTTTCAACTATAATCTCTTCAAATATTTTCTCAGTCCCTTTCTTTTTCTCTTCTTCTTCTGGAACCCCTATAATTCGAATGTTGGTGCGTTTAATGTTGTCCCAGAGGTCTCTGAGACTGTCCTCAGTTCTTTTCATTCTTTTTTCTTTATTCTGCTCTGCAGTAGTTATTTCCGCTATTTTATCTTCCAGGTCACTTATCCGTTCTTCTGCCTCAGTTATTCTGCTATTGATCCCATCTAGAGTACTTTTAATTTCATTTATTGTGTTGTTCATCGTTGCTTGTTTCATCTTTAGTTCTTCTAGGTCCTTGTTAACTGATTCTTGCAATTTGTCCATTCTATTGTCCATTCTATCTCCAAGATTTCGGATCAACCTTACTATCATTATTCTGAATTCTTTTTCAGGTAGACTGCCTATTTCCTCTTCATTTGTTAGGTCTGGTGGGTTTTTATCTTGCTCCTTCATCTGCTGTGTGTTTTTCTGTCTTTTCATTTTGCTTATCTTACTGTGTTTGGGGTCTCCTTTTTTGCAGGCTGAAGGTTCGTAGTTCCTGTTGTTTTTTGTGTCTGTCCCCAGTGGCTAAGGTTGGTTCAGTGGGTTGTGTAGGCTTCCTGGTGGAGGGTACTAGTGCCTGTGTTCTGGTGGATGAGGCTGGATCTTGTCTTTCTGGTGGGCAGGTCCACGTCTGGTGGTGTGTTTTGGGGTGTATGTAGACTTATTATGATTTTGGGCAGCCTCTCTGCTAATGGGTGGGGTTGTGTTCCTGTCTTGCTAGTTGTTTGGCATAGGATGTCCAGCACTATAGCTTGCTGGTCGTTGAGTGAAGCTGGGTGCTGGCGTTGAGATGGAGATCTCTCCGAGATTTTTGCTTTTGATATTATGTGCAGCTGGGAGGCCTCTTGTGGACCAGTGTCCTGAAGTTGGCTCTCCCACCTCAGAGGCACAGCACTGACTCCTGGCTGCAGCACCAAGAGCCTTTCATCCACAGGGCTCCTTAATTTGGGATGACTCGTTGTCTATTCAAGTATTCCACAGATGCAGGGTATATCAAGTTGATTGTGGAGCTTTAATCCACTGCTTCTGAGGCTGCTGGGAGAGATTTCCCTTTCTCTTCTTTGTTCTCACATTCCCAGGGGCTCAGCTTTAGATTTGGCCCCGCCTGTGCGTGTAGGTCGCCGGAGGGCGTCTGTTCTTTGCTCAGACAGGACGGGGTTAAAGGAGCCGCTGATTCGGAGGCTCTGGCTCACCCAGGCCGGGGGGTAGGGAGGGTCACGGAGTGCGGGGCGGGCCTGCAGCGGCAGAGGCCGGCGTGACGCTGCAGCCTGAGGCGAGCCGAGCGCTCTCCCGGGGGAGCCGTCCCCGGATCCCGGGACCCTGGCAGTGGCGGGCTGCACAGGCTCCCCGGAAGGGCGTGTGGCTAGTGACCTGTGTTCGCACACAGGCCTCCTGGCTGCGGCAGCAGCGGCCTTAGCGTCCCATGTCCGTCTCTGGGCTCCGCACTCTTAGCCGCGGCTCGCGCCCGTCCCTGGAGCTCTCTCAAGCAGCGTTCTTAATCCCCCCCTCGTGCACCAGGAAACAAAGAGGGACGTAAAAGCCTCTTGCCTCTTCGGCAGGTCCAGACCCCTCCCCGGACTCTCTCCCGGCCAGCCACGGCGCACCAACGCCCTGCAGGCTGTGTTCACGCCGCCAACTTCAGTCCTGTCCCGGCACTCCGACAAAAGCCGGAGCCTCAGCTCCCAGCCCCACCCGCCCCGGCGGGCGAGCAGACAAGCCTCTCGGCTGGTGAGTGCCGGTCGGCCCCGATCCTCTGCGCTGGAATCTGTCCGCTTTGCCCTCCGCACCCCGGTTGCTGTGCTCTCCTCCGCGGCTCCCAAGCTCCCCCACTCCGCCTCCCGAAGTCTCCACCCGCGAAGGGGCTTCCTAGTGTGTGGACACTTTTCCTCCTTCACAGCTCTCTCCCGCTGGTGCGGGACCCGTCCCTATCCTTTTGTCTCTGTTTAGTTTTTTCTTTTGCCCTAACCAGGTACGTGGGGGGTTCCTTGCCTTTTGGGAGGTCTGAGGTCTTCTGCCAGCGTTCAGTAGGTGCTCCGGAGGAGTTGTTCCACGCGTAGATGTACTTCTGGTGTATCTGTGGAGAGGAAGGTGATCTCCTCGTCTTACTCTTCCGCCATCTTCCCGGAAGTCTCGCGTATGATACTTTTAATGTGGATCTGTTTGCAAGTATTTTGTTGAGGATTTTTGCATCTATATTCATCAGTGATATTGGTCTCTAATTTTCTTTTTTTTTTTTTTAATTTTAATTTTCTTTTTTTGTAGTATCTTTGTCTAGTTTTGGTTTCAGGGTGATGTTGGCCTCAAAGAATGAGTTTGGAAGTATTCCTTCATCTGCAATTTTTTGGAAGAGTTTGAGAAGGATGGGCGTTAGCTCTTCTCTAAATGTTTGATAGAATTCAGCTGTGAAGCCATCTGGTTCTGGACTTCTGTTTGTAGGAAGATTTTTTTGTTGTTTTTTTGATAAATTTGTTTATTTATTTATTTATGGGTGCATTAGGTCTTCGTTGCTCACAAAGGCTTTCTCTTGTTATGGTGAGTGGGGGCTGCTCTTCGTTGTGGTCTGCGGGCTTCTCATTGCAGTGGCTTCTCTTGTTGCAGAGCACAGGCTCTAGGAGCATGGGCTTCAGTAGTTGTGGCACACGGGCTCAGTAGTTGTAGCTCACAGGCTCTAGAGAGCAGGCTCAGTAGTTGTGGTGCATGGGCTTAGTTGCTCCTCGGCATGTGGGATCTTCCTGGACCAGGGATTGAACCCATGTCCCCTGCATTGGCAGGCAGATTCTTAACCACTGTGCCACGAGGGAAGTCCTGTGGGAAGATTTTTTTTTTTTTTTTGCGGTACGCGGGCCTCTCACTGCTGTGGCCTCTCCCGTTGCGGAGCACAGGCTCTGGACGTGCAGGCTCAGCGCCCATGGCTCACAGGCCCAGCCGTTCCACAGCATGTGGGATCTTCCCTGACTGGGGCACGAACCCGCGTCCCTTGCATTGGCAGGCAGACTCTCAACCACTGCACCACCAGGGAAGGCCCTGTTGGAAGATTTTTAATCATAGTTTCAATTTCAATACTTTTGATTGGTCTGCTCATATTTTCTATTTCTTCCTGGTTCAGTCTTGGAAGGTTATACCTTTCTAAGAATTTGTCCATATATTCCAGGTTGTCCATTTTATTGGCATAGAGTTGCTTGTAGTAGTCTCTTAGGATGCTTTGTATTTCTGCAGTATCTGTTTTAACTTCTCCTTTTTCATTTCTAATTTTATTGATTTGAGTCCTCTCCCCCTTTTCTTGATGAGTCTGGCTAATGGTTTATCAATTGTGTTTATCTTCTCAAAGAAGCAGCTTTTAATTTTATTGATCTTTGCTATTGTTTTCTTTGTTTGTATTTCATTTATTTTTGCCCTGATCTTTATGATTTCTTTCCTTCTACTAACTTTGGCTTTTGTTTGTTCTTCTTCTTCTAGTTCTTTGGGTGTAAGTTTAGATTGTTTATTTGAGAGTTTTCTTGTTTCTTGAGGTAGGCTTGTATTGCTATAAACATCCCTTTTAGAACTTCTTTTGCTGCATCACTTCAGTTTTGGATCGTCATGTTTTCATTGTAATTTGTCCCTAGGTATTTTTTGATTTCATCTTTGCTATCTTCAGTGATCTCTTGGTGATTTAGTAGCACATTGTTTAGCCTGCATGTGTTTGTGTTTCTTACATATTTTCCCCTGTAACTGATTTCTAATCTCATAGCACTGTGGTCAGGAAAGATGCTTGATATGATTTCAGTTTTCTTAAATTTACTGAGGCTTGATTTTTGACTGAAGATATGCTCTCTCCTGGAGAATGTTCCGTGTGCACTTCAGAAGAAAGTGTAATCTGCTGTTTTTGGATGCAATGTCCTGTAAATATAAATTAAATCTCTCTGGTCTATTGTGTCATCTAAAGCTTGTGTTTCCTTAGTAATTTTCTGTTTGGATGTTCTGTCCATTTGTGTAAGTGAGGTGTTAAACTCCCCCACTATTATTGTGTTACTGTTGATTTCCTCTTTTATAGCTGTTAGCAGTTGCCTTATGTACGGAGGTGCTCCTAAGTTGGGTGCATATATATTTATAATTGTTATATCTCCTTCTTGGATTGATCCCTTGATCATTATGTAGTGTCTTTCATTGTCTCTTGTAACATTCTTTATCTTTTATTTATTTTTTTTCTGAACACCTATATTAGAGTATAATTGCTTTACGATGGTGTGTCAGTTTCTACTTTATAACCAAGTGAATCAGTTATACATATACATAAGTCCCCATATCTCTTCCCTCTTGCATCTCCCTGCCTCCCACCCTCCATATCCCACCCCTCTAGGTGGTCACAAAGAACAGAGCTGATCTCTCTATACTATGCGGCTGCTTCCCACTAGCTATCTATTTTGCCTTTGGTAGTGTATATATGTCCATGCCACTCCCTCACTCCGTCCCAGACAACCTGTACCCCTCCGCGTATCCTGAAGTCCATTCCTAGTAGGTCTGCATCTTTAATCTTGTCTTGCCCCTAGGTTCTTCTGACCATTTGTTTTTCTTTTTACAGATTCCATACATATGTGTTAGCATACAGTATTTGTTTTTCTCTTTCTGACTTACTTCAATCTGTATGACAGTCTGTCAGTCCATCCACCTCACTACAAATAACTCAGTTTCATTCCATTTTATGGCTGATTAATATTCCATTATATAGATGTGCCACATCTTCTTTATCCATTCATCTGTTGATGGACACTTCGGTTGCTTCCATGTCCTAGCTATTGTAAATAGAGGTACAATTAACATTTTGGTACATGACTCTTTTTTTTTTAATTAATTAATTTATTTATTTTTTACATCTTTATTGGAATATAATTGTTTTACAATGGTGTGCTAGTTTCTGCTTTATAACAAAGTGAATCAGTTATACATATACATAGGTTCCCATATCTCTTCCCTCTTGCATCTCCCTGCCTCCCACTCTCCCTATCCCACCCTTCTAGGTGGTCACAAAGCACCGAGCTGATCTCCCGGTGCTATGCGGCTGCTTCCCACTAGCTATCTATTTTACGTTTGGCAGTGTATATATGTCCATGCCACTCTCTCGCTTTGTCACAGCTTACCCTACCCCCTACCCATATCCTCAAGTCCATTATCTAGTAGGTCTGTGTCTTTATTCCCGACTTACCCCTAGGTTCTTCATGACATATTTTTTTCTTAAATTCCATATGTATGTATTAGCATACGGTATTTGTCTTTCTATTTCTGACTTATTTCACTCTGTAGGACAGTCTCTAGGTCCATCCACCTCATTACAAATAGCTCAATTTCATTTCATTTTATGGTTGAGTAATATTCCATTGTATATATGTGCCACATCTTCTTTATCCATTCATCCGATGATGGACACTTAGGTTGTTTCCAACTCTTGGCTATTGTAAATAGAGCTGCAATGAACATTTTGGTATATGACTCTTTTTGAATTATGGTTTTCTCAGGGTATATGCCCAGTAGTGGGATTGCTGGGTAATATGGTAGTTCTACTTGTAGTTTTTTAAGGAACCTCCATACTGTTCTCTATAGTGGCTGAACCAATTCACATTCCCACCAGCAGTGCAGGAGTGTTCCCTTTTCTCCATACCCTGTCCAGCATTTATTGTTTATAGATTTTTTAATAATGGCCATTCTGACTGGTGTGAGATGATATCTCATTGTAGTTTTGATTTGCATTTCTCTGATGATTAATGATGTTGAACATTCTTTCATGTGTTTGTTGGCAGTCTGTATATCTTCTTTGGAGAAATGTCTATTTAGGTCATCTTCTCATTTTTGGATTGGTTTGTTTGTTGTTTTGTTATTGAGCTGCATGAGCTGCTTGTACATTTTGGAGATTAATCCTTTGTCAGTTGCTTCATTTACAAATATTTTCTCCCATGCTAAGGGTTGCCTTTTGGTCTTGTTTATGGTTTCCTTTGCTGTGCAAAAGCTTTGAAGTTTCATTAGGTCCCATTTGTTTATTTTTGTTTTTATTTCCATTTCTCTGGGAGGTGGGTCAAAAAGGATCTTGCTGTGATTTATGTCACAGAGTATTCTGCCTATGTTTTCCTCTAAGAATTTGATGGTTTCTGGCCTTACATTTAGGTCTTTAATCCATTTTGAGCTTATTTTTGTGTATGGTGTTAGGGAGTGATTTAATATCATAATTTTACATGTACCTGTCCAGTTTTCCCAGCACCACTTATTGAAGAGGCTGTCCTTTCTCCACTGTACATTTCTGCCTCCTTTATCAAAGATAAGGTGACTATATGTGCGTGGGTTTATCTCTGGGATTTCTATCCTGTTCCATTGATCTATATTTCTGTTTTTGTGCCAGTACCATACTGTCTAGATTACTATAGCTTTGTAGTATAGTCTGCAGTCCAGAAGCCTGATTCCTCCAGCTCCATTTTTTGTTCTCAAGTTTTCTTTGGCTATTCGGGGTCTTCTGTGTTTCCATAAAAATTGTGAAATTGTTTGTTCTAGCTCTGTGAAAAATGCCAGTCATAGTTTGATAGGGATTGCATTGAATCTGTAGATTGCTTTGGGTACTAGAGTCATTTTCACAATGTTGATTCTTCCAATCCAAGAACATGGTATATCTCTCCATCTATTTGTATTATCTTTAATTTCTTTCATCAGTGTCTTATAGTTTTCTGCATGTAGGTCTTTTGTCTCCTTAGGTAGGTTTATTCCTAGATACTTTATTCTTTTCTGTTGCAATGGTCAATGGGAGTGTTTTCTTGATTTCACTTTCAGATATTCATCATTAGTGTATAGGAATGCCAGAGATTTCTGTGCATTAATTTTGTATCCTGCAACTTTACCAAATTCATTGATTAGCTCTAGTAGTTTTCTGGTAGCATCTTAGGACTCTCTATGTATAGTATCGTGTCATCTGCAAACAGTGACAGCTTTAGTTCTTCTTTTCCAATTAGGATTCCTTTTATTTCTTTTTCTTCTCTGATTGCTGTGGCTAAAACTTCCAAAACTATGTTGAATAATAGTGGTGAGAGTGGGCAACCTTTCCTTGTTCCTGATCTTAGTGGAAATTGTTTCAGTTTTTCACCATTCAGGACGATGTTGGCTGTGGGTTTGTCATATATGGCCTTTATTATGTTGAGAAAAGTTCCCTCTATGCCTACTTTCTTTAGGGTTTTTATCATAAATGGGTGTTGAATTTTGTCAAAAGCTTTCTCTGCATCTATTGATATGATCATATTTTTGTTTGTTTGTTTGTTTGTTTTGTGGTACATGGGCCTTTCACTGTTGTGGGCTCTCCAGTTGCGGAACACAGGCTCCGGACACGCAGGCTCAGTGGCCATGTCTCACGGGCCCAGCTGCTTGCGGCTGTGGGATCTTCCCGGACCGGGGCACAAACTGTGTCCCTTGCATCGGGAGGTGGACTCTCAACCACTGCGCTACCAGGGAAGCCCTATCATATGGTTTTTCTCCTTCAATTTGTTAATATGGTGTATCACCTTGATTAACTTGCATATATTGAAGAATCCTTGCATTCCTGGGATAAACCCCACTTGATCATAATGTTTGATCCTTTTAATGTGCTGTGGATTCTGTTTACTAGTATTTTGTTGAGGATTTTTGCATCTATGTTCACCAGTGATATTGGCCTGTAGTTTTCTTTCTTTGTGACACCTTTTTCTGGTTTTGATATCAGAGTAATGGTGGCCTCATAGAATGAGTTTGGGACTGTTCCTCTCTCTGCTATATTTTGGAAGAGTTTGAGAAGGATAGGTGTTAGCTCTTCTCTAAAAGTTTGGTAGAATTCGTCTGTGAAGCCATCTGGTCCTGGGGTTTTGTTCGTTGTAAGATTTTTAATCACAGTTTCAATATCAATGCTTGTGATTGGTGTGTTCATATTTTCTATTTCTTCCTGGTTCAGTCTTGAAAAGTTTTGCATTTCTAAGAATTTGTCCATTTCTTCCAGGTTGTCCATTTTATTGGCATAGAGTTACTTGTAATAATCTCTCATGATCCTTTGTATTTTTGCAGTGTCAGTTGTTCCTGCTCCTTTTTAGTTTCTAATTCTATAGATGTGAGTCCTCTCCCTATTTTTCTTGATAAGTCTGGGTAATTGTTTATCAATTTTGTTTATTTTCTCAAAGAACCAGCTTTTAGTTTTATTGATCTTTGCTATCGTTTCCTTCATTTCTTTTTCATTTATTTCTGATATGATCTTTATGATTTCTTTCCTTCTGCTAACTTTGGGATTTTTTTGTTCTTCTTTCTCTAATTGCTTTAGGTGTAAGGTTAGTTTGTTTATTTGGTAGGCTTGTTTCTTATGGTAGGCTTGTATAGCTATAATCTTTCCTCTTAGAACTGCTTTTGCTGCATTCCATAGGTTTTGGGTCGTCATGTTTTAATTGTCATTTGTTTGTAGATATTTTTTGATTTCCTCTTTGTTTTCTTCAGTGATCTCTTGGTTATTAGTAGTGTGTTGTTTAGCCTCCATGTGTTTGTATTTCTTACAGATTTTTTTCTGTAGTTGATATCTAATCTCATAGCGTTGTGGTCTGAAAAGATACTTGATACAATTTCAATTTTCTTAAATTTACCAAGGCTTGACTTGTGACCCAAGATATGATCTATCACAGAGAATGTTCCATGAGCACTTGAGAAGAATGTGTATTCTGATGTTTTTGGATGGAATATCCTATAAATATCAATTAAGCCCATCTTGTTTAATGTATCATTTAAAGCTTGTTTCCTTATTTATTATTTATTTTCATTTTGGATGATCTGTCCATTGGTGAACGTGGGGTGTTAAAGTCCCTGAGTATGATAGTGTTACTGTCGATTTCCCCTTTTATGGCTGTTGGTATTTGCCTTATGTATTGAGGTGCTCCTATGTTGGGTGCATAAATATATACAATTGTTATATCTTCTTCTTGGATTGATCACTTGATCATTACATAGTGTCCTTCTTTGTCTCTTTAATAGTCTTTGTTTTAAAGTTTATTTTGTCTGATATGAGAATTGCTCCTCCAGCTTTGTTTTGATTTCCATTTGCATGGAATATCTTTTTCCATTCCCTCACATTCAGTCTGTTTGTGTCCCTAGATATGAAGTGGGTCTCTTGTAGACAGCATATATACGTGTCTTAGTTTTGTGTCCATTCACCCAGTCTATGTCTTTTGGTTGGCATATTTAATCCATTTACATTTAAGGTAATTATCGATATGTATGTTCCTATTACCATTTTCCTAATCGTTTGGGTTTTATTATTATAGGTCTTTTCCCTCTCTTGTGTTTCCTGCCTAGAGAAGTTCCTTTAGCATTTGTTGTAAAGCTGGTTTGGTGGTGCTGAATTCTCTTAGCTTTTGCTTGTCTGTAAAGCTTTTAATTTCTCCATCAAATCTGAATGAGATCCTTGCTGGGTAGAGTAATCTTGGTTGTAGGTCTTTCTCTTTCATCACTTTAAATATGTCTTGCCACTCCCTTCTGGCTTGCAGAGTTTCTGCTGAAAAATCAGCTGTTAACCTCATGGGGATTCCCTTATGTGTAACTTGGTGTCTTTCCCTTGCTGCTTTTAATATCTGTTCTTTGTATTTAATTTTTCATAGTTTGATTAATATGTGTCTTGGCATGTTTCTCCTTGGATTTATCCTGTATGGGACTCTCCGTGCTTCCTGGACTTGATTAGCTATTTCCTTTCCCATATTAGGGAAGTTTTCAACTGTAATCTCTTCAAATATTTTCTCAGTCACTTTCTTTTTCTCTTCTTCTTCTGGGACCCCTATAATTCGAATGTTGCTGCATTAAATGTTGTCCCAGAGGTCTCTGAGACTGTCCTCAATTCTTTTCATTCTTTATTCTGCTCTGCAGTAGTTATTTCCACTATTTTATCTTCCAGGTCACTTATCTGTTCTTCTGCCTCAGTTATTCTGCTATTGATCCCTTTAGAGAATTTTTAATTTCGTTTATTGTGTTCATCTCTCTTTGTTTGCTCTTTAATTCTTCTAGGTCTTGTTAAACGTTTCTTGAATTTTCTCCATTCTATTTCCAAGATTTTGGATCATCTTTACTATCATTATACTGAATTCTTTTTCAGGTAGACTGCCTATTTCCTCTTCATTTGTTATATCTGGTGCGTTTTTGCCTTGCTCCTTCATCTGCTGTGTGTTTCTCTGTCTTCTCATTTTGCTTAATTTACTGTGTTTGGGGTCTCCTTATAGCAGGTTGCAGGTCCGCAGTTTCCATTGTTTTTGGTGTCTGTCCCCAGTGGTTAAGCTTGGTTCAGTGGGCTGTGTATGCTTCCTGGTGGAGGGGACTAGTGCCTTTGTTCTGGTGGATGAGGCTGGATCTTGTCTTTCTGGTGGGCAGGCCCACGTCTGGTGGTGTGTTTTGGTGTGTCTGTGGCTTTATTATGATTTTAGGCAGGCTCTCTGCTAATGGGTGGGGTTCTGTTTCTGTCTTGCTAGTTGTTTGGCATAGGGTGTCCATCACTGTAGCTTGCTGCTTGCTGAATGGAGATGGGTCTTGGTGTTGAGATGGAGATCTCTGGGAGATTTTTGCCGTTTGATATTACATGGTGCTGGGAGGTCTCTTGTGGACCAGTGTCCTGAACTTTGCTCTCCCACTTCATTGGCAGAGCCCTGATGGCTGGCTGGAACACCAAGAGCCTGTACTCCACACGGCTCAGAATAAAAGGGAGAAAATAAAAAGAGAGAGAAAGAAGATAAAGTAAAGTAAAATAAAATAATATAAAATTATTAAAATAAAACTTTAAAAATTATTAAGAAAAAATAATTTTTAAAGTAATAATAAAAAAACGGACAGACAGAACCCTAGGGCAAATGGTAAAAGCAAAGCTATACAGACAAAATCACACACAGAAGCATACACATACATGCTTACAAAAAGAGGAAAAGGGGAAAAAATAATATATCTTGCTCTCAAAATCCACCTCCTCAGTTTGGGATGATTCATTGTCCATTCAGGTATTCCACAGATGCCGGTTACATCAAGTTGATTGTGAAGATTTAATCCACTGCTCCTGAGACTCCTGGGAGAAATTTCCCTTTCTCTTTTTGTTCACACAGCTCCCGGGGTTCTGCTTTGGATTTCGACCCACCTCTTCGTGTAGGTCACCAGAGGGCATCTGTTCTTTGCTCAGACAGGAAGGGGTTAAAGGAGCAGCTGATTTGGGGGTCTCTGGCTCACTCAGGCCGGGGGGAGGGAGGGGTACAGATGCGGGGCGAGCCTGTGGCAGCAGAGGCCAACGTGACGTTGCACCAGCCTGAGGCATGCTGTGTGTTCTCTCCGGGAAGTTGTCCCTAGATCACAGAACCATGGCAGTGGCGGGCTGCACAGGCTCCTGGGAGGGGAAGTGTGGATAGTGACCTGCGCTTGCACACAGGCTTCTTGGTGGCTACAGCAGCAGCCTTAGTGGCTCATGCCCGTCTCTGGGGTCCGCGCTGATAGCTGCGCCTCATGCCCGTCTCTGGAGCTCCTTTAAGCAGCACTCTTAATCCCCTCTCCTCACGCACCAGGAAACAAAGAGGCAAGAAAAAGTCTCTTGCCTCTTCTGCAGCTCCAGACATTTTCCCGGACTCCCTCCCGGCTAGCTGTGGCACACTAGCCCCTTCAGGCTGTGTTCACACAGCCAACCCCAGTCCTTTCCCTGGGATCCGGCCGAAGCCTGAGCCTCAGCTCTCAGCACCCGCCTGCACCAGTGGGTGAGCAGACAAGCCTCTCAGGCTGGTGAGGGCTGTTCAGCATCGATCCTCTGTGTAGGAATCTCTCTGCTTTGCCCTCCACACCCCTGTTGCGACACTCTCCTCCAAAGCTCCCCCCTTCTGCCACCTGCAATTTCCCCCCACAAAGAAGCTTCCTAGTGTGTGGAAACCTTTCCTCCTTCACAGCTTCCTCCCCGTGGTGCAGGTCCGATCCCTATTCTTTCGTCGGTGTTTGTTCTTTTGTCCTACCCAGGTACGTAGGGAGTTTCTTGCCTTTTGGGAGGTCTGAGGTCTTCTGCCAGTGTTTAGTAGATGTTCTGTAGGAGTTGTTCCATGTGTAGATGTATTTCTGATGTATTTGTGGAGAGGAAGGTGGTCTCCGTGCCTTACTCTTCCGCCATCTTGAAGCTCCCTCTCCATTCTTTATTTTAAAGTCCATTTTATCTGATATGAGTATTGCTACTCCAGCTTTCCTTTTATTTCCATTTGCATGGAATATCTTTTTCCACCCCCTCAATTTCAGTCTGTATGTATCCCTAGGTATGAAGTGGGTCTCTTGTAGACAGCATATATAGGGGCCTTGTTTTTGTATCCATTCAGAAATCCTATGTCTTTTGGTTGGAGCATTTAATCCATTCACGTTTAAGGTAATTATCAATATGTATGTTCCTATGACCATTTTCTTAATGGTTTCGGGTTTGTTTTTGTAGGTCCTTTTCTTCTCCTGTGTTTCCCACTTAGAGAATTTCCTTTAGCATTTGTTGTAGAGCTGGTTTGGTGGTACTGAATTCTCTTAGCTTTTGCTTCTCTGTAAAGCTTTTGATTTCTCTGTCGAATCTGAATTAGATCCTTGCCAGGTAGAGTCATCTTGGTTGTAGGTTCTTCCCTTTCATCACTTTAAGTATATCATGCCACTCCCTCTGGTTTGTAGAGTTTCTGCTGAGAAATCAGCTGTTAACCTTATGGGAGTTCCCTTGTATGTTGTTTGTCATTTTTCCCTTGTTGCTTTCAATAATTTTTCTTTGTTTTTAGTTTTCATCAATTTGATTACTGTGTGTATCAGCATGTTTCTCCTTGGGTTTATCCTGCCTGGGATTCTCAGCACTTCCTGGACTTGGGTGGCTATTTCCTTTCCCATGTTAGGGAAGTTTTCAAATATAATCTCTTCAAATATTTTCTCAGGTCCTTTCTTTCTCTCTTCTCCTTCTGGGACCCCTATAATGTGAACGTTGTTGTGTTTAATGTTGTCCCAGAGGTCTCTTAGGCTGTTTTCATTTCTTTTCATTTTTTTTTTCTTTATTCTGTTCCACAGTAGTGAATTTCACCACTCTCTTCCAGGTAACTTATCCATTCTTCTGCCTCAGTTATTCTGCTATTGATTCCTTCTAGTGTGTTTTTCATTTCAGTTGTTGTATTGTTCATCTCTGTTTGTTTGTTCTTTAATTTTTCTAGGTCTTTGTTAAACATTTCTTGCATCTTCTCAATCTTTGCCTGTATTCTTTTTCTGAGGTCCTGGATCATCTTCACTATCATTATTCTGAATATTTTTTATGGAAGTTTGCCTATCTCCACTTCATTTAGTTGTTTTTCTGGGATTTTATCTTGTTCCTTCATCTCGTACATAGCTCTCCGCATTTTGATCTTATCTATCTTTCTGTGAATGTGGTTTTTGTTCCACAGGCTGCAGGATTGTAGTACTTCTTGCTTCTGCTGTTTGCTCTCTGGTAGATGAGGCTATCTAAGAGGCTTCTCAGAGGGCATTATTTTTCTATTAGCCTTGTATTATTACAGTAGCAAATAACTGGAGCAAGTGAAGAAAGGAAGGAAGTAGGACAGACAAGGAAATTTCATAAATAGGGTCATTTTAATGGTGCATATAATGTTTTAGACAGACATCTAAAAGGAGAAAAAATATTGAGCTGGCTGTCTTGACCCGAGTGGGCAATTCAAAGGGAGAATCTGATTAAGGGGAAAGAAAGCATGAGCAGCATTAGCAGCATTAGCTACTGGAAATAAGAGAAGTTAAAGTAATAAATCCAAGAGAAATTCGACAAATTAGCTGGACACTACAGAGAGAACCACAATACAAGAAAAGAGGTAGAACCGCAGAAAGGATTGCATTCTTTTGATCATAAAAGTGAGAGTATTCAAGAGTGTAAAAGAAAAAACAGAAGTAGGATCCAGTCACCAGGCACAGTGCACAGTGCTGCTTCGGTTGCCCAGGCAACAGAAGCCTGCTCCTCATGCTAATGATAGTATAATGAGGAAAAACACAGGCAAATGCAGCCAGAATAATTAGAGGTGGAGTCATACCTGGTCCAGGGAGTTTCCTTTAGGGAAGGCTAGGTAGGAATTTGGGTGGGATTAATGTGAGAGGTTGTGAAGGGGATGGATTTATGTGTGAAAGCAGGAAGTCGAGGCTTCTGTAGTGCCTGATAATGAGGAACTAAGTTGGTGGCTACGTCTCCATGTTGTCTCTTGACGCACCTTGCAGTTCACCTGGGAATGGAGAATCCAGACAGCTGGGGCTCGGCAGCTGGCTCTCCTCTCAGGAAGTACAAACACTGATTTTTGATGGAGGAAAAATCGTAATTTACAAAGTTCAACCTGCTCTGCTTGAAATATGCTAATATTGTTTTTTGTTTTGTTTTTACTTAGTGGTCTTGCCTCCCTAGTTACTGAAAAATTTGTTTTGTGTTTAACACTTTAACATTAAAAATATTTTTAATATTGTGAAAGAACTATCTTTACAAATTGTCTCTGATATTTGAAGATACTTTCAAATATCTTTCATATATTAGGAAAAATATTAAAATATTTTACTTTTAAACAGTTGCTTTTTCAGTGGTTAAAGCAGAAATCAAAATGCTAAGTTCTTTAGAACAAGGTTACTCAAACTTTCCTGTGCACAACAATCACCTGGGGATTTGATACAGATTCTGCTGGTCTGAGGTGAGGCTTAAGATTCTGCATTTCTAACCAGCTCCCAGGTAATGCCATTGCTACTTGTCAAGGACCTCTTGCTACTTTGAGTACCAAGAATTTAATTCATTATGGTAGATACCAGTAAACAGAAATGGTAATTTGCTAGTTAAATGCTGACCCCCCCCCAAAAAAAATGGTTCTGATGAACCTAGAGCAGGACAGGAATAAAGACATGGACGTAGAGAATGGACTTGAGGACACTGGGAGGGGGAAGGGTAAGATGGGATGAAGTGAGAGAGTGGCATTGACATATATACACTACCAAATGTAAAATAGATAGCTAGTGGGAAGCAGCCGCATAGCACAGGGAGATCGGCTCGGTGCTTTGTGACCACCTAGAGGGGTGGGATAGGAAGGGTGGGAGGGAGACGCAAGAGGGCAGGGATATGGGGATATATGTATACATATAGCTGATTCACTTTGTTATACAGCAGAAACTAACACAACATTGTAAAGCAATTATACTCCAATAAAGATGTTAAAAAAATTCTCCAAAAAACAATATGCTGACCAAATATAATATTTTTGCTCTGTGCATTTTTTTTTCATTTTTGGAAACAATTTTTGTCATATTTATTGTCTTCTTATAAATTACATAAGTAATGTGTGGTTATAAAACATTCAATAATTACAGAAATAGATGGAGTAAAAGTGAAAAATCCATATTCATTCTCCACCCTTCTCCTCCATCAACCTCTCTCCTCTGTGGATAATACTTTGGTATAATAAACACTTGTATATATAAATAAAAATAAACAAGAGTAGTATAATGCGTACTTTGGTATTTATTGAGCTTTTAAATGCATTTAGATACACAAACATATGTGCAAATTCCACACATATAAAATATGAGAGAATCATATTGTATGGAATTTTCTCCTGCTTGCTTTTTAAAAAAATTATCAACTCCAAATTGACATCTTTCCATATCAGTATTCATTTAATTTTGTGGCTATTCCATTCTGACAATAATTCTTTATTATTTTTTTATTTATTATTCTTTATTATTTCCATTGGTCACTTTTAGAAATAGCAAGCATTTTTACATATATTTTTGTACATATGTGAGTATTTAATTTAGCTAATAGCTAAGTTAAAGTACATTTTAATCTTGGCAAATAATGACAAACTAACTTCCATGAATGTTGGGTGGTAGGCTATTTCTCCACTTCCTTATTAAACACTGGAGATCAGAACTCTTAAAATATTCACGAACCTTATGGACTTTAGTAGTTTTTTTGTTTTGTTTTTTTGTTTTTTGTTTGTTTGTTTGTTTGTTTTTTGCAGTACACGGGCCTCTCACTGTTGTGGCCTCTCCCATTGCAGATCACAGGCTCCGGACGCGCAGGCTCAGCGGCCATGGCTCACGGCTCCAGCCGCTCTGCAGCATGTGGGATTTTCCTGGACTGGGCCATGAACCTGTGTCCCCTGCACTGGCAGGCGGACTCCCAACCACTGTGCAACCAGGGAAGCCCTTTAGCAGTTATTTTTAATTGCATTTCCCCACTTGGGGCTTGAACATTTTTTTCCCATATATTTATTTACCTTTTGTTATTTATTCTTTTGAAAATTGCTTCTATATACTTTTCTCATATCTATCTCTATTAAGTTACTTATGTTTTTCGTATTGATTGATGGGAACTCTTTGTATATGTTGGATATTGACTCTATGTCTAATATATGTACACACACACATTTTTGCCAGGGACAGTACAGCATACTGGTGAGGAGCACTGACTCTGGATTGGCATCCTGGGTTTCACCACATGGCAGCTATATGGCATTATTCAACTTCTTTATATCTCAGTTTCCTCAACAGTATAAGTGGAATAAACTTAATAAATTAAATAAACCTTTAAAAACTTGAGGCTCCCCACTACAATCCATATTACTTACTTTTATGCATTTAGGTCTATTTCTCTGCCCTTAAATATTATGTCTTAATATGTTTTAAAGTTTGGGGGGAGGACAATATAATTTTGTTGCTGTTTTGAATGATATCTTTATATTGCTTATTGCTGGCACATTAAAATGTCTGTACTTTGTGTGTGTTTATCTTACTTTTAGACACCTTGAAAACCTGTCATATTTCTGTCATATTTCTGTCAATTTTTATTTCATTATGTTGAATTTTAATGTAAAATTGTTAAATATTCCCCAGTATTTACTAATATTTTGGTCTTCTTTTCTAGGGCTCTTAAGACTATTTTGAATAATGGGGATTTGTGGTATTCTTGCCTTATTTTATGGGAATACTCCTAACATTTTTATCATTGATGTTTGCCATAGTTTTCCTGAAAACACCATGTCAAATTTAGGAAGTCTCATTGCCCAACTTCCTAATTTTTAAATCTTAAAATCAGGGGTGACTAAGACATTCTGTCAAATACTTTTCCAACAACGATTAAGATGTTTTGCTCATTTATTCTACAGTGATTTAGCATAAAAACACTTCCTATTCTTTTGTTGCTGGTGGTTTTTTAAAATTTGTTTTTGATGATAGCCATCCTAATTGGTGTGAGAAAGGGCTGCCATTTTAAGGAGGTGATCAGAGTAGGCTTTGGTGAGAAGGTGGCATTTGAGACTTGACAAAGGTGAAGCAGATACTTTGGAGAAGAGCTTTCCAGGCAGAGAGAGCAGTGGGTCCCGAGGTAGGAGCCTACCTATTGTGTTTGAGGAAGAGCAAGGAGACCAGAATGACTGCAAGCAGCCTGAGGGGGTGGGAGAGAGGAAGTGAGGAGGTGAGATGGGAGCCCTGGGAGAGTTTTGAACAGGGGAGGGATGATACACTTCCTATTCTTACACTGTTCTTGTATTCCTAAAATAAACCTTCCTCCATCACTACACATTGTTAATATTGCAAGATGTTGACACAGTGAATTTGAAAATATTTTATTCATTATATTTGCACTGAGCTTAATGTCTACCCTTGTATGGCTGCTTGTTAGACATAATATCAGTGGTTTTTATTTTCATGTTTTCTTTTTAATGTGCTTGAATAGATTGTAAATACCAAAGAGATTACTTACTAATTAAAATTTTGATAAAAATCTCCCTCCCAAACAAGCAAATCTTGCTGTCAAATTAGAGTATATGGGGGTACAACGGGTTAGATCTTTGACTATCTTCAACTTTTTCAGTAAATTTGGTTTTTTACTCATGTCAGGGAACCGAGTGGTGTGGGGACACATGAGAAGTGTACTTTTCACCTTCCCTGAGCACCTGGTGGTCTGTGGGGCCGGGACCATGGCCAAGGCAGGTGCATGCAGGTGTCCGTGACCCCTGGCGGCCGCCTAAGGAAAGACCTCTGCACGCAGGAGTTCAAGGTCCTGCGGAGCTGCTTCATCTCCGTGGCCAAGATGACCCTGAAGGGCAGCCGTTAGAAAGGACGGAGTGCTGCACTTATCCATCTGCTGCCGAGGGACACAAAGCCCTGGGCCCGGTACTGATGGCTCCAAGGGTGCAACATCTAAAACCTCTAAAGCTCTTCTGGCTAACAGGACCGGAGACGTGTTAGGGCGAGAACAGGCAGAGGGGGAATGGGTTTTCCAGCATTGCATACATAAGAATTCGGGTTAGAATTAGATGCAATGAACCAACAATAAAGACCACTCTAAAGCCATGGCCGAGGTGTGCATTTATAATTTTAGTAAAAGGAAATAAAGAATTGGGGTGAATTTTTAATCTCTGAAGCCACTGAGAGTAACTCCTTCCTAGCCAATCCTTTGGGCTCTGTCCAGGCTTCTAACCTCAGTGAAACCCACTGCATTCAAGTCCAGTCAAGTTTTCATACATTGTCATCTGGCTTTTCCATCAGAAAGCATGGGGTGGAGAAAAAGAGGGGCGAAACCCTTCTAATCGTAGAGTGGCTCCACCTTGGTGATGGTCCAGAACAATGACCAGTACAAGAGAATCACACAACCCCAATGGTTTCCTGTGTTCATATAGGAAGAGAGCCAAGTGGTGGTTATTTAATATAGTTCAGTGAGGTTTTTAATTTATAGGCCAGAGCAATAAACATGATGTTGGCTGCTTTCCCAATTTGTTCTTTAGTCATAGCAAAGGAGATTTCCATTAAGGGGATCTAATGCCATCTTGAAGTTTTTGTAAAGTTTAATAAATAATCTCAGTTTCAGAGTTAAGTTTAATCACCTCTAACCCTTTAATAAGTAACTATTCTTTCCACATAGAGGCCAGAGGAGGTTGTTGCTGTTGTTTTTCTCTGTATTTGGACATTTTGCCCTTTGCAAAATAATCTCAGAGTGTATGGTAAAACCTCCTGGTGCCCCAATCCATGTCCTCTCAGCCAACTCCTGGATTCACAGCAGCTGTAGTTCACCCCGCTCACACCCTGGACCATCCACACCTCTCTGCTGGCCTCTCTGCCTGGAGGCTTCCTTGGCACTAAGGGAGTTTTCTCAGCCTGCATGGTGCATGCAGGGAAGCGTTAACACTCTCAGTAGCAACCTTCACCCAGTGAACTGGAGCCTGTGCAGAGACACCCCTGCTTCCCTGTCGCTCAGTGGGGCACATTTCTAGCAAGACTGAGGCACCAATAATCTGCTCACGCGCACACTCTTACTGCCTTCCCTTCTCTCCCTTAGTCCCCCCTCCCTTGTGGCACTTCTGGAGTCACCTCCCAAATAAACCACTTGTAGCCATATCCCTGCCTCAGGGTCGGCTTTTGGAGCAACCCAAACTAAGACAGGTCATGAGCAGAGAAAACTGAGGGTGTTCCCTGAAATGCACAAAACTCAGAGCACGTAAAACAATAAAGTAATTTATGTGAAGATAAAAAAATGGCTGGCAGATGGCATTGCTCTGCCAGAGACGGAAAGTTAAAATAAGTAGCAACCAAATACCAGAAATGTGAATAGAGAGAAAGAAAAACTCCCATCCAGGGCTTGGTCTGTGTTTGAAGCACAGAGAAGGTGTTGGTCCTAGGCAAGGGCAATGCCCCCGATGCCCTGGCTTCTTCTGCTCCCAACTGGTTTCTGTCTCTGGCTGCCCCTTGCTCTGAGTGCCCCTTTCTCTGACTTCTGTCCAGAAAGGATGGGTATAAGCCTGTGCTCATTATTTCCAGAGCAGACAGATTTTCATTAGACTCATGTGCTTTTAAGAGCTGGTGTCAGCCGCTTCTCGTGCCCCAGGTCACATCCTCTTGACCCGAAATTTTACAGCAACCAGCTTGGTGAAGCCATCACCTGACAGCACCTTGCATCAACAACAGCAACTATCTCATGCTTTCTGCCCTGCAGCTTCTCTTTGCCATCTCTTAAGATGCCTTCTGGAAGCCACTTAGTTGTTCTGAAACATGTGCAATCCTGGTAGTGCAAGGTCATGCACACCCCCTGGGGCAACTCTTGATCTGTGGGACAAGGAAGCTGATGGATAATTTCTCGCTCGTCCTTCTGGAGGACGATTTTGAGGTGTACTCTCCGCAGCTTCTTAGAGCGCCGCCTGGAGGATTGAGCCGCAATTGCCCAAGGTGACGCTTGGCTTCATAACCCACCTTCTTTGTTATACCCTTTCGTCTCCTACTCCAGTTCCTTGGGATGGAACCACACAGAGTAAACTTCCTGCATACACACTCTGTGTCCAGCTCAGCTTTCTGGGAAACCCAGTACTTCTTAGGTCCACATTCCAGAATGACGAGGTTCCCCGTTTCGCCTTTACCAATGGTTCCTCACACACCTTCCCAGCCTGATTGCTCTTCTGAAACCATCCTGATCTCATCTTGGCTTCCAATGAACAAAGGTGTGAACATCTGAAAATTAGATCATTGATGCTGACTCACTACTGGTAAGGAATTAACCATTCGTAAAGAAATGAAGAAATGTTTAGAACTCTTCTGGATCTTCTTGTTGAATTTTTGAGAACTCTGATAGGCTCATTCCTCAGCTGATGATTCTCCTCCTTTAACTTCCACATTTCCTTGGGATGTACAGTATTTATGCCAGTGGCTATAGATTTTTGTAGGGATTTGTGGATTCGGAAAAATGTTTATTGATATTCACAGCCCTTGGATGGGCACTGTTGAGAATACAGAGGAGCTGAGATGCAGTTGCTAAATTTTAGGGATAATCTAAGGATGAAATAGCAAAAACTTCACACATAATCAGAGCAAGTAAAATACAGAATTCTGTAAGTGTGACAAGTAAATTATTGACAGGATGTTATTGTGGAGAGAGAAATCACATCTGGTCAAAGCTAGAAAGAAGCTGACTTCACAAATTTCTTCACTCAGGGAGTAAAGGATGCTCCTTGATGGATCACGATGAGACCAACAAAGGCAATGGTCAGTTTTGCCACAATGGAAAAAACGCTCGTGCTTGGTTGGCTAAGGCATTTTGAAAGAATATTTTTCAATTTAATTCTTAAACATTTTGGTGGCTCTAGATTTCAAGCTCCAAAGACATTTGAACAAGTGTTGGAATGCTACAGCATTGAATGACATGTTTATCCTCTTCAAGGTTGAGCTTTAGAGTTATGAAATCTATGTTTTCTGAGGTTATAATGTCATAATACATGCATTATTCACGCATTATAACCCTCCATGCCTCTGGGTGTTTCGGCTTGTTTATGAAAATTTCATTGTTATGCACGTGTAGATGGCAGTTTGAATGACCTAGAAAGAACAAGACATTAAAAGTAATGATTACATATTTCATGCCATCCCTAATTAACTGTGTTTTATTTTCTAAGAGCTACAGATGTTATATTACTCATTACAGTCTGTTCAAATATTATTTATGTCACACAAATAGGATGTTTGTTGGCTTAAAATATTTAAGCAAATTCTGTGTGCTTCTTTAAATTAAAAAACAGATAGCAGGGTGTATTATTCATTTTTTTGTGTGTCTATAAAATGAGGAGCTAAACTAGTTGAGGTCTTTAATGCCTTCTTAGCTCAGAGTGTGGTCTTCGGACCAGTGGCATCAGCATCACCTATGAGTTTTTGGAAGTGCAGAATCCTGGGCCCCACCCCGGAACTACTGACTCAAAAGCTGCACTTTATCAAGATGTCCAGTGATTCATAAATACTTTAAGGTTTGAGAAGCCTTGAACTACTTTTTTCTAGAGCTATAATTCTACAGGTTTGAAGAGCTGACATTGGCCTTAATTGCAATAATGTCTGACACATGAGATGCTCTCAAGCCATCTGGTGACCAATGGTACTTAGGTTTTAGAATATATATATTTTGAAATATTAATTTCTAGTATACTTTTAAAACAATTATGTTTTTTTCTTTTGAATGGCTTCCTCCTACACTTAGAAGATTGGCTCATAAGTTTCGGAATATGTGGGCAATCTAAAGAATTACAAATAGAGTAAAATTCAAGAAGAGTCACTCAAGGAAAGATTTCTTAGCAATTCTCAGCTGTAGGTTTTCTGAGAAACATCTGAATTCTGAATATGTTTTCTATTACTAGGTTAAAATATTTTGCTCTATGAACAACATTTAAACTCACAGGTAATTTTCAAAATGCAAAGTAAAATGAGATATCGTTTTCTACTTATCAAGTTGAAAAAATTTGCCAGTATTAAAAAGGTTGCTAATATTCAGCAATCATAAGTAAGTACATAAATAACAACCTGGGAAGATGTACATTTTTAAATGGAACAATCAAGTTTTAGTCCAATATGTGTAGCCTGATACCATTTTATTAATATAAATTATATATATATATATATTTATAATACACACAGATTTCAGAATAAGCATAAGAAAAAGTTGGAAAGAACAATATCACACTCTTAATGGTTACTTCAAGGATAGGGGATACAAGAACAGACTTTTGAACACGTATATGAAACGACTGGTGGAGGTGTGGGGAGACACTGGATTAGCTATCAAAGGGAATAAAAATACATGTTAGAGTAGGCTGTTAAACCATTATCTTTTTAAAAATTTATTTTAATTTTTTAAATTTAATTTTTTTTATATTGGGGTATAGTTGATATACAATGTTTTGTTAGTTTCAAGTGTACAAAAAAGTGACTCAGATATAGA
Source organism: Lagenorhynchus albirostris (assembly GCF_949774975.1). Taxonomy (NCBI): domain Eukaryota; kingdom Metazoa; phylum Chordata; class Mammalia; order Artiodactyla; family Delphinidae; genus Lagenorhynchus; species Lagenorhynchus albirostris. The sequence goes on along the minus strand of NC_083109.1, from coordinate 37,220,462 downwards.
TGTACATATATACATTCTTTTTCAGATTATTTTCCCATATAGGTTATTACAGAATACTGAGTACAGTTTCCTGTGCCATACAGTAGGTCCTTGTTGATTATATATTTTATTTAATTAATTAATTAGTTTTTATTTATTTATTTTTGGCTGTGTCAGGTCTTTGGTGCTGTGAGCAGGCTTTCTCTAGTTGCGGCGAGCAGGGGCTACTCTTTATTGTGGTGCGCAGGCTTCTCATTGTGGTGGCTTCTCTTGTTGTGGAGCACGGGCTCTAGGTGCACAGGCTTCAGTAGTTGTGGCACATGGGCTCAGTAGTTGTGGCTTGCGGGCTCTAGAGCTCAGGCTCAGTAGTTGTGGTGCACAAGCTTAGTTGCTCTGCGGCATGTGGGATCTTCCCAGGCCAGGGCTCGAACCCATGCCCCTTGCATTGGCAGGCAGATTCTTAACCACTGCACCACCAGGGAAGCCTGATTATCTATTTTATATGTAGTAGTGTGTATATGTTAATCCCAAACTCCTAATTTATCCCTCTCCCCCACATTTCCCCTTTGGTAACCATAAGTTTGTTTTCGAAGTCTGTGAGTGTGTTTCTGTTTTGTAAATAAATTCATTTGTATCACCTTTTTAGATTCCACATATAAGTAATATCATATAATATTTGTCTTTGTCTGACTTACTTCACTTAGTATGATAATCTCTAGGTCCAGCCATGTTGCTGCAAATGGCATTATTTCATTCTTTTTTATGGCTGAGTAATATTCCATTGTATATATGTACCACATCTTCTTTATTCATTCCTCTGTCGATGGATATTTAGGTAAAACATTATTTTAAATATAGTGTACTTGTAGGGTATATCTTATTCCTACTGGACATCAAGGAAAGCTGCATTCGTTATCGTGACAGATCACTTTGGGGTGGTGTAATTCATTCTTTTCCAACATTAAATGTTTCTGTTTTTCTCATTACTTGTTTGGAACTCAAATATGGTCATATATAATATCCATGTGCTAGATAAAATGAAGTTATATTTAGACTTAATTCTGTTCTCTTGACATCTTTTCTGCTTTCAATACTGTGAGTTCAATTGAACCAACCTTTAACTCTGCAAACTAATATTCATTTATTAATTTTTTTTTATGTGGACTCTTCACTTTTTGAAATTATTTAGCTACTTCTTTGCCAATGGCAGAATCAGGTTTCTAGTCCTAAGGTATAGGACAAAAAGACATTACACAAGATTTTCTGTGAAAAAGTACTCAAGCCAAAGAATTCTCCTCAAAACTAGAGAACCAATGTGAGTCTGAGCAAATCTACCATGAAAAAATTACTGCGGAAAAAATAAAAACAAAAGCAAGATCTTCTAAACTAAGAATAATAATAAGTAGGTATTACTGCCTGAAAGTTTATGAGTCAGCTGGGTGTGTCTTATGGTCTCAGTGGGCTTCCTCATGCATCTGTAGCTGTTGTGGGTCAAGTGGGCCGCTCTGCTGACCTTGTGGTGGCACTCTCCCATGTTTGGGGGGTCAGCTGACAGTAGGCTGGTCTAGCGTGGCCTCAGCTGTACATGTGCTGTCATCCTCCAGCAGTCTGACTGGAGCTTATTCCCAAGGTGCTGGCAGGACTCCAGAAGAGCAAAAGCGCAAGCTCCATTCACACTTGGGCTGGGAACTAGCCCACTCTCACTTCTGATACGTTCTCTTGGCCTAACCAAGTGCAAGGCCAGCCCAGATGCAAGGCTGGAAAACAGACACAGCCACCCTCTGGTGGGAGGAGTTGTAAAGTCAAGTTAAAAAAACATGAAAGAGGGCTTCCCTGGTGGCGCAGTGGTTGGGGGTCCGCCTGCCGATGCAGGGGACACGGGTTCGTGCCCCGGTCCGAGAGGATCCCGCGTGCCGCGGAGCGGCTGGGCCCGTGGGCCATGGCCGCTGGGCCTGCGCGTCTGGAGCCTGTGCTCCGCCATGGGAGAGGCCACAGCGGTGAGAGACCCGAAAAAAAAAAAACATGAAAGATTGAACAATTAAAACACTTTAGTAATTGATATGTCACTACTTGGAATTAAACTCCTTTTGCATTCAGATCCTCTACTTCACGCACCCCAGGCTTTCTCAGAGGCTTGAGCATTCTTCGTTAATAGGAAGACTATTTCAACATTTAAAAAATGGAACACAGTCCTATTGTGCAGCAATTCATTGGGGGTATTTTATAATGTGTTGTCTATGCCCCGATGTCTGCATTTCCACTTTGAAGTTTAGAGGTTGTCTTAACTCTGGGAATATTGAATATATTTACATAGCAACTTACGAACTTTGCAAGAGTCTATACTTTTCAGACTAAAAAAAATGGAAAAAATTAATATTTGCTCACATATTGGTGTTTATAAAACCCTAGTATAACTTAAGAAAGATGGATTTTACATAGCTACTGATAGGTTTTATTATAGTCATGTCCATGTTCAAGAGTCATTCTTTGAATGATTCATTTATATATCTGAGATTTGTGAGCATATAAACACAGTCTCATGACTCCATGAAACTTATGTTTATATCATTTCTCTCAACCATATGATAGGCCCTCTCCAGTTAAATAAAACTAGCTGTAAAGGGCATAACCCTTAGGAATAAAAAGCCTTTCCAAATATAGTTTTCTAAATTTGGCAGGCTTATTTCAGAAAATGAATCTTGTTTTTAAAAAAATCTGTGATTTGCTTTTGTGAACTTCTCAAGGCTAACAATGACATGAAATCATAGTGTTTCATAGAGATGTTATTTAGTAAAACTGCTAAAGATCAAAACTTGAGATTGAAAAAAAATCCAGAATGTATGCATCATTTTTTTTCTTATCCAGCAAACCCTTCATATATAAAGTGAAATGGGGAATTCTGACAATTCTTAAATACTATAAGAGTGCTACTTGATTGAATTTTAAGCCTCGAGTTATATATTGGGATAATTATCACATATAATAAAAATGAGAAAAAATTACTTGCTTCAGTATGTTATATCCTTTTTGGTCAATATGATATGAAATGGGAATTTTGAAACAAGTATAGTATACTGTATTATTAAAGCCAAATTTAGGGGAATTCCCTGGTGGTCCAGTGGTTAGGACTCAGCCCTTTCACTGCCGTGGCCCGGGTTCAGTCCCTGGTCAGAGAACTAAGATCCTGCAAGCCACACGGCATGGCCAAAAAAAAAAAAAAAAATTAATAATTAGCTAGTTGATAACTTTTATTATAATCTATTTCTGTCAGTGGTCTCTAAGAACAATTAACACAAGAATGCTATCGGCTATTTATCAACAAATGAAAACTTTTGCTCTTGTTCTTAGTGACACTTAAGTGACACTAACTAAAGTCAAATTTAATTAAGTAAATAAACACAGTGGAAGACAGCTATGATTGAGAACTTATATGCTTTAAGTAATTTTTTAAATGCCAAATAATCTGGATCGTTTACCTCTACAAAATGCCCCATGAAGAGCATAATTCCTTACAGCCTAGTTTTTATAGCCAGGCCAAAAAACAAAAACAAAGAAACAACAACAGAAAAACCTACTTTAATTTGTACACTGTTCCATATATTGATTCAGAAGCTAAATATCAATATCAAATTTTGCCAAGGTTACAATTCCTTTATTTTTTATTATTGTTTTTAATTGTGGTAGGATATACATAACATAAAATTTACCATCCTAATCATTTTTAAGTGTATAGTTCAGTGTCATTAAGTACATTCACATTTTTGTGCTAACATCACCACTATCCATCCACAGAACTCTTTTCATTATGCAAAACTGAAATGCTATACCCATTAAACAATAACTCTCCATTTCTCCCTCTTCCCAGTCCCTGGCAGCCACCATTCTACTTTCTGTCTCTAAGAATTTGACAATTCCAGGTACCTCATATAAGTAGAATCATACAGTATGTGTCCTTTTGTGACTGGCTTATTTCACATAAGATAATGTCCTAAAGATTCATCCATGTTATAGCATGTGGCAGAATTTCCATCCTTTCTAAGGCGGAATAATATTCTATTGTATGCATATACCACATTTTGTTTATCCATTCATCTGTCAAAAGACACTTGGGTTGCTTTTACCCTTTGGCTATTGTAAGTAATGTTGCTAAAGACATGGGTGTATCAATACCTCTTTGAGGGACTTACCTGGAGGTCCAGGGGTTAAGCCTCCGTGCTTCCACTGTAGCGGGCCCAGATTTGATCCCTGGTCAGGGAACTAAGATTCCACATGCCGTGCAGCTCGGCCAAAAAAATTCTCTTTGAGACCCTGTTTTCAATTATTTTAGGTATATACCCAAAAGTGGAATTGCTAGACCTTAAGGTAATTCAATTTTTAATTCTTTGAGGAACCAAGATACTGTTTGCTATAGAGCCTGCACCATTTTACATGTCCACCAGCAGTGCCCAAGGGGTCCAGTTTTTCCACATCCTCACTAACACTTGTCATTTTCTGGTTTTTAATAGTAGCCATCCCAGAGTGAGGTGTATTTCATTGTGAGTTTGATTCGCATTTCCCTAATTAGTGCTGTTGAGCCTCTTTTCATGTGCTTATTGACCATTTGTATATCTTCTTTGGAGAAATGTCTATTCAAGTCCTTTGCCTATTTTTATAATCAGGTTGTTTATTTTGTTGTTGAGTTATAGTTCTTTATACACTTTGGATATTAACCCTTTGTCAGATACATGATTTATAAATATATTCTTGCATCTCATGAATTGCTTTTTCAATCTGTTCATTGTGTTCTCTGATGCACAGAAGTTTTTTTTTTTATTTTGACGTAGTTTGGTTTATCTATTTTTATTTTCTTTTTTGCCCATGCTTTTGGTGCCATATTCAAGAATTGTTGCCAAACAATCCATTTATTTTTAGCCAAGTCTGTCTTCTAAGGCACAAAGATGCTTTACAATGCAAATCAATTGGATAACCTGAATTAGTTTGCTTATTAAAAACACAGGCTATTAAAAATGAACAAAATAAAATTGGCGAGCTGAGGTTTTATTGAAACTTCAGCTTTTGAAAAGTAGTAAATTTTATTTAACTAGTAGATGACTTTGAGGCTTTGAATTCATGTCTAGCTCATGGATCCTTTCAAATTGAAACATAACGGAAACCCTTTGAAGTCAGAGTCTATGTATTAGGTTTCTTTGTTTTGGCAAACCACTTCCTACAGTGAGTAGCAAACAGCCTCTATTCAATAAACCCTTACAATAATAAAATAGCCCAGGAGCGGCTATTGATATTATTTACACCATGTTTTCATTTTATGAATGAACAAATTAAGATCCTGCAGGAAAAGTAATCTAAGTGTTCAATATTGAGTACAAAAGAAGTGACTTGCAGATACAATAAAAATGCACAGGTTTAGAAGTTTGGACAGCCTGTCAGAATTAATTGATAATTAGGGGTAATGATGCCTGTGGGATGCAGGTGTGCATATGATGTCACCCTTTAATTGTAAGCAGGTGGTGCAATGGAGACATGGAGATAAACTTTGGGTCTCTAAGAAAATTTATTACAAGAGTTTTCCCTCAATTCTGTAAATGGTCTGAAAACGGTCACCTTGTCCCTTGGGGGCTCCCACATCGCATGCTAAGAGATCGTCTGTGTAAATTGCCATCTTGGCTGACCACATTTTATATTTCTAATTTTATTCTGTAAAATTTACAGTATTTTTGACTGAAGGAGGCTTCTGTCATTGGGTTAACATCCTCTCTTTTTTCAGATGGGAGAACAGAGGCCTAGGAAAGCAGTGCCTTGACACCAATAAACTGCCGGTAATGGGTGTGGTAAAGATTCTCATTAGATTCCCAGATCCAAAAGCTTATATTTGTTAGAAATGTCAGCAGAAACAGAAAAGCGATAACAGTTTCACAATCCAGGACTTGAGTTTCCTCCTTGTCTTGTAGCTTCTGAGAGCTTCTCTCCCTCAGCCATCCACAAAGCCAGAGAATCTTTGGTTTCCAACACTCAAATGCCCCCAAACCTAGTCACAAAGCCATGGGGATCCTAGTCATGGTAACTTCCCCTCATCAGCCCTACCTGTCCTTTGGCTGGTTCCACTGTCACCAGAAACAGGTGAGCTGGACCCCTTTCCCAAGATCCTCCACTCTCAGCTGTCTTTGATAAAAGTGGCTTCATTCTCTAAAGATTAGCATAGCTTGCTCCTCCAAGCATTGCTGTTTCTGGAGTCCCCAAAAAATTGTATCAACAAGGTTGCCAATTTTACAAAATGTTCAAATTCATCTGACTTTCCAAATAGTGGACTGGAAACCTCCACTGGAAAATTAGTGGACATCTGTGAGAGTCAATCTGGGGTTGAAGTAAAATTCTGATGTACTGTGAAATCAGGTCAGTGCATTAGGATTATATTTTAATAGTTATGAATGTGCTAATACATTGCTGTTTTTCAGTGCAAATTGGCAACACTCCCAGACTTCGGGAAACTCTGAAGGAAAGAATTTCAAAATTCCTGTCTAACAAATACGTACAAGAAGTCAAAAAAGACATATTAAGAACCTTGTATTAAAGTACACAGTAGGGCTTCCCTGGTGGCACAGTGGTTGAGAGTCCGCCTGCTGATGCAGGGGACGCGGGTTCGTGCTCCGGTCCGGGAAGATTCCACATGCCGCGGAGCGGCTGGGCCCGTGAGCCATGGCCGCTGAGCCTGCGCATCCGGAGCCTGTGCTCCGCAACGGGAGAAGCCACAACAGTGAGAGGCCCGCGTACCGCAAAAAAAAAAAAAAGTTCACAATAAACCCTAGATTTATGAGTTACGATCTTTTTTTTTTTTAAATGAATTTATTTTTGGCTGCTCTGGGTCTTCGTTGCTGCACGGGGCTTTCTCTAGTTGCAGTGAGCACTGCATTATGATCTTAAATGGGGTCTATTTGCACTGAAAAAGGCAACATTGTTCAATGGTGCAAGTAGCAAGGAGAAAATTCATAAGGAGAGAAGCTCCTCTTTCTTCTTAGAATTTATGATTCCAGTGAAGTCATTGTACTTCCTCAACTGTTTTCAAGATTGCTTATTACAGCAAAAATAGGACAAAGAGATGGGAGGTACAAAGATTCAGATTTCTGTTGGATAGTATAAAGAACTACTTAACAAGAGGCTGCCTTGAGCATCTCATGAAAACTGGGTAAGCAGAAGTTAGAAAACCATCCTTCAAGGATATTGTAGAAGGTATTTCTTAATTGGAGGAGAAGTGTACTCAATGACTTTCAAGGTCCTTTTGAATTTTAAGATTGTGCTGCTACTTTCTATAAGATAAAGCCAAAAGGAGCCCTAGTTGAATGGCTGGTAAATAATATGCCTTAGAAATGAATTCTCACTAACAGCATTTGGAATTTAGCAGAACTAAATTTGAGTTTCTGGAACCCACATAGAGGCTAAGGGATGTCACAGAGTTGGATGCGAAAAGGGAGCTGCAGGAGCCTGGCAGGGTTTGCAAATCCACTGCCCTGCAGGGCCAGCAAGTTCTCTGAAGGCAGCTGTAAGATAGTCATGTGGTGGAGGCAAGCCTCAAAAGATACGTATTCAAAATGTAAAACACTTCTGGTTTTCTGTCTTATCAAATCCTTACCCTAAGCCTTTACATTCAGAACACATAGGGATAAGAGAACTCTGAGACAAATGGCAAAGACCACAGAAGCAATCTTCGTTGGGGTACAACTGCGGCCCATTCCCCCTGAATGTTAGCACAGTTCAATGTAGGAGTTTCCCCGGTATCCAAAAGCTTGTGCAAGGCAAAATCATGTTTGCCTTGGTACGCTTCGGTTTAATCTCACCCAAGGCTCATATGTCATGCCACTTCTCCCCTTTTGCATATGCTCCTCTCTAGGATTCCTGACTCTGGGCAGTGTCTCACATATAGGACCTGGTCTTCTGCCTCCTCTGAATCAAAAGTGACCTAAGCCATATCCTCTTCCCTCTGGGCCTTTTATATATGTCACTGAGTGAATTAAGATTTAAAGACAAAAAGAAACATGCTGTGTACCTCTTCCAGAATGTTTGTAAGATAATTGAGTTTTCTTGGAATGCAACACCATTATCACAAAATCATGCTTCTGTAATTGTAAATCCCATGCAGGTGGTCTGCAGTTAGGGGCGAGAGTCTGACAGTTGAAGGTGTGGTCTGGTTGTGCAGCCCACACCCACCAGATAAGTCACCCCCTCTACATCTAAGTATAAAGTTGAAACTATGTAATGGAGAATTATTTAAGAATCTCTTACTACAATCTTACTGGTTCAACAAAATGTATCTATTTCTTCTGTGGAGCAGCTACTGTTCTCTTGAACAAATGCCATGATTGAAACAGGGATAATATTATACTGAAGCTAACTCATTGTTTTCTAAAAGTTAAAATATTTTCTTTCTTTGGGCTTTTATTAATTTTTGACACATTTTCCTTATTTCTTTTTTTTTCAGCTTATTGATTGGAAATTGTATATATATTTAAGGTGTACAATTTACTCTCTATATATTGATATAGATGATTTTATATATAGAGAGAGAACATCAAGTTGTACACCTTAAATATATATACCATATATATAGTGAATATATATAAACATTAAATATATACAATATATATAGTGAAGTAATCACCAAAATGAAGCTAGTTAACACATCCATCACCTCACCTAGTTACCATTTTCTTCTATTTTTTTCTCTTTTTGCTTTGTTGTGGTGAGAACACTCAAGATCTAGAAGTTTAAATATTTATTGTCCTTGGGGCTAAGCTTATTATTCGTCCGTATTGAGTACAGCTTTGTTACCTTTTTGGTAAGGAGTGCATTTAAGTGTTACCTTACATATAGACTAAAATAATTTTTTAGTTTTTGGAGGAGAAATACTTTAAAAAATTAAGATGTCAAAAGTCTATAATTCAGTGGAGATGAAGTATGAAGACTTTAAGAACTTGTAATCACAACTGCTAAAATTAATTTACCAGAGTCTTCTGCAAACTAACCAGATATTGCTTTTGAGGAAAATGTATCAGTCTACTATAAAATATTTGGATTTATACCATAAAAACCCAAACACAGGGGCCCTATGGTGGCCATTTATCTGACAAAAACCAGGACAAAACTTATCCATCTGCTTCCACTGGACCAAAGCAGTGGAATAAACAAGGAACCAAGTAATTCCAAATGAGTCTAGTTTCAGGGTTTGAAGTGTTATTAGAACACTCTGAACTGCTTCACCTTACAATCTCTAGTGTTCACAGGACACCAAACCAAAAAGAGAGTAAATCTACATTCTGCCGTTTCCTATGCTCACACATTGTTTTCACTCCAAGGACCCTTTTGGGTTTCTTTGTTTGTTTGTTTGTTTTTAATTTTTTATTATTTTTTAATTGAAGTATAGTTGATTTACAATGCTGTGTTGATTACTGCTTTACAGCAAAGTGATTCAATTTTATATAAATATATATATATATATATATACACATTTTAAAAAATATTCTTTTCCATTATGGTTTATTACAGAATATTGAATATACAGTTCTCTGTGCTATAGATGGGATATACAGAATATTGAATATAGTTCTCTTGTTGTCTCTCCATTCTATGTACACCAGTTTGCATCTGCTAACCCCGAACTCCCAATCCATCCCTTCCCAACTCTCTCTCCCCCTTGGCAACCAGTCTGTTGTTCCCTAAGTCCATGATTCTGTTTTTGTTTCATAGATAGGTTCATTTAGGTTGCATTTTAGATTCCACATATAAGTGATATCATATGGTATTTGTCTTTTTCTTTCTGACTTACTTCACTTAGTACGATAATCTCTAGGTCCATCCAAGGACCATCTTGAAAATACACTGTCCTCTCAAGAACAACTACTAATTATGTTTAAAGTCAAGGCAAAAAACAATTCATAGACGGAAAGAACATCCATTTTTTCACACTTTCTCTTCTACCAAGCCTTTTAGCCCAACTGCCAGAGAAGATTGAAACAGAAGTTTCAACTGTTTATGAGCTGTGTCTAACCAATGTTTGGGAGAGAAAATATCACAGGTAGGACTCCCTAACTCACTGGGTAAATGGGGCTTTCAGTGGAAAACAAAAATTGCTTGTAGTCCCTACAGAGGCCACCAACCTCATTTTTGAAACATGGAAGGCAGTGATAAAAGGCATTTGCTTGTTTTTCTCCTCTCACCTCAAACATGCATGTATCACCTCATTCGCAAAAGGGAGAAATAAGCTGAACATTCCACATGCTAACCTTAAAACATACTTCTTAGTTGGGTGGGTGAGGCATCTGGCAAGGCTTCCCGTGTGTCTCCTCCACGGCAGAGGGCTCCTCGCTCTTTAGAAGAAAGAACGGCCCTTCTCTTGGGGCTGGAAAATGGGCAGGAGGCGTCCTGGAGCTGATTCTCTCTATGCTGCCTGCAAATGGCTTCCTAGGAGCATTGCTGAAATCCAGTATCCAGACTGCCCTTGCTGAAGTCATAGTTTATTCCCATCTCCCATTTGAAAATATAGAAAAGGAGAGAGATGAAAATACCTGTGGCTGCTATTAAGTAAACAGCATACAGGATAGCAAAAATGGCCAAAGCAAGTGTGAGATCCACAATGAAAATGATCAGCTTTGTCAACATGTCTGCATTTCTCCTAGTTGACAGAAGATATTTAAAAATTCCCAAAGGCATGCACCATGCACTTATGTCTTTATAAGATGTGGGCAGGAAAAAAGACATTTCTAAACATGTTAAAGTGTGTTGTAATTCCCTGAGGATCTACCAGGAGTGCTGCATAATGAAACTTTTGATTTCCCAACTGATACAAAACAGTGGCTAAAGGTAAAGTATGAGATATTGCTTCACCATGAATACGCTAATGGAGAGATGTCCAAGAATTTTATTTCATCCCCTAACTGTGTAACTGATTCACTTGGATTGTAATTTCCAAGGGTAGGAACACACTAATGTTATGCATTTATAACATACAAGGCTATTATAGAAATCTGATGTTTTTCTTGGAAAATTGAAATGTACCAGTCCAGTGTGAAAGGAAAATAAAGCCATTTTCAAACATGCAAACACTCAAAAAGTCTACCTCTCTTGCGTGTGTTTGGAAAAAAAAAAAATACTAGAGGATATACTCCAATAAAACATCTTTACTGAATGTGGAAAACATACACTTTGTATGTAAAAAATTGTGAATTTAACTAAGAGCAATGAAATTAAATCCCAGAATCACAGCTCAGCAGCAGATATACAAGATAATAAATTCAAATTAGAAAAGGAAGTTAGTGGGCTGCCAGTGATAGTCATTAAGAAGACAGTCACTTTCTTGTATTAAATGGTATGATTAGAAAGCGTGATAATCTAAAAACAAAATGGCCAGTATATTTCTTACTTAACAAGGTAAACGAAAGGTAATAAGAGAATCCAAGAAGAACATAAAGTTGAATAATGAAGCCATGGTACTAAAATGAAGCAAACTAAACTGAAGCATGATTCTGAATAAGTGATGGGATATAAGAAACGAGAATCTATTTGTCCTTAATATTCAGAAACTTCTGCTTCAAGTAGCATTAAGTGTGGGATTGCATTTCCAAAGGGTTTAACCACACTGCTTGATTTTACAATGAATATTTTCAAACTCATAATATTCTAAATGCTATCAACTAGTTTTACATTTATAGAAATCTAAAACACAACAAGAATGTTTAAATTACGATAGTGACAGAACAGAATGTTTAGGTTATAAACCTTGACAATTTAAAAGTAACGATATAGCCAAATAAAATTGGGAGGCATACTGAGAGAGATGACAAGAAGTGAAGAAGTATTGATTTCTGTATCTTGCATGTGGAATTCAAGGGATACTGTCCAATAATTTGTGTGAGAAATAAAGATTAGGTATACTTTTAAAAATAATAAGACATAATAATATGTATCCTCACAACTATGTATGCTCTTTTTCACCTAAGGTAGAAATAAATCGCTTCATGATAAGAAATAATAATGATAATAAAGAAGGTCAGTGGGAGAGTTAAAAATACAAATTTAAGAAGATTTGTAAGATAGAATGGGTTATAGAAGGTGTTGCATTCTTTTTTTTTTTCTTTTTTTTTTTTGGCCTCGACCCACAGCTTGTCTTTGTTCCCCAACCAGGGATTGACCCTGTGCCCCCCTGCAGTGGAAGTACAGAGTCCCAACCACTGGACTGCCAGGGAATTCTCAAAGGTATTAAATTCTTGATTTTCATGGTAGGAAATCAACAGATACTGTTTAAAATTGGTAAATAACAAACTAGACTAAAAGTTTATTATCTAGACCTGTGTTGTCCAATCTGGTGGCCCCTAGTCATATGTGGCTATTGAACTTTTGAAATGTTGCCAGTCTGAATTGATGCATGCTCTAAGTATGAAGTAGACTTAACATAAAAAAGAATATAAAATATCTCATTCATATTTTTATATCGACTATATGTGAAATAATAACATTTTGGATTGTGGGATTAAATAAAATACATCATTAAAATTATTTTCATCTATTTCTTTTTACTTTTTAAAATGTGGCTAGACTTGTTAAATGTGGTTCACATTACATTTCTATTGGATAGCACTCATCTAAAATTTTAGAGCTAAAAACCAGGAGAACCCAAACTAAAAAATGTTAAAAATAGTTCTCTCTGGAGAGTAGGATGGGGTGGAGTGAAAGATTTTATATTTTCATTTTGTGCCCTTTGTATAGTCTGAATTTTTATTACCAAGTCCATTCAGTATTTAAATAAACATTTACTTAAATACAAATAAAGGATAATGTTCAGTAAATAAAGATTATGATATATTTTAAAAGAGTGGATTAGGTGGAGGGATGAGAGATAGAAATGGAAAGAACAAAGTGAGATGAGTAAAGTAGATTAAAATGTGAAAACAACACAGCTTTGAATATGTAGGAAAAGAAGGAAAGGGTTGGTAGGTAATTATAATTGGGAAGGGAGGTTAAAATTATAAAATGTATCATTATTGATCAATAGTGCACTTTTCAGTTTACAGCTCAATTTTACGAATCTTTGGGTAGTTTCCTACAGATTAGATTATGTAAAATAATTAGTAGATGATGGCATTGTGATGTTTAATACAGGTGTATCTAGCTTTATGCTTAAGTAATACATACATGCTCCAATTTAACAAAGAGAGAGACTTGGTTGTAATGGGTCACTTTACTAAAGAAGCTTGGCCTTAAATAAAAGAACCAGCAAAGAACTTCAGAACTATACATCTTTAAATATTATCTTGTAAATTCAAAACCTTTATTTTACAAAGCTTCTAGAGAAGTAACAACATCAGGGGAAGAATGTGGGTTTTCTATTATAATTGCAATTTAAAAAAATTAATAATATTAAATTTACAAACAGCATTTAATAAAATAAAGTGTATATTCAAAATTTCTCAGACACATTAATTATGTAAAATTAATTTTAGTACTAATTGGAAAAAGTATTGTGAGTTCAGTCTTTTCTTCATAACAGAGAGTATGTTTTCAGAGGTCACTTTGGGGAAGAAACTTCTCCTCCATTCCATTAAGGATTTGTTCCATCAAAATGTCTGTAAATTTTTCAGAAGGGTGGGCAGAAATGTAGCATTGATATAAACAAACTGTCATTTTGAATCACTGTTTTTAAATTTTCTCCATAGTGTGATTTTACAAAAGAGAGAAATACATTCCACTTTCATTTTTATTTGTCTTTAATTTCTCATTAGAACATCATTTCTTTGGCTATTGTATTTGTATACCATGGCCTATGTTGACAGATTAAATTTCCTCAGTCTTTGACATATTGAGATATGTTGGTAAATTTTTACAAAAATAATTTATTTTAAAGAATACGTTTTGTTAGGAAAAGGGAAACGGGAGATTAAGGCATTAGAGGACATCAAGAGATTCAAATAAAGGAAGGAATATGGAAAGGGTTGGGCTAAGAGAAGAGTATATAGCAAATCTCACCAGCTCTGCAGGCTTAAAGCTCAGTGTGCCTGGCTAGTGTGAGATCATGAGGGCATAAATTGGAATTGTGGCTTTTTGTGTCTCTCAGTGTAAAAAAGTGAAATGACTTTATATGTAGATTGATATCTGGCTCAAGACTAAAAGAATCAGAGAAATTCTTGTCATCAGACACAAGGATCTCGGGTTCTTATCCTAGAGAAGATTTATGTAGAAATCGTTAGATCTAGAACCAGTCAGAGAAGAGAATAGTGCTTTAACGTATAAAGATGCTTGCTGACATGCATTTTTATTGATGGATAGGTTTCTTCTTTATGAAAATCAGATTTTATTTTGACGGTCAAAAATCACATTCAACTCTTCTTCCTTAGGTACTCCCAAGATACATTTCCAATTATTTAAAACACATTTTAAACCAGCTGCTGTCGAGACTTCAGTCGATTTTGAACTACTGCAGTGTCTCCTGGAGCTAAATCATACATTTAGTATCTCTTACCTTTCAGATCATCAAATCCTATAAGACTTACTATAAATCTCTGCACTTCCACTCCATAATGACCTGGGCAGAAACATTCTGAATTAAATGATGCTATGACTTGATTTATGTACATCTGGACTTTCAACCCAATGGCTTCCCAGCACTCTATCAATCTCCATAAAGTCCTGGTAACATACTTGAAAAGAACTGCAATGCAGTGAGTTAAAAATGAGGCCTGGGTTTTTGCCAATGTTACAAGATAAGAAGCCGTGTGACCTGGCCCATGCGGTGTAGCTGGTGGTGGAGGAGTGATTGTACTCTGGGCTCAGCAGACCCCCGGGAGCTCTGCTGCTTGCCCTCTCTAGTTAACTGCCATAGCCTGAAATGACTTTTTTCCAACATGCCACTGCTGAGAAATGTTGAGAGGAACTTAGATGCTTGGACTTCTTTACTAATTCTTTTATGATGTTAAGTTGAGGCTGATAGAGCATGCTTGCATTTTTACCCTATTAATTTATTCAGATAGGAGCCTCCCTAAGCCTAATATAATATAATTCAATAAGTCTGAGGATTGTTTTATTGTTCCCAATATTAGGTGACCTTCCTCTCTCAAAAGGGATTAAACCATCTGATCCTACTGATATCAGGCTTGACCACGTGGCTTGCTTTGGCCAATGAAATGTGATCAGAAATGCTAGATGCCAGTTCTGAGCAGAAGCTCTAAGAACAACTGTGTGGTTTCACCATCATTCTTTCCCCACAGCCACTGAGCTGTTAGGTCCTTCAGCTACTCCTTCAGCCTGAGTGGGTTCTGGATAGAAGAGCCAAAGCTCTATGATTGATGTGTAAAATGACGTGTAAAGTGTTGTAAGCTACTAAGATTTAGGGGTAGGGCATGTCTCTTGTAGTGTAACTTAGCCTAAGCTGACTGACACAATCAGCATCCTTTATAGAAACTGTAAGTACAGTCTGAGCATGAATAAACCAAAAAAGGTCAGCAAAGTCACTCTCTTTGGCCAATGAGAGTGAATCTTCTTTCTCAAAATCTCTGCATTCCTGGCCTATCCTCCTTGTTTGTCCTTTGGAAAATATTGGAGACCGGGAATACTGCATTCAGGAATGCTAAATGTCTGTACTCGAAGGGCCCTGGTAATCTCCCCTTTTCTTATCAGATTGGAGACAGGTCTGGAGTCCCAAAGTCTGGAGATCTTTCTCTTCCTGTTTCATCACTGATGCCAGCACTAAGCCAGCCACGAAAGACTTCTCAGGCAAGAACTTACAACTGCAGAGATTCTTGGAAGAGTAGCCTGACTCAATTTATAGTGGAGCCTGCAGAGATAAGCATGGGCATGCAAATCCAAACAGCATACTAGTCAAGTGAAGAGAATTATCTGTGGGAGACCAGCTAGACTGGTACAGTCTACATGGCACTTAAGAGTCAAGGGGAATGTAATTCTGACAATCTGGGATTGTCCAAATCAAAACGGAATGTCATTCAGGGAAGACCATCAGGCCACAGATCATTAAGACCTTAGGTCTAAATTTAACTCCATGTTTCATAGCTTATGACATAAACTGTAATCCCCATTTTTATCTCTAGAAATGACTGCACGAGTCTTTCAGCCTGCCTGGGTTTTCATTCCAGCTAGGCCACTTTCTGGTTGTATACCCTTGGGAAGCTACTTAACTCTTTTGTACTTCAATGTCCTCTGTTGGGAAAGGAGGACAATAATAGTACCTACCTCATATGGTTATTGCAAAGATTAAATGAGGTAATAGAGGTAAAATGCTGGAAAAGTACCTCAAGTACTCAATGAATGTAATCATAATTGGCTATCTTGCCTATCTCAAAAGGTTGCCAAGACAATCAGGTGCCTAGAAAGAACTTTATCAACCTGATGAAGCATTATTTTTCTTGTCTCTTATTTCCACTTGGCTGTACAACACAACTTATTTTTCTCTGACTGGGACTCTTTGAGGGGTAGCGATAATTTAGGATGCTTCATGGATTCATTCAAGAAGACCAAATCTTTTGAGACCATTGGAGTCAGAAACAATTTGTCTCCACAAATCAGTCTTAAAATGCATGTCAAATGTGGTAAGATCTTCACAATCTGGTTGATTATTTGTGTCAAATTTTTAATCCCAAGGTGACCTTCTTTCCACACCTGGAGCTCTTCAAACCATGAGGACAGATTTCACAAAACTAACACTAAAATGATGAATCCCATCACAGAGAAAAAAGAAACAAATCCATTCTCCATGCACAGAACAATGCTTTCAAGATTCTTTGCTATTTATTAACTATCCATATTGCTCCCCTTTCCTCTAGCATGGCTAATGCACCTTTTCAAAGACATTCTGAATTTCATAAGATTTTATTGAAAATTGCCTTCATCTTACTTTAGGAAGTTAAAGAATTATTTCATACTAATTTTTTCCCCCAAAAGATAACTGTGGAATAATTCCACCAAAAGTTGTAGAAATCAGATGCCCTCTGAGGAGATTTCCACCATTCTGTTTTTTTGTTTGTTTTTTTATTTTTTGTTTTTTGTTTTTTCGCAGTACGCGGGCCTCTCACTGTTGTGGCCTCTCCCGTTGCAGAGCACAGGCTCCGGACGCGCAGGCTCAGCGGCCATGGCTCACGGGCCCAGCCGCTCCGCGGCACGTGGGATCCTCTCGGACTGGGGCATGAACCCGCGTCCCCCGCATCGGCAGGCGGACCCTAAACCACTGCGCCACCAGGGAAGCCCCATTCTCTGTTTTTAAAGACCTTTAATCCCATCAGGTATTTACCTCTTCTGCTTGTGGATTAAGACATCTTTTCAAGCCAGTTGAGAAATATGAGGTATCTATTGAATAGATATCCTTCCTTGCAACGTCCATGTGAAAATGACATGTTGTCTTTAGGGCACAAAAATTGAGCACTTAAACTCAACTCAATGAGAGAATGAGAGTGATGGCTGCAGTTCAGACAAGAGAGATGAAAAGAAAAAAAAAAAACACTGCCGTTTCTGGAAGAATTCGGAAGCTAGGGATATGTTTTTGTCCTGTGTTGTCTTCCTCCTCAGATTTTCCGGGGCATTATACATAGCAATAGCGCCATCTATTGGCCTGTTCTACCTGTTGATTTGCTGTCCTGAAGATTTTTGGCAACTACTGAACTGACAGGTGTGGAAGAACAAAGCTCATGGTTTCACTTTGAACACCCTACTCTTGTTTTCTACTGAGCAGCTTCGTTGTGCAGTTTTACAGTTAGTTCAGTAGCTCACCGCTATTAAAAGGAAATGTTAAGATAAGCCCATTTCTTAGCTCCTAAACTCTCTCTTCTTCAAAACTAAGTTGTATAAGTACCATAAATAACAAATTCTTATTAGTTTTTCTGTTACAGTATAGTGTCAATAAATAAGCCATCTTGGCGGCACATAAACTTCACTGTTTAATAACACTAGCTAATTAACTAACCCAATTCAGTTTTATTCCCTTATCCTCAAGTGTTTCCTGCTTGCAGGAATAGACATAGTAAACTTAGATTTATCAGTTCATATTAACTTCTTGTTTAAATGGAACTAGAGAGTTCACTTGGTACATGCATGCAATAGAATCTTGGAAGAACTTTATAAATATATTATTAATTTAAAGATTCCCCCCAAAATAAAATAAAATAAAATTGATGCATCAAGGGAAAAAAAAAGATCCCACTAGGAGAAAGTATGGAAATTCTGCTTTCTTACTATTTTTGCTGAATTGTGAAATTGATTGACCAGATGAAATATAAGTCAAAGATTCTTTTGAAGTTCAGTGTAAAGATCTCTGGACCAAGACAGACTTCTAAAGAAATCATCAAAGTGAACGCTAACAACCTCACCGCAGCTTCCTGATGTTTGATTACGAAAAGGCAATTACTCACACACAATAAGGGATTGATGAATATTTGAAAAACAAGGGAAGGGAAGAAGGAACGCAGACAAGGACTAGGTAACCATAGTGCATGTAGATCAGGCTCAAAGCAGAGCCTGAAAGAGAGATCCATGTGTATATGAAGTACCGAGGGCACACTCTTCAGGAAAAAGCCTGCAACGAAGGAGATAAAGCAGGATAGCAAGGACGTGGTCTTAGGTAAGAGCTAGCCTCTGCCCAAATCCACAGGTGAGCTCTGGAGTATAAGCTGCATCACAGATTTGAATTCCTCTATCAGTCAATCAGTGGCTCTAAGTTTGTCTCTGGTTGCTTAGGGGAAAGATATAAACTTCCTTGGCAAGGCACTCCTTATACATGCTGGGCAATTGTCTACAGGAGTAGCTAGTAGCCATTAACATCTAATATTCATAGCAAATGAGATGGGCACACTGGCTCATCTGAGGCGTCTGGGTGGGGCTCTGAAGTATGTTTCCACAGTGTGCCATTTGTCATTAGCTCTACCTTCATAATAAGGGGAGCTCTTGGCAAATGCTGTATAACATGTTGTTAGTCGTTGATGCTCATCACCCTTATCTGTCTTCATCCCATACTTGCCTCTCCTGTCAGTCCTCCCCTGTGTCCTTTGCCTTCATATGGTCCCTGAGTAGCAGCCTTCTGCTTTCCACTGCAGGGTTGTCTCAAGTCTGCCCTCAGACCCTAGGCCTTCCTCCTCTTTCCTCTTCCCCTTCACTCAAAGGGTCCTGGTGCATACCCTTTCTTGCATATCTAGATATAATCTAATATATTATCAGTCAGTTAGATTTACAGAATAATATCAAGCCAATTGTTTAATCCATAGCAGATGGATTAAATTTAACCAGACTAGTTAGAAAAAGAATCCCTTCAACCCCGGTGATTAATTAGAGGGTTTTTATTTTCTACCAAAAGTCATGAGCAGGGGCTTCAACTGTTTCTTCTGTAAACTATAAGCGCCGAATCAAATTTAACCCTAGACTAGGAGGCAAGGCAACATAGAAAAATGACCCTTAGGCCTAGAATCATATAACTTATAACAGTTTTAAAATAGATATAAGAAAATTTATCCAAACTACCTCACTGTATTAATCAATGTCTCAACAGCAACCAAATAGAATATTCAGAAAAGGATACTTCCAGAAGATTCTGCTAACAAAGAGGATGTCTACAAAACTGTGGCAGTAGGGAAACATGATAGGGAATAGAGTTGGTTACAGCCGAAACAACGAAAGAAGTGCGTGGTCAACAGAACACAGGAGAGAGTCCTATAGAAATGACTTCCTTTCTGACAACAGGTCTCAAGCTGCTACCTAATTAATACTTATTTTGAGTAGGGACAGCTATGCGATAGATGATATTGTAGGGGAATAGGGAAAGAATGTTCTGGGACAGGCTGTGGTTCTAATCAAATCTACCTCTTCCTCTAAACATGTTTTTCTTTGTGCCTCACATGTATGTCTGCATTTCTGGGCTTTAAGAAGTTGGTATGGTTCACAACTAAATTCCTAAAACCTAAGTTCTTATTTGGAATCAACAATCTCTGTGTCTGTCCTCCTTTAGTACTGCCACCAGACTTCCTGTAACTTGTTTTGCAGCTGTGATAGTGCACAGTCATTTTACTGCAGAATTCACAGTTTGGGGCAACTATATATCATAGTCTAAGGTTTGAGATCGTAGCTCCTTTCTTCTTTGTTTGTTTTATTTTTAAAAATAGAGATGCAATTCATATCATAAAATTCACCCTTTAAAAGTGTACAATTCAGTATTTTTTGTATGTACATGATGTTTTATAACCATCACCGCTAATTCCAAAACATTTTACGATTTCAAAAAGAAACTTTATACCTATTAGCAGTCACCCCCCATTTCCTCCTCCCATAGTCTCTGAAAACCGCTAGTCTACTGTCACTATGGATTTGTTTATTCTGGACATTTCATAAAAATGGAATCATACAATATGCTGTATTTTATGTCACTTATGGTTTATGTCACCTAGAATGATGTTTTCAAGGATCATCCATGTTGTAGCACGTATGAGTACTTTATTTTTATTGCCAAATGATACTTCATTGTGTGGATACATTTTATTCATCCACTCATCTTCTGATCAATATTTGAATTGTTTCCATTTTTTAGCTATTATGGATAATGATGCTATGAATATTCATGTGCAAACTGGTGTGCACATGTTTTCAATTCTTTTGGGTACTCTTTTCTCTTTATAGATGGAATATTGTCCCTTCTGTTTATCATTCTTCCTTTTCTGGTGTGTTTCAAGACAGAGGAAAAAAAATAAAAATGCTTTTACTATTTCTTTACTAATCAGAAATACCCTTATCTTATCTAAACCACAGATATGAAAACCAAAGTCCAAAGAGTTTACATAAATCGCTCCAGGGCACCAGCCAGTTAGCAATAGAGCTGAGAGTAGAAGTCTCTGACTTTACGAGAGCACTTTATTCCCATTTTCCCTTATGTTTCTCTAATATCTTGATTCATTTTTAATTTAATTTTTATTTTATATTGGGGTATAGTTGATTTACAATGTTGTGTTAGTTTCAGGTGTACAGCAAAGTGGTTCAATTATACATATATCCATTCTTTTTCAGATTCTTTTCCCATATAGGTTATTACAGAATATTGAGTAGAGTTCCCCGTGCTATACAGTAGGTCCTTACTGATTATCTATTTTTTGATTCATTTTTTTCTCTTAAATCCTTCAGTTAGCTATTGTTTCCTAATAAAATACCTCAATACCTAGTGATACAAAACATCAGCCGTTTCTCATTTCTCATGAGTCTTCTGGGTGGTGTTGCTGATCTGAGCTGGGCTTGGGGGGGCTCCCGCATTCATCTCAGCCCACTGCTGCTCTGCTGGGTAGGGTACTGATGGTTGCTGTGCTCTGATACACCTGAGATCTTGGCTGGGATGACTTTTCGCTGCTTCTCATGGCCTCTCATCCTCCAGGAGGCTAGCTTGGATTTGTTCTTATGACAAAGGCAGGGCTCCAAAAGAGAGGAAAAATTCACAAGTTCTCCTGAGGCTCAGATCTGGCAGGCCATTGCTTCCTCTACATTATATTGATCCAAACAAGTACAAGGTCAGACTCAGATTCAAGGTGGGGAAGAAATGGATTCCACCTCCAATGGGAGGAGCTACAATCTCACATTGCAAAGGGTGTGGATATAGGCAGAGTGAAAAATTGGGGCCATTTTGCAATTAATCTACCACAGTGCTCGTGCTAAGAAGTATCTTGTAATAATCATATGAAAGTTGACAGGGAAAACAGAGTATCAAGCATAGGGTATAGAGTTCTTACTGGAGTAAAATACCTATTCAGGCTTTTCTATGAGCACTTGATTCTAGACAGATTAGCATGCGTGATGTCTTGACACCTACCCTGCATTCTCCTGGTCTCCATCGTTGTTTTGATGGTGACTGTTCTATGATATGGAAATTCTGCCTTTCCAAATTCTTCCCATGCTTTGACTACCAAATTTGAACTCTCATTAGTATCCAGAGTGTCTTCTTATAACACAGTCCTATAATAAATGTACTCAGCTACCCACCATATCCTCCTGCCCCACTGGACTGAAAGCTCCTTGAGGACAGAGCTATTGCTTAATGCAACTTTGTATCATCTAGCCCAATGTCTAGCACATAGAAGCATCCTAATAAATGTTTGTGGAATTAATAAACTAATAAATGAAGCCCTAACTGCCTTCTTTAGCACATTGTGGTTTTTCTCCCATGATTCATTTTACAAATTATCTTTAACACTCACTTCACACTTCTCCCTTTGCAGTACATTGTGCACTATGTGTGTGTATAGATACACACACACACTCAGCACACATATATCTTTGTGTGTGTGTGCACGTATATGTATATACATATATTTTATATGGTTATTTTATTATTCTATTGCTGTTTGGCTTCATTAGCTACCTAGTAATAAATAATACTCTTTTTTAACTCGAATTCTTAATTTATATTCCACTTTTTCTAAAAAGAATTTGAGGTGACATATTTTTCAAAGATCAAAACAGGTCATTATGAGTAAACATTGAAAACAATAGAGGAAACATTTTATGTTAAAAATGTTCTAGAAACCTGATTTATTACAGGTGTTTTAGCAACTATGGTGAATACAGAAACAAAACTGGAGGTCACATTTTCAGAAAACCTCTTTTAGGAGGAGTTTGTATGAATTCTTATATAAGGAACATCACAGAATATAATAGGTGTCATCTATAAATGTAGTTTTGTAGAATAAGCAGCAACATGTTGCACATGGTCATTTTTCATACTGACCTTTAATTAAACCCAAATTATTAAATCAAAGCTTAGTGAAGGCTTTTCTGTGGAGAGCCAAGCTGGAGCAGTCTAGGAGGGCTTGTCTCTGGAGTATACCAACTCAACATAATGATAGAGTTTTAAGTATATAGGCTAACAAGGAATTGTCAAGGTCCTGGAAATTTTGCCCTCAAATATCTGCAAACTTACTTGTTATTTGAAGGTTTCCAAGATCAACAGATTCAACACTGAACTACCTAAAATGTGCCAGAAATACAGGGTTTCATCACTGACTAAAATGTGATCCACAATAAAGTTCAGATACAAATTACTAGGACATGATAATATTGACATATTTTTATAAAATATGTTAGAGGGCTTTATGTTAGAACTTATGTTAGAAGGCTCACTGCAGAATACAAGAGAGTTAAGGAAATGGTTCCAAGGAATATTTCACCAGGTATGTCTGCTCACGTATCTAGATCATGTGTCCCTTATGAGTAAAATTTATTCTTATATCCAAATTGCTTTATGTTTCCCATAATTCAATAATGCAGTCAATGAATCCATGTTGAATGAATGAATCAATCAGTGAAGACCTCGGGAGATAGGATTATGCTAAAATGGGGCCACTGTTGGTGGTAGAGATCTATGGTATTAAGAAGGTGGATGTTATTTTCTTTCTCCCCATCCATTCTTAGCCTCTCTCCTCTGCTCTGCGCCCCAGGAGCCTGATCATTCTGGTTGCATTAGCTGCTTCTCTTGTCATTTGGTGCCCTTTTGGATTTGGCCAATGGAACACTCTGCCAGAGATCACAGTGAGAAAAGAGCTCAGGGCACTTCTTTCCTACTCCCTGATGGCTTTGGTTTTTCAGTTCTGGAAATGGCTGAATCCATCAATAATTATAGCATCCACCTGGCAGCCCATCAACCACAGCTGCATCAGTAGCATCACCACTGCCCTGTATCCTTTCAAACCTGTGAGTGATAGCAGCTTCTTACTATTGCCAATCTCTGCATGCCTCATCCTTCCTCACTGTTTTTTTTTAATACTGCCCATACCTCTGTAAATAGTCTCTTCCTTGAATCATCTGAATAACATGCTGATTCCTGCTAGGACTCTGACTAAAAGAGTAGGGGATGCTATATTATAATTGAATAGGAATTTGCAATAGATTATTTGTAAGTACAAGGAAATAGCAATGAGGTTAGGTATGATTTTAAGATTATGTAATCTGGTTGTCTATTTAGAAAATGATGGTGAATCTCGGATTACTTACTTGGCCACTAGAGAGGTGAAATATGAGTGGGGCAAGATTCAGGTATTGCAAAGTAAATATTAGTGGGACTAAAGAGGCAAGTCAGCACCAATCTGGGTGTGTGAGTGTGTGTGTATGAGTGTGTGTGTGTGAATCAGATTAAATGAAGGGGCAAGGAAATCTGGATATTTGTTTTCTCACGAAATATGCTTGAGTAAGCCACTGTATTTTAAGGTACATGTCAGGATAAGAAACCATATGAACCACTTTTTAACTTTTATAACCTGTGACAAGGGATTAAGTGGTAAATATTCATTGAGAATTAACGGGCAAGGTGGTGGCCACAAAGGAGGAGCTTGTGTTTTCTTTTCTTTTGTTTTTCACCAGCCAGAATGTATCTACTTTTCTCTCTCTCCTGGGAGCTGCCACTACCAAGCCTATCAAGACCATCACTTAGAAACTCTATAAAGTAGACAGTTTTTTTCTTTATAACTCTCCAACTGCATCTTTCATAATGTGATTCAATCAACAGTTCAAATTAATGGAGGGAGAGAGAAGAGGAGGGTCTTAGCCTGAAGCCAGCAGCCACTCTGATACCGTCTGGGTCCTTCCTGTGTGCTCTGCTTTCCCTCCTCATTTGAACATTCCTTCGCACCCAGGGTTCTGGTTAGGATGAAGTGAGATAATCTTACATGAAAGCCCCCAACACTGTTCTCGGGCCAGAGAGGGCTACCGGTAGTTTTCTTTTTTCCTCTGTTGTGATGAACCAAGGTGTGGAGCCTGAGGATAGAGAGCTGAGTTTCAATCCAGCCTCTGTCTTATTAGCTCTTGAGAACGTTACTTGATCTCGCAGAGTTTCTGTTCTTCCTCTGGAAAATGGGAGGATATTATAGCACCCCAGTGTGAGAGGACATGTAATCCACATATAATAAACACCATGCTCTTCCAAGTCTCAGTTTTCTTATCAGGATAGTTCTGATTCCATTGGATTTTTAGCTTGGAGTAAATGAGATAATACATGTGAACTGCCCTTCACCCAACCCTCATGATTTTGACCTACTAGTGACAGATCATATGGCACACAGAACAGAGCAGTGGGAGGCAAGGCTCCCGCCTAGTGACACTGAGGATAGAAGGTCCATCAGACTAACTGACATTTCATTTGGTCCTTAAAAAGCAAGAAAGAAATTTTACAAGTGGACATGGGCAAAAGCATAGGCATAAAGGCGGGGAATGTACAAGACCGTGTTCAGACTGACCACCATTTGGGGTCCTTTTTGAGAAATAGTAGGAGAACGATCTAGGGATGATGGCTAAAGCCAAATTGTGGGTGGTGACTTGGAATGCAAGAAAAAAAAAAAAGTAGGATTTTCTCCATTAAATGGTGTGGAGTCATGGACGGCTCTTAAGAAGGTCAAGGGTATCACCATGTCGATTCTAGGTAGAAAGTTGGACATGAAGAGGCATCATATGGAGTCTACATTTTGAACAAAATCATTCTTCATTTACTTACTGAAATGGGGGAAGTAGTAAGTGACATCCCAGAGTTTCATAAATATGAGTGGAAGGAAGAGGATGGGGGGTGAGTAGAGGAAAGATTATTTTGCCAAATATTGTGCCCTCAAAGCCAGCATGGAAAGGGACATTGGAGTGACTTACCCATGTGTCACAGGAAAAATTCTATATGTTGCTTTGCAGATTATTCGCCATTTGCCCCTTCTTTTCCCCAACCAGATCCATTTTCTGCCTTTCTTTGCCCTTCTCTATTCCCTGGGGGAGAGGAACATTAATTCCTATGGACTTCCTGGCCCAGACTCCACTGTTGTCTGTTTTCTGGTTGGATTTGGGAGAGAGCAGCAGGACATAGGATGGTGGGAGGAGAAAGAGAGGTCAGGTTATTCGTTTCTCTGGCTCTCTCCTGGCTCTTACACGTTTGTGGCAGTGGTTGACAAAAGATTCCACTCTCGTTAGGCTCCATTAACACTACTTCCTTTCTTTGCTCCTTCAGGCCCGAGATGGAAATAGCTTCCTGACAATGCTAGTCCCCTGGATGCTGTTAACCTCCCTGTGGGTTCCTGTAACCCCTCCCACGCCTCTGTAAATAGTGTTTTCATTCAAGACCCTTGAACAATCTGTATTGTGTTCTGTTTCCTAAAAGGATCTTGACTGATACAGTTGCTAACCCCTGATCCATAACTTCCTCTGAAACATCACCCTGATGAACGAAATTTGAGAAGGTCTCCAGGGCCCTCTGTATCCTGCCACTGGCATTACTGTCAAGACATTCAGCTGTCAGAGGTTTTCATTTAGCACAAATTATTCCCACTCCCACTTCTTCTGGTCTTGGCATCTCAATAAATGGATTTACAACTTACCCAGTTGTTCAAACCCAAAGGAACTGTTTTTTTTTTCTTAACGTTTTTTTAAATAAATTTATTTTATTTACTTATTTTTGGCTGCAATGGGCCTTCGTTGCTGCACGCAGGCTTTCTCTAGTGGCGGTGAGCGGGGGCTACTCTTCATTGCAGTGCACGGGCTTCTCATTGCGGTGGCTTCTCTTGTTGCGGAGTACGGGCTCTAGGCACACGGGCTTCAGTAGTTTTAGCACACAGGCTCGGTAGTTGTGGTGCACGGGCTTAGTTGTTCTGCATAGCATGTGGGATCTTCCCAGACCAGGGCTCGAACCTGTGTCCCCTGCATTGGCGGGTGGATTCGTAACCACTGCGCCACCAGGGAAGCCCAAGGAACCGTTTTTGATTATTCTAGTTCTCTCAACTTCCACTCCCTATCTGATCTATCAAAGTCCTGTCACCTCCTTCTGCAAACTATATCCTGAATCTGCTCATCTCTCCTTATCTCCACCGCTAACGCCTTAGTCCAAGCCTCCATCATCTCTAATTTGGATGGTTCAATGGCCTCTTAACTGTTCTCCCTACTTCTTTCTTCCAATTCATTTTCTACCCAAAAGCTAGAGTGACATTTCTAGCAAGTAAATCAGATTACATCACTCCCCTGCACCCTCTAAATACTTACATTACCCTTGATGTCAAAGTCTCAGCATGAACTAAAAGTCCTTGTATCATCTACCTCTCAGATAACATCTGTTAAGCCCTTTCCTTTTTCTTACTGGGATGCATCCACCCAGGCTTTCATTTCAGCCTTAGAACACACCACACTTGTATTCTCAGGGCATTTGCACTTGCTGTTTCCTCTACCCAAATCTTCACCCACAATTTGTACATGGCTTGCTCCTTCTTTTCATCCAAATCTCCACTGAAATGTCCCCTTCCCAGGGAGTCTGTCCTAGATCACCCACTATAAATTACTGCTCTTTTTCTGTTACTATCACATCAAGTGTTTATTTTCTTTACTGTTCGGAATTTTTGTGGGGGTTATCTGAAATTTCTTCGTTCCTTTATTATTTCTTTCTTGCCTCCCCCAGTTCCCCTGGAGTACAAACTCCAAGGGAACTGAAGTCTTTGTCTGTCTTATTTACCACTTATTCACCGGCAGTGCTTAGAAGACAGCCCAGTTGTAATAAATGATCCATGAGTGAGTAAATGAGCAAACATCCTATAAATTAAGAAAAAAGCAGAAAAGGAAACTCAAATGGCCAATCAACACTTGGAAAGAAAATCTAATTATTTTCAGGGAGATGAAAACAGAAAAAGCAAAGAAATGCCATTTTCATCCATCGGATGGGAGAGAAAAAAATGTCTGCCAAAACCAAGTCTTGGCAAAGTACTGAAAAAACCAGAACTTTCAAGCATTACCCTGAGAATGTCAAATGGTACATGCATTTCAGAGACCAATTTGGCAGCATAAATTGAAAAAGTGCTTGACATTTGACTCAAGAATTCCACTTTCCAGAATTCACACCAGCTTGCATATTTGCATAAGCAGATGTTATGAGAGTGTTTATTACAATATTTTTGTGTTAACAGAAAAAATAAAGCAATCTAAATGTCTACTAATGAGGGAATAAATAAAATGTGGCAGGCATATTTATATGACAAAATACTACACAGGAGCCAAAAAGGGATGACCATTTCATGTATGTGCGTAAATGTATTAATATATACCAATCAAATGTCTATATCACCAATATATAATTTAAAGTTAAAAAGGAAATATGCACCTTGGCATGTATGTAAATAAAACACACATATATTCTATATTAGTTATTGTTCAGGGTATAAAACATGGAGTGGAAAGAAACCCACCACTGACTGTTGTTACCTTTGGCGAGGGGCTGAGGGAATGGGACTCAGGGGATTTCTAATTGAAAGGGATTATGTTTCTAATGTTTTATTTGTTTCTGAAAGCAAATAAAAGCAAGTTATTAACATGCTAATTCTGGATAATGATCATATGGGAGTTTTCCTATTTTTAATGTCATATTTGATAAATTTCATTTCTAAAATTAAAAAATCAGATATAAAAATGAGGTCAATTATTTGGAGGTGGGAGCAGATGAGAAAGACCATCAGAGAGAAGCAGAGACTGAGTGAGCCACTGAATCAAGCTGCTGACTGTGCACTGCAGGGGGCTGTGGGGAATACTGCTGGCGTCCATGCCCTGGTCCCCTTTGGACCCATCGCCCTCCATTGCCTGTGTCACCTGCAAACAGCTCACAGTCATCCTCCCCTCTGGAGAACTGCCTTATCCGGCGGCAGTCCCTGAGCTGTGCTCTTATACGCTTCTTACTGCCTATGTGAACAGCTGAGATGACAGTATGACAATGGACATTTTATCTCAATATGTTATTAAGTCTTCCAGAACTTAAGATAACTTCTATGAGCTTCGTTTGAGAAAACCTAACCAAGTGAGGGTTTTTTTTGGGGGGTGGGGGTGGGGAGGAAGAATTGGATTAAAAGTAGTTCAAAATGACTAAAAATAAACCCTAAACCCAAGAAAAGGATTTCCATCTCTTGGTATATGTCCCTATATGATCTCAATTGGCTGACGTCCTTAATATGAAACAAATACACCCTTTCCACAATTAGAACAATAACCATAAAAGTATAGAATGCCAAGAACCAGGAGATGTCAATACACTAAATGGTGTGTCCATCATCCATGGACAGAAGATCTGAAATCTGAAAGTGAGTGGGATCCCATGTGGAAGGGAAGCCAATTGCACCTCACTAAAGAAGGTGCACCTGCCAGACACCCTCTACTACCTAGACCATGTTGCCCAGGGCACCTGTGCCCTGGTAAAGAAAAGCTGTAGCCAAAGACCCCTCACCTTGCTGCTTGGGAAACCATAGTAGCAACCGTATGTAGAAGTCCTTGCATTCGCCCAGATTTATGATACTGATATGTGGTTTAGAGAACTAGACAGAATTGGATGACTAGCCACTGTGGGCTGTGGGTAAATGATGTAACCTCTCGGGCCTTCAATTTTCTTGCAAGTAAACGTGAGGGGTGTTACTAAAGATTTCATTGAAATCAGGCTTTCCATGGGTCCCTATTAGGCACATAACAAAGGTAGAGCATTTTCACTGAGCTAACGTGGGTTTTGGTCTGGCCTTGACAGCAACACGCACTGCTCTGTCTGTCCAGGAACTACCTTCATGCGAAAAGAATGGGATGTACTGAGTGCATGGTGAGGCTGTTCTCAGTGCATGGGGGGCTGTGTGTACTGAGTGCATTGGGGCTGAAATGCATGCATGGAGGCCTGTACTGAGTGCATGGTGAGGCTATCCTGAGTGCTTGCGGGGCTATACTGAGTGCATGGTGAGACTGTTCTGATTGCATGGGGGACTGTGCTGAGTGCATCGGGAGCTGTGTGTACTCGGTGTTTGGGGGCCTGTGTGTATTTACCATATGGGGGGCAGTACTGTGTGCGTTGGGGGCTGTACCGATTGCATGGGGGGCTTTACTGAGTGCATGGTGAGGCTCTTGGAGTGCATGATGGGCTGTGTTTACTGAGTGCATTGGAGACTCTGGGTACTGAATGAATGGGGGGCTGTATTGAGTTCATGGCAGCTGTACTGAGTGCATGGTGAAGCTCTTCTGAGAGCATGGTGAGGCCATTATGAGTGTATGGTGGGCTGTGTGTACTGAGTGCGTGGGGGGGCTGTACTGATTGCATGGGGGTTGTGTGTACTGAATGCATGGGGTGCTGTACTGAGGTCTTGTGGGGCTGTTCTGCGTGCGTGGCGGGATCTACTGAGTGCATGAGTGGCTGTACTGAGTGCATTGTGGGCTGTGTGTACGGAGTTCTTGGGGGGCTGTACTGAGTGCATGTGGTGCTGAGCTGAGTGTGTGAGGTGCTGAGCTGATCGCATGGTGGGCTGTACTGAGTGCATGGTGAGACTGTTCTGAGTGCATTAGGTGCAGTTTGTATGAGTTAATTGGGGCTGTACTGAGTGCATGGGGGTCTTTGTATAGTGAGTTCATGGGGTGCTGTATTGAGTACATGGTGAGGCTGTTATGACTGCATTGGGGGCTGAGTGTACTGAGTGCATGGGGGGCTTTGTGCTCTGAGTGCATGGTGGCTGCACTGAGTGCATGGGGGGCTGTTCTGAGTGCATGGGGGTTGTATTGAGTGCACGGTGTGATGTACTGAGTGAATGGTGAGGCTGTTTTGAGTGCATGGGGGGCTGTGTGTACTGAGTGCTTGAGGGGTTGTACTGAGTACATGGGGAACTTTGTGTACTGAGTGCGTGGCTGGAAGTACTGAGTGCATGTGGGACTGTTCAGAGTGCATGGGCGGCTGTACTGTGTGCATGCGGGGCTGTACTGAGTGCATGGTGAGGCTCTTCTTAGTGCATGCGGGGCTGTGTGTACTGAATGCATAGGGGCTTGTACTGAGTAGAACAGGGGCTGTCCTGAGGCGTAGTGAGGCTGTTCTTAGTGCATGGGGGGCTGTGTGTACTCAGTGCATGGGAGGTTGTACTGAGTGCATGGTCAGGCTGTTCTGAGTGCATGGGGGGCTGTGAGTACTGAGTGCATGCGGGAATGTACTGACTGCATGGGGGCTGAACTGAGTGCATGGTGGGCTGTATTGGGTGCATGGGGTGTGTGTGTGCTGAGTGTTTGGGGGGCTGTACTGAGTGCATGGTGAGGCTGTGTTGAGTTCATGGGGGGCTGTGTGTCCTGAGTGCATGTGGGCTGTAATGTGTTCATAGGGGTCTGTAGTGTGTGCATGGGGATTGCATGTACTGAGTGCATGAGGGGCTGTACTGAGTTCATGGGGGCCTTTGTGTACTGAGTGCATGGCTGGAAATGCTGAGTGCATGCGGGACTGTTCAGAGTGCATGGGTGGCTGTACTGAGTGCATGGTGAGGAAATTTTGAGTGCATGGGGGACAGTATGTACTGACTGCATTGGAGGCTGTGTGTACTGAGTGCATGGGGAATGTACTGTATGCATGGGGGGCTGTACTGAGTGCATGGTGAGGCTCTTGTTAGTGCATGCGGGGCTGTGTGTACTGAATGCATAGGGGCCTGTACTGAGTAGAACGGGGACTGTCCTGAGGTGTAGTGAGGCTGTTCTGAGTGCATGGGGCGCTGTGTCTGAGGGCATGGGGCCCTGTACTGAGTGCATGCAGGAATGTACTGAGTGCATGTGGGCCGAACTGAGTGCATGGGTGGCTGTACTGAGTGCATGTGGGGCTGTACTGAGTGATTGGGAGGCTGAAGTGAGTGCATTGTGAGCTGTACTGAGTGCAAGGTCAGCCTGTTCTGAGTCCATGGGTGACTGTGTGTACTAAGTGCATGGGGGGCTGTGTGTACTAAGTGCATGGGGGGCTGTACTGATTGCATGGGTGGCTGTGTGTATTGTGTGCATGAGGGGCTGTACTGAGTGCATGGTGAGGCATTTCTGCGTGCATTGTGTGCCATGTGTACAGAGTTCATGGGCGGCTGTACTGTGTTCAGTGTGTGCTGTACTGAGTTCATAGGGGCCTGTGTGTACTGAGTGCAAGTGGGACAGCACTGAGCACGTGGGGTGCTGTACTGAGTTCATGGGGGCCTGTACTGAGCGCATGGGTGGCTTTACTGAGAGCATGGGGGGCTCTAATGTGTGCATGGCTTGCTGTACTGAGTGCATAGGGAACTGTTCGAGTGCATTGGGGGCTATGTGTACTGAATGCTTGGGAGGCTGTACTGAGTGTCTGGTGAGACTGTTCTGAGTGTATAGTGGGCTCTACTGAGTGAATGGGTGGCTGTACTTAGTGCATGCTGAGTCTGTTCTGAGTGCATGGGGGGCTGTGTGTCTTGAGTGCCTAAGGGGCTGTACTGAGTGTATGGGGGGCTTTGTGTACTGAGTGCATGGCTGGCCATATGATTGCGTGGGGGGCTGTACTGAATGCAGGGTAGGGCTGTTCTGAGTGCACGGGAGACTTTGTGTACTGAGTGCATAGGGGCTGTACCTTGTGCATGGGGGGCTGTGTGTACTTAGTGCATTGGGGGCTGTACTGAGTGCATGGTGAGGCTCTTCTGAGTGCATGGGGCCTCTGTGTACTGAGTGCATCTGTGCCTGTACTGAGTGCATGGGGGACTTTGTGTTCTGAGTGCATGGCTGGCTATACTGAGGGCATGGGGGACTGTTGGAGTACATGGGGGGTTTTGTGTTCTGAATGCATGGTTGCCTGTACTTAGTGCATGGCGGGCTATTCTGACTGCATGCGGGCTGTAATGAGTGTATGGTGAGGCTGTTCTGAGTTCATGAGTGTCTGTGTATACTGAGTGCTTGAGGGGCTGTACTGAGTGCATGGGGGTCTTTTTGTACTGAGTGCATGGCTGGATGTACTCAGTGCATGGGGGGCTGTTCTGAGTGCATGGGGAGCTGTATGTAGTGAATGCATGGGGTCCTGTACTGAGTGCATGGGGGGCTGTACTAAGTGCATGGTGAGGCTCTTCTTAGTGCATGGGTGGCTGTGTGTGCTGAGTGTGTGGGGGTCTGTACTGAGTGCATGGTGAGGCTGTTTTGAGTGCATGGGGGACTGTGTGTATTGAGTGCACTGGAGGCTGTGTTTTCTGAGTGCATGGGGGATGTACTGTGTGCTTGTACTCTGTGTGCATGGGGGGCTGTACTTAGTGCATGGTTAGGCTTTTCTAAATTCATGGGGGGCTGTACTGAGCGCACGGGCGGCTGTACATGCATGGTGAGGCTGTTCTTAGTGCATGTGGGTTGTGTTTCCTGAATGCCTAGGGGCCTGTACAGAGTAGATTGTGGGCTGTCCTGAGTGCATGGTGAGGCTGTTCTGAGTGCATGGGGTGCTGTGTGTACTGAGTGCATGGTGGGCTGTACTGAGTGCATGGTGGGCTGTACTGAGCATATGGGGGGCTGTACTGAGTGCATGGGGAGATGTACTGAGTGCATGGGGGACTGTACTCCTCAGCAGAGAGCCCCTTTCTTCCAGTTTATAATGTTCTATCTTTGCACATGCTGCAACATCCTTCACCACCCTGGAAGTGCAGCATCACTAAAATCTGACGCTGTATTGAGGTTACAGGTTTGTTTTTGTGATACCCTGCCCAAAACTTTTTTCGTTAAAAAATTTTTTTTTGCATGTATGTATGTAACCATTTGAGAGCTTGTAGTTTCTTTTGTCCTCTGTCTATATATAAAGTAGCACAATCACTATAGCTTATATCACTAGCAGAGGTCAGAAATAATGTCTTGGAAAGAAATTCAATTCCCTTTGCTTACTCAGCCCAACCAGAGCAGCTGTACTTTTGCCTGATACAACATATTTGATGGCAAACAAACTGGTAGATGTTATCTCATGTAATTTCATGATGTTGTTTCATTAGTGGATCAAATAGACATTTACTGTTTCTCTCCCAGTTTCTCACCCACATCCTTACCCCCAAATTTATTCTTTTTCTTCCTCTTTACTAGGTTGCTGGAAATATTTTGGCATTTTAACTTCCAGTAGTGCTGCATGTTTGAACATACATATTTGCTTTTTTCCCTCTGTAAATTCTATTAGCACAACAGTAATTTAACTAGCAATTAAAAAAATAAGACCTACTAATATAAAGACTGAAGTGGCAACTATACCACCAGAGGTTGGAAGATGGAAAATAGATGGATGGGAGGACCCTGACTTCTCAAACAAAAGAAATTTAAATTACAAGCCTGAAGTAGGGAAAGAGAAGATGCAATCCAGTTAATACCCCATAGACCTCCAACAGATTCAGGAATTGGTAGTGTAGGGTTTTCCTGGAGTGGGAGTGAAGACGGCACCAAGACAGTTTGGTTGGAAGTCTCTTAAGGAAGTTTGATTACAAGATCCTACTGTCACTCCATGTATCTGGGCAATTGCCCTTTTGCAGCCTGGTAAAATGCAAGAAATATAGTCATGGGAGAGGGTAATTGAGAGGTATCTGGACTGGAGGGGTCTAGGCACAGCTGAGAGTAGAGTGGATATCACAGTGAAAAGAGCAAGGTTCAGGCTCGCACCTGGCATTTGCAGAGCCCAAAGCAAGAGTACCCAGGGGGACCATGGCTCCTGGCCTACCCTTGCCTCTCTTCTCACTCTATTTCCCTGCCTTACTGGCAGAGCCCTGAAGTGAGCTTGTGTGGAGACTCAGTCTTCTGTTGAAGCTCTGTTAAACTCCTTGGCCATCCCTTGGTTTCAGGGGGCCCATACACTGTGGGTGAAATTATTCACCCTAAAAAAAGGACAGAATGAGAGAAGAGACCCACATGGTTCCTGGAAGCAGGATTAAGGTCATGCGGACAAGAATTCTGAAGCATAGTCTAGAAATGACGGACAGGTCCTCTTGACCTTGGGGAAGGACGCTACAAAGAATGGCCAGAATAGGATCCTTTAAAGAATGTTGCCCAGGCTAAAGTGGTCGACTGTCCCGTACTGATTTTAACACACAGAATCCTGCATTACAGGAAATACCTCAGTCCTGAGCAAAGCATGATTACTGGTTACCCTTCCAGGCTTAAGGGTGAGACTATATTTGCATACTTAACTCTGAGACCCCCAGCCCTCTCTTCCCAGTTAGTTCCCAGAGTGTGGGTAGCAAGACCTGTCTTCCAGCCAGGAAATTAAAAGTTTATCTCTGAGAAAACTGACCTGTCCAAGAAGAAAGAGCTAAAGACTCTGACATTAAGGATTCCAGAGAGCTCCCTTAGATGCCTCTACAGTAAAGCCCAGAGTTGACAAAGCCCACCCACTGGCTCCAAGGCATCCAATCAGCGTTTCAGGACCCTAGGTATAGATATAAGCAGACAGCCTAGGATCAGTAGACAGTGGGGATACATTTAGCATGAAAGATTAAGGCCAAAATAAACGGGGGGGGGGAACTACTTAGAAGGAAACATTATGCAAGGAGAAGAAATTTAAAAAGCATCTACATTAATATCTTCAGAATCCTAAAGGAAGATATTGCATTCTTGAATAAAAGAACAGAATATTATAGAAAGGAATCTTCAGATAATAAAAAGAGCTCTTAGAAATTGAAACATGAGAACAGACACAAAACTCCATGGAAGTCATGGAAAATAAAGTTGAGAATATCTGAACAAAAGGAAGAATAAAATGGCAGAGATGGAAAGTAAGAGAAAAAAAAAAAAAAAGGAAAGGTAGAGTACCAGTCCAGGAGGTCTAAAAGACCAAAAAAGAAAAAAAAAGTTGGAATTTCAGACAAAGATATCAGAGAAAGAGAGGAGGAAATCATAATTCAAGAAATTCCCCAGAATAAAGGGATATAAATTTCCAGATTGAAAGAAGCCAGCAAGGGCCAAGCACAGTGGATGAGAATATTACTATGCCAAGACACTGGAGAAATGTAAAATGCATGGGGACAAATAGAAGATTCGACAAGAGAAAAAAATAGTCACAATTAAGAATAAAAGTTGATAATGGTCTTGAACTTCTCATGGCCAACTCTAGACAGCTATAGATAACACTAGATGCTGTAGACAACACAGAATTGCCTTCATAATTTCAAAGGAAATTTATTTTCAAATAAAATTCTATACCTTAGCAACCTGTCACTTAATGTGAGGTTAGAATATTTTCAGACAGTCAAGGTGTCCAAAATTTTGCGTCAGGAACATTTTGGAGGATGTGCACAACCAAAGAAATAAAGAAACCAAAAAAAAAAAAAAAGATAGAGGGTTTAAAAACAGAGAACCCAACTTAGCGAAGAGATAAAGAGAATCATCAGAAGGATGTTGATTTGCCAGGCACAAGGCAACTGTCCTGATGAAAGCATGATGCAGGGTTCTGGGAAAAACTTATTTGAAAAGATGAAATTATTGGATAATGACATATCTGAATAATTAAAAGGAGAGATAAATAAATTGGAGAATTTGAGGTTGCATTACTAAAAAATACAGAGAGAATTAAAGAAACAAATGAAACAGATGATTATTAATTACAAACAAAACAATAGGTTCACAAGACATGGAAAGTAATTAAAGTATATCACAGGGAGGATCTGCAGAGAGCATTCCTATAATAATAATTGCATATTGTACTAATCCAAATTGGGATATAAACATCCTAAGAGGATGGGAAGAGGGGGGAAAGTGTCTTTGTTGGGGGATAAGGGAACAGTAAGATGCAGGAGAGATCATGCACGATCCATCACTTTCCCTAATAGGAAAACAACAGACAACACCCAAGACTGAAAATTAAGAGAAGGCAATATTAGCATGGAATTTTGAGCAATGTGGATGTCTAAACAAAAAGAATAGATGTAAAAGGATGCAAATATTTGCCTGTTGGAAGAGGACAGTGACTGCAGGGATGTAGGGAATTGCTGTTTCAAACATTGGAAAACTGTCTCATATTTTACTCTTTAAAATATGTACATGTATAACTTCATGAAATTACCCCCCTCCAAAAAAGAACAAATTAGGGAATTTCTAAGTTGTAAACTAGTTTCCCTTTTATTCCATATTTTCTTTCTATTTAAAGATTTTTTATACAACCAATTTAATATGCTTTATTTAAATGGATTCAATGGTATTGACTAAAATAGCTGACAGCAAACCATAGTGGTACTATTTTAGCTTTGCATTATGTGTAGTTTATTAAATCGAAAGGAGTCCAATAATGTGGTTTTAACTTTTCATTAGGGAAAGTATGACATTTTTTTAAATGAAGTGTGATGTTTACTTTAATTACCTTTGAGTTCTTGAGCTGAATAAAGTTAAAATTTTGCATATTTGTAATTATAGAAAAGGCACAAGCCTCTTACATAGCCTCATCCACAAGAGGGCAGACAGCAGAAGCAAGAAGAACTACAGTCCTGCAGCCTGTGGAGTGAAAACCAATTCACAGAAAGAGACAAGATGAAAAGGCAGAGAGCTATGTATGAGATGAAGGAACAAGATAAAACCCCAGAAAAACAACTAAATAAAGTGGAGATAGGCAACCTTCCAGAAAAAGAATTCAGAATAATGATAGTGAAGATGACCCAGGATCTCGGAAAAACAATGGAGGCAAAGATCAAGAAGATGCAAGAAATGTTTAACAAAGACCTAGAAGAATTAAAGAACAAACACCCAGAAGAATTAAAGAAAAAACAGAGATGAACAATACAATAACTGAAATGAAAAATACACTAGAAGGAATCAATAGCAGAATAGCTGAGGCAGAAGAACAGATAAGTGACTTGGAAGACAGAATGGTGGAATTCACTGCTGCAGAACACATTAAAAAAAAAAAGAATGAAAATAAATGAAGACAGCCTAAGAAACTTCTGGGACAACGTTAAATGCACCAACATTTGCATTATAGAGGTCCCAGAAGGAGAAGAGAGAGAGAAAGGACCTGAGAATATATTTGAAGAGATTATAGATGAAAACTTCCCTAACATGGGAAAGGAAATATCCACCCAAGTCCAGGAAGTGCAGAGAGTCCCAAGCAGGATAAGCTGAAGGAGAAACACGCCAAGACACATAGTATTCAAACTGACAAAAATTAAAGACAAAGAAAAATTATTAAAAGTAACAAGGAAGAAATGAAAAATAACATACAAGGGAACTCCCATAAGGTTAACAGCTGATTTCTCAGCAGAAACTCTACAAGTCAGAAGGGAGTGGTATGATAAATTTAAA
The DNA here is from genome assembly GCF_949774975.1 of Lagenorhynchus albirostris. NCBI lineage: Eukaryota > Metazoa > Chordata > Mammalia > Artiodactyla > Delphinidae > Lagenorhynchus > Lagenorhynchus albirostris. The sequence continues at coordinate 37,182,467 of NC_083109.1, read as the reverse complement.
GTGATGAAAGGTAAGAAACTACAACCAAGATTACTCTACCCAGCAAGGGTCTCATTCAGGTTTGATGGAGAATTCAAAAGCTTTACAGACAAGCAAAAGCTAAAAGAATTCAGCAGCACCAAACCAGCTCTACAACAAATGCTAAAGGAACTTCTCTGAGTGGGAAACATAAGAGAAGAAAAGGACCTACAAAAACAAACCGAAAACAATTAAGAAAATGGTAATAGGAACATACATATCAATAATTACCTTAAAGTGAATGGATTAAATGCTCCAACCAAAAGACACAGGCTCACTAAATGGATACAAAAGCAAGACCCATGTATATGCTGTCTACAAGAGATCCACTTCAGACCTAAGGACACATTCAGACTGAAAGTGAGGGGATAGAAAAATATTTCATGCAAATGGAAATCAAAAGACAGCTGGAGTAGCAATACACATGTCAGATAAAATACACTTTAAAATAATGTTACAAGAGACAAGGAAGAACACTACATAATGATCAAGGGATCAATCCAAGAAGAAGATATAACAATTATAAATATATATATGCACCCAACATAGGAGCACCTCAATATATAAGGCAAATGCTAACAGCTATAAAAGAGGAAATTGACAGTAATACAATAATAGTGGGGGACTGTAACACTTCATTTACACCAATGGACAGATCATCCAAACAGAAAATTAATAAGGAAATACAAGCGTTAAATGACACAATAGACCAGATAGATTTAATTGATATTTATAGGACATTCCATCTGAAAGCAGCAGATTACACTTTCTTCTCAAGTGCACATGGAACATTCTCCAGGATAGATCACATCTTGGGTCACAAATCAAGCCTTGGTAAATTTAAGAAAATTGAAATCATATCAAGCACCTTTCCCACCAGAACACTATGATATTAGAAATCAGGTACAGGTTAAAAAACATAAAAATACACAAACACATGGATGCTAAACAATATGTTACTAAATAACCAAGAGATAACTGAAGAAATCAAAGAGGAAATCAAAAAATACCTAGAGACAAATGACAATGAAAACACGATGATCAAATACCTATGGGGTACAACAAAAGCTGCTCTAAGAGGGAAGTTTCTAGTAATACAATCCTACCTCAAGAAACAAGAAAAATCCAAAATAAACAATTGAATATTACACCTAAAGGAACTAGAGAAAGAAGAACAAACAAAACCCAAAGTTAGTCAAGAAAAAAATCATAAAGAGCAGAGCAGAAATAAATGAAATGGAAACAAAGAAAACAATAGCAAAGATCAATAAAACTAAAAGGTGTATTTTTGAGAAGATCAACAAAATCGATAAACCTTTAACCAGACTCATCAAGAAAAAGAGGGAGAGGACTCAAATCAATAAAATTAGACATGGAAAAGGAGAAATACCACCACAGAAATACAAAGTATCATAAGAGACTACTACAAGCAACTCTATGCCAATAAAATGGACAACTGGGAAGAAATGGACACATTTTTAGAAAGGTATAACCTTCCAAGACTGAACCAGGAAGAAATCGAAAATATGAACAGGCCAATCACAAGCAATGAAATTGAAACTGTGATGAAAAATCTTCCAACAAACGAAATCCAGGACCAGATGGCTTCACAGGTAAATTCTATCAAACATTTAGAGAAGAGCTAACACCCATTTTTCTCAAACTCTTCCAAAAATTTTCAGATGAAGGAACACTCCCAAACTCATTCTACGAGGCCACCATCACCCTGATACCAAAACCAGACACAGATACGGCAAAAAAAGAAAATTACAGACCAATATCATTGATGAATATAGATGTAAAAATCCTCAACAAAATACTACCAAACAGAATCCAACAACACATTAAAAGGATCATACACCATGATCAAGTGGGATTTATCCCAGGGATGCAAGGATTCTTCAATATATGCAAATCAATCAATGTGATACACCGTATTAACAAATTGAAGCATAAAACCCATATGATCATCTCAATAGATGCAGAAAAAGCTTTTGACAAAATTCAACACCCATTTCTGGTAAAAACTCTCCAGAAAGTCATCATAGAGGGACTCTACCTCAACATAATAAAGGCCATATATGACAAATCCACAGCAAACATCATTCTCAATGGTGAAAAGCTGAAAGCATTTCCTCTAAGATCAGGAAAAAGACAAGGATGTCCACTCTCACCACTATTATTCAACATAGTTTTGGGAGTCCTAGCCACGGCAATCAGAGAAGAAAAAGAGTAAAAGGAATACAAATTGGAAAAGAAGTAAAACTGTCACTGTTTGCAGATGACTTGATACTATACATAAATAATACTAAATATGCTACCAGAAAACTACTAGAGCTAATCAATGAATTTGGTAAAGTTGCAGGATACAAAATTAATGCACAGAAATCTCTTGCATTCCTATACACTAACAAGGAAAGATCAGAAAGAGAAATTAAGGAAACAATCCCATTCACCATTGCAACAAAAAGAATAAAATACCTAGGAATAAACCTACCTAAAGAGGTAAAAGGCCTGTACTCAGAAAACTGTAAGACACTGATGATTTTTTTGAACATCGTTATTGGAGTATAGTTATTTTACAATGTTGTGTTAGTTTCTGCTGTATAACATAGTGAATCAGCTATACATATACATATATCCCCATATCCCCTCCCTCTTGTGTCTCCTCCCACCCTCCCTATCCCTCCCCTCTAGGTGGTCACAAATCACGGAACTGATCTCCCTGTGCTATGCAGCTGCTTCCCACTAGCTATTTTACATATGGTAGTGTATATATGTCAATGTCACTCTCTCACTTCATCCCAGCTTGCCCTTCCCCCTCCCCATGTCCTCAAGTCCATCCTCTACATCTGTGTCTTTATTCCTGTCCTGCCCCTAGGTTCAAATAAACAAACAAATAGAACAGATAGAAACCTTGAAAATAGACCCATGATACATAGAACTTGATGTACAAAAAAGGCAGCACTACAAATGTGGCAAAGCCATCTTCATGAGGAAAGAATAGATTGCTTAGAAATTATGTTGATAAAACTGGTTTACAATATGAAGAAAAATTAAGTTAAATTCCTACCTTACACTAAATACAAAGGTAAGTTTCAGAGAGTGGTAGATATAAATGGAAAAGTAAAACAGTGAGGCTAATGGAAGAAGAAGCAGGAGAATATCTTTGTGTCTTAGGATGGGGAAATGTTTCTTAAACAAGATCCAAAAATACAAAACTTAAATCACTAAGATGTATACTTTAAATATCTTACAATTTTATTTGTCAATTATACCTCAATGAAGCTGATTTTTTTTAAAAAATGGAAAAAAAAAAGACACTGATGAAAGAAATAAAAAATGACACAAATAGATGGAGAGATATACCATGTCCTTGGATTGGAAGAATCAATATTGTGAAAATGACTATACTACTCAAAGCAATCTACAGATTCTGTGCAATTCCTATCAAATTACCAATGGCATTTTTTACAGAACTAGAACAAAAAAATCTTAAAATTTGTATGGAGATGCCAAAGACCCTGAATAGCCAAAACAATCTTGGGGAAAAAAAAACAGAATTGGAGGAATCAGACTCCCTTACTTCAGACTATACTACAAAGCTACAGTAATCAAGACAATATGGTACTGGCACAAAAACAGAAATATGGATCAATGGAACAGCATAGAAAGCCCAAAGATAAATCCATGTACTTATGGTCAACTAATATATGACAAAAGAGGCAAGGATATACGATGGAGAAAAGACACTTTTTTCAGTAAGTGTTGCTGGGAAAACTGGACAGCTACATGTAAAAGAATGAAATTAGAACATTTCCTAACACCATACACAAAAGTAAACTCAAAATGGATTACAGACCTAAATGTAAGACCAGATACTATAAAACTTTTACAGGAAACATAGGCAGAACACTCTTTGACATAAATCACAGCAAGATCTTTTTTGACCCACCTCCTAGAGTAATGGAAATAAAAACAAAAATTAAAAACCGGACCTAATTAAACTTAAAAGCTTTTGCACAGCAAAGGAAACTATAAGCAAGATGAAAATACAACCCTCAGAATGAGAGAAAATATTTGCAAATGAATCAAAGGACAAAGGATCAATCTCCAAAATATGTAAACAACTCATGCAGCTCAATATTAAAATAAAAAACAACATAATCAAATAATGGGCAGAAGACCTAAATAGACATTTCTCCAAAGAAGACATACAGATGGCCAAGAGGCACATGAAAAACTGCTCAACATCACTAATCATTAGAGAAATGCAAATCAAAACTACAATGAGATATCACCTCACACCAGTTAGAATGGGCATCATCAGAAAATCTACAAACAACAAATGCTGGAGAGGGTGTGGAGAAAAGGGAACCATCTTGCACTGTTGGTGGGAATGTAATTTGATACAGCCACTATGGAGAACAGTATGGAGGTTTCTTAAAAAACTAAATATAGAATTACCATATGACCCAGCAATCCCACTACTGGGCATATACCCAGAGAGTACCATAATTCAAAAAGACACATGCACCCCAATGTTCATTGCAACACTATTTACAACAGCCAGGTCATGGAAGCAACCTAAATGCCTATTGACAGATGAACAGATTAAGAAGATGTGGTACATATATACAATGGAATATCACTCAACCAGAAAAAGGAATGAAATTGGGTCATTTGCAGAGACGTGGTGGACTTAGAGACTGTACTACAGAGTGAAGTAAGTCAGAAAGAGAAAAACAAATACCATATATTAACGCATATATGTGAAATGTAGAAAAATGGTATAGATAAATCGGTTTGCAAAGCAGAAATAGAGACACAGGTGTAGAGAACAAACCTATGGACACCAAGGGGGGAAAGCAGGGGGTGGTGGTGGTGGTGGGATGAATTTGGAGATTGGGAATGACATATATACACTAATATGTATGAAATAGATAACTAATAAGAACCTGCTGTATAAAAATATAAATAAATAAAATTTAATTTACAAAAAGAATTATAGGAAAAATTGATCTTCTAATCAATAGAATATTGATTGTAAGCATGCTAGATTGATTGTGAAAATGTCCCTAGTTCTTCATCTTTCCTACATGAATCCTCTATGTAATGTGTCTTTGTAGCAACCCCCATTGACAGATGGAGTCTCTTTCTTCACCCTGGAATCTGAGCTGGCCTTGTGATTTACTTGGCCAACAGAATGGAAGTGATGGTGTGCATGTTCTGAGGGAGCCATGGATGCTTCCACACTTTCTCTTGGACCCTACCACTTCCATGAGAACAAGCCAGGCTATTTGGTGGGACATTGGAAGACAACATGGATGAGAACTCTCTAGTCTTAGCCAAGGCCATGTTAAAACATCCTGCAGCCAAGTAGGTGAGGCAGCCTGGCTTAGGTCAGCAGAAGTGTCAACCCAACCAACTGCTGACTGTAGAGACAGGAGTGAAACCAGATGCAACCAGAACTTTCTACCTCACCTGAGATCTCAGAGTAATAATAATAAAAAAAAATTGTTGGTCTTTAAGCCACTAAATTTGGAGGTGTTTTTTTACACAGTACTAGCTAACTGATAAGCTAAGAATTATCAACTTGAACTGTATATAAGTAGTCAGCTTTCAAAGAATTAGAACTTAAGTTAAAAATAGCATCTTTAAGAAGAAACTACATATTCTAAGTACGGAAAATAATCTTAAAATGAAAGCATTTCTTCTGCTTTCCTAAGTGTATATATGCACAATTGGGAAGAGCAACCAAGGAGAGATGAGTTGACCTGTATATAGAAGGAGAAAAATTGCTTTAGGCTTAGAGAGAGGTTAACAAGACTAGCTCCTAAAAGGGCAAGAGTAGAAAGAAATCAGAATGGTGAGTGTCCAAGTTGGGATTCCATAAAAGGACTGAGATGTTTAAGATGTAATTTTTAGTTGTTTTCTGTGGGATATAAAATGTAACATGTTAACCCTCACAACTTATGGTCCCTATGAACTTTCAGTAAAATCTATAATACTTACTCATGCTTTTATGTGACCAGATCCTATATAATTAATTGCAAGGTGTTACAAATTTCCAATTGAGGTTATTAGTGGTGGGAGGACATCTTTTAAAGGACCCAGAAATCAGATGCGGTGGTACCCATCAAAGTGAAATTCCCCCAAATAAAATTACATTAGGAGAGAACTTTGAACTTATTGAAACTGTGAACCAATTTTACCCAGACCACTAAAGGAAGGGAGCCCAACTAATTTCTCAGTTACATAAGGCATCATACAAGGATGTGGGGTATATGGAACTTCCCTGGTGGTCCAGTGGTTAAGACTCTGCGCTTCCACTGCAGGGGGTGCAGGTTCAATTCCTGGTCAGGGAATTAACATCCCACATGCCACACGGTACAGCCAAAAAAATGTCGGGTATAAGAGAAAATATAGTAGAAGTTAAACATACCTGTATTATAGGACCCAAAAATCCCACTACTAGGTATTTACCCAAATGAAATGAAAACCTGTATTCACCTGTATTCCAAAACCTGTACAACAGGAACAGTGAGAATTTATAGCCAGGGAGCAGGATGGGGCTCAGTGGATGGACAATTACTAAGATAATGATAATATATCAAACTTATAGTCGCCCCAGACTGGAAACAACTCAAATATCCTTCAGCTGGAGTGTTGGTAAAAAAACTGCTGTATATCCATAAAATGGAATACTACGCAGCAATAAAAAGGAATGAACTGCTGAAACATGCAGCAACATAGATGAATCTCAAATACACTAAGTGAAAGAAGCCAGACTCAGAAGGCTACTGTATGACTCCATTTATATAACACTTTTGCAAAGACAAAACTATGGACAGAAAATAGATCCGTGGTTGCCAGGAGCTGGGGATTTGTGTAGAGACTGACCAGAAAGGGATGTAGGAGAATTTTTTGAAGTAAATGACGTGCCCTCCTTATTGACATTGAAGGTAGCTACATGACTACGTACATCTGTCAAAACTCGTAGAACTGTACACAAAAAAGGGAGAATTATACTTTATTTTTTTTAAATGGATAAAAATGTATTTAAGTTGAGACTTTAACCTGAAAGAATTCTCAATCTACTTCTGGAGAGCAGACACTATTGTTATAAAATTATCAATGATACAAGCATAATTGCACTAAAAATTTCTTGAAGTTTATGGGTATGAATTGACAAGGCAAAAAGAGATTTCTGGACCAGAAAAGATTAAGGAATCATAAAAGTATTGGTTGAATTTAAACTGGCTCTAAATGAAGGGTGGGGATTCATAAATGGGAAAAGAGAAAAGTAACCAGAAAGTCAGTATTTTATTCTTGCACCAGGAAGGAAGCCAGTGGGTCTGGAATGAGATACATACGGTTGTGGGGTTATTACTGTTAATAGAAACTGATGCTGCAGTAATCTTGGCATTCTCCCTTGCCAAGCCCCTTTGTCTGAAGCAATTCTCCAGAATGGTCTCCGTGACACTGAGGACACCCAGGTAACTGCTTCTTTCCATATCTATGTAATTCAAAATTGACTTTATTTGGAGACCTCAATTTGCAAGGGTTACATGGGAAACTTGCTTCAAAATCAGGATCCAAAGAGACAAAACTTGAGACTTTGAGAGCAAAGACTTGTTTTACATTGAGATTTCCCTCCAAATGATAAAATAATAAAAATGAGGGGAGGAGAATTAAGAAATCCAGATGGATCAAGTTTTCTTAGGCTGAGACAATTATCAGAGGCAAAGGAGGAAAAATACATATTTCAGTTAAAACTTATTCTAGAGAATATGTTCATTTATATTGAAGAATTCCAGGTGACAGAATAAAATCCTACTTGGGAAGATAGTATGTTGTCATTTTAAATTCTCTTTTATTTGTTATGATAATTATCTGTTTCTATTCAGCATAATTTTGTATTTCCACCTAGTTTAGAGGTTAATTTGTTGAGTGTTCTTACCCTGGGCTTATACACGTGAGTTGGAAATTATCCAGTATATCTCAAACTCTAAATGGTTTGGACAGCTCTTCTAATCAGCTTCAGAGTAAAGATTTGTGCCAAGCAAAGCTGGCTGTTGCTCTTTGAAAATGCATTCTCAGTTTGGGTATGCCCCCATGAGCTTTGGTGAGAACAGGATGTTTTCCTGTAATGATAATAGACAATGCCATTTCCAGGAATGTCTGGGTTTGGTAATTTAAAGGAGCAAATGGCCCCACAGTTGCATCATAAGATTTTCATTCTCATTAAATACTCAGGGCCAAAAATCAAGCAGAGTGAGCTGCAGGGAAATCAGGCAATTTATATAAAGCAAAAATAAGTACTGCCTCATTAGCTATTTTTATTATTAATTTTAAATGTCTAGCAGTTTCTCCTAGGCCAAGGAGTAGCCAAAATAATTGCACAGTACCCTGGGATTTGTATTTTAGCTCTTTTTGGTAAATTCTGAGCGATGCTTGTTAGACTGGAATTTAGCAGTAGCATCATTCAGTAGCATATAACATCTACTGCCAGCTGGAGACAGAATGCTGTAACAGGCAAAGATGTGCAGAGTGGGCGGGCCCTAGGAATGGTATCAAGGTTAATTAGTTTAACTTGGAAGTTTTGATGATTATCAGACAGACAAATCTCAAAAGATTTCATAGGCAAGATTTTAGTCCTCAATGATATTCTATGATGATAATCCTGGAAATTATCGTTGACAGCATTTAGAATGAGGGTTTTAGGGCAAAATCTAACAGTTTGAATAACTGTTGACAGCATTTTCCTTGGTACATCATGCATTTTTTTCACTTACAAGAGCATTGCAACTTGCAAAATATTCAAACAATATAAATACATGCAGGGTAAAAATCAGTCTCCTCTCCAACCTCATTATCCCAAAGTAATCATTGGTAAAAATGTTATGTATATTCTTCTAGAATCTTTCACACACATTCACCACACACACACCAAATAACCAATGTAGATATTACTGAGATGTTTTGTAGAGAAATGGGGATAGATATGTTACATGAATGTTTTATTTTTCGAAAAAAGGATCATTCTCTATAGTTCTGCAACTTGCTTTTACATTTACTAAATTCATGGACATTTTCCATGTCCATCTTCATAAATATAGTTCTCGAAAAATCTGTATAAAATCCTATAACATGATTGTACAATTTAAATATTGCCTTTCTAATGAACATTTAAATTATTTCTAATTATCTGACATCAAACCATGATACAATAAACACTTTATACATGTCTCTTTGTGCAAGTTTAGGTATTGCTGAAGGACAGATTACTGGATGAAGTACTGTTGGGTCAAAGGATTTTAAATATTGATTGATAATAACAAGTTGCCCTCCAAAAAGGGCAGGGGAAACCTGAATAAAATTTCTCCCTCACCACAGGTTAATAGGTCAATGAGAGTTCCTTCTTCCTGCCAGTATTAGATACTATTTATTATTTCAGTCAATCTGATTTTTTTAACTTGTAAAGTTCTTCCCTGATTGCTAATGAGGAGGAACATTCTTTTATAGTATATAAGTTTTTAAAATTTCATTTTCTGTGAATTATTTTTGGTTATCAATTCGTCGTCCTTTTCTTATTGATTCATAGGAACCCTTTGCATATTAGGTGTTGTGGTCAGTTGACTCACTTAACTTTCATCCCAACCCACTTCTTGCATGCAAAAGTGGGCAGGTAAACACCAGATTTCCCAGATATTTCTGAAACTTGGGTACTGAACATCATTTAGGAGCCACCAATCAGATGCACTTGCAGAGTATGTTGCTCAGAAGAGATGGAAGAGGCAGGGCCCAGGACACTTATTTCACAGATGTCACTTGTGGAGGTGGTATGGCTTTGGAATCAATGGCTGTAGTTCAACTTTCTAATCTGTATGCATCTTCTTGGTTCATCTGCTAACTTTATTAATGAAGGCAATTCTCCTCATTTAGACAAATGGAACATGGATTTCTATCAGCAGTAGTAACAACAGAGTCAGGGTTTGTTAGCTTCCTGAAGCAGCCACAGAGGTAGCTTCCCAGATCATACCTGGGGCAGAGTAGTTTTGAGGCTGGACATAATTTATTTCTTTTTTTAAATTTATGTTTTATTGAAGTAACATTGCTTTATAAAATTGCATTTCATGTCCACATTATATTTCTACTTCTGTATATACCACAGTGTGCTCACCACCAAAAATTTAGTTTCCACCCATCACCATACAGTTGATCCCCTTTTACCCATTTCCCCTCCCTCCAACCTTTCTCCTCTGGTAACCACTACTCTTTTCTCTGTATCTACATGTTTGGTTTTGTTTGGCTTGATTTGTTCATTTATTTGGGTTAGCTGTTGTTTGTTTGCTTTTTATATTCCACATGTAGGTGAAATCATATAGTATTTGTCTTTCTCCATCTGACTTATTTTACCTAGCGTAGCACCCTCAAAGTCCATCCATGTTGTCGCAAATGACAAGAGTTCATCTTTTTTATGGCTGAATGATATTCCATTGTGTGTGTGTGTGTGTATATATATATATATATATATATACACACACACACACATTATATATGGAATGAATATCTATTCATTCGTTGACAGGCACTTAGGTTGTTTCCATATCTTGGCTGTTGTAAATAATGCTGCAGTGAATGTAGGGGTGCATGTATCTTTTCAAATTAGTATTTTCATATTTTTTGGATAAATACCCAGAAGTGGGATTGCTGGATCATATGGTAGTTCTATTCTAAATTACTTGAGAAATTCATTTTGCTGATGGTTTCCTTTACAGTGCAGAAGCATTTTAGTTTGATGCAGTTCCATTTGTTTATTGTTACTTTTGTTTCCCTTGACTGAGGAGACACATCTAGAAAGATATTGCTAAGACTGATGTCAAAGAACTCATTCCCCATATTTTCTTCTAAGAGTTTTATGGTTCAAGTCTTTAATCTATTTTGAGTTGATTTTTGTGTGTGGTGTGAGATAGTGGTCTTGTTTCATTTTTTGCATGTGACTGTTCGGTTTTCCCAACACCATTTATTTGAAAATACTATTCTTTTTCCATTGTATGTTTTTTGCACCTTTGTTGTAAATTTATGCCATATATGTGTAGGTTTATTTCTGGGCTCTCAATTATGTTCCACTGATTTATGAATCTATTTTTCTGCCAATTTTATATTGTTTTGATTACTCTAGCTTTGTAATATAGTTTGAAATCAGGAAGCATGATACCTCCAGCTTTGTTCCTTTTTTTCTCAGGATTGCTTTGGCAATTTGAGCTCTTCTGTAGTTCCATATAAGTTTTAGAGATTTTGTTCTATTTCTGTGAAAAAATGTCCTTGGGATTTTAGTATGGATTGTATTGAATCTGTAGATTGTTTTAGGTAATATGAACATTTAGCAATGTTATGTCTTCCAATCAATGATCATAGAATATCATTCCATTTATTTATGTCATCTTCAATTTCTTTCAACAATGTATTATAGTTTTTAGTATATAGGTCTTTCATCCTCTTGGATAAATTTATTCCTAGGTATTTTTTCTTTCTTTGCAATTGTAAATGGGATTATTTTCTTAATTTCTCTTTCTGCTAGCTCACTGTTAGCATACATAAATGGAACAGATTTTTGTACGCTGATTTTGTATTATGTATCTTTACCATATTTGTTTATTATTTCTAATAGTTTTTTTGTGGAGTCTTTAAAGTTTTCTATACCATGTTATCCAACTAGTAAAAGTTTTACTTTTTTCTTTCTAATTTGGATGCCTTTTATTTCTTTTTCTTGCCTAATTGCTCTGACTAAAACTTCCAGTACTATGTTGAATAAGAGTGGGCATCCTTGTCTTGTTCCTGATTTTGGAGGGAAAGCTTTCAGTTTTTTATCATTGAGAATGATGCATTATGTTGAAGCATGTTATTTTTATACCCATTTTATCAACAATTTCTTTTTTTAAATTGTTGTTGAATCTTGTCAAATGTTATTTCTGAGATGATCATATCATTTTTATTCTTCATTTTGTTAATGTAGTGCATAATGTTGATTGATTTGTGGTTGTTGAACTATCCTTGCATCCCTGGAATAAATCCCACCTGATTGTGGTGTATGATCCTTTTAATGTAGTGTTGTATTCCGTTTGCTAATGTTTTTTTGGGAGATTTTTGCATCTATGTCCATTAGCCTATACTTTTCCTTTTCTGTGTTGTCTTTGTCTGGTTTGGATGTCAAGGTAATGTTGGCCTCATAAAATGAATTAGGAAATATTCCCTCCTCTTCAAATTTTGGAAGAGTTTGAGGAGGATAGTTATTAAATCTCCTTTGAATGTTTGGTAGAATTCACCAGTGAAGCCATCTGGTCCTGGACTTTTGTATTTGGGGAGATTTTTGATTACTCTTTCAATCTCTTTATTAGTGATCAGTCTACTAAGACTTTCTATTTCTTCATCTTTCTGTCTTGGGATGTTGTATGATACTAAGAATTTGTCCATTTCTTCTAGTTTTTTCTATTTGTTCGTGTTTAGCTGTCCAGAGTATTATTTTATAATCCTTTATATTCTGTGTTATCCATTGTTATTTCTCCTCTTTCATTTCTGATTTCATCCGTGAGAGCCTTCCCTTTTTTCTTAGTGAGTCTAGCTAAAGGCTTGTCAATTTCCTTTATCTTTTCAAGGAACCAACTCTTAGTTTGATTGATCTTTTCTATTTCATTTATTTTCACTATGATTTTTATTGTTTCCTTCCTTCTACACTCTTTGAGCTTTGTCCTTCCTTTTCTAGTTCTTTCAGGTAAAACATTAGATTGTTTATTTGAGATTTTTCGTTTTCTTGAGGTAGGCCTGTATAACTATAAATTTCTCTCATTGAATTACTCCATGACACCTATTTTGAATTCTCTATCATATTGCAATATTCCATGCTTTTAAGTTTGGCCTCTGGAGAATTGTCATTTTCTTTTGTGATACAGTATTACTGTGATTCTTCATGGTGTTTGATGAGTTCTTCTTCTGCTGGTGCATTTGAAGTAGCAAGCATCTTTCTTCTTTAGGTAAAGCTTTTTAATTTTTTTTTTTTAACTTGTTTCTAAAGATTTAACAGGTTAGAAATTAGAGGACTTCCTTTTGTTTTTCAGTAGGTGGCACAACAGCACAAGTTTTTAGTTTTTCTTACTTGAGAGACCTCTGGTTATATTTGAGAGTCCACATTTTCCACCCTCCACCACCTCTGTCAGTGCCCTCATTACCACTGCTTGTGCCTCCGGGGTTATTGGTGCCTTGCGGCTGACTCTCCAGTACCACTAGTGTTGCTGCCTGGGGTATCAGGATGGTGGACTTTTCTGCCAGGTCCAGGATCTCCTGAGTCACAGCCTCCACCACTGTGATGGGAGGTGGAGGAGGCTGGAGCAACCAGGGACATGTGGGCACCTCTGCCGTGTCTGGTGTTGTCAGGTACATGGACTCTGCTGCTGTGGGTGGGGCTCAAGGGGTCTGAGTAATGGGTGCCTCTGTGACTGGAGGGATGGGGTCTCAGGTCCACTGCCAGTGCTGCCCAGTTACTTGTGGCCATGTGCATTGTTGTAGCAAGGAGACTGAAGTCATTTGTACCACCTCCCCTGCTGCTACCAAGTTCTCTGGGGCTGCAGTCTCAGCTGCTGCAGCTGGGGCATCCAGGACTGGAGACACTGCTTCCACTGTTCCCCTGCTTCCATCTCCTCTATGTGTTCCAGTCCTCCCACATTTAGATGCACAGATTTGCAGGATTTTCAGCATGCTGGTATGTAAGGCAGAGTTATGTTTCTGAATTGTGAATGTTTTACTGGTTGTAGATTGAGGGGGAGGGATAAAGGGAGCATCTCACTCCACCATGATGCTGATGTCCCCTGGAAATAACTTCTACTCTTCTAGCTCCTGTGTTGATTTTGTTTATATCCTGTTCCCCATATTAGATTGTTTTCAACCTAAAACATCTTGTATGGATTTGCTGCCTGCAACTGAAACCTGAATATTACAGAAATAGTATCTGTTTTTAACTTTTCTGTATGTTATATATTTTCTTCAAATCTGTCATTCATCTTATAAGCTTAAATTTACAGAAGATTAAAAACATTTTTACAAAACCAAATCTGGCTATCTTTACCTTTATGAATTTTAAGTTTTGCATAGGAAAACTTCCTAACCTCTGCTATATTTCCTTGTACTTCTAGAAATTTATTCCACCTGGATTTTATATTTTATGGTATGTGTAGGTAATCATTTTATTTTATTGCCCAAAGTGAATGGATTATTGGTCCAACAATAATTTATTTAATAGTCTAACTTTCCCCCATTGAATTGAAATGTCACCTCTAAAGAATAATATTTTCTCATTTATCATGAGTCTCTTTCTGAATTCTGTTCCATTAGTTATTTTTTTTCTATTCCTGCTCAAACACCACAACATTTTATAACCTTAAAATATAACTTTGATTTTAATTTAATAATAATTATATTAAATAATAATGACTATAAATTTACGTAACTAGTCAAGTAACTAGAGTAGCAAGAAACAGAACTTCAGTGTCTGAAAACTCCTTGAGGTCAATACCATATTTTATTCGTATTTGTATTTAAGAAGACTACAATGATGCCCGCATATGACAAATATTTTTCGAGTGAACAAATCAAACAATTCATCTCTTTTATATAAATCACACAAAATTATAAAATTAACAATCTGATTATTGTTAGTGACTATATTTTGCAGCACATTTTATACTAAGTGATTGTTCAAATCATATCAAGTTCTTGTGATCTTTTATTCAATCATGCTACCTATTAGAAAAGCAGAGGTTAGAAAATCTTTACATATAAATTTTTGTGAGTATCATTAATGGTAAAACCATAAAGAGTCAATAAGAGAACAAAAAAGACTAAGCATCTGTCAAGGAAAATGAAAATAATCTGTCAGATCCCTCAAAATTTGGAGTATTGTGCCATTAGCAAAATTTTTGAAGATAATTCAGTAATGGTAATGACTATCATGATGGGGTTAGGTTAAAAAAGAAGAAAATGCAGAATATATTATGATAAGTAGTCAAGGAGGAATTACTGCAAAGTGTTGTATGTATGTGGAAAAGCATTAGAAAAGAAAACTGGAAAATAATGGACTGTTTTATTGTGGAAGTAATGGGACTATATGTAATTTATAAAAATTTTTTACTGGAATATAGTTGATTTACAATGTTGTGTTGTTTTATTTTTATTAATCTTGGCTTAATAGTACTTATACCAAAAAAAAAATTTAAGCATATTCAAGGACATTGGCTAAAGAAAAAAAACAAAACAAAACTGTAGAGTTATAGACAATCTCACAGTCTGAGTTTCATAGAAAATAAAGCCCAAGGCAAAACTTAGGTGCTAGAACCTGTTTCTCCATACCTTCAACCTGGGCTGGCCTTTTAAACTTTCATTAGCCTATAGAATGTGACAAAACAATTTTGTACCAATTTAGACTGCAAGAGGCCTTGCATGCTTCTGCGCTCTCTCTCTGTCTCTCTCTGTCTCTCTCTCTCTCCCTCTCTCTCCAAACCCTTGCCTCTCTATGTGAACAGACAAGGGCTAGCTTGGTGTCTGATGACCCAGTTGTCCTAATTCTGTACCAGCCAACAACCAACCAACTGCAAGAAGCAGCGTCACTTCCTTGATCTACTGCTGACTGTATATGCATAAGTGTGCCCAGCCAAGACTAGAATAACCATAACTATTCAATTCAGCCCAGCCTAAATTGCTAACCAACTGAATCAAGGGCTAAGTACATAACTGTTGTTTTAAGCTACTAAACTTTAGAGTAGCTTTTATGCAGCAATAAATAACTATTTTATGCAGCAACAACTGACAGAGTGATCTTGCAAGTGAGGAGATCACACTTAAGAAAACCTGAAAAGGTTCATATTTTTAAAAATACAGGGCACTCTAAATGTGCAGCCTTGCCTATACATTGTATCTTCGAACTGAAAAGTGTTGCTGCAAATTAGTTTTCTAATTAGTCAAATTCCAACATAATGAGTTTTCCAAAAATCTTTCTTTTAAAAGTAATACATGATACTGGCAAGAAGCCTTGATTGCTTTTTGTACTGGAAGTGTTAATAACCTGTTCCCTTGCTTTTCATTCATTATTGCTTAATTTCCTGTGCAGTGGGTGGATTGTTTTTTCATAACAATGAAACCTGATGGAAATGTTTACTTAAATCTGTCATCCCAAACAATGGACATATGTTACCAGTCTTATAGGCAGAGAGAAATTGCTCTCCATCTCTAGAAAAAATACTCATATGAAGAACTATGACTTACTTAAAGCTGTAACACAGGTCTAATAGAAGCATTATTAGGAATTTGAATCATAATTGCTCCAGTATTTTCAGAATACAGTTGAAAGTTTTCCTTTTGCTTTAGAACTATGTGATGAGGTTTGTACTTCTGACCTCTGGCTGGGTGAGAAAAATGAAGACCAGTCATGTCAAGACCCAATTAAAGGCAATAAGAAGATACCTTAAAGTGTTCTTCCTAATTAGTTCTAGGTAAGTACTTAAAGACGGAAGAGGAGTGCTATAAACAGCTGCTCAGAAATGTAAGTATCAGAGTCAAGCTCTATATTTTTCACTTCATAGCATAGCAAAATATGTAAGTGGATTTTTATTAACTCAGCAACAAAGTTGGTACAAATTACACTGAAGTGTTTGCATCTCAATCTTGCTTCACATCAGGGTGTCTCAGTCTTGGCACTATCGACATTTGGGGCCAAGTAAGTCTTCGTGTGGAGGCTGTCCTGTGCACTGTGGGATGGTGCGCAGAATCCCTGGCCAGTACCAGCTAGATGCCAGTAGCCCCTCTGCACAATTATGACAACCAGAAATGTCTCCAGACATTGTCAGATGTCCCCTGTGACATAAAAGTACCCCTCATTCAGAATCACTGCTCCAAATCAATATCTTTATGTGGTCCCTAGGGTTATGTTGTGGTTCTTTGAGGGCTGCTGCAGAAAATTATGGGGAAACCAAGCAAGTAAAACCCCAGTTTCCCCAGTTATACTTCAACCAGAGATGCTCTAGCTTTGTTTGTTCATGTAGTAAGTCAGGCTTTATTGAACAATCTGAAAATAAACTAATGCTAAATCAAAAGTGTTTTGTAAAAATCCCTCTAGATCTAATGTTAGTACAAAGATTCAGATACTGGTAACTAAAAATCACTTTTCCAAAAAAGGTATCTAAAAAGTATGCAAAAACCTATCATATTCTAACACTGTCGATTATCCACCTTATGAGAAAATATTTGGCCATGTAATAACCATGACAGCAACATCATTTATAGTCAATATCTCTAAGAATAAATATAGCCACTTCTTAAGAATTTGAGTTGTGATTCCTATCCTGAAAAGGGATGCCACTGGTCACAAAATAGGCTGATCAAGAGAGTATAGAGGGTTAGCAAACCCATTACAACTGCTACCTACTACATATTACCAGAAAAAGAAAATTAACGAAGTGAGAGAGTGGCATTGACATATATACACTATCAAATGTAAAATAGCTAGCTAGTGGGAAGTAGCTGCATAGCACAGAGAGATCAGCTCGGTCCTTTGTGACCACCTAGACGGGTGGCATAAGAAGGGTGAGAGGGAGATGCAAGAGGGAAGGGATATGGGGATATATGTATACATATAGCTGATTCATTTTGTTACACAGCAGAAACTAACACAACATTGTAAAGCAATTATACTCCAAAAAATATGTTAAAAAAATTAAAACACATTCTCTTGTCCTGACTCAGAAGAATTAAAATACTAGTTTCTACAGTGAAATTCAATCTTATGTGAGCCACAAACCTCTTTTCCAAATGACATTTTATACAGAATCTTAATATACAAAACAGATAAAAGAGGAGTTTTACAGAGTGAAGCAGAGAGTTATGGGCCCAGGGGCTTGGCCAGGCACTTACGCTAAGAGCAAGATTGGAAGATTAAATCTCTACAGAAATACAGAAATGAATGATCTATATATACACTTATATATCCATTTGATGGCTACAATCATTATAAGGTGTTACATATAGAATGGGCCAGTCTGCTCTGCTAGAGTTGCACACCCACACTCTACATATTTATTTGATTTTCTATAAAGTTTTGCAATTATTTTTTTTGTGAATTTTCCTATTTCATTACACATCACAATATTTGAGCAGTGTTCCAGTGGATCACACATAATTAGTCAACCACCATCTACTTAGTGCTATGTGTATAATATCTGATCCCTAGTTGACACCATTCTTTCTGGTTATAAAATCAAACTCTGTTCTTTATAATAAAAATAGCAAAGCTAAAATTATTCTTGAATGCCCGATTTTTATTTTATTAAGGTATAATTTACATAGAATGAAACATGTTCTTAAGTGTTTAGTTTGACAAGTTTTGACAATTGACTAGGGCTGTGTAGCCATGTAACCACCACCCAAAGTAAGATATAGAACATTGTCATCACCCCAGAAAGTTCCCTGTGCCCTTTTCTAGGCAAATTCTTCCCCAGAAGCAACCACTTTCTGAATTCACTCACCAAAAATTAGTTTTGATTTCTCTAGACTTCATATAAGTGGATTCATACAGTACATATTCTTCGGGGTCCATTTTTTCCCGTTGTTACAATGTCTGTAAAATTTACTCATGTTGTTTCATATATTGGTAATTGGTCCCTTTTTATTACTAAGTATCAATAATATTGAAAGGCTTCACACAGCCTTAAAAGATTCTCTTCATGCACTGATTTGTGTGTGTACAAGACACATTTTAAAAATGTAAGATCTTTACCAAAGTGGGCTTTTTGAGCAATTTTCATTCAGATATAGTCTTCATATGATAAACACTCATTTGAAGTTAATCTAGAACAGAGAGGGTCTTTGCTTGTTAAGTTGCTTTTGTTTTCCAGAAGCATTTCAAAATCATGATTTTCAAAAATACAGACACAGCACCTGTGCTTAGCAATTTACCACTGCTAACACGATCATCAGCTTTTAAGGCAATTAGCTGTGTAAAAATAATCCACATCAAAGAAAAGAGCTAAGTTCACAGTAGTCAGTCTTCAAAAGCATTTCTCTTTTGTATGACAAGAATGATGTGGGTTTAATCAATAGATGTACCTGATGAGAAAAATTCTACCTCCTTGAACTTTGGGGGTGAAAATTATTTTAACATATCGTTTGGAACTGCTATAAATTTCTTAGTGATAAAATGTGATTGAAACCATATAGGTTTATAGGAACAATCTGAGTGTTATTTTGGGAATACTAATCTAAATATTAATGTTGACAATGTCCACATATTTAAATTGGTCTCTGGGTACATTCATTTTAAGTCAGTTGGCCAAAAAACATTTCTTGGTTAAATGCTATCTTCCAGGCCCAAAGCTACTACAAGTCCTTAAAGATCAATGAATCATGGTTAATGACGTATATCTATAAATTTATTACATGTTATTTTTTAGTTGCAGTTTTTTCTCTGCCCAATTACTCAGGGTAATTAAATTAAACAGAAAGAAGAGATCCAAGAGTAATTTAGTATATGTTCCCGACTTTAAAAATCCCTGCTTGCTTAGTTTTCCAAGGAATTTGGGTAAGTTAAACACAGTTTGTGTATGTATACAAAGAAAGCACAGTCTTTCTCGAGAGTAACAAAGCATGAAGAGAGATTACTGGAAAAGAGAAGAAAACCAAATATTGCTAGAGACAGCACAAATTTTGCAAGTTGGATGAAACTAGAGTAAATTATTTTTTAAAGCTTTCTCTCCCTCTTACAAAATAAGATTTCTCTCCCTCTTATAAAATGGAGAAACTGGTAAAGGTACATATGTCTAATTTCAATATCCAGAAAACAATACCATCAGGTACATTTTCTAAAGCTAACTGGTACTGAAAGACAAATCTTTGTTTGCATAGTTTAAGTCCCATTTTTGTCTTGCCCTGAGAACATATATTTAAGTCATTGAATTCTTAATTATAAATTAAGAAGATATTATTTCACTAGATTCTAAACATTTGAAGCCTTCTGTATAACTGTCATCTTAGCAGAAAAATATTCTCCTCCCCACAAATTCTTAATCTCATAGTCTATCTATATATATATCTGTCTATCTATCTATCTATCTATCTATATCTATCAATAGATATAGACAAAACCAATTATACTAGCTATTGCTACCTAACCTTCTTAGAACCTAGTGGCTTGAAATAACAATAATTTATTATTTGTCAGGAGTTTACAGGTGGCTGGGTGGTTTTGCTGATAAGACAAAGGTGAGCTCAGCAGAGCTCACCTGTGTGTCTGCGGTCTGGCACGTGTCATCTAGATGGTTCTGATGATCTTTGTTGGACCCTCTCACATATCTGAACCTTGGTCATACTGAGCCAGACAAGCTCCATGTATCTCTCATCCTCCAGCAAGCTGGCATGGGCATGTTGTCATAGTGAACACAGAGGACCAAGAGTAAAAGTGGAAATGCACAAATGATTTTTCAAGCCTTTACATGCCCCATGTTTGCTAATGTCCCATTGACCAAAGCAAGTCACATGACCAAGCCTTGGGGAGACATTACCAAAGTGGGTAGATACAGGAGAGAGTAAGAAAGGGACTTGAGAACCTCAGTGGAGAAATTCTGGCAGCCTGAAAGAATTCTCAGAGAGCGAAATAGAGAAATAAATGCTCCAAACTCTAGGAGCTTTGCTTAGTCGTTCCCTTAGCTTAGAATGCTCTAGTTTGATCCCTCTCATTCATTCCGGCTAAGTTTAAATGACCTTTCTTGAAGAGGTCTTGCCTCATTACCCTAATTAAAGACACTCTTTCCCCCTTATGACTTTTTACTTAGCACTAACTACCAATAATGAAATAAGAGTATATAATAATATTATTTATTTTCCTTCTTTTTTAATTTATTTTTTGGCTGTGTTGGGTCTTCATTGCTGGTCGCAGGCTTTCTCTAGCTGTGGCAAGAGGGGGCTACTCTTCATTGTGGTGTGTGGGCTTCTCATTGGGGTGGCTTCTCTTGTTGCGGAGCACAGGCTCTAGGCGAGAAGGCTTCAGTAGTTGCAGCACACGGGCTCAGTAGTTGCGGCATGCGGGCTCAGCAGTTGTGGTTCACAGGATTTTTTGCTCCGTGGCATGTGGGATCTTCCCAGACCAGGGACCAAACCCATGTCCCCTTCATTGGCAGGCGGATTCTTTACCACTGAGCCACCAGGGAAGTCCTTATTTTCCTTCTTGACTATTGACTGTTTCTTCTTCTTCCCCACTAGAGTGTCCATTCCAATGATGATGGGCTGGCTCATACCAGCTCATAAGAACCTACTGTTACATTTCCAGGAATTTTGTGAGTCAGTTGATATTATGTTGGTAATTTGAAATCAATGATAGCAAGAATATTTACTCCTAGAAAGTGGCATAAAGTACAAAGCAGGTCTTTGATTTGGAGAAAGGAGTACAGGGAGAAGGAAATGCTAAACACTTACCAGCATATACTTGTCATGCTTTCTTTGAAAGCAGTAGCTTATCTGTCTTTTTCCTCATTTCCTGAGCATCTAGCACACAGCCTTTGCATGTTAGCACTCAATAAATATTTGTTGAATAAGTGAATGAATTCGTACATTAATAGACAAGTAAGTGAATGAATGAATGAATAAATGTCATATGGCTGATAGGTAGAAAGTGGGTCTAAATTGCAGGCTTTCTGTGTCCTACTTTTCTGAGGGCTCTAATAATCTTGTACTGTTGAGAATCTCAACCTACTGTACTCCTACCACTACAGTAAAGTGGGCCTTGACTTGCCCCAGTACAGTCCTCCATGTCTGTAATTATAATAACCTCCTTTGGCCCAGAACTTGGCCTTGCAGACCTGGGTACCATAGCTGGTATGACTCAATTATCTGCAACTGCTCTCCCCCAAGCCATCCTCATACCATGATGTGCTATGATGTATTTTCTGCTCACCTGACCACTATAGCCTGGGTAAATTCCAGATTCTGCCTAATTTCTTTCTTGTTCTATGGAGACTTTTTATGTTCACATTTCCACAGGAGACTCACAACCTGATTTTCTGTTATTTCCTAAGTATGTCTTACATTCTTCCATGCTTTCAATCTCCACTGCCACCACCCAGTCTCAGCCACTGTTCTCTCTCACCAAGACTGCTACATTGCCCTCCTGACTGATCTCACCCCATCCACTATTGCCCTCTTCCATCCATTCACCACTTTGGGGCCAGAGAGATCATGTTACACTCCTATTACCCCCAACTTCCACCCACCTCCCCCTCACTTAAAAGGTTTCTCAGACTTCCTCTTTGCCTCAGAAGGAAGTCGTCTCTCTCTAAGAGGGCCAGCAAAGCCTGCATCCTTTGACCCCTACCTTTCTCTCTTGCTCTTGAACTGGGCTCTTTTTGTTCCAGTCCCTGGAGCCTTCTTTTAGGCTCATACCTTGCCATTCTCCCTCTCTTTCCAGGCCCTTTGCACATGCTATTCTCTCCATCTCTCAACCTCTTCCTCTACTTCTCCCCTGCTTCCATTAACTCCTACTCCTTCCTCATCCTGCATCACCATGATTGACTTTGCCTCCCTGGTTGGGTCCAGTAGCAACTCTAATGTTCTTATAGCACCATGTATCTCAGTTTCTAAAGCATTATTGATAGGTGCTGTTCGTAGTAGGGTCTGTCTTATTAATTTGTATGAGTATTTGGTTGCTCTCCATTTCTCTTTTGTTCTGTCTCTCTCCAACTGTATTATAGAATAGGTGGATAAATGACAAAATGCCACAGAGATCAATATAACTGGGTTCTCAATTATAAGTGGTCTATAAGTGGAGAAATATCTCATTTTATATTTTCTCACGGGACAAAAAGACTATGCAAGAAGCAGATTACTCTGATTTCCTTCTGTTCCACTGGTTTCTAGCCTTTGGTATAAATACTCAGTATATGCTATGGTATAAATACTCAGTATATGCTAATCTCACCCAAGCACAGCTCAATCCACTGCTTTACAGTTTGTACCACCCTTGTTACAATGAAATCTCTCTTCTAGGTTCTTCAGAACCCCAATTTTGCCAAGTCCATACATCTTTGTCGTTTCTTATCTTTTACCACCTTTTACAGCATTTGACACCATTTGTTATCTTCTCCCTTTTTTTCACTTAAAAAATTAATTGTGGTAAAATACACATAAAATAAAATTTACCATCTTAATCATTTTTTTATGAGTATGAACAGTCAATTTTTTACAAAGGGTCAAAGAATTGAATAAGTTGATATACAAATGACAAGCTTATGAGAACATGTTCAACATCATTAATTATCAAGCAAAGCAATTAAAACCACAATAAAATGCCATTTCCTTCACTAGAAAACTTAACCATAATATATTTTTTATTTTACTTATTTTTTATTTTTTTTCACACACACGCACTGTATTTTATTTTTACAAGAGATAAATAGACTGACACCAAGCATTGTAAATGGATGACCACAACAAAAGCAACAATGATTGCAGTTACCAAACACGAAACACACTCATACTGTGTCATAATACTGACATTCAGTCCAGTAATCCTCCACTGTAACAGCTCCTTTACTTTGCAGTGAAAATTAATTTGTATATTTTTTGCCTCTGAGTCCTTGTGGGATTTTTTGTTTTAATTCAAACAGAAAGTCACAAAACTTATAATCATCCTCATCAGTTCACTCAGTCCTTAATCATTTTTAAGTGTACCGTTCAGTAGCATTAAATATATTCATATTGTTGTGCAACAAATCTCCAGAACTTTTTCATCCTGCAAAACTGAAACTCAATATCCATTCAACAACTTCCCATCTCCCCTCCCTGCAGCCCTTGGCAACCACTATTCTACTTTCTGTTTCTATAAATTTGACTACTTTAGATACCCGTTATAAGTAGAATCTTACAGTATTTGTATTCCCTTCTTTTAGAAATTATTTCCTCCTTTGTCTTTTACAATATCAGACTGGTCTCTCACAATTCCTTCTACACCCTCTCTCCAATGTTCTCCTTCTCTCACTGGTATTTCCCTTCCTGTGATAGTTTGGGTTTCCTGAGACAAGAATTTGTGTGCAGGTAGTTTACTCCAGAGGTGATCCTAGGAAACCATGGTATGGAGTGGGGAAGCGAGACAGGGAAGACAAGAGCTGGTAAAATGTACCTTATCAATAGAAATGCATCACCATTTGGGGCAACTGGAGACCTGTCCCACTGGTGGCTCTGAGAGACAGTGTAGGACACAGCTCAGAGCTGCCCCAACCAAATGGGAGGAAACTGGGCATCCATCTACTGACAGCCCCCCTTCCTCCTGGCTGAGGGTTCTTCCTAGGGGGTTAACTCCATGGTGTTTCCAGCCACCTCCTGCCCGGGCAACCATGTTCCACAGACAGAATGCCTCAGCTAGAGGGTGCAATGTTAGCAGAGGAGATATGAGAGACACTGAAGATGTCTGCTAATGTCCTCTTTCTTTCCTTGCCCTTCTCATTCTACACATTGTCTCGGCTGATGCATCTCATCTACATCCCAGCCTTTCATTATCTTCTATATACTGAAAACTTCCAAATCTTTGGCCCAGAGTTTCCTCCTGTGATCTAGATCCTTGTATTCATCTGCTTACTAGAGCTTATGGCACCTAAAAATCATCAAAATATTCCTCCTCCTCTAGTCCTTTTTGTGGCAAATGATATACCCTCTCTCTCTGGTGACCACCTTCACCCTTAACTTGGCTAATGGAACTGACTCCCTAGGTCTCATGGGGCAGAAATTTGGCTGTCACCTTGGAGACCTCCCTCATTGTCACTTCCCAGAGCTAATCAGTTATTAGGACCTGTCAATTCTAATTCTTTCAAAGCTCTCTAATCCATCTCTTCCACCACCACTGTTGTTTTCTTAGTTCATGTTCTTACCCTCTCACCTTAACTATCGCAAAATTCTCCAAATTTGAGCTCTCCTCCTTCAATTTAAACTTCATCCAGTCCATGACTTATGCAGCAGGAAGAGGGATCTTCAATTGTAAATCTGGTCACATCACTCCCCTCTTTAAATCTTTTGATGATGCTTGATTATAGTAGTCATTTAAAAATTATGTTTTACTTTATCAGTTACAGAGAGGCAGACTTTTTATCTTTTGCTAGTTTCTGGAGTAAACAATAGGAATTAACCATTTCTTAAATATTTGGGAGGTAATACTTGTAAAACCAGTTAGACATGAGGTGTTTTGGAAAAGGAGGTCTTTGACAACTAACTTAATTTCTTTAATTCTTACTGGTCCATTTCAATTTTCTCCACTTTGATTATGCTTGCAGTTATTTTTCTAAGAATTTGTTCATTCCATCTAGGTATTCAAATTAATAGGATAGAGTAGTTCATAAGATTCTTTTTTTTATTTTACATTTATGTGCCATGTATAGTCTTTCTAGTTACTTTATGGATCGGTATATTTGCAAATTCCCCTCCTCTCCATTCAGTTTCGCCAGAAATCTGTCTTTCTGTTAAGCTTTTCAAAGAATAAGTTTTTTGTTTTGCTTAATTATTACGATTTGCTTTTATTTCTATTGTTCACAATTTCACATATTTCTGTCATTATTTTAATATTTCCCTTGTCTTTGGTTTATTGGATTTCTTCTGCTATTTTTCATATTCTTTATTTGCACGCTTAGCTCACTTTTTTTTTTAACCATTTTTGGTTTCTTGATGTATGTATTAGAGCTATATACTTTCTTTAGGCACTGCTTTTATGTCCTTCAGAATTTGACATGTCTTATAAAAGAGAAAACT
Organism: Lagenorhynchus albirostris; assembly: GCF_949774975.1. Taxonomy (NCBI): domain Eukaryota; kingdom Metazoa; phylum Chordata; class Mammalia; order Artiodactyla; family Delphinidae; genus Lagenorhynchus; species Lagenorhynchus albirostris. The sequence goes on along the minus strand of NC_083109.1, from coordinate 37,156,622 downwards.
GTTTCTCTCTCTACTACACATACTTCCGATGCCAAAGGTGTGAGTTTCTTCCAACATTGACCAATTCTCTCTGACGCCAGCTCGGTATCTACAGTTCTATTCAATTTGGATACTATCTACCTGGAGTTAGCATAAGGTCACACAAGTTAAGGGCTCAGTCCCACAAGACTGTCCCCACTTCAGATACCAATCACAAGTCCAGACCTCTTATACTTTTGACCAACTGACTGTAAATCTTAGGTTCCCACAACTCCCTTCTCATGTTTGATAGTGTGCTTGAACCACTCACAATCCTCAGAAAAGCACTTTACTTACTATTAACCTTTTATTGCAAAGGGATACAACTCAGGAGCAGCCATATGGAAGAGATGCAGAGGCCAAGGTATGAAGAAAGGGATGCAGAGCCTCCATGCTCTCTCTGTGCATGTCTCTCTCCCAGAACCTCTAAGTATTCACCAACCCAGAAGGTCTCACAATTTCTTCATTTAGGGTTTTTATGGAAGACTCATGACATGGGCATGATCGATTAAATCATCGGCCACTGGAGATTTTTTTTTAATTTTTGAATTTTATTTATTTATTTTTTATACAGCAGGTTATTAGTTATCCATTTTATACATATTAGTGCATATATGTCAATCCCAATCTCCCAATCGGCCATTGGAGATTAATTCAACCTCTAGTCCCAAGTGAGGCTGAAATTTCCAGCCCTCTAATAACATGGTTGGTTCCCTTGGCAACCAGCCGCATCCTGAGGTTAGCCAAGAGCCCCAGCCACTAGACATCTCAGTAGCATATTCAGCAATTCCAAGGGTTTTCGGAGCTGTGTGCCAGGAAATGGGGCCAAAGACAAAATATATTTCTTATTATGTCACAGGAGTTTTTGTACTATTCATTTCTAATGTTTCTTAATTCTGATGTAGAGTAAAGAGATGGAAGTGTACAATCTAACCTCTTAAATCCCCGACTACTGCCAAAAGAGGAATCCCTCTTGAGGTAGATTACATGAGAACAAAACAAAGAGATCATAAGAAATACTGAAAGCAAAAGTACCAATTTTTTTCATGTTTTTAAACATAAGTGATGCCTATTATCAATCCTCATGCCCAGATAAGGGAAGAAAAGAACTTTTGAATGAATGAAAGATGGCTGGTTAGTGACTCTGATTCATTTAAACTGTTTTCTGGGAGTATCACCTTGTTCTGGATACCAATCAGAGATAAAACTTTATGAGACTTCTTTCACTGTTTTTATTATTAAATAAAAGAATTAAAACCTATTTTATCAAATAATACTTTTAGCTATTTGTCTTGATTACAGTAACCTTATCTAGTTTCATTTTATAAATGTTACATTGTTTTTCCTGTAATTAAAAAATTAAATTAAATTATATACTGGTGGTCAGATCAATTTGTTTTTAGCAGTTTATGCTATTCTTTTAAATTAAATACATAAAGATAGTTTGATCATGATATCTAGTGAAATTGAAGAAATTCTTTTTAATTTTAATACATGAGTCCTATATCATTATTCTCAAAAACAGAACACCAGACACACAAACATACACACATATACAAACATATATTTCAGAGAAATGCTATGCTATCATACTCCTTGCTTTACAAATAACTTATATTTTAGATATGTTGAATAATTACAAATTAAGTAATGAGAAGCAGGATATTATTATTTTTTTAATAACTTACCATAAAATCGATAAATTTTTATCATGTTTTTAGTATATGCATTACAAAATGCATTCTGTAAGACAGATATTTCAATATGCATCATAACATTTATTTGTATGGAAAAATGATGTCCCACTTTTTCTGACAGGTAAGATGAGTTTGGCTGATGAGTTTTAAAATGAGGTCTGGCTTTGCCAATTAAGTTATTCAGGGACGTTTTCCATGAATTAATATGTAGATTTTCATTAAAAAGAAGAATGTATTTAAGGCATGTAATGCCTCAAGACATTATATAAAAATATTTTATTTGCAAAGGTATATAGAAGTTAGCAACATTTTGATTTTCCAAAACTTTTCAGAGTATATATCTAGTTGAAAGAGTAATAAGCTGAGTTAATAGCATTTGATTATTCTTTGTAAAACCTTTTTGCTCTTTTTCCTAGAAACTGAGATATCGAACAGCTCTAGTGATTGGGATAAAAGTACTTTTGCTAGTCTGGGGGTTTCCAATCATGAGCTCTCAGCAAAATTGAAGGAGGAGTTTGTCAAGTTCATAGCTGAGAGAATCATTAAAAGGTTATTCTGATAGATCAATCACAATGTGATTTTGGTGTATATTTGGAAAGTTCAAATAATAAAATGCTGTTGTTAATGCAAAACTCCTTCCAATCCTGTGTTCTTGTTTATGAGAAAAAGCTTTCACAGTGATTATATATACAAAAAGAAGAATAGAAATAGAATCCATGATAGACCCGTGTCCTTTTAGCAATAAAGAAATATTTATCTCCTTCATAAATATCCACAATATATAAATTGAGGAAAAGTCTCACTTATTAAGAAATGCACTTGAAAAAAATTTTGCTTTTATATGAATACTTATTTATCAAAATTTCTAATAGATTTATAATGTTTTTACCAATTGTGAATTACCATTAATTGCAATACATTTTTAAACATAGCAACATTTATGGTTATCAGCAACAAAATACTTTTTTCAATTTATTATACATACTTTTGGTGCTGTGAAGAATGTAGAATGAACAATAAAAACTTTTAAATATAAAATAAATTACTATAGGAAACAGTTCAGTAGGAGAACCATAATAAAAATTTGGTTTTCAGCAGTAAGAGAAATGATGTAAATTTTCTGATTATCATTGGAGAATTTCTTAAAAATGGATGATGTGGGCTTCCCTGGTGGCGCAGTGGTTGAGAGTCCACCTACCAATGCAGGGGACACGGGTTCGTGCCCTGGTCCGGGAGGATCCCACATGCCGCGGAGCGGCTGGGCCCGTGAGCCATGGCTGCTGAGTCTGTGCGTCCGGAGCCTGTGCTTTGCAACGGGAGAGGCCACAACAGTGAGAGGCCCACATACAGCAAAAAAAAAAAAAAAACAATGGATGATGCTAAATTTCAAAATACCATTTATATTTAAATCCCTTTGGATACACTTAAAATATAATGTAATAGTTATTACATTATTAGATTCAACTTAAAATATTTGAGGAGGTCTATAGTTTTTCAAAATCCCTTAATTTTTGGATATTGCAACAAATCATTTCAAGACCATTGTCTTGGGATGCCACTTCCAGGAAAACAGGCTTATGTATGGGCAGCATCAGGGCCACACAGCATCCCAGCCATATTGTAGTAAGGATGCAGTGAAACTGGGATGAGCCATGGTAGGAGTCCAGACAAAGAGCTCAGGAAAAACCTTAGCCATACAAGCTACCAGCACAGCTAAACTCTCATCTCAATTTTCATGTCTCTTCCAATGAAATTTCAAGTCCCTGCAATTCATGGCTCCTGCTATTAAGAAAATTTATGGAAAACTTTGCCTTTTTGTGTAAAGCTAGAGTATTCTTTAGCAAGCCTGCCTGAGGTTCATCTTATAAGCCAAGGAAGTGGGTCCAATAGAACGTTCTGTGATGATCAAAGTGTTCTATGTCTGAGCTATTCAATATGGTAGCCACTAGCCACATGTGTCTATTGAGCACTTGAAATATGGCTAGTACAAAAAAGGGACACCATTTTTAACTTTATATAAGTTTAATTAATTTAATTTAAATTTGAAATAGGCACATATGACATGGCTCTCATATTGGACAGAACGGCTCTAGCATAATGTATCTTTGTTTGATTGACTATTTACTATTGATTACAGCTCAGACTCTGCAAAGTTAAATGTTAACTTCTAGAAGACTTATAATTTGCAAATGATTTCTGTACTGTACTACAGGGCAATAAAACAATTTTATTGCCCTGTAGTACATTAACCAGTTTTGTATTTAATTAACAATCTTATTTCAACACTTTTTTCTTTCATTGACAATACGTGCTTCAGTCTTTTGAACTCCACTTTGACCCAAATTTACCATCCTGCTGATTATGCCATTAGTGAGTTTCTGCTATTAATTAACATATGTCCCCTATATATTTGAGAGAAAGTAGTGCTTTTGAAGTTTTTGAAAATTATACTCTGAAGTTTTTTGCCATCTGACTTCATGTACTATTTACTGAATCCATCTAGTCCTAAGATTTTGCTCCTGGATATAATCCATAAGGAACCTCTAATTAATTAGCTGTTTGGGACCCAGTTCCTGTTTATATTTGGTAGAGGAAAAGAATATGGATTTAAAAGTCAGAGTAGGTTTTATTCAACAGAGTATTGGAAGTCCAAACCACACAAATCAAACCAGAAAAAAATTAATAAGAGGAATTCAAATTGGAAAGAAAGATGTAAAACTGTCACAGTTTATAAATGTCATGAACTATAGACATGACATGACATAGAAAATCCTTTAGATGCCACCAAAAACCTACTAGAAATCATCAATGAATTTGGTAAAGTTTTAGGATACAAAATTAATATATAGAAAATTATTGTGTTTCTATACACTAACACTGAACTATCAAAAAGGAAATTAAGAAAACAATCCCGACACCGTCCTCTGGCTGACCGTGGTGGACGTCTTGAGCGCAGTCGATCCGCAGCCTGTGCGCCCCGCACCGCCTCCTGTGGAAGCTTGAGCTGGCTGTGTAGCTTTCTCCCTTTGTCTCATAACCATGTCCATCAATGAGAATGCTATTCACCAGCTGCCCGCCTTAACAGATTCAGGAACAAGGGGAAAGACAGTACAGAAATGAGGCGGCACCGAATAGAAGTTAATGTGGAGCTCAGGAAAGCTAAGAAGGATGACCAGATGCTGAAAAGGAGAAATGTCAGCTCCGTTCCAGATGATGCTGCTTCTCCACTGCAGGAAAACTGCAACAACCAGGGCACTGTAAATTGGTCTGTTGATGACATTGTCAAAGGCATAAATAGCAACAATTTGGAAAGCCAGCTCCAAGCTACTCAAGCTGCTAGGAAGCTGCTTTCCAGGGAAAAACAGCCCCCTATAGACAGCATAATCCGGGCTGGTTTGATTCCAAAATTTGTGTCCTTCTTGGGCAGAACTGATTCTAGTCCCATTCAGTTTGAATCTGCTTGGGCCCTCACTAACATTGCTTCCGGGACATCAGAACAGACAAAGGCTGTGGTAGATGGAGGTGCTATCCCAGCATTCATTTCTCTGTTGGCATCTCCCCACACTCATATCAGTGAACAAGCTGTATGGGCTCTAGGAAACATTGCAGGTGATGGCTCAGTTTTCCGAGACTTGGTTATTAAGTATGGTGCAGTTGACCTGCTGTTGGCACTTTTGGCGGTTCCTGATTTGTCATCTTTAGCGTGTGGTTACTTACGTAATCTTACCTGGACACTTTCAAATCTTTGTCGCAACAAGAATCCTGCACCCCCCTTAGATGCTGTTGAGCAAATTCTTCCTACTTTAGTTCGTCTCCTGCATCACGATGATCCAGAAGTTTTAGCTGATACCTGCTGGGCTATTTCCTACCTTACCGATGGTCCAAATGAACGGATTGAAATGGTTGTGAAAACTGGGGTTGTACCCCAACTTGTGAAGCTTTTAGGAGCTACTGAATTGCCAATTGTGACTCCCACGCTAAGAGCCATAGGGAATATTGTCACTGGGACAGATGAACAGACTCAGGTTGTAATAGATGCAGGAGCACTTGCCATCTTTCCCAGCCTGCTTACAAACTCCAAAACTAATATTCTGAAGGAAGCTACGTGGACAATGTCAAACATCATGGCTGGCCGCCAGGACCTGATACAGCAAGTTGTAAATCATGGATTAGTCCCATTCCTTGTTGGCGTTCTCTCTAAGGCCAACTTTAAGACACAAAAGGAAGCTGTATAGGCTGTGACCAACTACACAAGCGGCGGAACAGTTGAGCAGATTGTATACCTTGTTCATTGTGGCATAATAGAACCGTTGATGAACCTCCTAACTGCGAAAGACACTAAAATTATTCTGGTTATTCTGGATGCCATCTCAAATACCTTTCAGACTGCTGAGAAACTAGGGGAAACTGAGAAACTTAGTATAAGGGTTGAAGAATGTGGAGGTTTGGACAAAATTGAAGGTCTGCAAAACCATGAAAATGAGTCTGTGTACAAAGCTTCATTAAACTTGATTGAGAAGTATTTCTCTGTGGAGGAAGAGGAAGATCAAAATGTTGTGCCAGAAACTACCTCTGAAGGGTATACATTCCAAGTTCAGGATGGCACTGCTGGGACCTTCAACTTTTAGATTGTACATCTGAGGCATAAAGTTGTTTGTTGTGTACTATGTTTGGTAGAAGTTCGTCTTACTGTTTCTCTACTAAGAACTCTTTACACGTGGTTTGTTATTGTAGCACTTTTTACAAAGAAACTATACTTGAACAGTTCCAAACTGTACATACTGTATGAAGCTTCTCCTCTCAATGGGTTTCTTATTTCTATGTGGAATTTCATATCTTGCAGTGTCCTGTAAATAAAGATTAAATTCCACCTTTAAAAAAAAAAAGAAAACAATCCCATGCAAACAATAAAAAAAGAGAAAGAAAAAAATCCCATTTATCACAGCATCAAAAAAATTAAATACCTAGGAATGAGTCTAACAAAGGAGGTATAAGACCTGTACTTGGAAAACTATAGAATACTGATGAAAGAAACTGAAGATGACACAAATATATGGAAAGATATACTGTGCTCAAGGATTGGAAGAATTAATATTGTTAAAATGACCACACTACCCAAGGCAACCTACAGATTCGATAAAATCCTTACCAGAATACCAATGGCATTTTTCACAGAATGAGGACAAATAATTCTAAAATTTCTTTGGAAACAGAAAAGACACCAAATAACCAAGATTATCTTGAGAAAGAAGAATAAAGCTGGAGGTATCAGACACTCTGATTTCAAACTATACTATACAGCTACAGTAATCAAAACATTATGGTACTGACACAAAAACAGACACATAGATCAATAGAACAGAAGAGAGAGCCTAGAAATGAACTACACTTATAAGGGCAATTAATCTATGACAAAAAGGGCAAGAATATACAATGGGGGAGAGGACGACCTCTTCAATAAATGGGGTTGGGAACACTGGACAGCTACATGCAAAAGATTCAAACTGGTTTACTTTCTCACAATTCAACTTGGATTAAAGACTTGAACATAAGATCCAAAACCATAAAACGTCTAGAAGAAAACATAGACAGTACACTCATTGACATCTGTCTTAGTAATATTTACTTGGATATGTTTCCTAAAGCAAGGAAAACAAAAACAACAAAAAATGAACAAATGGGACTACATCAAACTAAAAAGCTTTTGCATGGCAAAGGAAACTCAACAAAATGAAAAGGTCTCCTACTGAATGGGAGAAGATATTTGCGAATAATATATCTAACTAGGGGTTAATATCCAAAATATGCCAAGAAGTCATACAACTCAACAACAATAAGCCAAAAAACCTGATTAAAAAATGGGCAAAGGACCTGAATAGACATTTTTCCAAAGAAGACATACAAGTGGCCAACAGGCACATGAAAAGATGCTCAACATCACTAATCATCAGGCAAAAGCAAATCAAAACCATAATGAGATATCACCTCACACCTGTCAGAATGGCTATTACCAAAAAAAAAAATGTTTAAAATAACAAATGTTGGCAAGGATGTGGAGAAAAGGGAGCATTCATGCACTGTCAGTGGGAATGTAAATTGGTGCAACCACTATGGAAAACAGTATGGAGGTTCCTCAAAAAATTAAAAATAGAATTACCATACAATGCATCAATTCTATTCTACTACCAGATATTTATCCAAAGGAAATGAAAACATTAACTAGAAAAGATATGCACCCCAATGTTCACTGCAGCATTATTTACAATAGCCAGGTATGGAAGCAACCTAAGTGCCCATCAATAGATGAATAGACAAAGAAGATGTGTTATACATATACAGTGGAATACTACTCAGCCATAAAAGAAGAATGAGATCTTGCCATGACAACATGGATGGACCTAGAGGGTGTTATGCTAAGTGAAATAAGTAAGACAAGTAAAGACAAATATTGTATGATTTCACTCATATGTGTAGTCTAAAAAACAAAAGAAGTGGGGCTTCCCTGGTGGTGCAGTGGTTGAGAATCTGCCTGCTAATGTAAGGGACACGGGTTCGAGCCCTGGTCTGGGAGGATCCCACATGCCATGGAGCAACTAGGCCCATGAGCTACAACTACTGAGCCTGCGTGTCTGGAGCCTGTGCTCTGCAACAAGAGAGACCACGATAGTGAGAGGCCCGTGCACCACGATGAAGAGTGGCCCCCACTTGCCACAACTAGAGAAAGCCCTCGCACAGAAACAAAGACCCAACACAGCCAAAATAAATTAATTAATTAATAAACTCCTACCCCCCAACATCTAAAAAAAAAACAAAAAAAAAATGAACAAACATAATAAGCAGAAGCAGAGTCGTAGAAGCAGAGAAAAAAACAGGTGGTTGCCAGAGGGGAGGAAGTGTGGGGAGGAGAAGAATAGGTGAGGGAGATTAAGAGGTACAAACTTCCAGATACAAAATAAAGAGTCACGGGTGCAAAATGTACAGTGTGGGGAATATCGTCAGTTATTATGTCATACCTTGTATAGTGACATATCGTAACTAGACTTTCTGTGATCATTTTGAAATGTATAGAAATACCAAATCACTATGTTGTGTAGCAGGAACTAACATAGTGTTGTAAGTCAATTACACTTCAGAAACAAACAAACACACACACACACACTCACAGAAAAAGAGATCAGATTTGTGGTTACCAGAGAAGGCAGGGTGTGGGGGGAGGGAGAATTGAAGGAAGGCAGTCAAAAGGTACAGATTTCTAGTTACAAGATAAATATGTACAAGGGGTGTAATGTACAACATGATAAATATAATTAAGACTTCTGTATGTTATATATGAAACTCGTTAAGAGAGCAAATCTTAAGAGTTCTCATCACAAGGAAAACATTTTTTTTCTTTATCTTTATATCTATATGAGATTATGGGTGTTCACCAAACTTACTGTGATAATTGTTTCATGATGTATGTAAGTGAAATCATTATGCTGCACAACTTAAACTTATTCAGAGCTGTATGCCAATTATATCTCAATAAACCTGGAAGAAAAAAAAAACAGAAACAAAAAAACTGATGTTGCAATACCAAAAAATGATAACAAGATGAAGGAACTGCATGTGTGTTACAAGCTAGTGGGAGCTTTGGGTTGTTTGGTGGTGGGTAGTCCCTAAATGATTTAATCCAAAAAAATATGAAGTACAAGAGAGAGAAAGAGAGCCAGAAGGAAAGGAAGAGAGATTTACTGCCAGCATGGTCAACAGGCAAAGACTGTGTTTTCATAGAGGAAATGAAGTTTGATACTTTGGAGGGAGAAAAATAGGATTTAGGTGAGAAGGAGAGAAAATGAACCATTTCTCGATGAACGTCCTTTAGGAAAAGCCCACAGCTGAAACTCGGAAAGAAAGGAACAAACCTGTTAAGTTCCTGAAGATGAGGTGTTTGAGGTAATTGTCTTTAGGAGAGTATTCCTTTCCATGAAGAGATGGCAATAAATGTCAACACAACCGATTTACAAAACTTTAAAGATACCTTAAAATAAACAAAGATTGTCAAATAGGAACAGAAAATTAAAGCAGCAAAGACTGTGTGTGTGTGTGTGTGTGTGTGTGTGTGTGTGTGTGTGTGTAAATCAGGATACAATACAAACATCTCTCTGAGGAAGAGACTCCATAAAGATTCCAATCAGCATCTTTAAAAATGAATCAAATAATAAATGAAATGCTGGTAGAAAGCATACTTGTTTGGGGAAACAGGAAGTATAAAACACAAAAGCAAACAAATAAAGGAAACAAAATTAAACAAACAGAACAAGGTATTGGAAGGTGACAAGCCTATGGAAATATCACATATATTTTCAAGGAATTCTATAAAACTCTGAAAGTGAAAAAAAGTTCTAATGCAGCTAAACTTGGCAAAGAGAAGATGAAGTTTAACTTCTGGCAGGTTCAAGAGAAAAAAATCAAGACCTAAGGAGAGCATGGATCAGTTCCTATAGGAAATGTCCAACCAGAATGAAGGGAACACTGAGCAGAGAAAACCAGTAAAATTACAGTTTATTATAAAATTCAGAAAGACCTCGAGGAAACCCTTGTTTACAAAGAAAACGAATTTGAAGTTTTGAATAATTGCATTGGGCAGCTGAAATAACTGGTAAATCACCAGAGTGAGGAGATAAAATAAATCAGAGATGACAGATGATATATATCTCCTGGATATAATCTTTGTTAACAATAGCTGGAAAAGATTGAGGCCATTTCCCATCCAAGTTGAGCAATGAGGTGTCAACCAGGCATGAGCTGGAAGAACAAAGCCAACACGAGATTTGTTCTCGCATTCAACAAAGTTCTACTGGAAAATGTATGCAAAACCTTGCAGCACAATGTAGGGATCTTGAAAGCAGATAAAGATGTGGCTTTGTGAAAGAAGCTGATTCAGGAAGAGAAGAAATAGGAAAAGAAAGAGCAAAAACAATTGGCTGCAGAGGAGATGAAAACTTAACCGGTGAAGAATTGAAGAAATGGGGGGGGGAATTATACAAAGATCCATACACAATTCATGAGAAAGTTGCTTAAGATTAAAATTAATACCATGATATAAAAAGAGGAATGCTTCAAAAACCAGAGACTCTAAAACCAAAACCAGGAAGACTTGATTCTGAAACAGCCCCAAAGAAATTTTCTAATCAGTGGGCAAACTACATGGTGCAAAATAATCATTTAGAGGGCTTGTTGAAATAAAGATGGCTAGGCCCCATCCCTGAATTTCTGATTCAGTAGATCTAGGGTAAGGCCTGAAAAACTGGTTTTTAACAAGTTCTCTGGTTATGATGATACTTCTGGTCTGAGGACCACACTGTGAGAACCACTGCTCTAAACCAATCCCAGTTGCTTTTTAGAATTGCCTGGGCCCCTTGTAGACCTATTCAATCAGCATCTTTGTGTGGGGGGCTCAGGTATCGGTATTTTTTGAAGCATCTCAGATGATTACAACACAGCCAGGGTTGAGAACCTCTGCACTTAGCCACACTGGTTCTTCTGACCAGTTCACTGAAATTGGCAACATATTGCCTCTCATCCCTACCTATGACACATTCATTTCTGATGTCTTTCTTTTCGCTTAACAGAAGAGATTTGCCCAGAACTAAACAAGTCCAATGCATGGGTCTCCACTGAATCTTAGGGAGTCCTGCCTCTGTTTGGGCTTGTTGAAGTTTCATTGAAAAATCCAAGGAGCCACTCTGATGATAGGTCATGGGTTTAAGTCTTTTTGTGGACATACATTTTCATTTCTCTTGCATGCACTTTCTCCCAGGAGGGCACTTACTGTATCATAACCATAAATTTTTAACTTTATAAAGACTTTTTTCCAAAGTTGATCATACCATTTTACACTCCAAACAGTTCCAGTAGCTCTACATTCTCACTAGTATTTGGTGTGGCCAGTCTTTTTTATTTTTAACCATTCTGGTGGGTTTGAAGTGATAACATTTATTATTTTTGAACAATTTTTTTCAATGTATGCTGACCTGAAATTGTCCATATTTGAGCCAAAGTATTTAATGCTATGGTTCGTATTTTTTTTAAGTTTTCTACAGATGGAAATTAATTTTTGAGCTCCAGTCTCCTTCTATAATATGACCTATTTCATTTTTAATGAAAATAAATAAATTCCTTTCAAATAAAAATAATTTAAATCACCAGAAATAGAAACATGGGCTAGAAGAGAAATTTGGAATACAGAGTGTAAATAGCACTGATTTAAGGTTAGTATTTAAGTAGGAAGCCAAAGGAAGGCTAAAAAAAGGAAGGTTATGATATCGTAGATCAGTATTTAATAAAACCACTATTCTGAGAATAACGTGCAGGTTTTCCATGAGCCTTTAGTACACAATTCAACTATAGCTTCTTCTGCATTAAAACAAAATGAAATGTTACTCCTTCATTAGACTAATACTTAAATTGTTTCCATTTGTTTCTGCAAAATACACTTTTAATTGTATTTATTATGCTGTTTATTAATTTTTTGGAGTAATATAAATTTAAGAACTTTTTTCATGGGTGTTCTGCATAAAACAATTGCTCAAAATATTTGAGAGAAACGTGTTCATAATCTATAGCAGTGATTCTCAAACTTCAATGGGTGTAAGAACTTGGTAAAAATACAAAGACCGAGGCCCTGCCCTGCTTCAAGAAACTTGATCATGTGTGTTCTTTATTAGCTCTTCAGGTGACGCTGAAACACACCAAAGTTCAATAACCACTGCTCTGCAGCATATTCCAGCATGAGGCCACATGGAAAGAAAACAAAATGCAACTCAATTACGGTGCAGTTGTCAGCTATGACCAACAGGTGGCTCACTCGATCACGACACTGTTTAGCAAAACGAGTTCATTTGCATATCAAGGCATCTCCAGAAAAATAAGTAGTAAGTAAACATAAAGACTACACAAAATGCCCTTTCTTCACTTTCTTTGAATGTGTGATTCCTCACAAGTCTTCTAGACAAACATGTAGGAACTTCCATTCTTGAATCTGAAAATATTTCTTTAGACTTTTTATGTTAGACTGCATTCCTTCTTAAGAAAAATTCAGTTATGTCAAGATAAAATAATCAAGAAAATACTCCATACATTACCCTGCACTTCACTTCACCAAAAGGTCAGAAAGTGATTCATTCCACTCTGGTTTGGGTTCACCGGGTAGATAACCTTATAGATTCACATTGGGAATCACTTTAAAGATTAAAAGCCTGCCTCTTAGGCCTGGATTTAATTACAGATGATCAATTGCAGTGATTCTGGCTGCAAAGTTGGCTTGCTTTGAGTTTACTGAAAAAGAACATGCTGTTTAGAATTGTACAGCATGTTCTTCCTGGGTGACAGCTAGGTAGGGATTACTGCTTCACATTAAGCCCCCAGTCAAGGTGGCATGTTCCAAATCATGCAGTGATTTCCCAGATCTCCGCTTATAGGTAGAATTTCAATGCTAAGTTCACTCGGAATTTTCCCACGTGCTCACAATTTCCAAATAAAGGGCTCTAGATAAGCCTGAAGAATATACTTCATTTATTCACCGATCATGGTAAGCATTTATTGACTGCCCACTCTGTGCCAGATAATGAGTAAGGCCTGAGGATTAAGATATCAAAGATATATTTTAGTCTTGGAGGCAGACAAGTGGTCAACTTGTTATAGTTGTGTGATACTCATCACTTCTGTAATTGATGGGTGGACGCCTGCCCTTTTCACTGTTATATCCTCATTGCCTAGCACAATGCCCAACCCAGGGCATCAACTTAATCAATATTTTCTCAATTATGTAGCTAGTATGCTTTTAGAAGTTATCAGAGGTCATCAAGAGAACACAATGAACAGTTACATAACTCAAATGAGGGAGAAAGATCTTTGGAGAACTTCTCTTGGGTTAGTTTCCTTTGACAGGGTATGTTTACAGAGGAATCCTCTGTAAACATTTCCAATTTTATAGTGAAACTGACATTATCCTGCCCATATGCCCTCAGCACTCATTTCTATTCTACAGACAACTTACTGGGAACACCTAAGACTCAACACTTGAGGGCTGTTTTCCTGGCCTTAGAACACACCCAGTTGCTGCTGGAAGTCCTCCCAAGAGCAGTAACTTCCAGGAGTTGGTGGATAAATACCTCACCCATTTTCCTTCACGGTTGAGATAACACTGAAGTTGTTCTACACGGTCTCTTAGAGTTCCTCAGTGGGATAGAATTTCTCTAATTGCCCACAGTGGTAAGGGGCTTGATAACACACCTTTTACTAGATTGTTTCCACTCTGGTTCATTTTCCTTTCCCTTAGCTGTGCTTCCTGGCATCAATTCCCAAATAAAACTCTCACACTCAAGTTCTTGTCTTAGGGTCTGCTTCTGGGGCAAACTCAACCCAAGGATAAATATGAGCTGTCCATGTACAGATGCATGAGAGATGGGGAGAAGGTGAGCGACATGTGCACATACATGGAAGCAGGAGGGAACTTGAGACTGTGAATAGTTACAATTGGTGGAACAGAGGATGAAAGGTCTGGAAATGATGATAAGGGATCTTGAATGCTAATCCAAAAAATCTGCATTTTATTTTGAAGGCAGTGAGGATCCACTAAAATATTTTTAAAAGGAGGGGAAGGGACGTAGCTGTAAGACACAGAGAAGTGTAGATGAGGCTTCAATAATGAATGGAATAACCCAGGACAACGGGTACTACTTTTAGAGTCTGACAAATTCCTCCACATAAAAATGCACATAAACACATATGCATAATTTGGCAAAGGAATTTCCAGGTGTTCACTGACTGCCTTTGAAGTATAACCATAAATGACCTCAAGGTTTCCAGAAGAGTGGTCAGGAGCTCCAAGCATTGAGTGAGAAGAGGGCTGGGGAGTTTAAGTACACACAGGCATAAAAAAAGTAGAATAAGAAGATGTCACTGGGACAGGAAAAGACTCAAAGCAGAGTTTTACTGGGAGAAAAACAAAAAGATGCTCTTGGTTGAGCCACTTTTGATTAGTAGGCGATGACAGAGAATACTGCTGTCTAGTTCTCCATTTTTTGTTATTAATCACTCAAACAGGAAAAAAAATGGTAACCATCAATCAGGAAATATTCCATGGCAGAAGACAAAAATGAAAGCTTTCAAGTGAAGTTCAGTTAATAAATGTATTGTTTGGTTCTAACAATGTTAGTTGTTTGGTTTTCTTTTTTTTTTAATTGAAGTATAGTTGATTTACAATGTTGTGTTAGTTTCAGTTGTACAGCAAAGTGACTTAGATATATATAGATATCCTTTTACAGATTGTTTTCATTATAGGTTATTATAACATATTGAATACGGTCCCCTGTGCTATACACTAGGTCCTTGTTGCTTCTCTATTTTATATAGAATAGGGTATATATGTTAATCTCAAACTCCTAATTCATCCCTCCCCCAACCTTTCCCCTTTGGTAACCATAAGTTTGTTTTCTAGGTCTGAGTCTGCTTTTGTTTTGTAAATAAGTTATTTTGTGTCATTTTTTTTAGATTACACATATGTGATATCATATGGTATTTATCTTTCTCTGTCTGACTTACTTCACTTAGTATGATAATCTCTAGGTCCATCCATGTTGCTGCAAATGGCATTATTTCATTCTCTTTTAGGGCTGAGTAACATTCCACGGCATATGGACGACATCTTCGTTATCCATTCATCCATTGATTGACATTTATGTTGCTTCCATGTCTTGGCTATTGTAAATAATGCTGCCATGAATATTGGGGCGCATGTACCTTTTTTTAATTAGAATTTTCATCTTTTCCCAATATACACCCAGGAGCGGGATCGTTGGATCATATGTTAATTCTATTTTTAGGTTTTTAAGGAACCTCCATATTGTTTTCCATGGCTGCACCAATTTACATTCCCACCAACAGTGTAGGAGGGTTCCCTTTTCTCTACACTCTCTCCAGGGTTTTTCATTTTTAGACTTTTTGATGATGACCACTCTGACCAGTGTGAATTTTTTTGGTTTTCCCTAAGTGAGTTGTTAATATTTAAAAGTAAAGTGACTTCCCTTGTGGTCCAGTGGCTAGGACCCCATGCTCCCAATGCAGGGTACCTGGGTTCTATTCCTTGTTGGGAAACTAGATCCCACATGCCACAACTAAAAGAGCATGTGTGCCGCAACTAAGACCCAGTGTAGCCGTGTAAATAAATAAATATTTTTAAAAATTAAAAAATAAAAACATTTTTAGATTTTCTTGAAAAAAAAAGAAAAAAGAAAACATCTACACCAGCATTCCCATCCAGTTCGCACTGACTAGCTGTTGCCCCCATAAGATGTTGTATGGGATCTCCAACTGAGCACAACTCTTTTACCTGTACTCATTTACTGACCCTCAAAAACTTTTCAATCTTTTTGAATCTTAGGATTCTTACAGTGAAGTCTCATATCTCAAAACTCAACTCCACTATTCATTCATTCATTCAGTTACTCATTAACGTTCATTGAATGTCTGCTCTATGCTAGGAACCATGCTAGAAGCTAGGAATAAGAAAGACAAACATGACAGTTCTTACTCCAAGCTATTTATAGCATAGCCAATAGAAGCCCCGCAAAAATTGTAGACTTAGAAAAATCCTGTCGTCAGTTGTACAACACCAGAAGGGTCCCAAGGCACTGTGAATTTGTGTGCTTTGATCACAAAATTCAGAGGTCTACTCTCCCCTGATAAGTCATTACATTCACAGGTTGGGTCAATTATTCAAGGAATAATACAACCATTCATAACTTTTAGGAGTGGAACAAAGAAGAGCATGAGTACTAAAGAAAAATGAGAAGGGAATATGAAAGAATACTACAAAGGAAGGCAAGCAGGAAGTTTTCCCAAATGAAAAAGAGAAAGGAAAATGTGGTGGATGCTTTTTGATCACCAGTACCAGCCTGGCGCACCCATGGGCCGGTGTTCCCATATCCCAGCTTCTCTAAATACTGGTTGCTAATGGCTCACAGCAGCTTAGAACTACCTTCGGTCAATGGGAGCCACCTTCTATGGGAGGTTATAAACCAAGAGAAGAAAGATATCCCACAGTCAGCAACTGATGGACTCAGGGGTACAAAAGTCCAGGTGAGAAGTTACAACCCACACTCCAGAACTCCCTGTGGGATCAGATGAGGCCAGATTTCAGCTGAGACCATGTCCTTGCTTACTTTATTTCCCCTGTTCTAACCTGGTTTCCCCATTCCTCTTCTGAGAACTCTTCCTCAATTAATCACCTACTCCTGAATCCCTGGCTCATGCTCTGCTTCTAGGGATTTCTGCACAACATAAAACACAAAGACCAATAAAAACTTTTATTAATAATTGTCTCATTAACAGAGAATAGCAAAATATGAGATTCTTAGAGTGTAATCAGATTTTGAGAAACTAGATCAGGGTATAACGATATAGTAATGGTACTTCATGATTTATGTGACACAAACTCAAAATTCAATTTGTATTTCTCTTTAGGGAAAACAGTAAACCGTCCTAGAAGTTCATATATTTCCATATTAGAGATAAGACATTATTAGCTTTAATTCCAATGGTAAACAATACCAGTCTCCATAAGCTTCTTTTTTTTTTAACATCTTTATTGGAGTATAATTTCTTTACAATGGTGTGTTACTTTCTGCTTTATAACAAAGTGAATCAGCTATACATATACATATATCCCCATATCTCTTCCCTCTTGCATCTCCCACCATCCCACCCTCCCTATCCCACTCCTCTAGGTGGTCACAAAGCACGGAGCTAATCTCCCTGTGCTACGCGACTGCTTCCCACTAGCTATCTATTTTACATTTGGTAGTGTATATATGTCCATGCCACTGTCTCTCTTTGTCCCAGCTTACCCTTCCCCCTCCCCGTGTCCTCAAGTCCACTCTCTAGTAGGTCTGTGACTTTATTCCTGTCCTGCCCCTGGGTTCTTCATGACCATTTCTTTTTTTTTTTTTAGATTCCATATATATCTGTTAGCATACAGTATTTGTTTTTCTCTTTCTGACTTATTTCACTCTGTATGACAGTCTCTAGGTCTATCCACCTCACTACAAATAACTCAGTTTTGTTTCTTTTTATGGCTGAGTAATATTCCATTGTATATATGTGCCACATCTTCTTTATCCATTTATCTGTTGACAGACACTTAGGTTGTTTCCATGTCCTGAATATTGTAAATAGAGCTACAATGAACATTGTGGTACATGATCCTTTTTGAATTATGGTTTTCTCAGGGTATATATATGCCCAGTAGTGGGATTGCTGGGTCATAAGGTAGCTCTATTTATAGTTTTTTAAGGAACCTCCATACTGTTCTCCATAGTGGCTGTGTCAATTTACACTCCCACCAACAGTGCAAGAGGGTTCCGTTTTCTCCACACCCTCTCCAGCATTTATTGTTTGCAGATTTTTTTTTTTTTTGTGGTACGTAGGCCTCTCACTGTTGTGGCCTCTCCCGTTGCAGAGCACAGGCTCCAGACACTCAGGCTCAGTGGCCATGGCTCACAGGCCCAGCTGCTCTGCGGCATGTGGGATCTTCCTGTACCAGGGCACAAACCCATGTCCCCTGCATCTGCAGGCAGACTGTCAATCACTGCGTGACCAGGGAAGCCCTGTTTGCAGATTTTTTGATGATGGCCATTCTGACTGGTGTGAGATGATATCTCATCGTAGTTTTGATTTGCATTTCTCTAATGATTAGTGATGTTGAGCATTCTTTCATGTGTTTGTTGGCAATCTGTATATCTTCTTTGGAGAAATGTCTGTTTAGGTCTTCTTCTCATTTTTGGATTGGGTTGTTTGTTTTTTTGATATTTAGCTGCATGAGCTGCTTGTAAATTTTGGAGATTAAACCTTTGTCAGTTGCTTCATTTGAAAATATTTTCTTCCGTTCTGAGGGTTGTCTTTTCATCTTGTTTATGGTTTCCTTGGCTGTGCAAAAGCTTTGAAGTTGCATTAGGTCCCAATTATTTTTGTTTTTATTTCCATTTATCTAGGAGGTGGGTCAAAAAGGATCTTACTGTGATTTATGTCATAGAGTGTTCTGCCTATGTTTTCCTCTAAGAGTTTTATAGTGTCTGACTTTACATTTAGGTCTTTAATCCATTTTGAGTTTATTTTTGTGTATGGTGTTAGGGAGTGTTCTAATTTCATTCTTTTACATGTAGCTGTCCAGTTTTCCCAGCACCACTTATTGAAGAGGCTATCTTTTCTCCATTGTATATTCTTGCCTCCTTTATCAAAGATAAGGTGACCATATGTGGGTGGGTTTATCTCTGGGTTTTCTATCCTGTTCCATTGATCTATATTTCTGTTTTTGTGCCAGTACCATACTCTCTTGATTACTGTAGCTTTGTAGTATAGTCTGAAGTCAGGGAGGCTCATTCCTCCAGCTCTGTTTTTCTTTCTCAAGATTGCTTTGGCTATTCAGGGTCTTTTGTGTTTCCATACAAATTGTGAAATTTTTTGTTCTAGTTCTGTGAAAAATGCCAGTGCTAGTTTGATAGGGATTGCATTGAATCTGTAGATTGCTTTCAGTAGTAGAGTCATTTTCACAATGTTGATTCTTCCAATACAATAACACGGTATAGCTCTCCATCTATTTGTATCATCTTTAATTTCTTTCATCAGTGTCTTATAGTTTTCTGCATACAGGTCTTTTGTCTCCTTAGGTAGGTTTATTCCTAGGTATTTTATTCTTTTTGTTGCAATGGTAAATGGGAGTGGTTCCTTAATTTCACTTTCAAATTTTTCATCATTAGTGTATAGGAATGCAAGGGATTTCTGTGCATTAATTTTGTATCCTGCTACTTTACCAAATTCATTGATTAGCTCTAGTAGTTTTCTGGTAGCATCTTTAGGATTCTCTATGTATAGTGTCATGTCATCTGCAAACAGTGACAGCTTTACTTCTTCTTTTCTGATTTGGATTCCTTTTATTTCTTTTTCTTCTCTGATTGCTGTGGCTAAAACTTCCAAAACAATGTTGAATAATAGTGGTGAGATTGGGCAACGTTGTTTTGTTCCTGATCTTAGTGGAAATGGTTTCAGTTTTCCATCATTTAGGATGATGTTGGCTGTGAGCTTGTCATATATGGCCTTTATTATGTTGAGGTAAGTTCCCTCTATTCCTACTTTCTGGAGTGTTTTTATCATAAATGGAGGTTGAATTTTGTCGAAAGATTTTTCTGCATCTATTGAGATGATCATATGGTTTTTATTCTTCAATTTGTTAATATGGTGTATCACCTTGATTGATTTGCATATATTGAAGAATCCTTGCATTCCTGGGATAAACCCCACTTGAACATGGTGTATGATCCTTTTAATGTGCTGTTGGATCTTGTTTGCTAGTATTTTGTTGAGGAAGCTTCTAAGGGGCTTCCTGTTTTTGATAATGACAGGAAAGCTGGTTTATGTTGGTTTGTGCAAGGCAGATGGGTTTCAGTCCAAGGACAAGGACAACAACTATTAACTCTGGACTTCTTATTTCTAGGAAATGCTTGACCTATAGATCATCTGGATTCTCACTTAATCATTAGGTGAGGAAAATGAACTCAAAATGGAAAGGGCTGCCAGATCATGTCTTTATACATTAAGGGAAGTCTTCCTGCCCTTGTGCAAAACATTTAGCCGCTGCCTCACTATCTTTCCTTCCACTGCTTTCAAATTTTTTCCTGCTTCTCTTTCCCCCTCCACTTATTTGACAGACCACACACACTACTGGGAGCAAGTCTGCATTTTAAGAGGACTGAGAGGAATTAGGGTTGAATATTTAGGAATATCCATCTTTTGACCAAATAAATATCAGGATGGTCTTGTTGGTTGCAGTTCCCAGTTCAGATATATGTGCATATCTGGAGTATGCAGTTGGTTTAACAAGGTAAAATCTCACTTGAGGAATGAAGTACTTGAGCTCCTGATGGAATGACATTCACATTCACAGCAGAGAGAAAAGAAAAGATAACGCAAATCAGTTATTGTCCAATTGGGATTGGTGGACAGCAAATGTTCAGACAAGTCTACAGAAAATTTTTTAAGTTATGAAGAATAATGTAGAACATTTTCAGAAATGTATCAACTCTGTCACCGGGATATATATTAATTCTTAAACTAAAAACATATGTTGGGCTTCCCTGGTGGCGCAGTGGTTGGGAGTCCGCCTGCCAATGCGGGGGGTGTGGGTTTGTGCCCCTGTCCGGGAGGATCCCATGTGCCATGGAGCAGCTGGGCCCGTGGGCCATGGCCGCTGGGCCTGTGCGTCCAGAGCCTGTGCTCCGCAGTAGGAGAGGCCACGGGGGTGAGAGGCCCGTGTACTGCAAAAAATATATATATATATGTTGACAGCCATATATGGAAAACAAATGTTCCTCTCTTACCTGTTTTAGGTAATTTTCCCAATCCTGGCAACCCTACCCACCTTATTCCAATTTTCTCCATGAAACATACAATAACTGACTTTTATTCATTTATTATTTGTACTCTCCTCATACCCTCCCACACAAACACCATAATATTAGGACTATTGGCTATTTTGTTCACTCCTCTGCACCCAGCAACTAACTGGTTCTTGGCATACAATAGGTGTTTTATAAATATTGAATATTTACCAAATGAATGTACAAATGATAATGGCAACTTCAGATGTATGATTTCAAGTAATAAAAATGTAGAGTGCAGGAACACTAATAAATAAAATAAGAATCTTGAAAAGCATTTCCAGTCTTCAAGAAAATATCTTTACTACATTTTCTAATTATTTAGGGAGAGCACTAATATATTCCTGCCTTCAGTCTGCTGGATCTGAAAGGAAATTCTGGGAAGGGATATTTTAGTCCAGAAAATATACTGTTTTTTTTTTCTTCTCAATAAGGAGTTCATTTTGCATCCTAACTAAGCAGAACATATAATGTGCATATCATGCGGTCACGCACTGAAGCTTGGAAGAAAATACGAAATTGCCTACAACTGAAACTCGGCAATATCTCTGAGCTGTGAGACGTGTTTCACTTAGGATAAGTCCAGGCTATGAGTGAGAAAAAGTCCGAAATGACTGAAATAGTATATATTAACTTCTCTCTCATGTAACAGAAGTCTACAGCTAGTAGTTCTGTACTAGAAGTGTAGCTTCCAGATCATCAGGGACCCAGGCTCTTCCTATTTTCTGGCTCCACAATGCCATTGGATAGCCTTCATCCCCCAGGTCACCTGCCAGAGCTCAAAGCCCTTAAAAGGATCATTCAAGACCTAAAGAAGGAAAAACGTCAGAAGGGTGACAAGGACTTCTCTCAGAAAAATGCTTCTCTCCTCATAGCCTCAGCTTCCTTTATGCATCCTCAAGTTCTCTACCACATTAGGCTTGCATTGGCGATGCCCTAGTCACATGCAAACCTACCTTCAAGAGAGGCTGGGAATGGTAATCTGACTAAGGTAAGCCAACTGCATTGCTGCCCTAATTGTAATTGTGATTCTATTGCTAGAGAACGGGTATTGGGTGGCAACTGACATGCCTCAAGTAAATTTTTTATCCCCTTTAAGCCTTAGTTTTCTCATCTGTGAAATAGGGATAATAAAGGTGTCGAGAGTACTGTGTGAATTAATGCACAGAAAATCCACAGGACGATGCCCGACACATAGTAAATATGTGATTGTTAACTGATGTAGTTGTTACTCTTACCATCCGTGACTTCCAAGAGCTTAACAGTTTCTAGGGGAGACAAGTCAAGCATGGGACATAAATAAATAGTGGTGAAATCCAGTAGATGATAATATCTCTAAATCGATAGGGCAGATGAGTATTACAGATATGAGCAGGGACTCCAAGGCTGGGGAGATTTTAGCTGTGCCCTATGCAGTATGGGGGGTTGTAAAAGGAAGACAAATTAGGTGCCCTCAAATTTCTTCAAAAGCACTTTTCAAAAAAAAAAAAAACTTTTTATGCTTGTAATTTAGTTTGCTGAGGACAGTTAATTAACATATCGCCATTGAAGGAAGCCATATTTTCATTTCAAGCCAGCTAGCAGCCTCTCTGCGGTGGGTAGGGAGGAAAGTATTGTTTTGCTCCATGGGACTCTCTCTCTGGTTTATTCTGCTCTCTAGAAGGAAGAAAGAAGAGGCAGTGAAGGAGCTTTGCTCAAATGGGAAATTTCTTTATGAAAGGCAGTCAGGGGTCTAATTCCTGTAATTAAGAACCCATAATAAACAGCTGTGAGATACTCCTACTCTGACAGATGATCTTTCTAGAGCTATATGCTGTTACTCATGTGGTCCATAGACTGGCAGCATCAGCAACACCTGCGAGGTTGTTGGAAATGCAGATTCTCAAGCTCCACCCCAGACCTGTTGAGTCAGAATCTGCAATTTATTAGGGATTTGCATGAGCTCGGTTTGAGACTCACTGGTATATAATAGACTCCTGTTCTCACGTTAATAGTATTTGGGGAGAAATAAAGCATAAACCTATTAAAAAGAGAAAAACAGTGAACACACAACATTTCAAGTGATTCTGGAATAACAAAAGACTTGACATGAAACCTATCTGAACATTAAAACTGTGTGCCAACCTGAGAGAATTTCATTAAAAACAGCTATTGTTTGTTTGCCTAATATCTCTTTTCTGAGAACTGCACCATCTCCTTCTGGCAAATTCCAGTGCTCACTCCATTACATTGTCCTCATATTGTAATCAAAGAAAACCTTTATCTTCTAAGTCAATCTCCAGCCCTGTTCATTAACACAGGCAGGTAGTTTACACTCTCTGGGAGGAGGCTGTCTTTGGGAGAATATTCATTAACTATGAATACATGAAGTTTCAGGTCCTTGTTGGTGGCTTCAGCTTGCTATATTAGCATCATCTTCAGTCCAAGTTTTGCACCTCTCTCTGTCACTGCCCCAGCACCGACATCCACATTTTGGGAACACAATATGTTGAATTGTCAAAGAAGACTCACAAAGTTATAGGTCCTACCCCAAACTAAAACTTACTAATAATTCAAAGGAACCAGGAAGTCACCAGTCACAGGTGAAACATTCATGTCTTGGAAGAATATGAGACAGTGAGACACACATCCTAAAAGACCATTTTTTTCTCCCTCATTTAACTGAATTTTGGTTTCATATTTAACAGAGAAAATTCTTTCTGAGCATTGTATATGGAGACACTACTCACAGAGACCCATTTCCATGTTAGAAACACCCATGTCACACTCTGTTAACTACAATCTATGATATGACTTTCCATTCTTCAGCCATCCATGACCTATAAATCCATAAATTCCAGTTTTGTATACTGTAATCAAGAGACATCAGGCACGTCCCATGAAAAAAAAAAGTAAGGACTCTCTGGTACCTTCCACCAATAAACACCATTAATATGTTTACCAGGAGGTCTTGTCCTCAGGTCATTACCACATTTACATGGAGATTTGACTGAATTCATTACTTCTAGATATCTCTGCTAAGAGGGGAATGGGTTACTGACCTGCTGTTGTTTCATGCCCACTAATAGACCTGGCTGAACTCCTATATTTTCCATTTATCTCAATCAGTTTTGTCAGTAATCTAACCCAGAAATCTCTAAGCCATTCTCAATTCCATCTTCTCCTTCTCCATCTATAACCAATAAATCACTATCACCTACACCTTATATCACTCTTGAATCCATTCTTGTTTTCACTGTCACTATAGTTCAAGTTTTCACAACCTGTTAGCCAAATATTGTGATCTTGTCTTGTCTGTCCATTTCTAATCTCTTCCCCATCAAAATTACTGTCAAAATGGTTTCCAGAGTGATCTTTCTAAAATATAACTCTGATAAACTCTTCAACAGCTTCAATGATTCCTGTGTGACTAACTATTCCTGCATAATCAATCACCAAAACTAAGGGGTTGAATGCAACAATAATTAGTTTTCATAGATCATGAAACCAGGAATGAGCTGGGCTTTCTCATGCATCTGTGTTGTCAGTTGGGCTTGCTGCTCTAGGCTAGCTTGGCTGAGGTAGCTTAGCTGGAACAACTTTATTCCACATGTCTCTCAATCCCCTCCTGGGACCAGCAGACTGACCTGAGCATCTCTTTACAGCAATGATAGCAGCACAAAAGCACAAGCTCCAATGTGAAAATTCATCCTACACCCTGCCAGTATTATGTCCACTAATTTCTCAGAGTTAAGGGATGTGACAGGTGACTGCCCCCATGAGGTCATGTCAAAAATATATATACAGGGAAAGGTGAAAAAATGGGGCCAATAATGCAATCTACCATATCTTCTAATGGCCGAAGGACAAAGTCCAGGCAAGATGCTTGTGTAGCCACTACACACAGAAGTTTCGTCATCTCAATGTTTTCCTCCCAGATGGTTGACTACTCTGACTAGGTACATATGTCTAGCTCTTAACACAAACTGTTAAAGAATATTTGCCCCTCATTCTCCTCAACAAGACAAGGAACTTCTTGAGAGCATTCTTTTTTTTTTTTTCGGTACGCGGGCCTCTCACTGTTGTGGCCTCTCCCATTGCGGAGCACAGGTTCCGGATGTGCAGGCTCAGCGGCCATGGCTCACAGGCCCAGCCGCTTCGAGGTATGTGGGATCTTCCCGGACCGGGATGTGAACCTGTGTCCCCTGCATTGGCAGGCGGACTCTCAACCACTGCGCCACCAGGGAAGCCCTTGAGAGCATTATTATGTCTGATTCATCTTTATATTCCCAGACTCTAGTACAGGACCTGAACCCTGAAGCTGCTTAATAAATCTTCTTAAGTTGAATTGAGCAGAATTGAAAATATATCTCCTAGAGTCTGAACCCAGTTTGTGTTGTACACAGTGTTTCTAGCAGTTCTGAGAAATTCAACGAGGTATGTGGGGAGTGGATGAGGAGATTCTTGCGGAGTAATCCCCTGTCCCTGGGAGGTTAACCTTTAAGAGGGGCAGGTTCTCAGGTTTCAGAGAGATTTGGAGATCAGCCTATTTGCTATGACAAGGAAAAACATGAGGTTCAGTAACAGCAACTGGGGTGGAAATTGGGAATCTGTTCCCAGGAAAAAATTGCAGAGGCCCAGCATCATTCAAAGCTGGAACAGGAAGGATTTGATTCTAAGCACCAGAGAGTGGTGAACACTTCAAATCTCTCTCTCCTGAGGTCAAAATTGATTCTTAAAGAATGATGGTGGAGTCAAATGACCCCATCTCTGAGAAGAGGAGGCAAGTGGAGAAGACACACCAATCATTTTCTGACAATTCTTAAAGCCAGAATATTTATTAACCTTGTCATTAACAATAACATGGTCTAATACCAGGAAATAAGATCAGAATCACAAAGTAATAAGATGTTTGACTGAATGCTGAGTGAATCTCTGGTTGGCCTAGGGGTGAAATATGATCTATATGACATAGTTTGCCAATTCAGTGACAGAGACAGGAGAAAAATAGAACCTACAGTAAAAGACTGTTTTCTACACAACCCCCACCCCCCCCACGCAAGCACACAAACTCATACAACTTAGAAGTATTTTGAACGGTCATGAAGAAACTAGGGGCAGGACGGGAATAAAGACACAGACCTACTAGAGAATGGACTTGAGGACACGGGTAGGGGAAGGGTAAGCTGGACAAAGTGAGAGAGTGGTATGGACTTATATATACTACCAACTGTTAAATAGATAGCTAGTGGGAAGCAGCCGCGTAGCACAGGGAGATCAGCTCGGTGCTTTGTGACCACCTAGCAGGGTGGGATAGGGAGGGTGGGAGGGAGGGAGATGCAAGAGGGAGGAGATATGGGGATATATGTATATGTATAGCTGATTCACTTTGTTATAAAGCATAAAGTAACACACCATTGTAAAGCAATTATACTCCAATAAAGATGTTAAAAAAAAAAAACTTAGAACTGCTGAAAAAAAAATATAAAGCATGCCTAATTAAAAAAAAAAAAGTATTTTGATGAGATGACATTAGTTAATATGGCCAGCTAGGCTTCCTGGCTAGCACATGCAAAAAGAAAAAAGAAATCAAAGAGCTTATTAGACATGCTTTAAAGAGTCCAACTTAATCATTATTCTAAAAATATAAAAATGAAGTCTCAATAGGAGAGAGGAAAATGCCAGAGCTGATCATTTCTCATAATTAAAAGAACAAAACAAATATTACAGCCTTATTTATAAAATGAATAGGTTATAATATTTAACCTGTTCTGTCCTGAGTTCATTTGTTAATACACTTCTGACCTTTTTACTTTCTAGGACATAATAAGGGAATAAGAAGCTGGCTGCTTCTTTAGAATGGATTAATTAACTTAGATTACAAGACCATTCAATCCTTCCTGTGAGAAAGCAGTTTTGTAAGGGACAGGGAAGGAATTCACACATATTTTACACCTACAATGTTGTAAACACTCTTCTGCATGCTTTATTAATTTTGTTTCCTCTTAAACTGCCTTTTTGTAATGAGAAGATCTAAAATTATTTTTGAAATTAATTAATTCATTTTCACAAAGAAAATAATTGCCTGTTTTAAAATGTGTAACTTCCCATAAGAGGTGGCTCTACTGTTGATTCTCTATGTAAAGAACTATAAAAAGTCCTATGTAAAAAGAATTAAAATAAGATCCTTCTTTTAGAGCACTTACAGTCTAGCATCAACTATAATGAAGAGATAGAAATTAATATAATCTATGGGAAAAAAGAATATATGATACAGATGAAAGTCTATGCAATTTCAGAAAAGTAAAATATTCCTTGTAGCTTGGGGTTTCAAGGTTGATTCTATGGGACAAAGGAAAATTAAATTGAGACTTAACGGGTTAGATTTGGACATAAAGCAAACACTTCATACATTCAAAGCTAAGGGAACATATGTACGTGTGTGAATCCATGGGTATATACATCTCATAATTTTGTCCACAGAAAAGACCTAGAAGCAGTGACAAGATAGTAGCAATGAGCACACATAGTGCCCAGATCTTGGTTTCTAAACACCATTCTCCAACAAAAGCAATCAGTTTCCTTATAAAAGTGGTTTATCCCAGGGCCAAGTCAGGAAAAATACAAGATTCCTAAGGAGCAAGTCCCAGTCCTTGGAATATCTTATAATGCAATAAAATAAAGATGTGCTTGAAAAAGGATGGGTCATGTTAAAAGGGTACAGTAGCCACCTGAATGAGCAACCAATGGCCAAAACCAGAAGTAGCTGATACGATAATATTACATGATAACTCAAAAAATAAAATAAATATCCATGAACCTATGGTAACATAAATAAATAATTAAATATACTAAAATGGAGGAGCAAAAATAGTTCTTCTGTATAATCATGATTAAAATGTGCTATTATTAATGCTATTAATATGTTATTAATAATAATATATTAATACACAACACTATATGTTATTAAATATATTTAACATATAATTAATAAATGTAGAAGAAATGAAGGAAATGCAATCTCACCATTAGGCAAAAAACACAGTAATAATTGTTACAGGCACCATCTACAGGAGGATGCTAAAATTAATGGGTAAACATTTGAGGAGAAATAGGACTTTTGCATGGTCTCAAAGAATCTCTTCCAAGATGGTTATTAATTAAAGAGGGGAAAACAGTAACTTTATAGTAGAGAACAATTTGAACTGACACATCTTGTATCCAAAGGCTCACCGCAACATTGTTGGTAATACAAAAGTATGGGGGGGGGAACTCCCAATGCCCAAAGACAAAGAAGGCATCAATAGAGAAATTTATCCAAAAGAATATCATACAGCAATCTCATGGATGAATCTTAGGGACCCAATATTGAGTGAAAAAGTTTCAGAAGACCACATAGAACATGAGAGCCTTCGGAAAAATGTTTAAGAACAATTAAACTAAACAATATGTTGTTTAAGCATATATCCATTTTTTAGAACTCTATATAAACATTTAAAATTTATATAAATTATCAACACAGAGTTGAGGACAGGGGTCCTTTTAAGGGAGAAGGGAAGATGAGAGAAGAAAGAAACACATTGGTAGATGCAAGTGCTTGTTCATTTCTAGTTGTTGAGTTTAGTGAAGGATCCAAGACTGTTCATCACATCATCTGAGAGTAAGTGAATAATGAATAGATGAATGAATGAAAGACGGCTGTGCATGGATGGTATAGTACATCATGAACCAAGGATTATGCTAAATCCCATCCTGAGCAATTGAGGTCAAATTATAATAAAAATTGTAATTTTTAATTATAAAGATTATAGAGTACACAGAGAGGGGAAATATCCCTAAGATTATTTTTAATAACACTCACTGTACATATTTACTGAAATTTATCAGCACATGCGTCTCTCCTCACCATTTATTAATCATTCCTGATAGACTAACCATACATATTGAGTTAAGTAAAAGAAGGGCTCTAGAACAGTTACAGTTTTCTGAAAAAAAAAGTGAAAACCAATATGTGGCCTTCAACCTTTTCATCCATTTCATACGTGCAAGGTTGTAATCATTTTGAGTAAGTTAAGCCACCAGCAAACCTCAGACACAGGAAACAGTATGTACTATGGGTTGAAAAGCAGGGTCTGTCAGGTAAGCTACTTGCTTGAGAACTCTTTGAAGGTTTGAAAATCGTTAGAGAAACAGAGAGCTCTCAGAAACCACATGCATTTTTAGATCTTTTTTCTTTGAAAACTTACAAATATATAGTGGTTCAGGAATTTCAGTCATAAAAATAAAAGTCTAAGACCCTAATAGGGAACATCTCCTTAAACTGTATGCCTTTGGGGCCTCACTTACCTGGCTGGTCCTAGCCTTGGGGATAATTCTAGAGGTAGTCAAGGAGGTGGGTGGGTGGCTAGGCAGTGAAGCAAAGCTGGCTCATACAATCTATACTATTGTGGAGGTAGACCATTTGTTAGCAATCGCCAAGAAAAAGTAGCAAGTTAATTAATTAAAAGCTGAGTTAGACTTCCAATTTATTAAAGAAAGCATAGCTATTTAATCAGCTTACCAAAAAAAACATGTGTTATCATTGACCAAGTCTGGTTCTCCACGTGTTGAAGGATATGTGCTCAAAGGAAGCAGAACAGTTTATTTAGACACAATGAATGACCACTGAATTTGTAGAATGGTTTCTGCATTCTTAGTTCATAAAGAGCTGATTGTATTTAAATATCAGTCTTGAATGAAGCAACAAGAAAATTCTGTGGACTCTCCTCCCCCTAAAATGTACAGGTGAGTATGCAGAACAGGGTTCTCCCTCTTCTGTCGGCTTTTTCTCTTCACACCTGCACATTTCCTTCTTTGTTTGAGGATATTATCATTTTTTAAAGTTTTTTTTTTTCTATTCCCTCACTGTTTCTCTCTCTCCCTCCTCCAGTTTCCTTTTTCCATCTGACCAACTGTTTTTTTCTCCTCTTTCATTCATATTATAGCGTTCCTTCGAATGTCTTTTATTTATTTTTATTTTATTTTTATTCTTCTTATTAAAGAAGTAGGGTGTGAGTGGGGCTTATGAAATGCCCCATATGCAAGTCTAAATAAGTTGCTCTGTTTTTTAAGCCCAGCTTTTTCACCTTTCCTTCTGACATAACTGCTGCCTCCAAATCCTAAACCTTCTAGGGTTCCAGAGTGAATCAGCTTTCTTCTTTTGCTCTGTTCTCCTGAAGAGCTGAGTCAGCGGCCACTCCTCCACTGACCCTGTGGCTTCCACACAGCAGTTGAGATTACTCACCTGAGAATGTCTCCTCTCTTGGTCTCCCCATCCTTGTGGGTTTAGGGCTGTTGAAAAATACCTGTACTTTATCTTAGTGAAGCTTCAGGAAGTAGAGGAGAGAAATGCATGTGGCCATGTTAAAATCAAAAGTGGTGGATTTTAACATTGGAAAAACCAACATTAGAAGAGACATTGAGACAGTGAGGCTTATCGTCACAAGGAGGGACAAGAAGAGTGTGATCACGCTTACCCTGGGGCTAATAAAATTCCACGTAAGGTGTAACCGTATATGTCTGTGCATCACAGATTTATATTATATTATATATAAATTATTAATTTATGAATTATTAATTAATATAAATTATTGTTAATTATATAAATATCAGATTTATATTATAATTTACACCCATTTGTATACATTTTCATTACTTTAATTATGAAATTAAAAGTCATGGTCATAGCACATGTTGAGGAACCTTGGCATTTTGGCAGCACAATGACAAGAGAGGGTTAGGAGAAGTGGGAATTCGAATTACAGGCATCATCAAGTTCAAGTGTGTTCCACCTGGAGAACTTCAAGCAGGCAGATGGGACATTGCATTGTGAGACATTCAGCAAAGAGCATTGTGCATAGTCTGTGGAGTAGCAAGAGCCTTTGGTTCTAGGAATCAGGCCTTCCATAGCCAGATGCTAATCAAAGAGCCAGGACCCTGCCAAGGCCTTCAGGCTGGGACTGAAGGAGGGGGATGCAGGATAAAAATAAACTAGGCTGAGGTCTGGGGAAATTAGCTAGAAGAAACTGTAAGCAGCTCTTTGCAGGAAACCATGAGCAGCATGACCCAACTCATTCGGTAGCAACACTAGTCCTGTGGCTGGGACACCATAGAATGGGTGCTGGTGGAACTGGAGGTGAGGGTACTCGAGGGCTGTGACTTGGAGGTTTCACCCCCCTTCAATACGCCCTCCATTCCATCCTCTCTGGAGTTC
Source organism: Lagenorhynchus albirostris (assembly GCF_949774975.1). Taxonomy (NCBI): domain Eukaryota; kingdom Metazoa; phylum Chordata; class Mammalia; order Artiodactyla; family Delphinidae; genus Lagenorhynchus; species Lagenorhynchus albirostris. Next base: position 37,125,201 of record NC_083109.1, on the reverse strand, counting down.
TTCTCTGACCAGGTCTATCAGTTTTCTCACTTCCATCAGTGAAGTGAAGTATGACACACTTTAAGTTCCTTCCCTGAAACTTTCAAGCAGAAAACATTGACTATGGTTCTAAGGGTCCAAAGATAAGATTTATTTATTGAGTACATGGAGTGTTAGAAATTTGCTCTCCAAATGTAAGAACCCTTGAGACATGTAGAGAAATCATTCAGCTTGATGTTAAGGAAAATATGACTCTAATCACATAGCCTAAGCTCCAGGTCATTATTATTATGGTATTGCCAATCTAAATCATCTGCCACTTTCAAATGATTGTTGGTTTTGAGTCAGAGATTAATCACCTCTTGGTGTAACCTCTGAAATCATTTCTAGACCTCCAAAAAGCTAACGTCCACACAGTGGAATATTACTCAGCCATAAATAATGAAATCGTGCCATTTGGAGCAACATGGATGGGCCTAGAGATTATCATACTAAATGAAGTAAGTCAGACAGAGAAAGACAAATATCAAATGTTATCACTTATATGTAGAATCTAAAAAAATGATACAAATGAACTTATTTACATAACAGAAATAGACTTACAGACATAGAAAACAAACATGGTTACCAAAGAGGAAAAGTGGGGAGGGATAAATCAGGCGTTTGGGATTAACACATACACACTACTATACATAAAATAGATAACCAACAAGGACCTACTATGTAGCACAGGGGACTCTATATTCAAATCTTATAATAACCTATAATGGAAAAGAATCTGAAAAAGAATGTGTGTGTGTATATATATATATATATATATGAATCACTTTGCTGTACACCTGAAACTAACACAACAGTGTAAATCAACTATACTTCAATATTTTTTTGAAAAGTAGCTAACATCCAGTTCTTCAAAAACATAACACTGAATTCCATGGCTTTCTAGCTGACACCTCTGTCACATCTGACACCTCTGTCACATCTGACATTTTAACTACTCACATCCCACACTTGATTGTTTAAATTGGCTTCTTGTCCAAGTTGTCCCCATAGAAAATTTCATTCAGGAGATTTTATTTCAGTAAATGAGTGTTTCTTTTTAATATTTTGATTTTTTTCAAGTTATGCAAAAAAGTCAGGAGCAGGCCTAATGTAAAGTTTGTGGTATGATGGCCATTTAGACAGCACACATTGTAGAAGGGGTGAGGCATGAGCACTGAGCCAAGCACAGGCTCTTCTGTGGGCATCACATGCCATTCCAAGAGGAAAGTTTGGATCCTGGGGGTGGAGGGGGGAGGGGGGGCAGGATATGAAAAAGTTCATCTTCTAACACTGTTACTATTGAGCAGCGAGGCCTGCTTGTGAGTTCATGTTAAGGAGGAAAAAATCAATATAATCAAGGAAAATGATAACATATTATGCTCCTGGTAAAAAGCCAATTAGCTTTGCATATCGTCTCCACCAAAAGTACATCTTATGAATCATGATCTGAGCACTTTACATTTGCCATTTAAAACCCTCACAATCACACTGAACATTATTCCCTTTATAGAAATAAAAGTAAAAACATATTAAGAGCCAAGTAAACTGTCCAAGGGTATCCAAATAGTAAGTAGTATAGTAAAAATTTAAACTAGTGGTTTCCAGTGGGGAGAGGGAAGGGGGAGGGGCAATATGGGAGTAGAGGATCAAGCGGTACCAACTATTATGTATAAAATATAATATATAAAAATATAAAATACATAATAGTTGGTACCACTTGATCCCCTACCCCTTTATTGCCCCTCCTCTCTTCCCTCCCTCTTTCCCTCTCCTCACTGGTAACCAGTAGTTTGTTCTCTATATCTGTGAGTCTGAGTTTTTGACCCCAAATTCTGACTGTAACTCCAAAGGCTACTTTCAAGCCATAAGTCACATTGTGTTTTGAAGGATAGCAGAATGGCAGCTAATTGCATGAGCATCAATCCACCTCCAACCCCACTCTCCCAAAGATGCCTAAGACTTGCTCTCCTTTTAACTTGTTACTGCTCATTTATACCAATATCAAATCCTGCCCTGTTCAAACTGGGACAACTACAAACACCACTCAAAATATTAGAAGTTTTGTTATGACTTGCCCTAAATGCAAAAAAATAAAGAAGAAAAAAGGAAGAAAAATCCCATCTAAGTCAGTATTAACTGTGTTGCCTTTCAATTCAATCAAATTAGAGTTTTTCCCTTATACACACACTGGGAGGAAGTGTCTATATGAGAGAACTGGGCAGATCCAGCATGTACATGTAATTCTAGCTCAGCCAGTTACTAGCTAAACTGGCCTTGGGCAAATCACTTAAAACTTCTCTGAGTTTTTATTTCCTCATCCATAAAAAGATTATAGTAATACCTTCAATCTCATAGCAGTGTGAGGAGAATTAATGAGTTTAATTAATGAGAATTAATAGGTAAAGCACTTAGATGAGAACTGGTAAATATTATATGCATAATAAATTGCTATTATTGGCCATAATTACTGTTTTGCTCTGCTCTCAGCCTATCAACAACCAGTGTCATAGTTGGACCAGCCCTTGGGGTTCTTGTTATGATTGCAAGACACCCTTCAGTAATAATCATCAGGAAACTTTGAAAAAATAAAGGTTTATTACTTACAAGACCTGGAAATTACACAGCACACCTGGGGCCACACAATGAGGTTGCAGGTAGAGAGAAAAAGAGCTGACCTGGGGTTCTGCTTTTATGGGAATTGAGGGTGGGGGCCTAGGGTTTTGTGGGCTCACAACTTTTGGAAAATTTAAAACATAAAAGGAGGAATTTAAAACATGAGAAGAGAAAAACAAAAACAAACAAAAAAATCAGTGGCCCAAATGGTGAGTTATCAAAATCATCCAAGATCTCTGAAGCAAGGGAGACCCCGTGGGGGGAAATGGCCTGGCTCTTCATCTAGTCTTGTTGCTAGCAATGTGTGTATTCAAGATTGCCATCTTTGAACTGAGCGCCTCTCTGAAATGGATGCCTCAGCAATCAAAGCTGAAGTCAGGCACTTGCATTATGAAAAAAATTTTTTAAAACTATCAGGGCTTATGCTACAACTACCATGTAGTAAACTTAATATTTTAATTCTGCTTTTCACCAAGCAAAAGAAAAAAATTATCTTTCTACCATTAATAGGTTTTGGTCTATGTATGTTGACATTTCCATTGAATTTTTAAAGGTCTTGAATAGTATCTTACATTAAATTAATTGCTAAATTAAATGTTAACAAATTGTGGTTTTCTACAATTTGTGACATTCTGCAGTAACTCTGTAACACAGACCAAAATAATTACATATTGTCAATGTGGTACATGCTCACGTACTAGTGACAGGTTTGTGTTGAAATATTTCAATTCTCTGTCTTCTACTTACAACCAATTTCACAGGTATTTACCATGTGAAAGGTCTTGGGCTACATATTGAGGAACACAAGGTAGACAAGATGGGATTCCTGTTCTCAAGGAGCTTCAAATCTAGTGAGAGAAAAAGGCTTGGCTTGTATGATAAATTATAGACAGGATGTACTATGTGTCAGAGCTGTGTATTGACAGAAGCTCTAAGAAGAGGGAAAGGAGATAGCCTTACTCCAAAGGAAGATGATCATAAATTCTTTTAAAGATTGGGTGATGTTGGGTCTAGGCCTTAAAAAATGAGTGGAGATTGCTGGGGTGCAATTAGAACAGGGCAGGTATTTTGATGCAAACCAGTAGCTTGTTTACAACAGATTCAGCCCTAATTGCTTGGTTATTCTATTTGTTTGACATCCATTCCAGGTTTAAATAGTTCGAATATCACACCTGAGGCACAAAGAACCAGTTCCTATTCATGGTTACCTCACCAGTACCTAGGCACAGAGTAAATATTTGGAAGGAATGTCTGAAGCTATGAGTGTGCTCCACTAATCTTGAGTGTCCTTTATGACTGGCATCTAAGGTGTCTGTGTGGACTAGAGGATGTGAAAACATTGGCAAGATAAATTGGCACATGTCACAAAGATATTCCAATTCCAACCTAAGAAAGTTTGACTTTATTCCATAACAAAGGATAATACTGACTTTTTTTTGGTGGAAGAAATTATATGGCCATTGCTTATATTCAAGAAGTTTACTCTGGCAACTATGAGAGGGTAAATTAGAGGGGTAGGATCATGATTTGGTAGAGAGAGGAGCAAGTAACCAATAATAGGTCATTGCCACTTCCTAGAACAGAAATAATGAAGGGACAGATCATACCATAGGAATAGAAAGAAGGCATAAGAGACAGTACAGAAAGAGTCTCCCTAGTATTCAGCACCAGAATGGAGGGCCTTAAGCATTTGATGCAATCAATCTACCATTATAACTATTATTTTTATGTGGTTATTAGCAAGTGGAGGTAAAAAAATAATTTTTTCTCTACTCTTCTAAGTTCTTGGCTGAGACATACCCTATAATAAAAGAGATTAACAAGAGAAAAACAATTTTAATTTAATTTTGTACGTACAGGGGGCCTCAAAGATATAGGACCCAAAGAAGACCAAAGCATATACCTTTTATGCTTTTTAGACAAAGAAACAATAAATATGTGAAGAATTGACAAGACAAAGGAGTTTAACCTTCAAGTAGGAAGGAAACAACAAGTTTTGTTGATAAAGCCTTCTCTGCCCTGAATTCCCTATCCCTGCTGATAAGGATGTCTCTTTGTCTCCTGGTACAGGCAGAGTACCTTTCACATAGTTTTCTGGATCCAGGGGTACAAAGGAGGGTCAACGTGTCCTTCTTGCACTGGCTGTTTCTTAAGTAGCTTTAATTTAAAATAGTCAATATGCCAAAGTGGCATATTTTGAGCTGTCTTGCCCTGAGCCCCATCACAAGCAAATATCCTTCCCACTTAGGGAATATCCCAAAATAAGTAGAATGCAGAGCTGAATTCCAACCATGGAAGAGAAAGGGGGTAAGCTTTCTCTTTTCTCACTCCCTGGCACCTAGGGATGATCATATTACCTAATTTGGGACAATGAAATGTTCCCATCCAGGATTTTGAAAGATCCAGACCACTTGCTATGGCAGCTTGGGGACTGAGAGCCAGAAGACCAATGACAAGTGTCCAGTGGTCAATGATGGTACCCCATGAGGAGCCCATGATGCAGCCTTGGCTGTGTTCTCTTCCCAGACACACTGCTCCCCTTGATGACTGTTCAATTTCCAAAATTGGTTCTCCAGAACTTTTTTTTTAATTCCAAAAGCTAACAAATATATTTCCAAAACATTCATTTTTTAATTTAAATTAGTCAAAGTTGGTTTTGGTGGTTTCCACCAAGTCTGTGGCCTGGTACCCCAAGTCTCCCATAAGGCAGCACACACAGTCCTGCCTTCTGTCAAAAAACTGACATTACTGTGTCTGCAAGCTCTTAAGTAAAACAGCTACTTCTCCAGGATAGCCAGTGTCAGCTGGGCAAATAGCATCACCATCATATAATTAAGAAAAGGCCCATTTACATGTTTACCAGTCAATTTTCATTCTCAAATCAGAACCTACTAACTCAAAGGAATTTCCCAAAGGAGGAATACATATATCGATTATTCACTCAAAAAATATTGAATTCTTACTGTGAACCAAACTTCTCAGGTTCTGGGAATAAAAAGACAAATAAGATATCATCCCTCCTTTTCAGGAACTCACAATCTCAGTAAGAGACTGATACCAAGCAGGGCACTGTGGGGCTCCTGGGCACAAAGCCCTTCTGTGTCCCCCATTTCTTTGATTATAGGAAATAGCCTTTATCAAGCCTCCATGACCTTCCCTGAGTTCCAATGGGCCGATTCAAGCAGTTGTTAATTAGGGAAGGGAGGATAATCAAGACCAGGGAGAAACAGTCAAGAGAAATAATAGTGCAGCCTTGGGGCAAGGTCCTGGTTCCCCACCAATGGATACACACAACAATATCTCTGAGCTGCTTTGCATATACTGAAACCCCCTCCAGGTTAACGATGGTATGCTGCCCACAAGTATGTAGACCCCAGACCAGCTGGAGCCTGAAGGTTCATGATACTGACTCCTATTTACCTCACCACCACCCATCAGAAGAATGTCCACAAGCTGATCACACCCTCCTTGAACCATTACTATAAAACTACTCACTATCCTCTCCAAGTTGGGACACAGTTTTTCGAGGCAGGAGCCCGCTGTGCCCCCTTAGCCTGGCAAAGTAATAAAGCTATCCTTTTCTACTTCACTCAAAACTCCCAAAACTCTTGTCTCCGAGATTCAGTTCAGCACTGGTGTCCAGAGAAGCTGAGATTTTGGCATCAAGATCAAGTTTCTGCTTTATAACAAAGTGAATCAGCTATACATATACATATATCCCCATATCTCCTCCCTCTTGTGTCTCCCTCCCACCCTCCCTATCCCACCCCTCTAGGTGGTCACAAAGCACCGAGCTGATCTCCCTGTACTATGCAGCTGCTTCCCACTAGCTATCTATTTTACATTTGTTAGTATACATAAGTCCATGCCACTCTCTCACTTCATCCCAGCTTACCCTTCACCCTCCCCATGTCCTCCAGTCCATTCTCTATGTCTATGTCTTTATTCCTGTCCTGCCTCTAGGTTCTTCATGACCTTTTTTTTTTTTTTTAGGTTCCATATATATGTGTTAGCGTACAGTATTTGTTTTTCTCTTTCTGACTTACTTCACTCTGAATGACAGTCTCTAGGTCCATCCACCTCACTACACCACACTAGCCTGTTGCGGAGCACAGGCTCTGGACGGACGCGCAGGCTCAGCGGCCATGGCTCACGGGCCTAGCCGCTCTGCAGCATGTGGGATCCTCCCGGACCGGGGCACGAACCCGTGTCCCCTGTATCAGCAGGTGGACTCACAACCACTGAGCCACCAGGGAAGCCCCCAGCTTTCTTTTGATTTCCATTTGCAGGAATATCTTTTTCTATCCCCTCACTTTCACAGATCATGTTTCCCTAGGTCTGAAGTGGGTCTCTTGTAGACAGCATATATACGGGTCTTGTTTTCGTGTCCATTCAGCCAGTCTATGTTTTTTTGTTGGAGCATTTATTCCATTTACCTTTAAGGTAATTATTGATATGTATGTTCCTATTACCATTTTTGTAATTGTTTTGGGTTTATTATTGTCGGTCTTTTCCTCCTCTTGTGTTTCCTGCCTAGAGAAGTTCCTTTAGCATTTGTTGTAAATCTGGTTTGGTGGTGTTGAATTCTCTTAGCTTTTGCTTGTCTGTAAAGGTTTTAATTTCTCCATTGAATCTGAATGAGATCCTTGCTGGGTACAGTAATCTTAGTTGTAGTTTGTTCCCTTTCATCACTTTAAATATGTCCTGCCACTCCCTTCTGGCTTGCAGAGTTTCTGCTGAAAGATCAGATGTTAAACTTATGGGGATTCCCTTCTATGTTATTTGTTGTTTTTCCCTTGCTGCTTTTAATATTTTTTCTTTGTATTTAATTTTTGATAGCTTGATTAATATGTGTCTTGGCGTGTTTCTCCTTGGATTCATCCTGTATGGGACTCTGAACTTCCTGGACTTGATTAACGCTTTCCTTTCCCATATTAGGGGAAGTTTTCAACTATAATCTCTTCAAATATTTTCTCAGTCCCTTTCTTTTTCTCTTCTTCTGGGACCCCTATAATTCAAATGTTGGTGGGTTTAATGTTCTCCCAGAGGTCTCTGAGACTGTCCTCAATTCTTTTCATTCTTTTTTCTTTATTCTGCTCTGAGATAGTTATTTCCACTATTTTATCTTCCAGGTTACTTATCCGTTCATCTGCCTCAGTTATTCTGCTATTGATTCCTTCTAGAGAATTTTTAATTTCATTTTTTGTGTTATTCATCATTGTTTGTTTGCTCTTTAGTTCTTCTAGGTCCTTGTTAAACGTTTCTTGTATTTTCTCCATTCTATTTCCAAGATTTTGGATCATCTTTACTATCATTCTGAATTCTTTTTCAGGTAGACTGCCTATTTCCTCTTCATTTGTTTGGTCTGGTGGGTTTTTACCTTCCTCCTTCATCTGCTGTGTGTTTCTCTGTCTTCTCATTTTGCTTCACTTACTGTGTTTGGGGTCTCCTTTTCACAGGCTGCAGGTTCGTAGTTCCCGTAGTCTTTGGTGTCTGCCTCCTGTGGCTAAAGTTTGTTCAGTGGGTTGTGTAGGCTTCCTGGCGGAGGGGACTGGTGCCTGTGTTCTGGTGGATGAGGCTGGATGTTGTCTTTCTGGTGGGCAGGACCACATCCGGTGGTGTGTTTTGGGGTGCTTGTGACCTTATTATGATTTTAGGCAGCCTCTCTGCTGATGGGTGGGGTTGTGCTCCTGTCTTGCTAGTTGTTTGGCATAGGGTGTCCAGCAGTGTAGCTTGCTGGTCCTTGGGTGGAGCTTGGTCTTACAGTTGAGATGCAGATCTCTGGGAGAGCTTTTGCCATTTGATATTATGTGGAGCCAGAAGGTCTCTGGTGGACTAATGTTCTGAACTTGGCTCTTCCACCTCAGAGGCACATGCCTGATACCTGGCCAGAGCACCAAGACCCTGTCAGCCACATGGCTCAGAAGCAAAAGGAGAAAGAAAGAAAGAAGGAAAGAAAGAAAGAAAGAAAGAAAGAAAGAAAGAAAGAAAGAAAGAAAGAAAGAAAGAAAGAAAGAAAGAAGGGAGGGAGGGAGGGAGGGAGGGTGGGAGGGAGGAAGGAAAGAAAGAAAGAAGAAGAAAAAGAAAGAAAGAGAGAGGAGAAAGAAAGTACAAAGAAATAAAGTTATTAAAATAAAAAATTATTTAAAATAAAAAAATTAAAAAGTAATTTAAAAGAAAGAAAGAAAGAAGAGAGCAACCAAACCAAAATACAAAGCCCCCAATGATTACAAGTGCTAAAAACTATACTAAAAAAAAAAACAATGGACAGACAGAACCCTAGGACAAATGGTAAAAGCAAAGCTATACAAACAAAATCACACAAAGAAGCCTTACACACTCACCAACAGAGAAAAAGGAAAAAAATATATATATGTATAATAAATAAAAAAAGGAAGAGAGCAACCAAATCAATAAACAGATCTACCAATGATAATAAACTCTAAATACTAAACTAAGATAAACATAAAACCAGAAACCAGTCAATCACATACAGGAAACCCCAAGTCTACAGTTCCTCCCAAAGTGCACCGCCTCAATTTTGGGATGATTCGTTGTCTATTCAGGTATTCCACAGATGCAGGGTACATCAAGTTGATTGTGGAGATTTAATCCACTGCTCCTGAGGCTGCTGGGAGACATTTCCCCTTCTCTTCTTTGTTCGCACAGCTCCCGGGGTTCAGCTTTGGATTTGTCCCTGCCTCTGCGTGTAGGTAGCCTGAGGGCGTCTGTTCTTCGCTCAGACAGGACGGGGTTAAAGGAGCTGCAGATTCGGGGGCTCTGGCTCACTCAGGCCGGGGGGAGGGAGGGGTACGGAGTGCAGGGCGAGCCTGCAGTGGCAGAGGCCCTCATGACGTCGCACCAACCTGAGGTGTGCCGTGCGTTCTCCCGGGGAAGTTGTCCCTGGGTCACAGGACCCTGGCAGTGGCGGGCTGCACAGGTTTCCCGGAAGGGAGGTGTGGATAGTGACCTGTGCTCGCACACAGGCTTCTTGGCAGCGGCAGCAGAGGCCTTAGCGTCTCATGCCCGTCTCTGGGGTCCGCGCTGGAGCTGCGGCTTGCGCCTGTCTCTGGAGCTCATTTAGGCGGTGCTCTGAATCCCCTCTCCTTGTGCACCCCAAAACAATGGTCCCTTGCCTCCAGACTTTCCCCCGGACTCCCTCAAGGCTAGCTGTGGCTCACTAGCCCCCTTCAGGCTGTGTTCACGCCGCCAACCCCAGTCCTCTTCCTGCACTCCAACTGAAGCCCGAGCCTCAGCTCCCAGCCCCCGCTCGCCCCAGTGGGTGAGCAGACAAACCTCTTGGCCTGGTAAGTGCCGGTCGGCAGTGATCCTCTGTGTGGGAATCTCTCCGCTTTGCCCTCCGCACCCCCGTGGCTGCGCTCTCCTCCGTGGCTCCGAAGCTTCCCCCCTCCGCCACCCACAGTCTCCGCCCACGAAGGGGCTTCCTAGTGTGTGGAAACCTTTCCTCCTTCACAGCTCCCTCCCTCTGCAGGTCCTGTCCCTATTCTTTTGTCTCTGCTTTTTCTTTTTTCTTTTGCCCTACCCAGGTACGTGGGGAGTTTCTTGCCTTTTGGGAGGTCTGAGGTCTTCTGCCAGCGTTCAGTAGGTGTTCTTTAGGAGTTGTTCCACGTGTAGATGTATTTCTGATGTATCTGTGGGGAGGAAGGTGATCTCCGCGTCTTACTCTTCCTCCATCTTGAAGGTCTCCTCTGTTATGTTTAAGAACACTTTTCACCAGGGTTGTTCTGTCAGATTCAAGAAGCCCAGTGCTTTTTTTCCCTGTCAAATCAATTTAATACATCACCTGAAAATATTTTTTTCAATGATTATTTAGATAAGCAAAACACATAAGTGGAACTAGTGACTGAAGAAGTATTTAAGTTGCTTATTTAAGAAAATGCTGGAAAAGTTCTTCACACAGTTACCAAAGACAGCATGGGCACACCATCTCCCATCCAGGATTTAGTTTTTGTATTTTTCAACTCCAGAGTTCCCGTTTGGTTCTTTTTGATAATTTCTATCTCTTTGTTGATATTTTCTATCTGATGCAATATTATCTTTGTACCTTCTTTTACTCTTTAATCACAGTTTGCATTCGTTCTTTGAACATATTTATGATGGCTATTTTAAAGTCTTTGTTGAATCCGACATCTGGTTGCTCTTGCAAGTTCTTTCAGTTACTTGCTCTTTTTCCAGCTTATGGGACATGCATTCCTGTTTCTTCGTGTGTCTTGTGATATTTTGTTGGAAAATGGATATTTTAGATAATATATTGTAGTCATTCTGGGTACTTCTCCCCCCTCCTCACCATCCCTACTTCCAGGGCTTGTTATTGTTATTTGCTTATTTATTTGTTTAGTGCCTGGATGGATTATTTGAGTGGAGTCTATTTCCTCCACACATTGTGAAGCCTCTTATGATGCTCCTGGTGGTGGGGGAGTGCAACTTTGATTAAGACTATAGTCACCCAGAGAGGACAGGGATTTTAGCAGAGCTCTCTTTGTCTCTTTTCCTGACCACACCCAGAGGTTAAGAGTCACTGATTTCTGGTTGACTGCTCTTTTTTTTTTTTTTCAACAGTGGCCTCTGGCATAAATGGCTCTACAAACTAATACCATCAAATCCTTTGAAAGGTTAGTTACTAAAGTCAGTGTGTTAGATATGTTCTGACCCCAGAGGGATCCTCTCTGCTGCCCCAGTTCCTCTGGCAAACTACTGCTCCCACAGCTTAATATCGATCTCCAGTGACTCTACCAGTCTCCTCCCAGTTACCTCTCACCACAACCTCCATAGTTTTTTTTTTTTTGCGGTACGTGGCCTCTCACTGTTGTGGCCTCTCCCGTTGCGGAGCACAGGCTCCGGATGCGCAGACTCAGCGGCCATGGCTCACGGACCCAGCCACTCTGCAGCATGTGGGATCTTCCCAGACCGGGGCACGAACCTGTGTCCCCTGCATCGGCAGGAGGACTCTCAACCACTGCGCCGCCAGGGAAGCCCAACCTCCATTGTTTTTGAGAGCACCTGAAGGTCTGAACTTCTCTGCACGCTGTGGCAAATAAAGTCAGTTCCTTGGTGAAGAGATTAGGAGCTATCTGTTTGGGGCTGTACTAGTCTGGAGTGCAGTTTTGTCTCACTGAACTAGAAAGGAAAGAGAGGGAGTGGTCTTAGTTCAAATACTACAGAATCTCACTGTTCTTACTGAATTTTGGCAGATTTTCTTAAACAGATATTTCTTCATTTGCTGTATACCCTTACCGTTTCTAGAGACATATATAATTTTTACCAATTTTCCCAGGGAACAGATCCACAAAGACCCTCAGCTCCTCATGTTGCATATGCAAAATGAATTCCCTTTCATCTAATACTTGTGTCTATACATTCATCTTTGTCTGGTGTTAAGACTGTGACCTCTGTCTTCCAATTTAGATTAGCATTAGATCTTATTCTTTTGCCCATTTTTTTTGTTATTCTCTTTTCACATCTGTCTTGTGTATTCTGCAGATAGTTAGATTTTGTTTCTTGATCCTAACATATGATCTTTTATTTTTAAAATTTCCTTTTTATTGTCAGTGCCTAGGACCATACCTAACATTCATTAGATATCTGTGGAAGAAGGAATTTTTCCTCTCCTGAGGCCTGTGTGGGGAGGGTCCACCCCAGAGCTCAGTGAGAAAGCCCAAGGGTTTGCCAAAATCATATATCATTCCCACTGGAAACTCTTAGGACTCACCAAGATCAACCTCATTAAAAAAAAAAAAAGAAATTAACATCTTTTTGAGGTATAAGTGACAAATGGCCAACATTTAAAGTATATAATTTGGTATTTTGTTATATACAGCAGGAGACAATCACCACAGTCAAGATAGTTAAAATATTCATTGCCCCCAAGTTTTCTGGTGCCTCTTGTGTTCCTTACGCAAGCCATAACCTCTGCCCTCATGCAGCAGTTCTAACGTTTATTGACCATGATACCACATAGATCTCAGCAGGCCCAACTGAAGAAAAATCAGAGATCTATCAGGCCCTTCAGTATGTTATGCTCTAATAGTTTTATCCCCTTAGTTCAATAACTCTTCTTAAGGATTCAGGATATAGCTCCCAATGACCTCACCTAGTACTGGGTAAAATAAATAATGGAATTGTTCAAGTCAGTTCTCAAAAACCAAATCTCATGTATATGATCTTACTACTTACAGAACTGCCACCTGTTGGGACCCAGGACAGGCCACCCCAAAATGTGCCTCAGTGGAATAGTACTTCAAATTAATGTTACTAAAGAAACAGCTGATGCAGGAGGGACACTGACCCTCCTTTTGTCTCCCAGAAAGCAGGAAATAAATATCTCACATGAAAGGTGCCCTCCCTGTACCGGAAGATAAAAAAAAAAAATCCTTAACACCAGAGATAGGGAATTTGGGGCCAAAATATTTATGTATAAACAAACCTAGTTACTTTTTAAATTTACTACCCCAAGCTCATATTCTATTTAGATTCTTCACCAGCTAAGCAGTCAAAGCCTAAGTTTCTTTGTCCTGTCAATTCCTCTTAAATTTATTTATTTATTTATTTATTTATTTATTTATTTATTGTCCAAAAGGTATGAAAAGTTGCTTACTTTTGCCACTTCTTAGGTCCCATTTCCATGGAACCTCCCACGAATTAAACTTGTTTCTTTTTCCCCTGTTAATCTGTCTTGTGTCAATTTTATTATTAGTTCAGCCACAAGAACTCAAGAGGGGTAGAGGGGGAAATTTCCCCCTCCCCGAAAACCTTGTCTCTCCTGACTTTTCCATATTTTAATATTTTCTGTTTGGATTCAACTGCATGATTCTTTGAAAGAAAATTTTTTGATGGGAGTGATTAGGGGAAAAGAGGAGCACCTTGCTAGGTGCTGCCAGCTGCTAACTCTAGTTCTCTGAAGCCGCCAAAACAAATATATTTTTTAAATTTTCCAGAGCATATTTGTTGAGAAGTGTCATGGCTGGCTAAACTCGCCTAATTGGGATAACAGATGTTAATTTGTTTATCAAGAATAAAGTAAAAATCTAAGTATATTTTCCATACAGTGTCCCATATGGATGATACAAACATTTAATCAGTCCAAACAGTTTTTGTTTTATCTGAATATTTTACCTAATACATTATGTATGCTCAAATATTATAACTTTATAGGATTAGTTTTTAAGTAAAAGTAAATGTGTAAAGTATCTCCATTTAACCAAACTTCTCTATTGTGCTTAGTTAATTTCAAATACTGGTAGGAGTGGAAGAGAGAGCTAATATTTGAATTTAAGAGAAGTGACTTTGGAACAAGACCAGAATTGAGTAACTACTCTGTCTGTTACTAGCTTTGTGATCTCAGGCAAATTACTTAACATCTCCAAGGAATGATTTCATCATCTTTAAAATGGAGGAAATAACATCTACCTCACAGGGTAATGGTGAAAATGAAGTGAGACAATATATGTATAATATTTATAATGGGGTCTGAACCATAATAAGTGCTATTTATGTTTGGGATTCTGTATATGGAAATAATACCATTTGAAATGAGTGTTTTCTTTGATGTTATGATTTAAAAAAAAGCCAAGTGGATCATAGATTTGAATTTGAAATTTAGCTTTAAATATACTGATATTTAGGAGTTACTCAGTTTTCCTGGGTCTCTCCCATGTATACACATTATTAAACTGTTGTTTGATTTTCTCCTGTTTAATAAAAGTACTGACATTCAAATATAATTATATAGTTTACATTGTTGTCAAATATTTTTTCATCACTTTAGGATAAAACGATAGCTCTAAAAATGTTAGGCAGGGAAAGTTGAAAATAGTTCAAGACTATTGGCCGGGGAGCTCTGTACAAGAATGTTAAATGAGAAAAAGAAAGCCCACTTTCATTGTTTTATTTCATTCTTCTGAACACTTGCTACTCAAGTAAATGCTCAGCTTTGTGGTCAGAAGTCTTTGTTTTAGGGGGATCTGACTATTTTTCCTTATTTTCCTTAGCCCAGTGCACACATATGAAGGCATCCTGTAATCTGTTGACTATCTGAAGTGGAAAAATAAAATAAAAAACCTTCCCCTGCCATGCATTTTTCTATGCTCGTTGATCCCCAGTACCCTTGAAGCCAAGGTAACCTGGCATGAATAGGCCAGAGAGGGAGAGGCGGTGAAGGAGGATGCTGCCACAGTAACAAACACACACATGAGCTTTCTACTTCCTATGATGATCATGCTCCAGAAATAGTACCCTAATTCCTGAGGACAGGTGTGTATAAAATGCACTGATGGCCAAAACCACAAGTGCGCACTTGTGTCTATGTTCTCTCCTTTCTTTCCCTTAGCTCATGTTACATCTCCCAGCCTCCCTTTCAGCTAGCTGCAGTCATGTGATGAGTTCGAGCCAATGGCATGTGACTAGGGGCAATGTGTGCCACGTCTAGTCTTGACCCATTAAAAAAGTGGAACTCCTGATATTCATCCCACTTTTCCTATTCTCCAACAGAATGAGCAGACTTCAAAAACCTAGATGGGAGACAAACATGGAAAGAGCCTAGATCCCCTCAGTAACTAACTAGGTGTCTGGTCTATTTTAAATAATGCCACCACTTTATTATAGCCAAAAAGGAGATCCTACACAAATCCACCTCTAGATAAAATCAGGAAGAAGGCAAATTTTTTCTCTGATTCTTTGTTTCTTTTTCAACACCCTCCTCCCTTTGATGATAATAATTAACATTTATTCAGTACTTAACATATAACACACATTATACTAATTTCTATACTAATTACAGATATTATCTTTTTTAACCGCTCTATGAACTATATGCAGTATGATCTGTTATTAATCTCATTTTGCAATGGAGGAAATGAAGCACAGAGTGGTTAAATTACAGATCCCTAGTAGACAATGGAATCAAGATTTGAACTCAGAACATTCATGTCTAATAACTAAGCTATATGACTTCCCAATGCATTCTAGGTATCCAGTTTCCTTAGCTATGCAGAACCTTCTACAGAGGTTGTTATCTCAGATGACTCACCAAGCACATAATTTTTCCTCCTCTTATGCCCTTCATAGCACCCTATCCTAAATTCCACTTCTTCAGATATTTATTATACAAAGAAACTAACATATTAATTAAAATTTTATTACTGAGCACTCACTATGCTAAAAGATTAGTATTAACTATAAAGGGCATAGTAAAAATGTGCAGGCCCTGATACTTGATTTCAAGGGGATTTCAGTGTCTTCATCATCTGGCGACTCTACCCTGAACTGGAATCCAGAAAGTTCGAAAGTCCTGGGGTGGGGTTTGGAGTATCTTTGCCCCATTGTTTTGATGAGTGATATAAATCATATCTAAAGGTAGTAGAGAAGTATGTCCAACTGGACTGCAAAAGCAGAGGGTCAGCAGTGAGTAGAGTGTCAGGAGCACATATGCTGAAACAAGTGGGGATTAGAAAGTAGGAGGCGGGATAACAGGAATGTGGGGGAAGAGGTAGGTGGCTCTGTTGTGATTTCAGAAATGAACTCCTAAGCATGCTATACAGTTTTTCCATCTCCTTGTGTATATCTGTACAGTGGACCTGGATCACTTGAAGGGTCTAGAACAAGCTGAAGTATGGAAAGATATCACTTGTATACAGGGAAAGGTAATAAACTGTGGGGGAGTTCATATAATGTAGTATGAAGGATAAGTGCCTCTGACTGAATGACAGCTGGAAAGATTTTATGGAAGAGGTAACTGTGATGTTAGGCTTTCCTGAATGCACGGGATTGCAAATGTGGATATTGGAAAAAAGGCAAGAAAATGCACCAGAGGCAGTGGAACCTGCATCAGCAAAGGTATGGAGGTAAGAAAGTTCAAGATGTCCTAGAGAAACAGCAAGTTGTTAAATTTTTAAGAGTGAAAGTTGCACAGGGGTAGCACGAAGAGATAAAAGTGAGAGATAGGGGAGTGAGAGGAAGAGTTCACAGGTGACTGAGAGTTGGAGGGAATCCAGAGTGATGGTTGAGCCTATCAGAGCAGAACTCCTCAAGTGAGAGAATTTAGGCAAAGAAGGAAAAGGGCCAAAGACAGAAGAAAATTTGGGAAGGAACTCTAAATGTATTAGAAAAAAGACCTAAAGATGAAAGGCTCTGAACCAGTGGAATGAAGAAAGCAATGGAGATAATCAACAAGTACTGGGGTAGGAAGAAGATAAATTGCCAAGTGCTGACCAGCACTCCCTCAATAAGTGATCAATCATCCCCAGTGAAGTGACCGGAGCTGTGCCACAAGCTGGCTATAAAAGATTATAAGCCAGAGAAGGCAAGAAGGATTAACAGACAAATGAGGAGGAGAAACTGGAGGTGGAGATGGAGGTTATTACTCTCCAGAGACACGCTTAGAGGCTCAGAAGAGTAAAATGCTGGGGAGCAGATGAGTTTTTAATCTAGGGGACAACTGAGCAGGTTTCCAGCCAGGAGAATGAAGAAATGATTGAATGAAGAAATGAAGAAAAAGCTTAACATGCAGGAGGGGGTGGGTAGGAGAAAACAACTGATGGAAGGAGAAGAAGGGACGGTATTAGGAGAGTGAAACTTAGAAAAGATGGTGGATTAATACAGAAATTCTTTTCGTGGATAAAGTGAAAATGGGGGGAACCAAAATCAGATGACTTTGAACTTAATAAAGTTGGACATCACATCATCTTCAAGGGAGAAGTGGGTGAGGATGGGAGCCCAAGAGAGTGAAAAGTTTTGGCATAAGGTCTGTGAGGAATGTCTACAAAGACTGTACTAGATTTTAATCCATCAATCACAAAGCATTTATAGAACATGTAGAATATGTCACATGGTCTACTAGATATACTTTCACTTTCCAAAGTGCTGGTGGTTACTGCCAACTAGGTGATAGCAGCAAATGTTGTAAAATGTGCTCTCCACACCATTACAGAAATCACTAATAAAAATAAGGAGTGATTTTGGATTTAGGTCCTTAAGGCAACCAGCTTGCTTTCTCTTTTCAGTGTAAAACCAAAGCACTGACAGCTACATTTGGGCAATTTAAGTCAACATTATTTATAGCACTATTTCATTGTAACCTCTATTTTGTATTTCTGGCTATGAGTCCATCTTCTTAGCTTTTCATCATAACTTTCACAGAATCGTTCATGGCTTTATACTTAATAAGTTACTGTCTCATAAAAAAGATATGAAGTTATGGGTATGGAATGTGGAATGTTAGAGAAAGTACCATTTTAACTTGAAGTTCAAAGAATTTGTGGATCAGTGATTCACTCAAAATGCGGCAATGAAAGAAAATTGAGAAATGGGCTGGGAATTGAAAAAGACAAAAACATCAAGATACAGTAAATACACTTAGAGAAATGGTGAAATTTGTAATATTGAAGGAGGGAACTCAAGGACAACAGACACTGTCCGTGCTCCACTAACATCCTTTCGGCATTCCCCTTCCAAATGCACTCTGATGTCTTACTAAGAAAGCCTGAGACTTTCTCTGGCTTCCAGAGCATTATTGGCTAAAGCACAGGACAGGACAGAAGTGCTATGAATTAATGCCCCTGGGAGGGTCCTTCAACCAATAATATATAGAATTTGACACATAAATATTCCAGATTCCTCATCCCCCAGATGAGACAATTCAGAGGCACTTTCTACCCATCTCCCAGAGGACCCCAGCAGGATGAGCCTCAGTTGCCTACAGTGGTAACCTGTTCATCGACAGGTAATGGATTGCTTTCCTTCCCTTCCTTACTTCCCTCTTCCTTACTCATTTTCCACATTTGCTTCCCCAAAACAATGACTTGCATTCAAATCCTTGCTCACGGGGAATTGAGCCTAACACAGAGAGTGAAACCAAATTCTTTTGCAGAAGAGAAAAAAAATAGGGACTTCCCTGGTGGCGCAGTGGTGAAGAATCCACCTGCCAGTGCAGGGGACACGGTTTCAATCCCTGGTCCGGGAAGATCCCATATGCCGTGGAGTAACTAAGCCCATGTGCCACAACTATTGAGCCTGCACTCTAGAGCCCACGAGGTACAACTACTGAAGCCCGCGCGCCTAGATCTCGTGCTCCACAACAAGAGAAGCCATCGCTATGAGAAGCCCGCGCACCGCAACAAAGAGTAGCCTCCGCTCGCCTCAACTAAAGAAAGCCCGTTGACAGCTTACCCTTCCCGCTCCCCATATCCTCAAGCTGTGACAAAGCAAGAGAGAGGCATGGACATATATACACTACCAAATGTAAAACAGATACCTAGTGGGAAGCAGCCGCATAGCACAGGGAGGTCAGCTCGGTGCTTTGTGACCACCTAGAGGGGTGGGATAGGGAGGGTGGGAGGGAGGGAGACACAAGAGGGAAGACATATGGGAACATATATATATGTATAACTGATTCATTTTGTTATAAAGCAGAAACTAACACACCATTGTAAAGCAATTATACTCCAATAAAGATGTAAAAAAAGAGAAAGCCCGTGGGCAGCGACGAAGACCCAACACAGCCAAAAATAAATAAATAAACAAACAAATAAATTTTTAAAAATGGTCCACATAAAAAAATCTTTAAAAAAATAAATTAAATTAAATAAAATTCTAATATCCTTTAAAAAAAAAGAGAAAATCGAATCCATCACTGTAGACTACATCTTCTTTGTAAACTTAGTCCACATCCATTTAAACCATCTATCCAATTCCCCAAAATAGAAATGTAAAAATTATCTTTGACAATTTCCTCTCACATTTTATATTGAGATCAAAAAGTTCTGTAGGGTTTACCTCCTAAATATCTCTCAAATTACTTCTCTCCATCTCTGTTTGCAAAACCCTAGGCTGCCTCATTTCCCCCTTAGACTCTTGCACTAGCTTCCTAACTGGTCTTCTGCATTCATTCTGGTTCTCCTCCAATCCATTCTCCACTCAGCATCCCTAGGTGAACTTTTCAAAGCCAAGTCTGATTTTTTACATCTTGCACATTGCTTAAAACTCTTTAATGGCTACCACAGACTGAATGTTTGTGCTCCCGCCCAAATTCTTATGTCCAATCCTAATGCCCAGTGTGATGGTATTTGGAGGTGATTAGGTCATGAGGGTGGAACTCTCATGAATGGGATTAGTACCCTTATGAAAGAGACCCCAGAGAGCTCCCTTACCCTTTCCACCATGTTAGGACACACTGAGAAGACAGCTATCTCTTTCTACCAGGAAGTGGGATCTCACCAGACTCCAAATCTGCCAGTGCCTTGATTTTGGACTTTCTTGTCTCCAGAGCTGTGAGAAATAAATTTCTGTGTTTTTAAGCCTCCCAGTTTATGGCATTTTATTATAGTAGCCTGAGCTGACTAAGACTGTGGCTTTCCAGCTCTCTTGTATTACAGCCAACACTTCTCAACACAGCCTGCAAGATTTTGCATGATCTGGACTCTCTCCCACCCCCTACGTCTCTGGTCTCAACTTCAACCACATTCCCCTTGCTTTCAACTTTCCAGCTATCCAGCCCTTCTTACGTACAATTCCTCCAAATTTCTTGGTCTCTTGTACCATGGTTATGTTTGTAAAAACTGTTTTGCTTTCTTAGAAAAAGTCCTTCTCTGCAATCTTCCCCTCACCTAACCCCTTGCCTAGTTAATGCCTGCTCTTCTTCAGATCTCAGGTCCAGCGTCACTTTTTTTGAAAAGTCCCCAAACATGACTTATTAGGTTAAATCTCTCTATTACGGGCTGTTATCGAACTATGTAACTCTATGTTCACTTTTCACTATTATAATTTTTACATTTATATCCCTGGTTATTTTATTAAAGTTGGTCTCATCTACACTGTATCTCCTATAATACCAAAGACTTTGTCTTTTTTTTTAAATCACTTTTTACTTTCTAGTTCCTAGCACAGTAATTTGTATCCAGTAACTGCTCAATTTGCTGAGTGAATGAAAGATGAGATAAGTCAATGAATGTATGTGTGATAACTCTGCATTTATCCCTCTAGAAGTAAGTATGTTTTTGTGAGAAAAAGGAACATGGCTTTTGGGGAAGCAGAAAAGTGTACATAAGAAAGAACCGTCAGACAGAGAAAGACTAATACTATATGATAGCACTTATATGTAGTATCTGAAAAAACAAAGCAAAAAACCTCACCTAACCCACAGAAAAAGAGATCAGATATGTGGTTAAGAGAGAGGGGGTTTGCAAGGAAGAAGGAATTAGAGAAAGGTGGTCAAAAGATACAAACTTCCAGTTATAAGGATGTAATGTACATGATGAATATAGTTAAACACTGTTGTAATGGTATACAGGAAAGCTGTTAAGAGAGTAGATCCTAAGAGTTCTCATCACAAGAAGAAAATGTTTTTCTTTTCTTATTATTGTATCTATATGAGACGACGGATGCTAACTAAACTTATTGTGATAATCATTTCACAATATATGTAAATCACCCATCATTCTAGTATATAGCATGATGGGTGCTTTAAAGTTAAATCTATATATATAGATTTATCTTAAAGTTATATAGTGATGTATGTCAATTATTTCTCAGTAAAACTGGAAAAAAAAATTAGAAGAGGGAATTGTATATGAGCTTCCATGTAGGAAAGTATTGTCTTTCTGCACTAATGTTGTAATATTACAGAAGCGAAAATTGTAGTGAGTCAAATCTGCTTGCCTCTCTGACTTTCTCCAGCAATGTGATAATGGTAAAAATAAAGCAGATTACCTAGTGTTGAGGATGGTGAATATAGCAAATTAGAAGTCTTAGGGTATATAGGATGTTAAGAGGTGATTATTCTTGTAATGGATTACTAAAGCATCCCCAATGTTTCTTGTTTTCTCTTTGCCCATTCCTGGGAAGAGATCTTTCCTTATCATAAAACTGTCCCTAATCTATGTTTTAAGAGTTGGTCTCTATTAACAGAAGAACATTTTCTTGAACTTGGAACATTTCTCTGAGAGGATCTAGAGGAATTGAAGCCATCTCCAGAGGCTTCACAGTATCTGAATTACCCAGTAAAGATTTTTCATCTCTATAGTGTGGATGGAGGACGAGAGAGAAACTATTGATGGAGTAGTGAGACCCTGCTGGTAAGTGGTCCAGAGGGATAAAACTATAGAGGGGACCAGGGGAAGAAGCAGGAATGAGGGTGACCATTTACCCTGGAAGGACTGATGAGCAACTTGATGAAAAAAGGACAGCTCTGTCTTTCACTAAGCTCCAGACTCTGTTTGTATTTGTGATCATCTGTTGTGGCTTTATTTTTAGTGGCATTATCCCATGTCTTTCTGTCTCTGAAATTTAGGGACACTACTAAAGGGCTGTGTGAATCTTTATACTCTTGCTGGATGAAAGAGTAAAACTAAATGTGGCCCTTTTAGTCAACATGGAAAGGAAGTTTCAAAAGAAAGGCTAAGAGTTTTAGTGAACTGAGTGGGGGCCTGAACTTGAAATAAGTTTCTTGAGGGAATGGGAGAGAGAGCAGATAAAGGAGTTCTTTTGTAAGACTTAGAGGGAGCTGATTTGGAGACCTAGGAAAAATGATAGTAGGTGAACTATTTCTCAGTATATAATGTAAGGTAGTATACAATATAATGTATATAATATAATGTAATGTAGTATACAATATATACAGCATATAGTATAATGTAATGTAGAAGTCAAGGAAATAGGATCAATGCAACTAATATTAAAGATAAGGAAGACAAAAACAGATGATAATGAGATAAAGTGAAGGAAAAGTATTAACTAAGTTATGAAGGCTGCTGTAAGTATAGATCTGGGGTCTATGATGAAGATTTGGGAAAGAAGATAATTGCAAATAGGCGAAGCCAAGTATCTTTATGTTTAAAGTATGATAACTGATATATTATACGAAGAAAGTTCATTTGCTTTACTTGGCACAATTTACTTAGGAAAATTTATTGTTGCTGCCCATTTTCAAGGTGCCTACTAATG